>NC_133128.1:155024475-155650904 GCF_048418815.1 Hemitrygon akajei
TGGTTCCTGTGCTGCCCTTCCATGTTCACTGGAAATTTTATAATCTTCTGTGTAATATGAAAATGAAAGTGAATTGTGACATTACCCTGACACTTTTTCAGTTTCATTACCTTATTTTTGTACCTCATCTCAAGCAAACATCTCACTGGAGTAGAGCTAATCCTTAGAATTAGTGGAAACTGTTCAACCTACAACATTGCATTTGAAAACCAAGGTAATCCCAATTTTCCTAATTGGATAACAATTTGTCAAGGATGCTTGTGCTCAAGGGTTAAGGTACATGCTATCATTGATTACTCAAACATACAACACAGTGGGCTTGCAGTCAATATCCACAAGGTAAAGGTTCTCCACCAACCTGCTCTATTGTACAATATTGTCCCCTGACTATATAGGTTTACGGCAAAATCCTGGAAAATATGGACTGCTTTTCCTGTCTCATGAAATGCCAGTCAGTGAGCACACCTCTGCCTTCAGGGGCCTACTAGACCTTTTGGTTACATGTGTTAAAGGATGTTTAAAGTCGAAGCCATTAAATCTGCCGCAAAACTCATTGCCTAATGAACAGTAGTAATCCCTGTCTTCCAATTTGCTTCAGATTGTTAGAGCTACCAATGGCGGGCAACTCAGGGCACTGGAAAGATAGCACCCACCATGTGTCCTGCTAAATCTTCCAAATGCCCCAGAAGGATGAGTGAACCAACATTCCACCATTGGAGCCCTAACTGAATAAACCATGTCATTTCCATACCTGATACCCAACTTTTGAAACAGGAACACTATTCTGAGGTGAAACGTGAAAAAAGATTACCAGGTTGACAGTGGAAATGATTCAAGTATATGCTCAAAGCCTCCTTTTTTGTTTAAAGCTGTGCAAGGAGCCTCAGGGCTCACACTACCAGGTGCAGGAACAGTTATTACCCCTCAGTCAGCAGGCTCTTGAACCAAAGGCGATAACTTCACTTGCCCCATGATTGAAATATTTCCACACTTATGGACTCACTGTCAATGACTCTTCATCTTATGTTCTCAATATTTATTGCTTATTTAATTATTATTATTATTATTTCTTTCTTTTTGTATTTCCACTGTTTGTTGTCTTTTGCACATTGGTTGAAAGCCCAAGTTGGTGCGATCTTTCATTGATTGTATTATGATTTGTTGGGTATGCCCACATGAACATGAACCTCTGGGTTTTATGTGGTGATTATTTATGAACTTTGATAATAAATTTACTTTGAACAATATCCACATTGATTTTGGGAATCTTTGGGCTTTAACTCCTCAAGTTGGAGTGTTTTGTAATATATTAAGAACAAAGTTCAAAGTAAATTTATTATCAAAGTACTTACTGTATGTGTTACCATATACTACCTTGAGCTTCATTTTCTTGTGGGCATTTGCAGAGAAATAAATACAGTAGAGTTTCACGAAAATCTATATATAAACTTGACAAACAACCAATGTGTAAAAGAAGACAGACCTCAAATGATTAAAAAAAAAGACTGAAAAGAAGACTTGTAAAGAATTCTTGAAAGTGAGTCTGGTCAGTCATAGAATCAGTACAGGTGATTGAAGTTATCCACACTGGTTCGAAGGTCTTGTGATTGTAGAGTAATAACTGTTCCTGTGCCTGGTGGCATGGGACCTAATGCATTGGCAGCACATGGAAGTTCAGCATTGATAGTGTTCTGAGCTTGCCCCCTTAACAAGCCTGTCTTGTTAGGTTCCTTCTGACCCTGCTGTGGAGGAGCCTCTGATTCCCACTTTGGCCTCCTCAGACACTGCAAAACAGGAAAGAAAATCATTCTTCCCAAGGGACTGCCCAATAAGACAGGACCGATCTATGAGATTGCACTTAGTGTTGTGTGCAGTTCCTATTGCCATATTACAGAAAAATATAGTTGTTCTGGGTAGATTAGAGGGGATTCAGGATGTTGCCTGGTTTGGAGGATTTATTCATCAGGAGAAATTGGAAAGGCTTGTTTTCCTTGGAATAAAGAAGGCTGAAGGATAACCTGCTAGAGATATTTACAATTTTAAGAGACATAGATAGGGTGGATAGTCAAAATCTTTTTCTCATAGCAGGGAATAAAAATAATGGCCTAGGTTTAAGGTGAGAGGAAGTATTTTTAAAAATAGCTATGGAGGGAATGTTTATATGGAGAGTAGCAGTATGTTCAAAATATCAACCAGAGGAGATGGTAAAATCAAATATAATCAGTATGTTTAAGAGACATTTAAGCATGCACTTGAATAGGCAAGGCATGAAAAGATATGTCTGTAATAAGGGTAAAAGGGATTAGTGGAGTTAGGCAAAAAGGTTGGTGAGGATGTAGTGGGCTAACGTGCCCATTTTTGTGTTGTATGACTTTGACAGAGTCTTGTGTAATGTAATTTGATCATGTGAGGAAAACTAGAATAAATTGCATCCAAGAATCTTAAAATAATTTGTAATGGACATAGGATTTTAGCCTGGACACTGCAGCCTCTGCAAAGGGTGTTGAGATGTGCAGAAATACCTGTGCCCCTTTACTTGCCTTCTGCTGCATTCAGTTATGTGTCATTTGTCTTGAGTGATGAAATGTGGTTGATTAATCTAACTGGACATTTCAGTCTTGGCTGTGTTTGCTCAGTACTTCCTACAGTTGGAATGTTTTTTGTATTCATAACATTAACCTTTGGTTACGTAAGATCAAGTTTAACACAGAGGATACATCTTATTCCCTGTACAGAGTGAATCATTACAAGTTGTTTTTGTGCATTCAAATATTAAAATAATAACTTCTTGTTTACAGGGGTTTCTCTACCCCAAAAACGCAAACGAAACAAAGCTTGGGAATCAGGAGCTTCTGTTAGCAGCACAAATCGGTCAGTCCATGATGGAGCTTCCCAGCCAAAAAAGGACCGTGAGCAGTTTAGAAGTGCTCTAGTTAATATTATTACGTAGGTGAATGTTCTTCTCATCTTGTCATAATTAATTTTATTGTAAAATGTGATTTGAATACAAAGAAGGTAGATCAGATAGATTTCATTAATGTTGGAATTGTGTTGGGGAAAGAATTAATTGCAATATGTTTATATTTGCCTGAGCTTAGAAGAATCAGAGGCGATCTCATTGAAACAAAATTCTTAAGAAGTTAATGGTAAATTCTTGGAGACTGCAGACTGAGAAACATACAAAGTGCCACAAAAATTATAAACCAGCTCTCAGATTTCACTTTATCCTTGGAGGTCAAATTGCTATATGTTTGTGCAGTTAGAACTGCCGACTTGTATCTCACATTTGAACAGTAGTCTGCACAGGTTACATTGTGCATTACAGATAGCTGGGGATTGCTATACATTTACTGCATTGTGGGAGGATCAAAACCAATGAAACATTTTGATTATGATCTTAATTCCATTTGTATAACTGGCTTTAGGATATTGTACAATGTTATGTATATATAGAAACATCGAAATCTACAGCACATTACAGGCCCTTTGGCCCATAATGTTGTGCCAACCATGTAACCTATTCTGGAGACTGCCTAGAATTACCTTACCACATAGCCCTCTATTTTCCTAAGCTCCATGAACCTATCTAAGAGTCTCTTAAAAGACCCTATTGTGTCTGTATCTACCACCTTCGCTGGCAGTGCATTCTGTGAAAAAACTTACCTCTGACATCCTCTGTACCTGCTTCCAAGCACCTTAAAACTACCCCCTCTCATGTTAGCCATTTCAGCCCTGGGAAAAAGCCTCTGACTGTCCACATGTTCAATGCCTCTCATCATCTTATACACCTGTATCAAATCACTTATCATCCTCCATCGCTCCAAGGAGAAAAGGCCAAGTTCACTCAATCTATTCTCATAAGGCATGCTCTCTAATCCAGGCAATATCCTTGTAAATCTCCAATGCACTCTCTCTATAGCATCCACATCCTTCCTGTAATGAGGTGATCAGAGCTGAACACAGTACTCCAAATGGGGTCTAATTAAAGTCTTATGTAGATGTAACATTACCTCACGGCCTTTAAACTCAATTCCCACGGTTGATGAAGGCCAACACACCGTACGGCTTCTTAACAACTAAGTATGCTATTTCACTAAATGTTTAAAACGATGCATTTTCAAGACAGATAAAATTGTTGTTGGCCTATATTTTTATGCCAGGATTTCCTACGTTTACTTCCAATAGTTTAATTTGCCTTTGACCATTTTAAATAATAGGCAGCAAGAATGTGCAGCTAGACAGCCTCCTCCTTTGGATGAAACAGAACCTTCAACAGCTGGACATCCTTCTGCAGTGGAGAAAGACATTCTTGTGAGAAAATAATGCTTGCAATTAGAAAAGTATATATTTCTTAAGTGTTTCTGAGGGCAGTTCAGAATGCAGTTTTCTGCGTATCCTCTGAGGCTTGATTTTGCCACACACCCTTGCCCGTGAAGTTGATCATCTTACTTTGAGGAAGGCCCCTTTGACTTCAGGCTTTCCATGTGAAAGATACAGTTATTCCTCTACCCCAGTTTACAATTGCATCGATTATGTAAAGTAAACTTTTGGAAGTCAGTGTTGAGCTTGTTTTCTTTACTGCCCATTGAAAGTACTTGGCCACTGATGGTATTGGGTTTGCTGACTGCTAAGTTCTTAACTCAAATGAAGACCTTAAGCCCAGTTGGTTATAAATAGCCATGAGTTCTCGTACTAAAGGAAGATTATACTGTAACTACCCGATCTTAGAAGACTAGTTCACTTCCCTGTATGTTCTTCATGGCGAATTTAGCTGCCAATAGCCATTATTCAAATAGTGGGTTCCCCTCCCTATTACCAAGGAGAATTTACTTTTGGCTAATAAGGTAGTTTAAAACACAGTTCATTTATTTTCAGTGATACACACACTTAAATCCAAACAACACTCTTAAAACATGTTTAAAACTCAGAGTATTTCTACCTTAAACACTTACAAATTACAAATCATTCTAAAACACAAACCATTTCCAAAACACAAAGTATTTCTTAAAGGATAAAGGATTTCCAAAATACAGGTACAATTCCTATAAGCTCAAAAGGCATACCTACAAGTTGCCTGTCACAGACACGGAAGCTAGAGAAATGGATTTTAGTTCAACCCATGCTTCTTTCATGATTCTTGATGCTCCTTGCCCCATTACTAATAAGCCTGAACCGCTCTCTACGTCTATACCCTTTTTCTCCACTTGGGTGACTTCAAACACGTATGGTATTACTCAGATATTCTCTTTACACAAATGGTTTAAAAGCACCTTGGAAATACAGTTCTTAGCTTTATGTTCACAGTTCATAATTAATGCTGTAAAGCTAAGTTCTTTGAGTACATAAAATTCCTAATTATAAACATATCAGTTATTGATATGCCAAATGATATTATCCACCTGGTCTGCAAGCTTCTTTGAACAAAGCAACATAAAAGTCAACTCGTCTGTTTGAAATTAAGCAACCCATTGTTTTATATTCTACTTTTCAGCAGTTAGTCTTATGGTATGAGTCTGAGGCTCCATAAGAGCTTGTTTGAAAAGCTGCTCCAAAGACACTACTTTCTTTTAACTTCAAACTGACTACTGCTTTCCATTTAAATTTTAAGCCCAGAAACTAAACCAATTGTTGATTGGGAGTTTACTTAAATTTTGTTTGTGACCTTATAGTTGCAGCTGCAGTGTTTAGAAAGCCAAGTTTAGCAAACATAAGCCAGGGAGTGAATACCTATCACAGAACCACTGCACGGAAGACTGTACTACAGCCTGCAACCTTCTGTGGGATACTTGCACTGTGTTTGTCTAAGCATCATAGATCTGTGCTCCCTCTGCTTTTGGGTTCAGAATCAGCCTGGTTTTAATTGTTCTTAAGTGGACGTAGGCTGTTGGTTTTTAACTCAACAAACCTTGTCCACCCCTTCACCCCCATTCATTGCAGTTCCATCAATTTAACCAGCCACTATGCAGGAGTGGCCCTGGACTGTGTTGATGAGCTACCTCCCAGCCGATCTGCACCAGTATATTTTTTCGTGGCCTTTTCAAATGTTCCTCAGAATATCTCAGCTTCAATGGCAGTTGCAGCAACAGTTTAAAGACCCTGAATTTGATCAGCATACATTTTTAGGAAGCATTGCAATCATGGTGGCTTTAACGTGCAAGTTCAGAATTCAATTGGCAAATAAACTGGTCTTTACAGTTAATTTATTTGTATTAAACTAAAACTTTGACCAAATACATATATCAGGTAATTGCATCTTTCTGAATGGCCAAAATGTCACACGTAATGCATTCTTGTTGATTGTCAGAATAGAAAATTGTTATTGTCTAGTTAAGGCAATTGTCCATCATAAGTTTAGACAAAGGGGAAATTGAGAAGGTAAAAGAAATTACCAACCCGAAAAGGTCTTTTAAAATAGATAATCTATTATTGGTCATTTAACAAAAATAATAAAAAATTATATTGAACAATAAACTTTAATTGTTGCTTTCCAAAATGTAAAGATCCATTTAAATTAAGTGTTGAATTAATTCATATAAATTATTTGAGTTTTTATACTGATATTATTTAAATTGAAGGTCTTACCCTGATATTGTTTGAAAGAATGTCTTGATCTACTTTAGCATGACTGAAACACTATTCTTTTTTAATAGCAATTGGGAGATTAATATTAAATTATTCAAAATCACCAGACATCAGATGATGGCATAGTAGCAGATTAAAATATTGGAATAGTTGATTCAAAATAGAATATATGCAAAACTTATTATCACTGTTGTTTAACCTATGAATGTTGAAAGGGTCTCCTGCAAGTGAGTGTTGTTTTCAGAACTGGAGAGCTCCATAGAAAAGGTGGCTTCATCCTTCTATCACTAATGGGATATAAATAGAATAATAGAAATATAATACTTTCTAACTATAATAAAAACAGAAAATGCTGGAAATACTCAGTAGGTCAGGCTGCACCTGTAGGAGAGAAAACAGATCTGATATTTCGGGCTGACATTGGAATATGGGAGGAAAGCAGAGCACTTGGTTAAAAACACACATAATCACATGAATGTACACACTCCACATAGACTGCACCAGAAGTCAACCTTGGACCCAATCACTGGGGCTGTGACATAGCTGCATTTTCTGTAGAATCACGGTACTGCTCTAAATGTCAATGGCTTCAACCGCATTAATATTCTTGTAAGAAAGGTTATTTAACAATTATTTGTTAACCTTTTGTTTTTTTTAAATTTTACAGAGGTATTACTACTACATTAACCATGGAATAGACACAGAACACGTAGCTCCTTTGGAGGACAGTTGGTTGAACGTTGTTTTGTCCTTGGTGCCATTACGTCTCAAATCATACACTGAAGTTATTGAATCGCTTTCAGATGAGATGAAAGAAGATTATCTTCTAAGTGTAAAGAAGGCAATAGGTAAAAGCCCTTGAGTAGTGTATATTTACTAATGTACCAGATTCCATATTTAGCCTATGAGCATAAGAAAATAAATAGAAGCAGCCCTTGTGCCTGATCTGCCAATCAAAAAGATCATGTCAGACTGTTTACCTCAGTTTCTCATGTTTATGTTTACCTCAGTGCCAGTTTCCTTCTCTAACTCCTCCCCAATATTTATTCACTCCCTCAATGATCTATAGATTTTTAGCTCCTTTGAATATGCTCAGCAATGGAATTGCCACTGTTCTTGGGTAAAACATTCCAAATGCTCAATACCCTCTGGTTAAATAAATCTCTTCTGTCTTGAATGGGTTATCCCTTTAGACACTGACACTTAATTCTAGATACTCCAGTCAGGGGAAATGATAAAACTATGCATTTATTATACATTCATGTCAACAAAGCAATGATTCTCCACCATAAACACAAGAGATCCTGTAGATGCTGGAAATTCAGATTAATACACACAAAATGCTGGCAGAACTCAGCAGGTCAGGCAACATCTGTACATCAGAGGTGTTAGGTACAGCTAGTTGAAGAGGTTTGCAATTGAGAAGACAAAGAGACTAATTTATGTTTGATTAAATTTATAACCAAGTGCATGCATAATTACTTGTAATGTATCTGAAAATAGTTAACTGATATGTTGCAAATAATTGATTTTAATATATTTTGAGGGGAAATAATTAATATTCTTTCAAAAACAGCCTGATGAGCCCACAGCTTCTCACTGTACTGCAGATTCAAGGAAAGTATGTATTGTACTTTAAATCAGCATTGTTTAGAAATTAAGGTCAAGCTGGTCAGATCTATCTACCTTGAAGTAAATTATAAGAAAAAATGCCACTTTATTTTTGAAAATAGTTAAGGGAAACATACTTTGCATGGGTTGATTTGTGATTACAAATCTGGAAAGCCTCAGTACAAAATTCACAAGCTTGGAACATTTCTGGTAAATCGAATATATCCTTACCCAGCAATACAGATTATGAAAAATATGATGACTATTGTCTGAAAATTAACCTATATTTAATTTCTTATTACATGTAGTGTGCTTGAAGATTTGGACCCCATTTTCCGTGCTTTCTAACAGATGGTGTACATTTCAACAATTGTGTACTATTTGAGAATATTTTCTGACTTCTGGAAGTGGTTAGAAACATTGCAAGAATATGTAACCATACAATGTATAGAGGCTGACCACGTGATTGTGTCAATATTTGAATAGGACTTGGAATATTTGCACTTATGAATGTGTATTTCTTCATACTTTCAGTGGACTTTGTTTTAAGAGACCCCAGAGAGAAAGAGGAAGAAAAGAAAGAACTCCCTAGTCATCGTGCAGAGTAAGAAGGATGCTATGAAGTGATGTTATTGAAAATATGAAATACGGGAGAACAAAGAAAGAATTTTTGTCACACAGCAATGGTGTTTTTTGCATGTTAAGTACTCCTTATGCTCACTATATATCTTGTGATCATAGGAAATGTGTGGTTTATCAATTGATATTGTACCAGAGATATTTTGTCACATGTACCTGTGAATGGTGCTTGTAAATGGTGCATGCTAGAATAATAGTATCAAGTCTATGTTTAACCACAAAAAAATATAAATCTCTTCCTTCATGTTTTCTGCTGTGTATGTTGTGCTGAATGAAAATGAGAGAGAGGTTAGATCTCTTGTATGACTTTTTCATGCAAAACATTCTTCGTGTACCATAATTCTACCATCCAACTCTGTGAACTGTGATCTTACTTAAGGGTGTGAAGGTTCAATAGTTCTACTTTAACTTATGATCAAAATAAGTTGATACAGATCTTAAGACTTTATAGCTTGCTGGATTGAAGATTACTTGGGGAAATTGCTATTCTATGTTCTATAGAATATTCTATTCTATTCAGCTCAGGATAGAAGGGGGGAGAATAGGACAACTGTGGTGATAGAGGATTTGTTAGTGGGTGAGAATGAGATTCCCAGATGGTATGTTGCCTTCCAGGTACCAGGGTTCAGGACATCTTGGATGTAGTCCTCAGCGTTCTTAAGTAGAAGGACACTACTTAAGAGGTCAGAGGTTGTGGTGACATACCAATGACGTAGGTAGGAAGAGTGATGAGGTTCTGCAAAGGAAGTTCAGGGAATTAAGTGGTAGTTAAAGATTTTCCAGTGCTGCACGATGGGTTTAAACTGGAGTTGGAGGAGGATGGGAGTCAAAGTGGCAGAACAGATAGTAGAGAGGTTGTGGAGGCAGATGTTAAGACTTCAGACAAAGTCAGGAATCAAAAGGTTGAACTGTTGTGAGAAGTGTATATTTCAATGCAAGAAATATCATAGGAAAGGCAGATGTGCTCAGGGAATGAATCAACACATGTAATTATGATGTTGTAGCCATTAGTAAGACTTTGTTGCAGTAGGGGCAGGACTGGCAGCTCAATATTCTGGGATTCTGTTGTTTTAGATGCGACAGAATGGGTGGGATTAAATGAGGAGGGGTCACGTTGCCTGTCAGGGAAAATACCATGGCAGTGCTAAGTCAGGACAGACTGGCAAATTTTGCCTAGTGAGGCCGTTATAGGTGGAGCTGAAATTTAAGAAAGATATGACCAAATTAATGGGGCGATATTACAGTTCCTGCAACAGTCCGAGGGATTTAGAAGAACAAATTTGCAGAGATTACTGACCGTTGCAAGAAACATAAGGTTGTTATAGTATGTGATTTTAACTTACTACAAATTGACTGGGACTCCCATACAGTAAAAGGACCAGATGGGATGCAGTTAAACACTTCATGAACACATCAAATGTGTTCAGGAAGGTTTTCCTAATCAGTACATAGAAGTCCCAACAAGAGAATGTGCGATACTTGAACTGCTGTTAGGGAATGAGACAGGACAGGTGACAGAAGTTTGTGTAGGGGAATGCTTTGCATTTAATGATCATAAAGCCATTCGTTTCAAAGTAAATATGCAAAAAGATTTTTTCTGGTCTGTGGGAAGAAATTCTAAATTAGAGAAAAGCCAATTTTGATGGTATCAGAAAGGATCTGTCAAGTGAGGAGTTGGATGGGCTGTTTTCTGGCAAAAGTGTTCATGGAAAATGGAAGGTCTTCAAAAGTGATATTTTAAGAGTAAAAAGCTTGCTTGTGACTGTCAGAATACAGGTGAACCTTAGTTTCAAGAGATATTGAGGCCCTGCTTAAGGAAAAAATGGTGCAAAGCAGGTATAGACAGGTAGAAATAAACATGCTTATGGAGTATAAGAAATGCAAAAGAACACATAAGAAAGAACACAAAATGCTGGCAGAACTCGTCACTACCTCCTCCCATAGATGCTGTCTGGCCTGCTGAGTTCTGCCAGCATTTTGTGTTTTTATTTATTTCCAGCATCTGCAGATTCACTCGTGTTACATAAGAAAGAAATCAGGAAGGCTAAAAGAAGGCATGAGGTTGCCTTAGCAGACATTGTGAAGGAGAATCCTAAGGCATTCTACCGATATGTTAAGAGAAAAAGGATTGCAAGGGACAAAATTGGTTCTCTGGAAGATCAGAATGGTCATCTATGTGTGGAGCCAAAAGAGATGGAGGAGATCATGAATGAAGTTTTTGCATCTGTATTTACTCAGGAAACAGATGCAGAGTCTGTAGAAGTGAGGCAAAGTGGCATCAACTTCATAGACCCTATCCAGATAACAGAGGTGTTTGCTGTCCTGAGGCAAATTAGGGTGGGTAAATCATCACGGCCTGACAAAATATTCCCTTGGACCCTGTGGGAGTCAAGTGTACAAACTGCTGGGCCCTAGTAGAGATATTGAAATCATCCGTAGTGGCAGGTGAGGTACTGGAGGATTGGAGGATAACCAGTTTTGTTCTGCTGCTAGAAATGTGTAAAAGGTTGAACATGATGCAACCAGTGTTGTGAGATGCATATATTTCACTGCAAGTAGTATCATAGGATAGGCAGATGGAATTATAATATTGTCGCTATTAGTAAGACTTGGTTGTAGGAGTGGCAGGACTGGCAGGTCAATATTTTTGGTTTCCAGAATATTAAGGGTCTGGATATATAAGTATTTAGATAGACAGGGACTCATTAAGGATAGTCAGCATGGCTTTGTATGTGGTAGGACATGCCCAACCAATCTTAGTTTTTCAAAGAAGTTACTAGGAACGTTGATGAAGGTAAGGCAGCGGATGTTGTCTACATGGACTTTTGCAAGGCATTTGCAAGGTCCCGCATGGGAAGCTGGTCAAGAATGTTCAGTTACTCTGCATTTAAGATGTAGTAAATTGATGAGACATTGGCTTTGTACGAGAAGCCAGAGAGTGGTAGTAGATGGTTGCCTTTCTGAGTGGAGGCCTGTGACTACTGGAGTGCTGCAGGCATCGGTGCTGGGTCCTTTGGTGTTTGACATCTATATCAATGACCAGGATGATAATGTAGTTAATCGGGTCAGCAAATTTGCGGATGATACAAATCTGGGGATGTAGTAGACAGCGAGGAAGGCTATCACGATTTGCAGCGGGATCCGGTCCAGCTGGAAAAATCGGCTGAAAAATGGCAGAAGGAATATAATGTAGACAACTGCAAGTTGTTGCTCTTTGGTAGGACTAAGCTGGTTCAGTCTTACACAGTAAATGGTAGGGCATTGAGGAGTGCGGTAGAACAAAGGAATCTGGGAATACAGGTCAATATTTTACTGAAAGTGGAGTCATAAAGATAGGGTAGATAGGGTCATAAAGAAAGCTTTTGGTACATTTGCCTTCATAAATCTAAGTACTGAGTACAAGAGATGGATGTTAGTTGAAGTTGTATAAAATATTGGTGAAGCCTACAACTTGGAGTATTGTATGTAGTTTTCATCACTTACCTACAGGAAAAATGTAAATAAGATTGAAAGAGCACAGAGAAAACTTACAAGGATGTTGCTGGGTCTGAAGAACTTTGGTTATGTGGAAAGATTGAATAGGTTAGGACTTTATTCCTTGGAACATAGAACATGTGGGTGAAATGTGAAAAGTTTAAGGGGACCATGATGGGACCTTTACTCAGAGGGTTGTGAGAGTGTGGAACAAGCTGCCAGCACAAATGGTGCATGCGAGCTAGATTTCAATGTCTAAGAGAAGTTTGGATAGGTACATAGATGGTAGGGGTACGCAGGACTATGGTCCCTGTGCAGGTTGATGGGAGTAGGCAGTTTTAAATGGTTCAGCAAGGACTAGATGGGCTGAATGGCCTTTTTCTGTGCTGTACTTCTCTCTGAATCTGTGATTCTATGTTGCTGAGACAAGTTTTCACATGCTTGTGTAACATCAAGTAACATTTCAACTGTTAGGACCATTAATCTATCAAATCTACTCAATAATTTTCACAAAAGCAATTAGAAAAACATTTATTCCTATAACACATTATTCAAAGTCTAACTGATATATTAATATATCTTTTTTATTCTCCTTTATAAGGTAACTGGTTGCTTAAATAAGCAGTTTCTAATCTGGTGTAACATTAATTTTGGACTTACTTTCTTAAAATCATTCTCAAAAGTCTGTTCAGCCAGGCATTTTTTTACACCAAAATTCTTTGAGTCTTGTTTGAAGCAGTGTGCATTGTTGCTCTATACTTAGCTGTGAATTTAAATTTCTAGAAATATTATCTCATTCATGAACCTTACAAATGTAAGATTTGATAATAGAAGTTAATTAAACAGTTTTCTGATGAATTTATAATTCACTGATCATTTGAAATATTTTATGGGCCATCCTGAAAATCTCAGTCCCTTGTCCAAAAAATAATGCTTTGATGCCTACAAGTCTTAACCTGTGATATTCAATGAGTCCTTGCATGTTTTAATGATCTTATGATTAGTATCTATGAAAATTTGCACTAATGATCTAATCCTGAACAAAATATTTCATAATCTATGTCTATTGCTTTTAAGGATGGAAATAGTACCAAAACCATGGAACAAGTCATTTTTGTCAGCACAAAAATTCATCAAGGCAAACCTAAATTCAATAAATCCCACCATGTTGGCTGTCTTGGATCTCTGGCAATGTTCTTTTAAGTGAGTTCTTGTGTTTAGCCATCTACAATTGCTCTAATTATGCTCTAGCTAAAGTCAGCATTGTTTCTTGGTTACTGTTATTTTTTTAACCCTGTGTCACATTGCTTGGTCTTTAAAAAGAAGGTGGGTAATCTCGCCACGAAATGCTAGTTATGCAGTATGCAAAATCCATTCCTATGTTTGCTTAGACTTCTATTTTCTCATTTGCAAATCCAAGTGCTGGAGTGAAGATCTCAGCACTCATCCATTTTTATTTCTTTGATATTTATGTTTAACACAATTTTAAGAAAGGTGCTAACTCATTGAAGTGATAAACACCATCAATACAATATAGTTATAATTTTTCATCATACAGTTGCTAACTGAATAATTAAACATACTTCACTTTTGATTTGAGAAAGGTTCAGTTTGATTTCATTTGCCACGGTAATCAAAGTATTGCACTGAGAAATATAAACATCCATTCAATATGTTAAAAAAATAAATTTAACAGTCATTTGATGTAGAATGGAAGAGTGAGATGGAACAATGATGAATAATGAGGTTGATGAAATCAAAATTTAACAGAAAATGCATAATCCATGAAATAATGTCTTAATGGAACTTTAGTGGTTCTGCAGAGAACTGGTGTTTTATCATGGCAGAATCATATATTAAGTGGATACAGCACAGTATTAATCTGTTAAGGCCTGGCAATTAAAATTTGATCATGAGCTTGTTATAAGCTAGTATTTTTAAGTTCTGATTGTTTTCCTGGTTTTCAAAGTTTTATTTCATATTCTGTATGCAATAAGCTGGATGATGAAGTTTATGATGAGCATAGATAAGTAATAGATATTTTAAACAATATATGTATATTCCAGTCAAGAAGTAAATAAATCAATTATTTTAATTCTAGGCAGCTACTGGACAATACTTCGAAGGCTTGTCCACGAGCAACTTTGTTCAGAATATCTAATTATATGTTGTTTCACAGAGAGACTGATTTTGGAACTGTGTGGAGCATATTACCCAAGCATATACAGTATGTTTTTGGGAGAGTTGGTTTCATTTTTAACTTTTAACCAGGAGAAGAGTGGGACAGCCATACCACTTTTGTGAACATATATTGCCAAATAAAAAAGAATTTTTTTAAAATTGCAATTACCTGTCACTGTGCAGATTTCTCCTCACTTAATGTTACTTATCAGTCTGTGAATTGATCAATTTTATTATTATGATTCTTTATCTCCTACACTTTCAAAGTTATGACCAAGTCATTTCAGAGATTAACAAAAATAATGCCTTTATGAAACTGTACCTCTACTGAAGGATCCATGACATGAAATATCAACTAGTTCTCTTGCCACAGATGCCAACTGACCTAAAAAATGTTTCCAGCATTTTATGTTTGTATTATGGATTATAGTTGCATTTTCTTCAGTGTTGCAATTTGGATCTATATTGAAATGCTCTGTAGCTTAGCTATAAGAAATTTAGCATTCAGCTTGAAACTTTAGGGTATTTACTTTGCTTTTGAAATGTAGTGAAATAGTGCACTTTAATAGAAAACAACTCTTCCTGTTTTGCAGAGATTTAAGGTTCATTGATGTTGAAGAATTTCGTAATCGTAAGGAATCAATGGAGCTAACTACATTCCAGGTCTTATTTATGAGGCACATTGAATCAGCAAAAGAGCAACTCCTTAAAAAGTATGACCAACTTAAAATAATACCAATGCTTAGCTGTACAGTACTTAAAATTAAAAACAAAAGAATTCTTATGTCAAGTAGTATTGGAGATGTTTATACCTAATATTTGCCCTAGAAATACATTTATATTCTGTTCTGCTGCAAATCATTGATCTGAAACGTTAATTCTGTTTCTCCCTCTCTATTTGCTGCTTGATCTGCTGATTATTTCCTGCATTTTCTATTAACTTTAAACTTCCAGTATCCACATTATTTTATTTTTGAACTATTATTGTTTTATTTATCTGATTAAAATATTACATAATTACAATATTTTAAGGATTTGTCATCAATGAGTACCAGAAAACATACCAATAAATTGAACTACAAATGGAAAAAATTGTGGTAAATTTTAGAGGTTTTCTTAGTCAATTTTTAAACCTTTTTCTTGTAATGTCTTTTAGATGGTTTCCTGAAGTTCAAAATATTTATTACCTGGGAAATAAGCGGAGACAAGTTCCCAGTGGTACTGACAGTGCCAAGCTACAGTCTTTTTTTAATTGTGCTGCGACTCTGATGACTTCACAACTGCAAAGTTTAACATTAAATTCCATTCAGGATTATACGGATTTAATTGTGCAACGGCCGGTATGTGTATCTGCTCCATACAGTGTGCTGCTCATTACACTCCAGAACACTAACGTGCTTTATATGGTGCAGTTTATATAGACCTTAATGGATGCTTCTTTGTTTCAATTTTTCAGATTCTAGTTACAATCCTGATTATGATTAATGTTAATGACTGATAGTTCCAAATCAGGCTCAGTTATCACTAGAATATGTTGTGAAGTTTGGTGCTTTGCGGCAGCAGTACATTGCAATACATAATGAAAAAATCTATAAATTACAATAAGAAATATAAATAAGAGTAGTTCAAAAAGGGAGCAAAAAATAGTGAGGTAGTGTACATGGGTTCATTATCCACTCAAATAACTGATGGCAGTAGGAAAAGAAGCTGTTCCTGAAATGTTGAGTGTGTCTCATTGGTCTCCAGTACTACCTCCTTGAAGGTAGCAATGAGAAGAGGGCATGTCCTGGGTCCTTAATGATGGATGCCGTCCTTTTGAGGCATTGCCTTTTGAAGGTGTCCTTGATGCTGGAGAGGCTAGTGCCCATGATAGAGCTGTCTGAGTTCATAACGTTCTGCAGCTTTTCCCAATCCTGTGCAGTGACTCCTTCATACCAAATGGTGATGCAACCAGTTAGAATGCTCTCCACAGTACATACAGTAGTTATATGTACGAGTGGTAGATTTATTGATGATTTTGCTTGAAAAATAGAATTCAGATGTATAAAACTTTTATCAGAATAATCTACCATATATCATGTATACTTAGCCAACTTTTTGTACATATTTTGGAGCTGTTAAAATTTAAACAAAAGAAAGAAATTGCAGGTCATATTTCATAATTTTTAAAATAAATACATTTTTTCTGAAATAGACATTTTTCAATAATTATGTGTATTGTTTTGCCCACAGCATGGGGAATAGTTCCAATGAATTCACTGATGTAAAGTTCCCTTCCACTCTCTTAGATCCTGGCTACCCATGCTGTGTGTTGGGTCTGTGCCAGATCAAGTGTGTACTGTGACCAAGCCATTATATCTTAGTTTAGATTGGAATCTTATGCTAGGAAATGGTGTATTGACATATTAGGCCCAGCATGGGAAAATATAAATAAGCACCAAGCTGGGCTTGAATCAGAGTCCAATTTTGTACCTGAGTAAACTTCCGTGGTGCACAAAACAGAAAGTTTCAGTGATAAATAGCACATTTATTAGGTGATTACAAAATTCAACAACAGACAACTGTGCTACACATTTTTTGGGTTTCAACTAATTTGTTCCTGTTAAATAAACAGAATACAGATAGACTTTTACAGAGGGACCAAGATGGCACCAGTGAACCACAATGAGGTGTTGACTTGTTGCTGGCAGCCTACAAAACGTTTAAGTATACTTCTGAATTACCCGCACTGTAATCTGCAGCCTGAAAATGAGGAATTGCTGTGTTCTGTTTCACAGAGTTATGGCTCACTTCGAACATTCTGGATTCAGTGATCAGACTTCAGGGCTTCTCAATACACAGGTTGGGCCGAACTGCTGATTCGGAGAAGGCAAAAGATGGGGATCTGTTTTTCATGGTGAAGTCTCTGTGGTGTTTGGATGTAGTGGGCTTCATCTTGTCGAACACCTTTTACCCAGACTTTAACCATCTAATGATTAAGTGCTGACAGTGCTACTTGCCAAGAGAATTCTCTTCCAGGCTCCTGACCTCCGTTTGCATACTGCCAAAAGCTGATGCTAATCAGGCACTCAAAATATTGAATGCTGCCATCACCAAACAAACAGCCCACCCTGATGTATTTCAAATCATAGTCTGGGATTTCAATCAGACTTGCTTGAAGAAATCTCTGTCCAGTTATCATCAGCATATAAGCTACAGCACCAGGGGTCCCAATGCACTTGACTACTGCTATACTATGATTAGTAATGCCCATTTTTCCATACCTAGACTGCATTTTGGGAAATATGATCTCCTGGCTGTCCTTCTCCTACCTGCATACAGGCAGAGGCTAAAGAATAAGGCTCCAGAGATGATGACAGCAAAGGGGTGGTGGCAGGAGGCAGAGGTGCAGCAACAGGATTACCTTGAGTCAATGGCCAGGACCTTGTTTAATGACTCAATGGAGGATCTGAATGAATACACACACCTAGCTTGTCCTGGATGAACCATGAGATCTGTAATCTGTTGCAGGCCAGATCAGTGGCATTTGGGTCTGGTGACTAAATAAGATACAAGAGTCCAGGTATGATCTCTGGAAAGCCATCATGTGCAAAGTGGCAATTCCAGACCAAACTTAACTCAGTGAAGGATCTTGACAGCAGTGATAGAGCTTGAATGCTATTACCGCTTACAAAGTGAAACCAAATGTAAAGGTAACAACATGGCTTTGCTCCCATTTGAGCTCAATGAGTTCTATACTGACTTTGACTTTCAAAATATGGGGGAAGCTTCACAAATTCCCACAGCCCCCAATGACCCTATGATTTCAGTATCTGAGGCTGATGTGAGAGCATCTTTCAGGAGTATGAACCCATGGAAGCCTCTGGTACAGATGGGATATCTAGCTAAGTACTAAAAACCTGTGTTGATCAACTGGCTGGAGTGCTCACTGAGATCTTTAACCTTTCGCTTTGGCAGTCTGAGATACCTAACTGTTTCAAGCAGGCTTCAATTATACTGTTGCCAAAGAAGAACATGGTAACTTACCTCATTGACTATCGTCCAGTAGTACTTACATTCATTGTGATGAAGTGTTTTGAGAGGTTGGTGGTGAAACGTATCAACTCCTGCCTGAGAAGCAACTTGGATCCACTCCAATTTGCCTACCAGCACAACAGGTGCACAGCAGATATCATTTCATTGGCTCTTCTCTCAACCCTGGAGCACCTGGACTGCAAATATGCTTACAAAAGGATGCTCTTTATTGAATACAGCTTGGCATTCACCACTATCATCCCCTTAAGACTAATTAATAAGCTTCAAGACCTTGGCCTCTACTTGTTTGTGCAATTGGATTCTTGATTTCCTCACTTGCAGACCACAGTCGGTTCAGATAGGCAACAGCACTTCCTCCACAATCTCCATAGTCTACTGAGACCCCTGCTTTACTTGCTTTAATATGTACGAATGTGAGGCTAAAAACATTTTCAATGCTATATTTAAGTTTGCTGTTGACACCACGGTCATTGGCCGAATCAGAGGTGGTGGTGAATCAGCATATAGGAGGGAGGTTGAAAATCTGGCTCATTGGTGCCACAGCAGCAACCTCTCACTCAATGTCAGCAAAACCAAGGAACTTCAGGAGGAAACCAAAGGTCCATGAGCTAGTCCTCAATAGGGGAATCACAGGTGGAGAGAGTCAACAACTTTAAATTCCTTGGTGTTATCATTTCAGAGGACCTGTTCTGCAACTGGTACAATTACGAAGAAAGCACAACAGAATGTCTACTTCCTTAGAATTTTGTGAAGATTAGCATGCTATCTAAAACTTTGACAAACATCTATAGATGTATGGTGGGGAGTTTATTGACTGGTTGCATTATGGCCTGGCAAAGATAAACCAATGCACTTGAATGGAAGATCCTACAAAAAAGTAGTGGATATGGCCCAGTCCATCATGGGTGAAGCCATCCCCACCACTGAGCACATCCACATGATGTGCTGTTGCAAGAAAGTAGCACCCATCATCATGGATTTCCACCACCTAATCCATGCTCTCTTCTAACTGCTGCCATCAGGAAGAAGGTATAGGAGGCTCTGGACCCACACCACCAGGTTCAGGAACAGTTATTCCCCTTCAACCATCAGGCATTGAACTGGAGGGGATAACTTCGCTCAACCTCACTTGCCCCATCACTGAACTGTTCCCATAATGTAAGGACTCACTTTCAAGAATTCTTCATCTCATGTTCTCAATATTTATTGCTTATTGTTTTATTATAATATTTTCTTTTATATTTGCACAGTTTGTTATCCTTTGTATATTTGTTGTTTGTTCATCTTGTTGGGTGTGATCTTTTCATTGATTCTATTGTTTCTTTAATTTACAGTGTCTGCCCACAAGAAAATGAATCTTGGTGTTGTACAGTATAGGGTGACATACATGTACTTAGATAATAAATTTACTTTGAACTTTGAATCTTGTTGCATTCAGAAAATTGTAAAATGGCCATCTTGTATAGTGTGATATTATAAATAATTAGAATTCTAAAATGCAATGGAGAACTGATGCATCCTTGTATTACTACTATGTACTCACAAGTATAAATGTATTTGTAGAATGAGAAAGGAACTGTAATGTTACATAACATTATCTTTAATAATTTATAAGAACAATGTCACATACTGTTTTCTGTAAAATTTCTTAGTCCAATCCTCATTTATAAATCTTTGTATTTTTGTTTATTATTCAATCAGTTTTGATTTACCATAATATATTTACATAGAATTGAAAGAATGGATATAGATTTATTTTTGTAAATTGTATTTATATTTTTCTATATAGGATTCTATTCGTGTTTATGAGCATCCAGGCTTTATTATGCGTCTAATCCTAAAAAGTAATACTATCCAATTTGAGCCAGAGTTCAAGGATTTTGAACTACTGTTCTTGAGCGTTTATGATGTCATGCTCAAAACAATGAATCTAGTGCCAAGAGTTGAGACAAAACTGTACACTGAATGGGTAAGTAGGTTTCATATTAAGTCATAGAATATTTACCTTGAAAGTAATATAGAATTTACATCCATAACTTATTTCATTGATGGGAATGTGAATTCTTTCACAATTATAATGGAATAAAATCTTTCTTCAGAATTTCAAAAGTGATTTTCATTTCCTTATGTTTTATTGAGAATTTACAAATAGTTTAACTGAGTATTTGTTTTATTCCAAATTGAGAATTGACAACCAAAACAATGTATATGTATAAACATTGCTTAAAATAAATTCCATGTGGTACAATTCACAGCAGATTGGCGATTTTGCCACTCTAGGCATTTGCAGAGACCTGGAGCTGTATATTTAGGATTTTTTAATGGCAATGCAAGTTGCAAAGATTGGAGAGGTTTAGATTTTTCCCAATATGCTGGAGCATATTAAAGAAGAGAGATGGGAGAGCTCTTTAAAATTTGAGAGAAGTTGATCGAGCAAGGGACGTCAGCAGCCAAAAATTATACAGTTTAAATAATTGGGAAAAATAAATCAAATTATTTTATGCAAGTATTTCTCATGATCAGGAACACTACCTCTGAAGGGTAGAGAAAGCAAATTCTTTTGAACTTTCAGAAGATGATTAGACATGTAAATTTCCAGTTATGTCAAAACAAGATTATGCAATTTAACAGACAGCTCTTTCAAATAACGTTTGTTATTCTATGATTGTATGTCATTAATCAAAAAGATACAGTTTGCATTATTGGAACTCTTCAGTATGTAGTGGTATTGAGTTTACTCAGTCAGGTGTTCTGAACTCAGATGAAGATCTTAAGCTCTATACCATATTGTCAGCTATGGGTACCCTCATGAAAGTGAGGTTATACTGTAACCACCTACTATTCAAAGTATAAATCACAACCCTGTTTATCCTCCATAGGGAGTTTAACTGTCCATACCTACTATTTGAGTGATGGGTCCCCTCTCCCTACCAAGGAGGAGATATTTCCAACTAACAAATTAGTTTAAATACAGTTCATTTATTTGTAGTGAGAAATTTAGATAAAATTTTTTAAACATATTTAAAACTCAGAGGTTTTAGCTTATATGAGGAAATTTGCAGATGCTGGAAATTCAAGCAACAGGTTTTAGCTTATAAAAGATTTCCAAATTACAAACAATTTCTAAAACACAAACTATTTTCAAAACAAGTGTAATTTTTATAAGCATACTGACGAGTTGCAGACAAACAGGTCGTCTGTCACAGAAATCAAAGACAGAGGAATGGATTCCAGTCACCTTCTCCTTGTCGTGCTTCCTGCCATCTCTTGACCATTTCTAGCAAGCTTGACTGTTCTCTAATATTTATACTATTTCTCTGCCACTTGGTGACTTCACACGTATGGTCTAAAAGCTTCTGGTGGCAGAAATCCCAAAGGCTGACCCTCTGAGTACATAAATCTTCCAAAATAACTTAGCAAGTTGTTAGCTGGTTTGATACAGGCCAATTAACATAACCACATTGTCTTATATTACATCTCTTGAGCAGCCAGCCCAGTGCTGTGGGCCAACAGTCTGTGTTCTGTAAGCAGTGCTGTTTGTTTGCAAAGCTGTCCTTTTAACTTCAGACTCTTACATTAACTGAAGACTGGTTCTTGTTTATACAGGAAGCTGATCAAGGAATACTAGTTAGAAACATAGAAACATAGAAAACCTACAGCACAATACAGGCCCTTCACCCCACAAAGCTGTACCAATCATGTCCTTACCTTAGAAATTACCTAAGGTTACCCATAGCACTCTATTTTTCTAAGCTCCATGTACCTATCCAGGAGTCTCTTAAAAGACCCTATCGTTTCCGCCTCCACTGCTGCTGCCGGCAGCCCATTCCATGCATTCACCACTCTCAGCATAAAAAAGCTTACCCCTGTCATCTCCTCTGTACCTACTCCAAAGCACCTTAAAACTGTGCCCTCTCATGCTAGCCATTTCAGCCCTGGGAAAAAGCCTCTGACTATCTACACGATCAATGCCTCTCATTATCTTATGACCTCTCTCAGGTCACCTCTCATCCTCCGTCACTCCAAAGTGAGTCTTTGAGCCTTACTTCAGTGGTTGGTAAGTTGATGGAGAAGATCCTGAGAGGCAGGATTTATGAACATTTGGCGAGGCATAATATGATTATGAATAGCCAGCATGGCTTTGTCAAAGGCAGGATGTGCCTTACGAGTCTGATTGAATTTTTGGAGGATGTGACTATACACATTGATGAAGATAGAGCAGTAGATGTAGTGTATATGGATTTCAGTAAGGCTCACTCAACCTGTATTCGTAAGGTATGCTCCCCAAACTAGGAGAGTTTGCTCCCCTAAATCAAAATCCCCTCTGCACCCTTTTGATGGTTTCCACATCCTTCCTGTAGTGAGGTGACCAGAACTGAGCACAGTACTCCAAGTGGGGTCTGACCAGGGTCTTATATAGCTGCAACATTACCTCTTGGCTCTTAAACTCAATCCCACAATTAATGAAGGCCAATGCACCATATGCCTTCTTAATCACAGAGTCAACCTGCGTAGCAGCTTTGAGTGTCCTATGGACTCGGACCCCAAAATCCCTCTGATCCTCCGCACTGCTAAGAGTCTTATTGTTAATACTATATTCTGCCATCATATTTGACCTACCAAAATGAACCACCTCACACTTATCTGGGTTGAACTCCATCTGCCACTTCTCAGCCCAGTTTTGCATCCTATCAATGTCCCGCTGTAACCTCTGACAGCCCTCCACACTATCCACAACACCCTCAACCTTTGTGTCATCAGAAAACTTATGAACCCATCCCTCCACTTTCTCATTCAGGTCATTTACAAAAATCATGAAGAATAAGGGTCCCAGAACAGATCCCTGAGCCACTCCACTGGTGACTGACCTCCATGCAGAAATGACCCGTCTACAACTACTCTTTGCCTTCTGTGGGCAAGCCAGTTCTGGATCCACAAAGTAATGTCCCCTTGGATCCTATACCTCCTTACGTTCTCAATAAGCCTTGCGTGGGGTACCTTATCAAATGCCTTACTGAAATCCATATACACTACATCTGCTGCTCTACCCTCATCAATGTGTTTAGTCACATCCTCAAAAAATTCAATCAGACTCGTAAGGCACAGCCATGCTGGCTATTCCTAATCATATTATGCCTCGCCAAATGTTCATAAATCCTGCCTCTCAGGATCTTCTCCATCAACTTACCAACCACTGAAGTAAGACTCACTGGTCTATAATTTCCTGGGCTGTCTCTACGCCCTTTCATGAATAAAGGAACAACATGCGCAACCCTCCAATCCTCTGGAACCTCTCCCATCCCCGTTGATGATGCAAAGATAATCAGCAATCTCCTCCCTTGCCTCCCACAGTAGCCTGGGGTACATCTCATCCGGACCCAGTGATTTATCCAACTTGATGCTTTCCAAAAGCTCCAGCACATCCTCTTTCTTAACATCTACATGCCTAAGCTTTTCAGCCCGCTGTAAATCATCCCTACAATCACCAAGATCCTTTTCCATAGTGAATACTGAAGCAAAGTATTCATTAAGTACCACTGTTATCTCCTCTGGTTCCATACACACTTTTCCACTGTCACACTTGATTGGTCCTATTCTTTCTCATCTTATCCTCTTGCTCTTCAGATGTAGAATGCCTTGGGGTTTTCCTTAATCCTGTCTGCCAAGGCCTTCTCATGGCTCCTTCTGGCTCTCCTAATTTCTTTCTTAAGCTCCTTCCTGCTAGCCTTATAATCTTCTAGATCTCTATCATTACCTACTTTATTGAACCTTTGATAAGCTCTTCTTTTCTTCTTGACTAGATTTACAACAGCCTTTGTACACCATGATTCCTGTACCCTACCATCCTTTACCTGTCTCATTGGAACGTACCTCTGCAGACCTCCACGGAAATATCTCCTGAACATTTGCCACTTTTCTTCGGTTATGTTTCCCTGAGAACATCTGTCTCCAATTTATGCTTCCAAGTTCCTGCCTGATAGCCTCACATTTCCCCTTACTTCAATTAAAGGCTTTCCTAACTTGTCTGTTCCTATCCCTCTCCAATGCTGTGGTAAAGGAGATAGAATTGTGATCACCCTATGGTAAAGGAGATAGGAGTTTCACTGAAAAGTAGCTCTCTGATCTCTAGAAATGTCAGCTGCTGAGTTAGAAAGTTGAGCTTGGCAAAATGGCTGCCTGGCCCTGGACAGTGAATGTCCATCACAAGTATAAATAAAGACACATTTTTGTCACCACTTTTTCATGTATTATTCATTTTTGAGATCTAGATGTTGATAATAAGTCCAGGATTTATTGTCCATGTGTAATTACTCTTATGAAGGGCATTCTCACAGTGTTGAAGAGTGGAAAGTTTCACTGCTTAGATCCAGTAAAAAAAACGAAAAAAAAAAAACAATGATTTGTTTCCATGTTAGGATGACATGTGGCTTGGAGGGGAATTTGAAGGTGATAGATTTTGCTTGCTCTTTTTGTCATCCTTTGTGTTGGAGGTTGCAGGCTATTGCCAGAGTAGCCTTAGTGAGCAACTTAGTAATTTTGTAGATGGTATACATATATTGTAGTCACTCTGTGCTGGTGGTGGAGGAATTAATGTTGAGGGATTATGAGCACAGATGTAAGGCTTCTCTGTTCAGAATGGCGTGAAGCTTCCTGAGCTGCATTCATCCGAGTAAATGGACGGTATTCCATTTGCCTTTTACATGTCAGCAGATATCCTCCAGTTAATTCCTGTGAAGTACCCAGCCTCTGAACTTCTCATGCAGGTGTGTTAATTATATGGTCAGTCCTATTGAATCTGCTCCTTCAGGATGTGGATGGTGGTGTGCTGGTGTGCAAGGGAGAGGTTTGTTCAGTGAGGGGGTGAGAAGAACTTTTGACATGATGGTCTGTTAATTAAGTTTAAAGACAATGAAGAGAGGTGTTTCCTAAGAATTGTGAGGGAATCTGCTCAGAATTGAAATGCTAAAAGCATTATTTTCTTTTCTCTGTACCGTCTGGTGTAGGCACTTGAGCACCAATGGAAGTGCTAACTGAGAATATCAGAGAGCATCTTAGCCTTATGGATCAGAACCTCAAGCCAAAAGTAAAATCAGGAAGTTTTCTAGAGACAGCTATTTTGATGGCAGATGTAATCTGTGGCTCTGAGACATGCATTTTCCAGAGGCAAGTGTGGTTATTACCAAGCCTTTGAAAGGAACTTCCTCTGGTCAATCTTGCAAATTCAATATTGGGGTAGGAGAACCTTTTATTCTTAATAAATTATAGTTTTTTTTGTAATTTTGAAATGTTGCTTATGTTTTAACTGCTGTAAGTGTCATCTATTGGCTATGATAGTCTGGTCAGATGACCGGGGCATACAAGATGTATGATCATCTTTCTACTTTAGTGCTTAATAGTGCCAAGTTGTGTTATTCTAGAAAGGCTTGCCTCATTACGTAGGTGCTGTGAACCTTCTCTGTGGCCTTTGAGTTTGAGAAGAACGATTGCTAACCCCCAGACTATCTGTATGACTGTCATTTGTCATCAACACCTTTGCTTCATATCTTGTTCATTAACACAGAGCTTGAACTAATGAACAGCTGATGGAATGAGATCTGGAGAAAAATTTGTGCAGGAAATCATTTGAATGAAAAAGCCATTGTATGGACAGACCTTGTTCTACTGACATAATTCATTACGGTGTGAGGAATCTTTAGCCAGTCATGATATCTTCATTGTTCTGCCATATGCTTCACCTCCCTACCATTCTGCTGAGCTCATTAGAACATGGAAGAGTACAGCATGTATAGGCCCTTTGGCCCATGATGATGGTGCCACACATGATGCCAAGTTAGACTCGTCCCTTCTGCTTTGCATATGATCATATTCTTAAATTCCCTGCACATTAATATTCCCTGCTGAGAAAGTAAACTTTTTCAAAGAATTCTTCTTGTGTACTTGAAAGTAATTCATTTACCTTTTTCTCTTTTGTTACAGACTAATGTTAAGAGCACCCTAAGACCAATAATCTTAGATGAAATCTTAGAGGAAAACAAAAGAAAAATTATAGAGGTTGTTGCCAAAGAAAGTTTGGGGCCCCAAGAACATACAAAACTATATGATAAGTATTCCATGCTGATAAAAAGGCAAGCTGACTTAGATGTGGAACAATTTCTAAATGAAGAACATACATTTGAAGAGACAGCACAGGAAATAATTAAGTATCAGAAACTGAAAGAAGAAATTCAGTACAACTCTCGAAAGGTACATACTAGCAGAAGTTCACAAGATGAATTACATAATTTTTTTATTTATAATGTAGAAATTACATTTAAGTATACCTTATTTGTAGCAATTAGATCTATTAATCATTTCTGAAAGCTTTCTGTCATATGGATTAGATAGATACTGTATATATCATTTATCTGTCTTAATATTGCTGTATGAAATACAGATTCTTGTGATCATACAGTAAAATAACTGCTATTGCTGGCACAGTTGTATATCATTTGTGGTTTATATTATTTTATGAAATTGTCTCAATTTTTGGTTCAGGTTGTTCGCCTGGGAATGTTTGAGGTGCACTGTGATGAACTCATAAGGGCTCTTGTGAGACGAGCAGAAGCATTGTTTGAGAAACTTCTGACTAGGATGAGCAAGTATCATTCGGATGCAAATAAAGCGTTAGTATTTCTCCAATTTATATTGATGAAAGTTTCAGAAAGTTTCAAAACTTTTTAAGCTCACCCATAATTGGTGGCATGTGCATGCACACATCTTTTGCTTCTAGTGCACAAAGGAATTTAACCTCCAGACAAACGACTGTTATCCTCTACCTCATTGGCATGTTAAGTATATTTTTCGATCATAGATAATTATATTTCTTTTTCCGGTTTCTGATGTGAATGGTGTTGACAACGTGGAGTTTGCGATGATTTGTCTGCAGATTTTAGAACAGGCTTATTTATACTGTTTTTATTGAAGAAATTATTCAGTGTGCACATGGTGTCACTGGGCAAAAGATTGCACAGCACAAGATTTTTGCACATATTGGTCGTTACAAATTAGAGGGAATGTTGAAGATCATTCATCTCTGCTAATCTATTCTGTTTTCCTTCTTTAGGCTATTAAAACCCCACAGCACTGTTTTTGCTCCTGTTAAATCCTGTAGCAGGAGTAGCAGGGTTTAGGAGCAAATATTTCTTTAAAATTTTAAGCTCTGGCCTACTACGAAGGAATGTGCAAATTGAGATAAAATAGGCAGGTTAGTTAGATAAACAAATTACTAAAGGAATGGTGTGAGAAAGAAAGGTTTCATTTTTGTAATGCTCTGATAATACTGATAGGAAGAATCTGATCTGCTGTTGTGGAAACTACCTGAGCTGGCTTAGAGTAAGATTCTATTTGAGTAGTGTGGTCATAAAGATTTGAAATTACTGGAAATTTCATGAAACAATAAAAAGAAATAGGACATTCCTTAAGATTGCAAAACGGGCTCTGTATTGGCACCCATGTGAATTGCTAAAAACATATTTATTGTACAAAGTTTTAACAACTACATTAACTACTTACATTGTACTCTTAAAATCTTTCTACCCATAAAAATTTTCACTTTCTGCTTATCATGTATTGTCAAGACTTGACATTGAGGCAACTTCATCCTGTATCATCAAGTCTATTGCTCCTCAAGCTAACTACCCTAATCTTGGAACTGGAATGGGTTTATTATTGTCACATGTATCATGAAAAGCTTCTTTCTGCATTACTGTTCATATAGATTATTATTCAGTGCAACAAGGCAGTACAATGAAAAAATACAGAATGCAGAGTAAAAACCATAGGTTTCAGGAGCAGAATTGGACCATACAGCCTGTTGAGTATGCTTTTTTCTCATGATATTAATTTCTGGCCTTTCCCTGATCCTTACATTTATTTGATATTCATTGGAAATGTTCAAATGAGGCAAAAGGTTCATTTTTAGAGGGAATACGTCAATGGCCAGTGAAATCCTGGGAGGTGAGGGCCACCATTGATCGGTTATTTTAAATACCTTGTTTTAAAATAATATTCATTTTATATAGTTCTGCTGGGAAATCTATAAACAAACTCCCTTCTTCTGCCCTCATTGGATGAGTTACTCTGAAGATCTCTTGCCACGTACACCCAAGCATTCCCCTTGAAAATGCTTTTAAGCACCTTTAATGCTGTCATATTCAGCAATTCCTTGTGGTGCTCTTGTATTTGACAACTCAACCCTTACATTACTCTTCTCATGTCCTGGAACTCCTATTGGCTCATAACCTAAAGCATGATCTGACATACTATCTCCTGTTAATTGTTTCTATGTGCTCTGTAGCATTATGGGCTATAAATCTGGGAACTACATAGTCTCTAAACCTCAGTGTAAGTACTTGGCCCTTTATGTGCCCCAGACCTTGCAGCAGTTCAAGAAGGTGGCTCACAGGGATTATATACTGTATATAAAACAACTTTTAAACAAAATCTTGCGAATTGAGGATAATAGATGTTACCTGTGAAAATGAAAGTATATAATACTTTCATAATGATGCAATGTCAAGCTGAGATCTGTACTTCTGGTTACTTGGTTGGAGACAGCAGCTGCTGCTCTTAGTTACTCCAGAAAATTGGGCAAGTATTTAGCTGAATAGGTAGTTCTCAAAAGGACCAACAACTTAAGTTTTAATAATATATTTAACTGAATATGGAGCTGTGGAAGTGCTGCTTCTCCAGCTTAAAATCTTATGGGTTGATCCCAATTTTCCCTATTTTCTTTTGCACTCTTTGATTCCGCTCATGATTTATCTGTCACCAATTAACCCCACATCCTGTACAAGCTTGCAATAAATTGTTTTCTCTGACAAATGATCACAACCTGCCCTCACCTCACCTGCAAAGGCACCTAGAATATTGCATCTGCAAACACCATCAGTTAGCTTGAGAGATGATCACTTCCACAGGCACTTAAAGCATTATATTAGCCAACACTGTCTTTCAGCTTGATAGATCTGCCTACAATATTTATCTATCCTCCCAACCATCTCTGGAAGTTAGTTTAACCCGTAATGGTTTGCTAAAGTGATTGACACCCGCCCTTCCAATTTCGGTTAATCACTACAGCTTCATAGTGATCCTCTATCTTCATGTATTTCACAGATATGTTAACCATATTTGTTCCTACCTGTGTATAATTTCATATAATGCGATGTGTTCATTAAAACCTCATGACTAACCTCCCAACATTACCAATTCACATGTCCTGATGATTCATTCTTGTACATAGTTACCTTTGATACTATCTTTCTTCTCCATTAAAGTTTCTCCACTACACTTCTCTGACAGTTGAATAGTTAACTAATTGTACTTTTTTTATAGGTTATGTCTTGAATTTGAGAAAATAGCAGAGAAAGCCTTAACAACACCTCCAAACACAGAAGCACTAATGGAATTGAAGGTCTTTTTTTCTGTTTTACTTTGAAGGATTAAGTGTGCATAAGAATTATGTGTGTAAATTAACATATTACTGAGAAAGAAAATAATAAATGCCAAAGTATAGTGGACTACTTTTATAAAATTGTCAGATTATACTATAACTGACAGTTCTCTCGGCAACCTGTAATTCTACATAAAATTCCTTTTACATTACAATTAAGCATTTAATTATGTTGAAAATCTTAATCTTTACTTCTGTATTTTTATTTTTAAAATAAATTCCTACCTGGACGCAATCCCTCAAAATTTTAACATAATTGATCTGTATAAAAGGACCTAGGCAATCCTTGTCAATATGGCATGTAAAACAAATAGCATTCCAAGAAAGCAAATGGTTTAAATCCATGATATTTCAGTGCAGTTTTGCAGTAGAGCTTGTTTAAAATATAAACAATGAACAATAATTTTTATACAACTGGCAAGGAACAATTACGCCAGAAATAGGCTGGGCAGTTGTCTCCAACAAGATATTTTAATTTATGTTCAACATAATGCCATGACTTTGTTTCTTACAGATAGCAACCTGGAGGCCACTATTGACAACAAAAATCAAGTGCTAAAATGTTGTTTTACTTTGGTGCTCTGATTGCCTATATTTGTATTAATCAGTGCATTTTATGCTAGGCTTATGTGCAAAAAGTTGAAGTGAAAGACATGGCTGAACTTGAGCTGAAGCTGATTGAAGCAAAAAATCGTCTGGCTTTTCTGGTCGATTATGTTACACTTTCCCCAAGTGACATACGATTAAACAATCAAACATTTCAGTGGAGTGGACGAATGACAGAGATTTTTGAGGAGCACAAAAGGATGGCTTCAGAAAAAGAAGAACAGTATCAACAAGGACTCAAGGTGAGATATTATTTATGATTTTCTTAAATTTGTTTAAAATCTTTTAACAGATTTGTAATGCACTGGTAGCTTTAATCTAGAGTCAGGACTTAATCTAACATCACAGCAAAACTTTATATTCAGTTTAGATCTGTAATATAAATATACACTAAATTATGCATTGCAATCACATTCTGATAACTTTAGTACTTTGGAATGAGCATGATAGCTTGGATTTCATGGACAGCAGTGAGGGAACAGTCTAAATCCAACAGTTTTAGAGCAGAAAATTCAGCAAAACTCTTCATTGCCTATAGAAGAAAGAATCACAGCAGAGCCAGGTTCAGGATAAGAATCTGGCTGTGGGAGAGACATACACCGTTCTCTATCCTTGGGCTTACTTTGGCTTTTGAGTTCAGTGGATTATTATTGGTAAATAATAATTATTGTTGTTTTATCCAATTTACCTGAATCTTGCAATTTATTTAATTTTTAGCTTCGTATTGAGAGATTTGAAGAAGAAGTTGAAACCTATGCCAAGCAAGCAGAAGAATTTGCCAGTTTTTCAGAATTGTCAGATGTTGGTCGCTACTTAAGAAAGGCTCAAACATTAAGTGCAAAGCTGAATCAAGCCTTAGAGAAGGTACTGAGTCACATAGTTACTATAATATCACATTGGTATAAAAACCATAAATATTTTTAAAAAGTATTGTAAGTTAGGAGAATGAGCAAGAAAGTGGCAAATGAAATACAGTGTTGGAGAATGCATGGTCATGCACTTTGGTAGAAGAAGTAAATGTGCAGACTATTTTCTAAGTGGAGAAACATCCATAAATCTGAGGTGCAAAGGGAGAACACCCTAAAGGTTAACTTGCAGGTTGAGTTGGTGGTGAGGAAGGCAAATGCAATGTCAGCATTCATTTCAAAAGGTTTAGAATACAAGAGCAGGGATGTGATGCTGAACCTTTATAGAGCACTGGTGAGACCTCACCTTGAGTATTGCGAACAGTTTTGGGCTAAGAGAAGATGTGCTGATGTTGGAGAGGGTTCAAAATAGGTTCACAAAGATGGATCCAGGAATGAAAGAGTTATCATACAAGGAACGTTTGATGGCGCTGGGTCCGTAATCGCTGGAATTTAGGAGGATGAGAGGAGATCTCATTGAAACCTTTCGAATGTTGAAAGGCCTAGACAGATTGGACAGAAAGGGTATTTCCCATGGTGGGGGAGTCTAGGACAAGAGGGCACAGCCTCAGGATGGAGGGGCGTCCATTTAAAACAGAGATGTGGAGAAATTTCTTTAGCCAGAGGGTGGAGAATTTGTGGAATCTGTTACCATAGGCAGCTAAGGAGGCCAGGTCATTGGGTGCATTTAAGGCAGAGCTTGATAGGTTCTTGATTGGACACGGCATCAAAGGTTATGGGGAGAAAGCTGGGGTGTGGGGCTGAGGGGGGAAAAGAAAGGATCAGGCATGATTAGATGGCAGAGCAGACTCGATAGGCCAAATGGCCTAATTTTGCTCCTATGTCTTATGGTGTTGTATCAGTTATTGCAAAGCTTGAGTTAAATTGAAGTACTATAGTGCTCAAGGTGCTATCCTACAGAATACAGAGTTAAAATGCTGTATTTGCATTTAAAATGCAAATGCCTTGAAAAATACAGTATATGACCTTTCAAAAAGATGTAAAGCCCAATTGAAAAATACACTCTGAGTAACGTTTTGATATTTTGTCTATTTTAACATAAGCTTCATTAATATGCATTTATAGAAATTGGGAAGGATATTGTTGTTGACATCTGAAAGATTATGGAAACTGCTGGACTGAATATTTCAACATGTTGGTATAAACAAGTTGTAGAGAAGAGATTTCCTAGAGTCAAAGGGTTGGGAAATGTGTAACTTTCCTTGAAGAGTGAGTGGATAAGAACGTAGCAGATGGAATACAATGCTGAAAAATGTGAAATTTTCCACTTTACTGTACGTATACAAAAGCAGACTTTGGGAAATGTTGAGATTGAGATGAAAATAGCAGAGGGAATGTTGGGAGATCAGTTACAAGAGGATATTATGTAGTGAATCTATGGGTCTTGGAGAGAAAGCTATAGCTCTCTGGAAGTGACAATATAAGTATATAGGTTGTTAGTAAAGGCATGCAGCATGCTTGCTGATGTCAATTTAGGTATTCCGTATAAGAGTTGGGAAGTCATGTCCAGCTGCATAAAAAATTAATTATGTTTCTTTTGGAGTAATGTCTACAAATGTAGTCACCACAGTACACGAAGGACATGGAGGCTTTGGAGAATGTGTAGAAGAAATTCACTGGGGATTCACCTGGATAGGAGTGTATTAGCTGTAAGGAGAGGCAGGGCAAAATTGAATTGCTTTCTCTGGAGCGCTAGAGACTGAGCGGAAACCTGACTGGAGTTGATACTGTATACTTTTGAGAGGCATAGATAGGTAGATGGTTAGAGTCTCTTTCTCAGGGTGGAAGTGGTTGTATAAGTTGTTGGTGAGGTTGAACCTGGTGTGTTGTGTATAGTTTTGGTTACCCTGGTATAGGAAAGATGTAATTAAGCCGTAAAAAGTGTAAATTAGATTTATGGAATGTTATCAGGACTAGAGGGCCTGAGTTAAATGAAGAGGTAGAGCAGACTAGAACTTTACTCATGGAAGCGTAGGAGACTGAAGAAAAACTGTTTTAGATGTTATAGAGGTGTATGTAATAATGAGGTCATAGATAGGGTGAATGCACACTCTATTCCCAGAGAAAGGGAATCTAAGTAGGAGGGGGGACCAATTTAAGATGAGAGGGAGCCTTTTAAATCATTCAAATAAGGGTTGTGCATTTATGACCACAAGATAAAGGAGCTGAATTTGGCCCATCAATTCTGCTCTGCCATGACTGATTTATTTTCCCTCTCAACTCTGTTCTCTTGCTTTATCCGCATAACCTTCGACACCCTTACTAACCAAGAACTTATTAACCTCTGCCACACATTTGATATATTTAAAGCAATGAATTCCACAAATTCAGCACCCTCTGGCTAAAGAAATTCCTCCTCAAGGCTGTTCTGAAAGGACATCCTTCAATTCTGAGGCTGTGTCTTCTGGACCTAGACCCTCCTCCATATCCTCTCCATATCCACTCTGTTTGGGCCATTCAATATTTGGTAGATATGGGGATAGTATTATGATATGCAAAGAGTTGCCAGCAAAGTGGTTGAGTCAGGTTCATCATTTAAAAAACATTGGATAAATACATAGAAAATTTTTAGAGGGATGTGGGTAAAAAACAGGGTGGGACTTGCTTGGTCAGAATGGATTAGGTAGATCAAAGAGCCAGTGTTGTATATCCTATGACCTGAGTATTGCTGAAAGCAAGTCACAAAGAAGAACATTGTGGGTGGAGCAAGCATTTATAAATGCAAATAGTATGTTGACGTTCTTAACAAGAGGATTTGAATCTTACTACATTTATGTAAGGGCCTTGGTGAAATAGCATCTGGAGTATTGTGCAGAGTTTTGGTTTCTGTGAATTTTGTAAAAAGTTCATAAGATCATAAGATATAGGAGCAGAATTAGGTCATTTGGCCCTTCAAGTCTTCTCTGCCATTTCATCATGGCTGATCCAGTTTTCCTCTCAGCCTCAAGATCCTACCTTCTCCCCTGTATCCCTTCATGCCTTGACTAATCAAGAATCTATCAACCTCTGCCTTAAATATACCCTATGACTATCCTCCACAGCCATCTGTGGCAAGGACTTCCACAGATCTGCCACTCTCTGACTAAAGAAATTTCTCTTCATCTCCATTCTAAAAGGATGCCCCTTTATTCTGAGGCTGTGTTCTCTGGTCCTAGACCGGTGGTTCCCAACCTGGAGTCCACAGGCCCTTTGCTTAATGGTATTGGTCCATGGTATAAAAAAGGTTGAGAACCCCTGTCCTAGACTCTCTCACCATGGGAAACATCCTCTTCACATCCACTCTATCGAGGCCTTTCAACATTTAATGGTTTTCAGTCAGGTCATCCCTCATTTTTCTGAATTCCAGTGAATACAGGCCCAGAGGATGTATATGTCATAGAAAATGTTCAGCAAAGATTCACTAGAATGGTTCTTGTAATATAGATTTTTCATTTGAAGAGCAATTGAGTAACCAGTGTTGCATTGTCTAGAGTTTAGAAGAATGAAAGACACTTTCAATTAAACTTTTAAAATTCTTATCAGGCCTTGATAGGTGGATGAAGTCAAGGTAATTTCCCTGGATTACAGGTCTCAGAATAAGGGATCAGCCATTTAGGATTTGAAATAAGGGGAAAGCTCTTCATCCAAAAAGTGGAAAATCTTTGGAGTTTTAAACCTGGAGAGCTAGATGGTTCAGTCTTTGATTTCATTCAAAATAGAAATGGATAGATTTCTGGATATTAAAAAAATTAAGGGATTTGGGAACAGTATAGGAAAATGGAATGGAGACAGAAGACCAGCCATGATCTTTAAAAATTATAGAGCAGGCTCAAAGAACCAAAGAGCTTCCTTCTGCTTCCAATTCTTATGTTCTTATTGAAGCACTGTGAGTAAAGTGGATGACTCAGCTCCTCACTCTTCAAAAAACATTCCAGTATCTAGTTGACATAAATGAGGTTGTGTACAGCTCCAACAAAACTCAAGCAGTTTAATATCACAGAGCACAATGCATCCTATTTATTGCCGTCCAGTCCACCATATAAAAATTCAGCACCCAGTGTTTGGCTGCACCCATTGAAGCACGTGGAAGGTGACCAGATGCTTCTTCCTAATACATCTTGAAGAATCATCAGGAAAAAAAGAATGAATGAGTGTTTGTGTTCTGTAAAGCTCTAAGTATTCTGGAAATGGAGGAAAGCGAAGTTTCTCCCAAACAGTTCCTGAATTTTAGTTAGAAGCACCTAGAGTGCCGGAAGCTGTACAAGCCAGGAACTTGGTCACAAAAGAAGAATGTCGGGTATTGGTTTAATGACCAGACAAAGCTAGTTTTGGAAGTGAACTGTAAAGAGGAAATGGAAAGTATGGGAAAGATCTAGCTAGTTCTGTAAAAGGAATATAACAGGTGGAGTAAAGCATTAAAATATGTGGTTATTTACTTGATAGGAAGAGTAGGAAAGCAGAGTGATTTTAAACAGTGGGAAACTTGAAAATGCTGGTGTGCTGAGAAACCTTGTTGCATTAGTTCATGAAACTTGGAAACTAGTACTAATAAAGTAAGACATTAGATGCCAGATGGTATGTTAGTCTTAATTGTAGCAGGTTTGAAGTATGAAAATAGTCTTACCAAAGTCAAGGAGTCAGGGAGGGAATCTTGTAGGCTTGTGGGGCCTATTCCAGTTTTTTGATAACTATGTTTCTCATTGAGTGATATTTGATGTGTTTCAATCCAATCAACATATACTTCTATGGTCATATTACGATGTAATTAAATTCTATAATTTTTTTTGTTGTGCCAGATTGATCAGATTAATGCAGAAGAGCAAGCATTTGGATGGCCTGAATCTCAGTATCCTCAGCGGAAACAAACTAGCGATGTCCTTCAACCATATTTAAGGTTGTATGAAATCATTGTAGAGTTCAATAACAAATATAATAGTTGGATGGAAGGACCGTTTACAGAGGTCAACCCAGATGAGGTAGAAGCAGATGCAGGAAACTACTGGCGTGGTCTATACAAGTTGGAACGGACTTTCTCAGACTCACCAAATGCATTAAAAATTGCCCATGCTGTTAGGAAAAAGGTTGAGGAATTTAAAGAACATATTCCCCTAGTTCAAGTCCTTTGTAACCCTGGTTTGCGTGATCGACACTGGGATGCCTTATCTGAAATTACAGGCTTCCCGCTAAAGCCTGCTCCAGACACAACAGTTACCAAACTTCTCACAATGAATCTTGATCCTTTCTTAGCTCAGTTTGAGGGTATAAGTGAGGCTGCTGCCAAAGAATATTCACTGGAAAAAGCCATGAAAAAGATGATAAGTGAGTGGGATACAATGGAATTTACTCTCCTTCCATACCGAGAAACAGGAACACACATACTTTCAGCTGTTGATGATATCCAGATGTTGCTAGATGATCACATTGTGAAGACCCAGACAATGCGTGGATCTCCTTATATACAGCCATTTGAAAAAGAAATCAGGTAATTTTGTTCTCAGTTTTTCTCATGGTGTTTTTAAAGACAGTTTCAAGTTTGAATGCAATAGATCTTTGCAAAATGCTTAATAATTTTGAGCAAATTAGATGTAAATAATAAGGTGAGGTAACATTTCTCAATTTATCAGTGTTTGTAAATAATTTAAACCATACAATCCTTTTTTAAATTGACTATGGCAACATCTACTAACAAAAATATGACAAGATTCTGCTTAACATGGTCACCACTAACTCTTTTTCATTGGCTGTAACATCATACGGTTGATGTATAAGAATTGAATTGACTTTATTACTTACATCCTTCATATACATGAGGAGTGAACATTTTTATGTTATGTCTTTGTCTAAATGTGCAATTTATAGTGATTTGTTATAAATAGTATGTGTAACAGGACAGTCAATATAACATAGAAATACAATTGTATCAGCATGAATTAATTGGTCTGATGCCCTGTGGAAGAAGCTGTCCCAGAGCCTGTTGGTCCTGGCTTTTATGCTGTGGTAATGTTTCCTGGATGGTAGCAGCTGGAACAGTTGTGGTTGGAGTGACTCGGGTCCCTTTTACACATGTGTCTTTGTATACGTCCTGAATAGTGGGAAGTTCACATCTACAGATGCGCTGGGCTGTCCTCACCACTTTCTGCAGAGTCCTGTGATTAAGGGGTGTACAATTCCCATACCAGGCATTCATGCAACCAGTCAGAATGCTCTCAATTGTGCCCCTGTAGAAAGGTCTTAGGATTTGGGGGTCCACACCAAACTTCTTAAACTGTCTGAGGTGAAAGAGGTGATGTTGTGCTTTTTTCACCACACAGCTGGTATGTACAGACCATGTGAGATCCTAGGTAATGAGTAGGCTGAGGAACTTAAAGCTGTTCACCCTCTCAACCCCAGATCTATTGATGTAAATAGGAGTTAGCTTGTCTCCATTCCTCCTGTAGTCCACAACTAGCTCTCTTGTTTTTGTGACATTGAGGGAGAGGTTATCTTCTTGACACCACTGTGTCAGGGTGATGACTTCTCTGTAGTTGCCTCGTTATTACTTGAGATTAGGCCAATCAATGTAGTATCATCAATAAATTTAGTTAGCAGATTAGAGCAGTGGGTGGCATCATTGTCATGGGTATACAGACAGTAAAGGAGACCAGTCAGGATTGTATCACTTGGTAGAGTGCTGAAGTAGAATTAATAGTAGAATCATTCTCCACGTTGACAATTTTTGTGTGAAGTAACTAATAAATCAAACCATCTACACAGTATTTCTTTAATTCTTCAGCTGTTACAAAACCACTGCATTCACAGCAGTTTCTTATGAAGTATAAATACCCTCTTCTAATTTATTTGTGGAGAGAGAATGCAGGACAGCTTGGGTAACTTCAGTGCAAAATTCAGGCTGATGTACCGATAGACTGCTGTTCTATCAGAGGTGTGAAGTACTGTAGGTTCCAGTATTGCATCAATTATATTTACATAATACATATAGCAACTTTGGGAGCCTTCTATTTGTAACTTGTATGGTGTATTTCATGCAGAGCAATAATGCCAATACTGCAAAAGTATTTCATTGAGTGCAGGGTGCTTTTGGACATTGAAAGGCTATGAAAATTTTTTTTCCCCACCAAGTAATGTCATAAATGTGTTCTGAAAACTTTGGTCACTATATTTCAGCAAAATGCCAAATGCATTTGTTTTGAAGTCCTGTACTATTCCAGTCAAAATACCATATTTTAATTAATACATTAAAGTAGTTTTGGATCCCTTCTGTCAGTATACCTCAAAATTTGTTGGTTATTATTGTTTTACAAAAAGTTGTTAGTTATCTCTGCATCTTTTGTAAGTGATATTTGTTAAGTCCGGAAGGGTGGCTTCACTTGTGGTCTTCAGTGAAATCTTCAAATGAAAAGGTTGTGTATAGGAAAGGTCCAAAATATGTCTAAGCAGCCCAGTTTGTTAGTACTACAAGTATCACTAAAATATCTCTTTCCATTCCCACAGTTACTTCTGTTTAAAATGTTGGAATTGATTATTTTGTTTTGATTTGACTTCTGGACTTGAACATTTTAGTGCAAGCAGGTGCTTGTGATGGATATTACAGTGGATTGCTAATGGCCATTGCACAATTCAGTAATGTCCATAGCCAAGACCTTGAGTATTATTGATGGTCTGTTGGGTTTCCCAAAATAGAGTCTGTGCTCTTCAGTACTGCAGTAATGCTGGTAGAGTTGAGGTGGGGCAAGAGGACCATTGGCTAGTTGACCAAGATCAAGGTCTTAAGATGCTTATCAGTGGGGTGGAGTGCTGTAAGGAGAGTCCTTTGTGAATGACAGTCACCTGGAATTGGAATGATTGGGGTTGGAAAGTGGGGGATATTGTGGGAAGTTCTTCAATAATTATCAAGGCATTCGGTTAGGATATTCACTGTTGATTAAAGCCTGGAATAGAGGGAAATAGGTAGAATGTCAATGAAAGGGGCATGAAGAGAAAAATGTGGATAAACAATGAATGGGGCTTGTAGGATGGAAAGGTAAAATCTTCAACAATAATCAGGGCCTGGGTTGGAGACATGAAGTACCCTTCACTACTGATCAGAGCTTAGCTTCAGTGGAATGGGGCTCTGGATATGCAAAAAAAATTACAAAGCAGGAGAAATATGACTTTAGTTGTAAAGTGATGTAACCAAAAATAATGAATGTCCAATATGGAGCATGAAAGAAGGAAGGGGATTTTTCCTACACAAGTATAGAGGAACATGTAGTGAATGTTCACCATTGATTAAAGCTTGATCAGGTGGATGTGGAATGTTGAAAGGATAATTCCTGGAATGATGAAACATGCATCTTCAATGAATATGGAGAGGAATGAATCTTCATCATTGATAGGATCTGAGTCTGGGGACCAGAAGGGATCTTTGCTGAGGATAATATCTTGGAGGAAGGCGGGAAGTTTCAATTATCTGGATCTGGAAAGGGGACCTTCACTGAGAATCAGGACCTGGAGAAGGTGAGATTTCTGTCAAAATCTTTGTGGAATATTGATTAGGGATGAAAAAGACAGAAAACATGATTGGAATGGATCATTGCTTGAAGGATCAGAACATCTGGGGGCCTTGGTCATGGTGTCAGAAGTGTTTGGAATGGTCAGAAGTCTGAGGATCTTGGAGAATTTTGCAATCAGTGAAGCCTTAAAGAGTTGAACTATTTGATAGTCTCATAGGGTTTTAGTTCCATAAAGCTGAATGTAAAATAGTGCTATGCTTTTTCTTCTTGATTGCCAACCAATAAATGTACATACACTTCTTCAGATATTATTTTCTCCCATGTCAGTACACCAACATACATATAAATCTATATGGGTGGGTACAGGCCTTAAAGCCAAGTGGTTGTCTGCATTGTAGCACCAATGTGGTGTATCACTGAGTTAGCAATTACATTTTCCATTCCCGGTTGCATTTTTAGGCAATGGCAGCTGGTAGTTCTATCAAGGCATGAAGTTGGGTCTGATTTGAAAGGAGGTTCAATATTTGTGCAAATATCACAAATCTGGAAAAATAACACTGTAGTTGGAAAATGGCATAACCAAAAAAATTGGATGTTGATATCTCTGTTTGTATAACACAGATCGTGGGAAAGTAAGCTGTTGCTACTGCAGGAAATAATGGATGAATGTTTAAAAGTACAAGCAACTTGGCTTTACCTGGAACCAATTTTCAGTTCCCCTGACATCATGGCCCAGATGCCCGAAGAGGGAAGACGATTTACCACTGTAGATAAGATCTGGAAAGAACTTATGAAACAAGTTTTAATGGTAAATTAACATTTGAATCCTATTATTATTATCAGCCAAGAAAATAATGATTAACTGCAGCTGAATTGAAGACACAGCCTGTATTTATTGTTGGACATCATGTGACCTATCCTAATGTTTATTTTAAATTAATTAATGGCAAAATCTCTGTATGCACACATTTATTATCCTAATTTAAATACTGCAATGTATGCAGAGGAGCAGAGAGAGAGAGAGATGCCAAGTCATTTCCAGTTAGCTTGTTCCACATTTTAACTGTACTGCATTACATACATCATAAGTTTACTCAAACTAAGCTGCTTTCCTTCTTTGCAAATAAAAGATAGATTAATGTATACATAATATTTACACATTTAATCTGTTCAAATGTTTTGAGTTACAGTACTGATATTTTCAAAGGAAATTGTGTTACTGATTTTGTATTTACTTCTTGACCTGAGAAAAATGAATCATGAATCAATTCAGAAGGACAATGTATCTTCTCTTCAATAGTTTCCACAGGATCAACTAAAGGACATTAATAATTACATAATTTCAAGATATTCCATTTTCCCTCCTACAGGATTTAAGAGATTTTTTTCCACACAATATCTCATTGTTAGCGAATTTCAATTATCATTCTAACATTTCATTTCCAAATGTCAACATTGCCAGGTAGTATTTACGCACTAATTCCAATGAATCTTTCGAATTGTTTCCCTCTATAGCTTGAGTCATAATTTCAATTGTCTTAATTGTATCTCTTCCACTCTCCATTCAAGATTTAACTATGATAAACCCAGCTGTGATAATACCCAGGGCTATTATGAAATATGGCGCTGTTTTGAGTTTTAACAAAAAGTTTGCTAATCATTGTCTCATAATTAAACTTGTAAAACCTATTTCTTAAGTTATTCTGACCATTCCCTCCAATATTTAGTTGTACTATTTGATGCTGAGGAAATAATTATAGACAATATTTTCATAAAGTGCTTAAATAGTAATGTGCAAAGACTATTAATTCTTCAATGTTTTCAGATTTCCCTGCCTTCATAGTTGCTTCTACTTTTCTTTTGGCTGATTACAATTGATTTACAGTATATCTATTTTTAGCCCAATGTAATCAATATCTTGTTTCTTTTGAATCAGTATTAGGTTTATAAGTCTACTTGAACATTTCTTATAACATTCAAAGATTTGAATAACTACTAGTATATCATTGTGATTGTATAAATAGCAGCTTATTCTGTTTAAAACCTAATTCATGGTAACATAAAATGTCTTTGTGTCTATAGGTTACTTACTGTACACATTTTCCATTACATGTCCAATGTTACTCCTTATTCACTTTCAACTGAATGTGTTTGTGACACATCTAGCTTGCTAAAAACTTTGCTGTCTCTGAACTGCATAAATTATGTCAAGCAGGCATTAGCTACCAAGTTTTGTCAACTCTTTAGTTCATGATTACCTTAAGAATCATATGGTTAACTGCTTTAGGTTTTACTACAAAAAACTATTGTTCAATCTTCAGGCTTGCCCTTGATCGGGCCCCACTCTATTCGAACTGTGCTGTGGAATGGTAACGTAGCAATTCTTGTAACGCTATTACAGTGCCAGTGACCTGAGTTCAATTCCGTCATTATCTATCTGTAAGGAGTTTGTACCTTTCTCTGGAAGCTTCAGTTTCCTCCCACATCAAAGACACAATTTCATGGATGTAATTGGGCTGTGTGGGTTCATTGGGCCAGAAGGGCCTTTCATTGACTATATGTCTAAATAAATATATATTCTTACACATTACTGAGGGATCTGCTGAAATGTCAGTGCCTGTGTTAAGTAAATTCGGTACCGTTTAATTGTACTTTTGTTTGGATGTTAGCGTATGGGCATTTGGAAATGCAGGGATTGATTAGAGATAGTCAGCATGGCTTTTTGTGTGGGGGATTGTGTCTCTTGATTTTAATGAGTTTTTTGAAGAATTAATCAAGTAAGTCAATAGGGTCAGAGTGGTAGATGTGGTGGACTTCACTGAGGCCTTTGATAGCCTTTTGCATTGTGGGCTGCTATGGAAATTTAGATTGTATGGAGTGCAAGAAAATGCACATTTGACTTGATAGTAGAATGCAGAGGGTTTGGACTGCGGCCTTGCTACTAGTGGTGTTCCACTGGGGTCCACGTTAGGCCCATTAATATTTGTCATTTATGTCAATAATTTGGAACAGAATGTACAAGGCATGGTTGATAGGTTTACAGATAACATCAAATTAGATGGTGCTGTAAACAGAAAAAAATGGTTATCAGGATTCATAAAGGAAATCTTAATCATCTGAATAAGTGGGCTGAGAAATGGTAAATTGAATTTAATTTGGATTAGTGCAAAGTGTTGTAATTTGGGAAGACAAATGAGAGTAGGACTTCCTCAGTGAATGGTAGGGCCTTGAGAAATGCTGTAGAATAGAGGGTCAAAGGATTAAACAAGTATATGGTTCCTTGAAAGTGGCATCACAAGTAAACAGGGTGGTGACAGGAATCATGACATGGACCAATTCTGTACTGTATGAATCCAACTCCCTACATTGCTGTGCTTTTCATTATTGCTCTAGGCAATGTGAGCGCTGTTCAGCCCAATTCCCTATTTTTCAACTTAGCTTCATCTTTAATTTCTTTTGATGAATTATCAGTGTGAAAACTTTTCTTCAATAAAGAAATAACATTACAAGAATAATTTTGGTTGACTACCTTGATTTCAGACTTGCAAATTAAGGACATATGCCATTTCTGTTAGAAGATGGTTTTATTGTGTTCCTATGAACCTTTGTTTTGGGCAGACACATTTGCCATCAATTTCCTCTATTGTTCAGAATATAATTTTCATTCATTCTGTGTATGAACTGAAATGTTCAAACTCATCTTCAATGTTGAATCCAAATGTAGCCATTTTGAATATAAGTAACTCCTTAGATCTCTACTGCTTTTAAAATGGTGCAATTTCTGCTGGAGAACAGTGCTCTATGTTGTTAATTCTCTAATACTTTTTTAACTGATTACCACTCTTTCTCAAAATACTGTGTTTGTCATGAACTAATTCTTGCACAAGGTCATAGTTGCAACAACTAGCTTTAGTCCCACAATCTGTTTAGTCTTGAAAGGTAGTACCCCTTCCCATCTTTGTAATTATATACAGTAGATTCCAGATAATTGGGCCTTTGGTTAATCGAAGCCCCTGCTTCCTTGGGACAACTGTTAAACTCAAAAAATTAGTCAAGAAAATAGCCAGAATTTGCTTTGTTTATTTGGGCCACTATAGACAGGAGACTATTGCTGAATAGTTTCTAACTAGCATCAATTGTGTGCATTTGTCTGGCTGTTAGACACTATATTGTGCTTAGAGTGAACAGTTTTTAAAATAGTGTCAAGTTATGTGTATTTGTATTCAAAAAGCAGTGATTTAAAAAAAAATTTTTTTTATTAGTTTTTCAAAACATTTTACAAATTAAAAACCCCAAATCCCAATGAGGAGCATTAATACAGTGCAAAATTAAGCATACAATAACAATTTGGTACAAAGGAAGAGAATTTAACAAAAAAGCACCTAAATTAAAGACAAGTAAGCTTAGTGTCCTCCCCAAGCCCCACAACACAAGAAAAAAACAACTCCAGACCGACCACAACACAATATAAAGAGTATAGGTCAGGACAGTCAAACTCCCAGACTGTGAATACACTTAGCAACAGAGGATAATAATGCCTACTACCAGAAAAAAAAGGGAGCTGAAAGCAAGGGACCGAAAAGAAGAAAAAAAAGAAAAAAAAACCCTTGTCAAGAGGAAGGTTATGAAAGTACTCGATAAAAGGTCCCCAGACCGTATGGAACTTTAGATCCGAATTAAGAACTGAATAATGAATTTTTTCAAGGTCCAAGCAAGCCATAATGTCGTTAAGCCATTGCGCATGTGTGGGCGGGGCAACATCTCTCTATCTGAGGAGGATCAAGCGTCTCGCCAGGAGAGAGGCAAAGGATAGTATTCGGCATTTGGTCGGACCCAGACATAAATCTGTCTCGCCCCAAAAACCGAACAGAGCAATTAAGGGGTTTGGTTCTAGGTGATGATTCAGAATACCCGATAATGTAGTGAAGACATCTTTCCAGAATTTCTCCAAGCTAGGACAGAGCCAGTACATATGGATGAGAGAGGCCACGCCCCTTGCATTTATCACAGAGCGGACTAATGCCAGGGTAGAATCGAGATAGTTTAGATTTAGACATATGGGCTCTATGAACAATCTTAAACTGTAAAAGGCAATGGCAAGCACAAAGAGAGGTTGAGTTAACCGATTTGAGAACTGAGTCCCGGCTCTCCTCGGATGAGGAGATATTTAAATCCTGCTCCCAGGCCATTTTAATTTTATCCACAGGGGCCCGTCGTAAGGCTGCTAGTTTATCTCGGATAATTGATATTAAACCTTTACCTAGTGGATTAATGGAAAGAAATAGGTCCATAGCATTTTTCGCAGGCATTTCAGGAAAGTTAGGAATTAAAGGAGCAATAAAGTGTTGGATTTGGAGATATCTGAAAAAGTGAGCGTTAGGCAGGTTGAACTTAACAGAGAGCTGCTGAAAAGAAGTGAAGCGATTATCAATGAAGAGATCTTCAAAATGTCTAATGCCCTTCCTATACCAAACATGGAATGCTGAATCGTACGTAGTAGGTAAAAAAAGGTGATTATGTGAGACAGGGCTAGAAACGGAAAACCCCTGGAAACCATAGCATTTCCTGAACTGAGCCCATATACGCAAAGTGTGTCTAACAAGAGGATTAGCTATTGATCTGGGCAGACTGCTAGGGAGTGCAGAGCCAAGAAGTGCAGATATAGATAATTCTTTAGTGGAGCTCAACTCCATTGCCACCCAGTTAGGGCACGCGGGTTGACCGTGGAAGAAAGACCAGAAGGTAGCACAACGTATATTAGCTGCCCAATAATATAAGCGAAAGTTAGGTAAAGCCATGCCACCCTCTTTTTTAGACTTTTGGAGGTGGATTTTATTAATTCTAGAGCGCTTATTCTGCCACAGATATGACAAAATAATAGAGTCTAAGGAATCAAAAAAAGATTTAGGAATAAAAATTGGGATAGATTGAAATAAGTATAAAAATTTGGGGAGAACATACATTTTAACAACATTAATACGACCTACCCAAGACATAGACAGAAGTGACCATTGTACCAGACTCTGTTTTATAGCATATGAAAGATTGACAAAGTTTTCACGAAAGAGATCTTTAAACTTTCTTGTGACTGTAATTCCAAGATAAGTAAATTGATTATGGACTACTTTAAAAGGGAGATCACGAAATATTAGTTCTTGTGCTTCTTTATTAATTGGGAAAAGTTCACTCTTATGTAAATTAAGTTTATAGCCAGAGATCTGGCTAAACTGGTCAAGAAGTGAAAACATTAGAGGTAAGGATGTAGACGGATTTGAGAGAAAGAGTAATAAGTCATCAGCATAGAGAGAAACTTTATGCTCAACACCCCCTCTCCAAATCCCGGTCAATTCAGGACAGTTTCGAAATGCTATCGCCAGAGGTTCTATAGCCAAATCAAAGAGAAAGGAACTTAAGGGGCATCCCTGACGGGTGCCACATTTGAGATTAAATACTTGGGATTTCTGAAAATTAGTTAAAACAGAAGCAGTAGGACACAGGTACAGCAATTGGATCCAAGAGATGAAACTTTGGCCGAGGTCAAATTTTTCTAAGACTGCAAAAAGGTAGTTCCACTCTATACGATCAAAAGCTTTCTCCACATCGAGGGAAATAACACATTCAGGAGTCCCAGTTGGAGCTGAGTATAAAATATTAAATAGACGCCGAATGTTAAAAAAAGGGAGACGGTTTTTAATAAAGCCTGTTTGGTCATCAGAGATAATGGAGGGAATAACGGTTTCTAATCTATGAGCCAACACTTTAGCTAAGATCTTTACATCAACATTGAGCAGAGAGATCGGCCTGTACGAGGAACACTCTGTTGGGTCTTTGCCCTTTTATAAAAGAAGAATAATAGATGCCTCATTGAAAGAGGGTGGCAATTTGCCATATTTAAACGAGTCAGATAATACTGAAAGTAACTGAGGAGAAAGAAGTGAAGAGAATGATTTATAAAATTCTACAGGGAACCCATCAGGTCCAGGAGATTTCCCTGAGGACAGTGCAGAAATTGCAAAAGATATTTCTTCTGATGATATAGGCGCATTGAGTTTGGCTTTGAAATCAGATGAAAGTGAGGGGATATTCAGATTCTGTAAAAATTGATCAACAGAGATATTGTCATTCAGAGATTCAGAGGAATAAAGCCGAGAATAAAAATTTTTTAATGCGTCATTAATTTCTAAATGATCCGATGTAAAGTCTCCGTTCTCCTTCCGGATCTTTGTAATATGTTGTTTGGCTTTGGAACGCCTCAGCTGATTGGCTAGGAATTTACCAGACTTATCCCCATGAATGTAAAAGCGACTCTTGCTTTTGAGAAGTTGGCGTTCGACAGGTTGAGTGGACAGAAGGTTAAATTTAGTTTGGAGTTCAACGCGCTTCTTGTATAATTCAGGGTTCTTAGTTTGGGCATATATTTGATCCAAATCTTTAATCTGGTTAATGAGGTCTGATCGATCTGCACGGGATCTTCTGTTGAGATTTGCTGTGTAAGAGATTATTTGACCCCTCAGATATGCAAAAAGCAATGATTTTTGTCACTGATAGCTGGTGAGAAATAAGCAGTAAGGCAATACAGAACCGTTTTGCTCACTGCAGTTTCAAGCATTCAGACTTGGAGATGCCAATAACAACCAGAAGTTAAAACGAAATGATTTCACTACTTCAAGTTAGGGACTATGACGAACTTGAAGGTATCAACAATCATCTTGAATGTTACAATGAAAATGAAGACTTGGAGGATGTAATCATCAAAAAGATTGCATGAAGGCTGTCTGTTATCTGCACTCAGTGTCTGCATTGATTTTGTTGATTTGCAGACAGAACGCAGCAGTGTACACTGGATGAATTCCTCTGATAACTATTTGGAACTCATACACAGTATTATAGTACTGTAGTGGTATTGATAGTGTTCTAACTTGTTCTGTATTTCATTTAAATACATAATGAGTTACTTAGTTAAATGTTAAACAAGATGCTGGAAATCCAAGCAACATAAAACGCTCAGTTGGAAATGTCGACTCCTTACTCTTTTCCGTAGATGCTACCTGGCCTGCTGTGTTCCTCTAGCATGTTGTGTGTGTTGTTAGTTAACAGTTGTTTATCTTTTTTTTTAATACCTTTTTAATTATTTCCATGAAACTTCGGCTGATTGGGGCAACCTGTTAATTGGGCCAAAATTTACTTGTCCCAATGAACTGGAATCCACTGTGGTTTCTTACAAGCCTGTCTTGCTTTTGGACAACAGGGAGCATGTTGAAAAACATGAAGTCTATAAGTGGAGGAAGAGAAGAAGGAAATACAAGGAAACTTATTGAAACAAGTGTAACTGAGTTATTTGTCTCTCTTAATAGCTTGATCATGCACATGCACCATGCAAATATGTCATTCATCTACATACATTAAAATTGGTTTGTTACAAATATTCTTTAATTTTTACAGAAATTGAATTACTTAATTTTTCCATTGATTTTCATAACCCTTTGACAGGTATTGAACTGTTAAGGTGCATTTTTATAACATCAGTAATTAGACATTATTTACATTCATGTCCATTGTGATGCCATTTGAAATATGTGAAATTCAGTATTATGGTTGAATTTGAACTTATTCTTGTCTGATACACTCCGACATGTTGTTGTTGGACATTAATCAAATGAAGAGATGCTTCAGTAATTCTGATTCAGCAGAAAGATTCTTGAAATAAGTTTGGACACTATTACTCCTGCTTCAATGAAGAGTAACTAACTCAATACAGACTAGGTACCACATGGTGGTTTAGGTATTTACTATATTATCTGAGCTATTGCATGAAAATTATCTTTTTGGCAGGTAGTTATTGTAGGAATTCTTTTTATTTGAAGTGCTTAACAGAGTATGTTTTAAATTATATTTTTAAAAAAAACTCGTTCCATTCCGTTGCTGGAAATCCAACTGATACAACTCCCTGTTGAGATCATTGGATCACCTTTTATTTATAATCTTTACTGAGGTTAGTTCATACTTGAAGCATATTGAAGAAGACAAACAGATTTGTAAATATAGTTCAGAAGAAATGTATGTCTTGAATTACAACAGCTTTACAGAAGTTTGTATTGATTGTTGTATTGATACTTGTTTTGATTTTTGTTTATCCGCAGATATATATGTGGTTAAGTATCCTGATTGAGAGGTCATTCTGTATTTCCTATACAGTTATAATTTGTATGTTGTATGTGCTTATATATTACATAGATCGAAACTGATTGTAACCAAGATCTTACTATTTTAAAGCATTTTTTGGCATGTATAATTTTAACTCCTTACGTAGCAAGTGTACAAATGTTCATGATTTTATCATGAATAAATGTGAATGTCTTTTTCAATTAATTTCATTGGTTTATGATAAAATCTGTTTAGCATGGAGTTAACTTTTCAGGTAAAAACAACAAGATTATCTTCAACAGAAATTGATTTGAACTACTAATAAATGATGGTGGTTTAATGAACCACCATCATTAAGCTGCTGAAATTCTAAGTAACTCTTAGCTTCCCAGACTCTGTGCAATTTGTGAGTCGTTCAGAGCACTGTTATAGATCCACCTTTCTAAGTCTTCAAACGCACCAATTTCTGCTCTTCCTTTCTTGGACTCTTCACAATAGCATTCCAATTAAGAATGTCTGCCAGCATTTATTGCTGGGTGACACTCCAATAATAGAAGGTCTCCATTTCTACTGAATTTGGACTAAGAATGAAGAGTTCAGATAGTATTTACCTTATGGTCAAATATAGTGGAGTGGTTCTAGAATTGCAGACTCTCATTTGATGTCTTCAGTTTTTAAGTATCACCCAGGAATAAATGCCAGCACACATTCTTTGTTGGAATGCTACTTATGTAAGATTCATTCAGCCTTAAAACATTTGCATTTTTAAGTTGTTAACTACCCTTGCTGCCCTTTCAGCTGCCGTGTTTAACATAGGTTGCATGGTGGGTTGAGTGAATACCAAATTTTCTCACAAGCAAAAGTTAAAACTTGTGAAATAAACTGTTTTCTGTTATCAGACAGCAAGTATTCTTATGTACAGTACTATGAGTAGTAAATATGAGCCTCAGCCTACCTTTATTTCGCAGGGGCATTGTGTGGCTTTTAGCTACTTGGAACATGAGCCCTAACAAGCCAACAAAAAATGTTTTTTTTAAACATAAATCATATACAATAAACTCACTGGCTGTTTCGAAGACTAGATATATATCACCTTTAATTTCTACTACTGTTGATGCACAGTGAAGCTAATTCTTCTATGTTGCAGTCTATATGATGACACTAAACAAAGTTCCTGTCAGTGATCTTCAAGAACATAATTCTGGTATGCCTGGAGTGAAGTTCCTCAATATCTTGTCTCATGTCAGTGTGGATAATAACTTGATGGTCCAAAATCAAACATCTTTCATTGACTAAAGCTGAAATTGCCTATTGAACAATGGCTGTAAATTTAGTTGAAGGCAGTGATCACTGCCTAACTGTTGAAAGGATAATTCTTTTTGCTGTGGCTGAAAAATCTTAAGCAATGAATGTAACACAAAACACCATTTGTGTATATTGAGAAAGCAGCTATAATAAGTAAATTGTTGTTTCTTCAGGATGTACATGTTCTGGCAGTGGTATCCATCGATAAAATGTTAGAAAAGCTGAAAAAATCAAATGAACTGCTGGATTTGATTCTAAAAGGACTTAATAATTACTTGGAAAAGAAGCGCCTTTTTTTCCCACGATTTTTCTTCTTATCTAATGATGAGTTGTTGGAGATCCTTTCGGAAACCAAAGATCCTACCAGGTATGATTTAACTTGGTATACAGTCTGTCTGATACTTTGTGTGGTGCTGCTATGAGTTTTTGAAAGTAACTTGTGTATAAGCACAGGAATAAATTCAACATTCCTTTTAAGGTCTTTTTAAATGGAACCTGTTTATGGGATTGAGATTGCTGGATTAGAATTGCTGGTGAACTGATTAAAAACAAATTGTTTGCACTTTTTTTTAAAAGAAGTGAATGATATAAACACATGGATTAATATAATGGAGTTTTATGGCAAAGAATTGTATAATACGAAAAAGCAAGGAACTGGATTTGGGTCCACAATGGAATTAAACAACCAACTGAAAGAACATATTAGGTTGAGCAGCATCATGGTGACTTGCATCATTCTTATATACTAACAGTATATAGATGCTGCTTTACCTGATGATTTCTTCCAGCAGGTTGTTGCTCTAGGTCCCAGTATCTGCAGTCTCCTTTGTCTCCACAACTGAATCAGATTTCATGTGCTTTCTTGACTAGGAATTTGGTAATCAGATCAGAAGTTTTGTGATTCAGAGAAGACAGTGGAGGTGGACAATTGAGAAGAGGTTGCGAGATTGGGAGTAGCAGAGATTAGGGAGCTGATGGGAATGGAAGAAATTTATAACCCAGCGGTTGTATTTTGGGGCTTGGCGAATGGGATGAGTGGCAAAGATGTACTTGATTCCTTTACACTCCAGATTCAGCTGTTATTTACCACTTTGATTACTTATGAACCCTAACTATCGGCTATCTCAGGCCAAGCCATTGAGATACATGAGTCAGCCGGAAGCATACATTAACACCTTTTTGCAAATGCTAAGAACCAAGACTCACCTAAGCTATGAATGAAGTAGCCTATTTTATTCTGTCATCACACCATCTAGGATTATCACCATCACACTTCTGCCTGGAAATGTTCAGATATAGTACATTTTGCCTATCAAAATTAAGATAGTAGATCAGATTTCTCCCAGAAAAATGGTATGGGGGGTGAGCTTTATGAACTTGCAGTTCATAAATGCATTGGCTCAACTGTTCCATTGAGGTTATAAAGAAAAGATGCTGGTTAATTATCTCAAGAGACAGAAAGTGAAATGTATGGAATGTACGTATGGTAGCCAGGGCATCAAAGGGTATGGGGAGAAGGCAGGGAGTGGGAATGACTGGAAGAATTGGACCAGCCCATGATTGAATGGCAGAGCAGACTCGATAGGCCAAATGGCCTACCTCTGCTGCTACATCTTATGGTCTTATGGTATTTGAAAGGAGATTGTTGAAGTTGTAAAACTTTGCACTTTTACAGAGTACAACCTCATTTGAAGAAGTGCTTTGAGGGTATTGCAAAAGTTCAGTTTACTGATATCTTGGAAATAACACACATGAAGAGCAGTGAAGATGAAGTGGTGGAACTTGTTGACGTAATTTCAACTGCAAAAGCTAGAGGTCAAGTGGAAAAATGGCTTCTAGAACTTGAGTCAGCCATGACAAGATCCATTCACAAGGTAATATATTGCTATTTTATGATTAGGTATCAAATATATTGGCAATCTTTTTATTCTGTAACTTGATGAACAAAAAATAATTAAAATGGCATATGTGTGTTAAATGTGTTCAGAATAAGTAACATATCAGACTCCATGTTCATCCCAAGGCAGATGGTGTAGTTTAATTACCAAACCGTCTCCATCATTTTTACTGAGTTTTATTATCCAGCCATTGGAAATCAGTGCTGGGGATTGGGGCTTTTGTTTCATAAATGTGTTACATTGGAGGTCCTACCTTAATAAAATATAACGTGAAATTCTGTAATTGCATTCAAAGTCTAACCTTCTAGCAACACCTATCAGGGAAAATTCCATTGGGCCAAATGAAGGTGCATGCACTTGTAGCTAGTTAGATCACTAGTTTTCACCTTGCTTCTTTCTGAGCCTTTTATTTCACTTACCCTGATTAAGCTAAAAAAAAATTATGTATGCTATTATTGCTGGTGGTTTAATAGCAGCATCTGGGTGGTGGAGGAGTGGGGCTAAGAATGGGATTGATAGGATGTGAGAAGAATAGAAAACAAGGAAATAGCAGTAGAGGTATGTTTTGTATATGTTTTGTTTATTGATTGGCCAAATGTCCTACAAAGCAAGATAAAACCCCCTGCAGCTCAGTGAGACTACAGTTTTAGTCACTTTATCAGGTCAAGCTGAAGGGCAGTGCGTTAGTGAGGTAGTGTTCATGAACTGTTTAGAAATCTGATGGTGGAGGGGACGAAGCCATTCCTAAAATGTTTGGTAAAAAATGACCATATTTGGGGAGCTGCTAAAGTAATCCTCTGTGACTGATAGTGAAAAATGTGATGGGAAAGAGGAAATTATTGACTGCTAATACTTGTGCCCTTTTATTTATTGGCTTCATGTTTTATGTTTTTATTTTTTTTCACTGAGGATATAAAGCAAATGCTGGTTCTCAGAACATTTTTATTTTTCCACCCCAACTTGCATGCTTGTAACCTCGTATCCTCCTTGGGCTTAAAAGAAGTTTAAGCTCAACTTTGTGTGGAAAATGATTCAGCAATTTAGAATGTCTGGTCTAAATTTTGGCCCTCAATGCACTCATTTTATGTTTGTAAAATAGAGGTAATAAGGTCTTGGTAATTACCCGGATAAGCCCTTCCTAATTTTGTTAAAATGGAATGCTTTACTGTTAATACAAGATTAAGAAGAATGTACTAATTTAGCCACAGAATTTCTCATTATCTTGAACAACTGTTAATTTAATTACTGAACAAAAGCTCTATCTAACCTAACCTGTGTCTCACATAAATCATCTATACTTCTAACAAGTTGCCCCTCAGCCTTTGACACTCCAGAGAAAACAATCCTGGTTTGTCCAACGTCCTCTTATACCTAATACTTTACTCTCCTGGCAACATCTTGGTGAACCTCTTCTGTACCCTCTCCAAAGCCTTCACACCCTTCCTGTAATCCACCGATCAGAACTGTACAAGAAAGGGCAACCATGGTATAACCAATGTTTTATACACCTGCAATAAACTTCCCATCATACTTACTCAACACTTTGATCAATGAAGGCAAGTGTGCAGTATATTTTTTTTACCACCATATAGATTTGTGTTGACGTTTTCAGAAAGACAAAAACTTTCATCCTAAATCCGTATGTACAAACTCTGTTCTGAATTAAGTTCATGATAAGTCCATTAATGAATTTTAAACTTGTAAAAGCAGATTTTACAGTGTTTGCTTTGTGGCTAATACCAAGGTTATTGGTCAAGCGATTGAAGCTTATCCAGATACTCCACGCATGGATTGGGTGAGAAACTGGCCTGGTCAGACAGTGCTGTGCGTCTCACAGTTGTTTTGGACACAAGAGGTTCAACATTCTATTAAAGCAGGCCAAAAAGTAAGTGGAATAATTTTTTTAAACGAAATGACTTAATGCAAAATTTGTATTTACAAATCCATATGTAATCCATTTTTAACTAAAGATTCAGAAATATAGATTTTTAAAATGTCACCATTTAACTTGATTAACTTAAAGTAGAATAAATTTTCAAATAGTTCATATAATTTAGTTCTGTTAACCCCAGTAGAAGACTTATAGCAATGTAAAATGAATTAATTTTTCTGATTAAAATCATTGTGACTTTGTTATGCTCTTCAGCCAGTTTATTTAATTTCTTAAAATATTTTCAATATAAAAAGTAACGTATTTTCAAAAGAAAAGATCGGCAATGTTAAAAAGGTATAATTAGAAATTTTGCTCATTCATAGTCATTAGAAAAAAATCTCAAGATCTAGTGGATTCAGTATGACTGACTACATACAGTTCAATAATCCATCACATTTGCTCCAAAGGCTCTTGAGAGTTATCTGGATCAGAATAATAAGCAAATTGATGATATTGTGACCTTGGTCCGGGGAAAACTATCCAAGCAGAATCGTACTACTCTTGGTGCTTTGGTTGTGTTGGACGTACATGCCAGAGATGTCTTGGCAGTTCTGGTAAAGAAAAAAATCAATAATGAAAATGATTTTGAATGGTTGAGCCAGCTGAGGTACTATTGGGAGGTGAGTGAATACTTATAATGCTCTGTGTTGGTTAAAATATCCAACAGAGCATTTTTATTTTGATTAATTTATAATATTAGTCACCTCATCAAAGTTGAAAGTAAAATTTATTATCAGAGTACATACATGTCACCACATACAACTCTGAGATTCTTTTCCTGCAGGTATCCTCAGCAAATCTACAGAACATTAACTGTAAACAGAATCAATGAACAGCAACTGCAAATGCAGATATAAATAAATAGCATTAAATAATGAGCATAAAATAACAAGAGTCCTTAAATGAGTGTAGTTATCCTTTGTTGTTCAAGAGCCTGATGGTTGAGGGGTAGTAACTGTTCTTGATACACCTAATGGTGTATAAATTATGTCTGTGGCTAAAAAATAATGTTCTGGTTTAGATAAAAAGTTGGTTTGTTAAATATGTAGAAATAATGCAGAAGATTTTCAGAAAGAGCTTTGCTGCCTTGAAGCTTTAGAAATTTTGGAACTGAATATTCTGATTTCACTATTGAAGACTGGCATAACAAATGATGAATGGATTTTTATGAAGCACTGGCACAAGAATCGTTGAAACTAGGAGCTGTATGTATGTATGTAGATAGTAGGGGCTGTCTCTTCTTGAACGGTACTGAGACAATGTTCTATTGGGCCACATAACTTGGGAAGTAGTGAGGATTTTGAAGTAAAGAGTTGGGTAAGGGATTTAAATTGTAAAGATGAGGTACATCAAAAGTAGAAGCAAAAGAGAAAGGTTTCAATACAGGAAATTATAGATTGTGGGAAGGGATGGAAGAGCACAAGAGAAGAATAAATGAGGTAAAAAGAAATGAATAAATGTACAAGACTAAATATTCTGTACCTGAATATATGTAACATTCATATCAACAGAATCAAAATCCTATTTATTATCACTGCCTTGAAACTGTGGCATAAAATTAATTGTTTCGTGGCAGCAGTACAGTGCAAGCTTAAAAAGTTACTATAAATAACATTAAATAGTACAATAAAAAAGGAATACGGGGTAGTGTCCTTGGGTTTCATGGACCATTCAGAAATTTGATGACAATGGGGAGCAAGTTGCTCCTGAATCATTGAATGTAAGACTTCGGGCTCCTGTACCTGCACGAGTGAAATGAGACTGCAAATATACTACATTATCTTTCAAATATGATCTGACAGTCATTACAAAGATATGATTGTTGCAATGGCCTACACTTAAAGTTTTTGTAATTTAAAATATGGATTTAAAAAATGAGAAATATTTGGTCCTAAAAAGGATCAAATTAATTGTAAATAGGAATCAAATAGCTTGAATTAATTGTAAATAGAAAAACATCAGAATCTGCTATGTGCATCAACCAATTTGTTATATTATCTTGACACTAAGGTTTGATTAAGCATATGTTGTCAGACTTTGGCATTTATACTATTTCCCACCAAAACTATAACTGGGAACACCAAAGGAATTTTAGTAGGTTTCTATTGGAAAATTTGTAACAGTTTCAATACTTTTATTTACACTTCTTCTGCAAATAAATACATAAATAAGCAGTAAATATCTTCAAGGAAGGACAAAAATATTTCATGCTTTGTATTGTCAAACTCTTTAATTTGCTGGAGGAGAGAATCTAAAGTTATCTATAGATAGAGACACCCCCATTGTATCTTGACTTTTACTTATATTATGTAGCAGTTTGCTAAGATAGCAAAATAGCTCCTGCAGTGTTTGAAATAGTACTTCTGAAACCCAACTTCACAGGACAAGCAATCCCATATCTCGTTGATCAACCAGACTGAACATTGAAGTATTAGCAATGTAAAGAATGAAATATACATAACTGACTGTGGCCAATTGTTTTTCTTCAACTTTTTTAATGCCATAAATGCTAAAAAGTTGGGAAAGGATATGAAAGCAAAGAATATGTAGGTCTTTGGAGAAATCATGTGGGGTGGGATCCGCTGAATTGCATGTATAGAACAATGTATAGAGTCCATGGAGTAAATAGCCTCTCCCTGTAATGGAATTATTCCCTACTTCATTGAATACTTTGTTCAAAGATTCAGGCTAAGTCATGCATGAGATCCATAAAGAAAGATGGGTGCAAAGATTTGACGGGGGAGGTAGAATGATAGATTAGGGAATGATTGCAGGAATGAAAGGGTTACTGTATGAGGAATGTCTGGCAGCTTTTTGCTGTCTTCCCTGGAGTTCAGGAGAATGAGGGGGGATCTCATTGAAATATTCCGGATCCTAAAAGGCCTGAACAGATTAGATATGGCAAAGTTATTTTCCATGGTAGGGGAGTCTAGGACAAGAGGGCACAACTTCAGGATTGAAGGATGTCCATTTAGAGCAGAGTTGCAGAGAAATTACTTTACTCAGAGGGTGGTAAATCTGTGGAATTTGTTGTCACGAGCAGCTGTGGAGTTCAAGTCATTGGGTGCATTTAAGACAGGTTCTTGATTAGCCAGGACATCAAAGGGCATGGGGAGAAAGCAAGGGGGTGGGAATGACTGGAAGAATTGGATCAGCCCATGATTGAATGGCGGAGCAGACTCGATGGGCTGAATGGCCTACTTCTGCTCCTATATCTTATGGTCTTATTAGGGGTGGATTGGGGTGAGTACTCAGATAATGAATTGGTGGTGAATTAATTGCAATTCTGTTAGGGTTGAGAAAGGAACAAGAAGTCAGTGGAGGTTTCAGGCAATGGTAAAACTTTGGATGTGCCTCAAAGAGGGATATCTTCAGTCTCTCAATGCTGCAGTCAGAGGTTCCCACCCCCTTTAAAAGGGCAACAACCATATTTATGCCTAAGAAGAGCAGGGTGAGCTGCCTCAATGATTCGTCCAGTTGCACTCATATCTACTTGTGATGAAGTAAACTGCTTTGAGAGGTTGGCCATGGCCAGAATCAACTCCTGCCTAAGCCAGGACTGGACTGCTGCAATTTGCCTATCACCACAGTATGTCTAGAGTGAATTCAGACTCACTAGCTCTCCACTTGACCTGGATCACCTGGACAAGAGCAATACCTACGTTAGGCTGCTGTTTGTTGATTACAGCTCAGCGTTCAATACCATCATACCCTCAGTACTAATCAAATAGATCCAAAAACCTGTGCCTCTGTATCTTCCTCTGCAACTGGATCCTTGACTTTTACATCGGGAGACCACAATCAGTGCGGATCAGAAGTAACATCTCCTCCTCGTTGATGATCAGCACTGATGCATACAGGAATGAGATAGAGGTGAATGGTGTCACTACAACAATCTTGCACTCAACATAAGTAAGACCATGGAATTAATTGTGGATACATACTGTGGCCACTTTATTTGGTCTCTCCTGTACCTATTAAAGTGGCCACTGAATAAATGTTATTGGTCTTCAGTTGCTGTAGCACATCCACTTCAAGGTTCGCAGTGTTGTGCACTCGGAGATGCTCTTCTACACACCATTGTTGTAACGCATCATTATTTGTGTTATTGTCGCCTTCTGACCATTCTCCTCTGACCGCTTGCATTACCAAAGCATTTTCATCCACAGAACTGCCGTTCATTAGATGTTGTTTTGTTTTCCCACCATTGTTTGTAATCTCTAGAGACTGTTGTGCGAGAAAATCCCAGATCTGGAGTTTCTGAGTTCAAGTTCATTGTCACCTGACTGTCCATGTATACAGCCAAATGGAACAATGTTCCATTGGACCACAGTGTACCTACACAACATAATACACAGAGCACATAAACCAAAATATTACACTATAAATAAGTCAATAGATGTAATTCAAATGCATGTAGTAAAGTGCAGCACAGGTAAACAGTAAACATACAGTAAGAATGGTGGTTTATTATTACCAGTATGTGTCATGAAATTTGTTAACTTAGCAGCAGCAGTACAATGCAGTACACAATAATATAGAAAAAAAAGTAAATTACAGTAAACATGGACCAAAGAGCTAAGTACCAGAGGTGAGGTGAGAGTGATAGCCCTTGACATCAAGGTGCCCTAGCTAAAATGGAGTCAATGGGAATTGGAGGGGAACTCTCCGCTGGTTGGAATCATACCTGAGACAAAGGAAGATGGTTGTGATGGTTGGAGGTCAATCAACTTATTCTCAGAACATCCTCAGGGAAGTGTCCTTGGGCCAACCATCTTCAGCTGCTTCATCAATGACCTTGCTCTGTCATGAGGTCAGAAGTGGAGATGTTCGCAGATGACTATACAATGTTCTGCACCATTTGTGACTCCTCAGATAGTGAAGCATTTCATACCCAAATGCAGCAGGACCTGGACAATATCCAGGCTTGGGCTGACAAGTAACATTCGAGCCACGTAAATGCCAGGCAATGACCATCTCAACAAGAGAGGCTCTAACCATCATCCCTTGACATTCAGTGGCATCACCCTCACTGAATCCCCTACTATTAACAGCCTGACAGTTACCATTGACAGGAAACTAAACATGTCTAGCCATATAAATACTGTGGCTACCAGAGCAGGTCAAAGGCTAGGAATCCTGCAGCATGTAACTCACCACTGACTCCTCAAAACCTTCCATCATCTACAAGGTTCAGGAGTGTAAAGGAATACTTGCCACTCACCTGGATGAATGCAGCTCCATCAACACTCAAGAAGCTCGACACCATCCAGTACAAGGCAGCCCACTTGGTTGGTACCCCTTCCACAAACGTCCAATCCCTCCACTATCGAACAGTTGCAGCAGTGTGTACTGTCTACAAGACGCACTACAACAACGCCTCACAGTTCCTAAGGCAGCACCTTACAAACCCACAACCATGACCATCTAGAAGGATGAGAACAGCAGATACCTGGGAACATCACCACTTGGAAATCCCCATCCAAGTTACTCACCATCCTGACTTGGAAACATACCACCATTCCTTCATTATCACTGGATCAAAATCATGTAATTCTCTCCCTAACAGCACTGTGGGTGTATATATAATAGTTAGATTGAAAACAGTGCAAAACAGAAATATATATGATTTTAAAAGTCAGGTCGTGTTCATGGGTTCAATGTTCATTTGGGAATGGAATTGCAGAGTGGAAGAAGCTGTTTCTGAATCACTGAGTGTGTGCCTTCAGGCTTCTGTACCTCCTTCCGGACTGTAACAATGAGAAGAGGACATGTCCTGGGTGATGGTGGTGGGGGTCCCAAATAATGGACGTTGCCCTTCTAAGGTACCAAAACTTGAAGAAGTCTTGAATACTCTGGAGGCTGATACCCAAGATGGAGCTGACTAATTTAGTATCTATCAGCAGCTGCTTTCCTTGTAGTGCAGTAGTGCCACTCCCCATACCAGACAGTGATGCAGCCTGTCAGAATGCTCCCCACAGTACATCGATAGAAGTTTTCAAGTGTTTTAGCGATAAACCAAATCTCTTCAAACTCCTATTGAAACATAGCCTCTGTCTTGCCTTCTTTATAGCCGCATTGATATGTTGGGACTAGGTTAGATCCTCAGAGATCTTGACACCCAGGAACTTGAGATTGCTCACTCTATCCATTTCTGATCCTTCTGAGGATTGGTTTGTGTTCCCTCGTAGTGCCCTTCCTGAAGTCCACGATCAGCTCTTTCATCTTTCTGACATTGAGTGCAAGGTTGTTGCTGTGACATCACTCTACAACAATGGCTGTATCATCAGCAGATTTATAGATAGCATTTGAACAATACCTAGCCACACAGTTATGGGTATATAGGGTGTAGAGCAGAGGGCTAAGCACACATCCCTGAGGTGTGTCAGTGTTGATCATCAGCGAGTAGGAGATATTATCATCAAACAGCACAGATTATGGTCTTCTGGTTAGGAACTTAAGGATCCTATTGCAGAGGGAGGCACACAGGCCCAGGTTCTGTAGCTTATCGATCAGGACTGTGGGAATGATCATGTTAAATGCTGAGCTATCATCAACAAACGGCTTCCTGATATAGGAGTTCATATTGTCCAGGTGATCTAAGCCATTGAGATTGCATCTGCTGTAGACCTATTGTGGAGATAGACAAATTGCAGAGGGCCAGATCCTTGCTGAGGCAGAAGTTTATTCTTGCCATGACCAACCTCTCAAAGCATTTCATCACCATAGATGTGAGTACTACTTGGTGATGATCATTAAGGCAGCTCGCGTTATTCTTCTTAGGCACTGGTATAATTGTTGCCTTTTTGAAGCAGGTGGGAACTTCTAACAGTAGCAGTGAGAGGTTGAAAATGTCCTTGAATACTCCCACCAATTGGTTACCACTGGTTTCCAGAGCCTTACCAGGTATTCAGTCGGAGTCTGCTGCCTTGCAAGGGTTCACCGTCCTGAAAGACAGCCTGACATTAGCCTCTGAGATCAGAGTCACCAGGTCCATCATGGATCTTCACAGCTGTAGTTATGTTCTCCCTTTCAAAGTAGGCATAGAAGGCATTGAGTACATCTGGTAGTGAAGCATTGTTGTCATTCATGCAATTGGGTTTTGCTTTGTAGGAAGTATATGTCCTGCAAACCCTGCCAGAGTTGCCGTGCATCTGATGTCGCCTCCAACCTCGCTCAGAATTGTTTCTTCGCCCTTGAACTAGCCCTCTACCAATCATACCTGGTTTTCTTGTGCAGACCTGGGTCACCAAACTTAAATGCCACAGTTCTAGCCCTCAGCAGCCGATAAACCTCCTGGTTCATCTACTGCTTTTGACTTGGGAATGTACAGCAAGTTTTCATAGGCACACACTTATCCACAGAGGTTTTAATGGAGACAGCAAAAAATGCAGCATGCTCATCCAGGTTCAAAGATGATTCCCTGAATATAGTCCAGTCCACCAATTCAAAGCAGTTCCCTAAGCACCCCTGTGCTTCCCTTGTCTATACCTTCTTGGCCCTCACTACTGGTGCTGTAGTCTGCTGTCTCAGCCTGTACTCAGGGAGTAGAAGAATAGCCAGGTGATCAGACTTGCCAACCCTGAGGGGGCACCAGTGTTCTGCCTGATGGAGCTTGAGATGTTGCTGCCAACTGAGACTGACTGGGATCTTTCCATTATGAAGTCCAGGATCTAGATACAGAAAGGGGTGTTGAGTCACAATGAGAACAGTTTACCCACCAGCCTCTGAGGGACAATCATGTTAAACATTGAGCTGAAGTTGATGTACAACATCTTGGTGAGCAAGGCATCTTTTACTTAAACCACCCCATCTGGTACCAATAATCATTCTACAATCAAGATCACTTTGATCACATTTCTTCCCCATTCTGATAGTTGGTCTGAAGAATTGCGCCTCTTAACCATGTCTGTATGCTCTTGTGCTTTGAGTTGCTGTCACATAATTGGCGGATTAGATATTTGCACTAATGAGCAGCCAGGTGTACCTAACTGAGTATAGCTACATGAATGGAAGCAGTATGGAAGGCTGTGGTCTGAATGCAGATCAATAAGATTAGGCAGATTAATAGTTCAGCACTGGCTAGATGGGCCAAAGGGTCTGTTTCTGTGCTGCAGTGTTCTGTGACTGTATGGTGAGACAATTCGCAACTTGGATGATTTTCAGTCTTCAGAATCAAGGTTGGTATTAACAGATTTTTGAACATTGAACATTAAGAGAATTGAGGCAAATGGCAGTGGGTGGGAATGAGGACAATGCATAGAATTAACCAACATTCTATTGTAGGGCTGAGGAACTTATTTGGGTTATTCTTCTTTTTCTTACATATTGATAGTTAGAGCATCATTTTGAATGTATGCCCCCTAAGCTGTATATCTAGGCAATACCTTGTATAGATCATTGCTCCCTACTGTCCATCTCCATTTTCATCTAGTGTTCCGTACTACAGGTGCAAATCCATATTTGGATTACATCTGGGTATTAATTTTTTTCTGTTAATGTTTCTATGGAGTTTCTTAGGATATTTTATTATCTATATAAACACGATTTGTTGTTATTGTTGGTAAATAAAATTTGATGCTAATTGAAATGTGCCAACAATGTTCTATTATTAGTTCCTTCACAAATACAGTATAAAGGTTTTTTCAGCTCCAATATGGTCTTATTTTCATAGGAAAATGAACTTCAGACAAAAATGATCAATGCAGGTTTACCCTATGGCTACGAATATCTTGGAAACACCCCCAGACTTGTTATCACTCCACTTACAGACAGATGCTACAGGTGAATACAATAACTAAATAAGAATATGAAGAGAATTCAGAATTACAAAGTGTGTTTATTGCCAAATGAGCTAAATCAGGGAAATAGGGAACACAGTCCATTAAGTAATATTGTATAAATAAGACTGTACAACAATTTCATTTTTGTCAACAGAATGTGTAGCCATGTACTAATAATGAGCAAAAATATCAAGCAAGTGGCATTTTTTCCTTACTTTCCTTTTGATTGAGGGACAGAGTCATAAAATAAAGCTTGCTCGGAGGCCACAAACTATAGAAAAATAAAGCAAAGTTCTGTATTTCTAACAACTGAATGGAATCTGAAAAATAGATTATCAAGAAATATCCAAAAGGAATGAAGCCACAAGACTCAAGCAATACACACAAAATGCCGGACTAACGAAAGGTCTCGGCTCGAAACGTCAACTGTACTTCTCCCTATAGATGCTGCCTGGCCTGCTGCGTTCCACCAGCATTTTGTGTGTGTTGTTTGAATTTCCAGCATCTGCAGATTTCCTCAGGTTTGCAAAGTCACAAGAGTAATTGTTTCTGCCTAATACATGAATTAGTTAATGAAATGTTCTTAATTACTGTTCCCAACTAGACTGTCTAAAAATCTAGCAAAATCTCAACTAACAAAGGGGTGGTGGATGAATTCGACATGATGTAAGAACAAGCAATGATATGATATGAACAAGAAATGAAATGATATGGGCTTGGATCAAAAAACTGATGGTCTAAAACTCACATCATACACCTTTGCTACTGAAGTAATATTTGGACAGACGAGATAGCTGCATGATCCAAAGAACTGTTATTCAGTTGTGGTACAGAGGGTTCCATAGCTTCCCATACCACTTGGAATCATCAGTCCTGTGGTGAACTACATATACCTGTCTGGACACGCCCCCCTCCCCCCGCTGACTGCTCCTGTGACTCCTCCCACAGACCGTGGCTCCTCCCACTGACCCCGGTATAAAGGCGATTGGAGGCACAGACCCTTCCTCAGTCTCCAGGATGTTGTGTGGTGGTCACTTGCTGCTTGTGCTTTCTTCCAGCCAATAAAAGCCTACCTTAACCCACGTCTCAGAGTTAATGATGGTGCGTCAAGTCCCAATAAGAGAAGCATCCAGGATTAGAAAACGTCTTCATGATTGGAATCTGAGTTATCCAGACTAGGATGCCTCCTGATTATGAATTGGCACTAACAAAAAACAAAGACTCCCTCACTGCATTAAAGTTAGGCCAGAGTATTAGTAACCTTTGGTTTAGAGATTGCTTTTTAGACTGACTTCTCCAGTTGATTCACTTTCTTCACAGTGTACACAGTATATCTTGTTTTAGATGTTTATTTTTGTCTTCTGCATTAGTGTGTCAGTAGAAAGGAGCAAATTTTAGATTTCCAAACATTTTTTTTTCAAAAAATTGGAAGTTACCAAAAAATTTTTGTATTTTATTAAAAGAAATTAACATATTGAGTAATAAACTCATTTTCAAATAAATACATGATTACTTAGTAGGTATGTAGCCCAGTACATATTTAAACAAAGATGTTAGTGATCAATGGCATAATAAGTTGAATGAATTAAACTGATTAACTGAAACAGAAACTTGCTGCCATCTGATTTGATCTTGAACTGAGCATCCAACCCAATATCCCCTTCATCATCAGAACTGCCGACTTTCCATTTCCAAAACACCATCTATCTCCATCTCTGTCTCTGCTTGTAGTTTATTAAGATATTTATTGTCACATTTGTTACCATTAGACAAAATTACTTCAATGATTTTCTGGCCCTTTTGTGGGGTTAAAAACATTTAAGGCTATGTAAACAGTCTGATCCAAGTTCATATCATTTCATGTTCTTACGTCATGTCCCATTCATCCACCACCCCTTTGCTTGTTGAGATACAATGATCAACTGGTCTGGTAATAATTCACTGTAATAATTTGAATCAACTAGTTTCATTATTTTATCATAGACTATCATGTCCATCATGTCCAGAATTCCTGTGATAAATCCCTCTATTTTTCCACCCCCCACCCCAATCCTGAGCAAGTTTTTGGAATCCCTCCTAATATGTTTCGGGTTCTTTTCTGTATACACTTCTATAAAGCAAAGCATCTTGCGCATATGTTTGACTTCAATCGGAGGTATAAGGTAAATGCAAGATGATGTGTACTTTTTGTTGTAGCTATTTCAAACACTTTATATAACAAGTTACAGACATTTAGATTAGCTAGTGAGGAAATGGAAAGAAACATTATGTTGTCCAAATGCCACACAGTTTGTTCTAATTTTTTTAATGTTCATGCATGCTCTTTGAAAAGATGGATTGCAAATTTGTAGGGACAGAATTATATTTCTATAAATTCCAATTTGTCAACTGACATTTTTGGAACAATTTTGTTGGCATTTATTCTGATAGCAAGCCAACTGCTTTTGACATTTCAACTTCCCTCTTGGTGAATCCCTTTATCTCCTTCTCTTTTATCTACTCACCCTTTTAACCTTGAATCTTGACATAGTGTCTGCCTCAGCCAAAATTAATGCAAATCAGTTGTCTACTTTTACATCTCTGTGTAAAACAGATTTTTTTTTGGATTTAATTATTGTTCATGTTCTATACTTAATCACTGTAATCAAACTTCTTCAAACCATATTATGACATTCTTCCATAATTATAAGCATTTTACATGCCTATAAAATGATGGTCGATGTGCTACTGAAAGACCCTCTATATTTAATACTTTCATATTTATCAAGGCTTGATGCAATCTAATGAATTCACCTCGAATCTCTTTTAAAGTCTCAACATCCTTTCTGATTTGTGAACATAGTATCCATAAAGGTTTTATTTAGATTTGTAGCTATTTTTGTGTCCTTTTATTTTCTGTAGCTTGCATTAAAATTTAAAATTACCACCAGATTTTTAAAATTGAAAATGATACAGACTTGAGTTTCCTGTAACGTATGGTAAATGTAGCCTTGGGTCCTTCTGCTTTTCTGCTGCCCTCAACCTCCTTCAACTCAGAGTACAATTACTGCATTTTTTTGTACAATATAATAAATTCCATCTGATAGTTAACCCATTTTCCAGATTACCATTGCATCTGTGTGAGTCTATTTTGTCTTTTAATATATTAAGTTTAAATCTTATTTTGGTATGCTGTAAATTTCAACATTAGTCTCTTGGAGTCTTTTTTTTATGATGGGCGTACATGTAAATTACTTCTTCACCTGACCCAATGTGCATCATTACTCCTTATTATGCTGAAAAACTGTTTATTCTGTGTTTTAGCTTACAAATAATTTCAGCAAGTTAATATTTTCCAATTAAATTCAGATACCTTTAAGTATTCATTATCTTGTGGATAGAATGTACAATGAGTAATGTATATATTTGGAGTCAGAATTAGTTAAAAAAAACCATTATATTAACTGGTATCTGAACAGAAAAATGAACCATAGAAAATATATCTATTTTTCTGTGGTGCTGAAGTTTTACAAGTTAAGATAGTAGATACTATGCAGAAATTTTATTTGTAAATATAACAAAATCAAAACTATTACTATCGCTGTAATTGTAAACTCTGTCATCTATCTTTGTCGATCTTGAATAAATGAACAGAACGTTGTTTGGTGCATTAAATCTCCATCTTGGAGGGGCACCAGAGGGACCAGCTGGCACTGGTAAGACTGAGACAACTAAAGATCTGGCAAAAGCTGTAGCCAAGCAGTGTGTGGTTTTCAATTGCTCAGATGGATTGGACTATATTGCTCTTGGAAAATTTTTCAAGGTGTGTACAATACAAATTTTTACAAATTCCTAATATTCAATGTGGAAAGTTCACTGTACTTTTAATTCCAAACTTGATTATGATTTCAGGGATTGCTGTCCTGTGGTGCTTGGGCATGCTTTGATGAATTCAACAGAATTGACCTGGAAGTACTTTCTGTTGTTGCCCAGCAAATTCTAACGATCCAAAGAGGTATGTTATTTTGGTATTCGTCATGTATTCATTACTAGTAAATCCTTTAAAATTGGCACATTGAACTGCTATCATTTTTGTCAATGGACGTTTGCTTTATCATGTTGATATATCAGCAAGATTTGTGGTACCTAATCTCTCTTTAGTTAGTAGAAAGTTTTCTGATCTTCAATTTTCATGTATTTTATACAAAAACTTTTATCTGGTTGATGAAATAGAAAATTAATTCTGCATTCATTTCTGGTCTCAATTTTATTATTTACTTTGTCCTCATAAAGATGACTTACTAAATGACAAATGTTATTGTCAACTGAATATGTAAGAAGTGTTAAAAGTACAGATGTGTGCTATAAGGTACAGGGAAAAATTATAGCAGGTTGTAAAAGAATAATGTCTTCTCCATTCCTCAGTTTAGTGTAACTTGACTGAAAAGCTGGCTAGATGGAAGTTGAATGTGAATAGTTGTGTTTTAGTTCATAATTTTGATGGAAAATTGGCAGAAACCTTATTAAGAAAGGTACAACATTTTTATGGAGAATTTGTGATGGCTTCCAGGCACCTTGATTTCTGGCTTCTGTTAATCCTCTTTTATCTTTTAAATGCTTTGCAGCATCAAAATTTGACTGGCCAAACCTATTAGTATCTAGGTGTGTACTGTACTCTTCGCCTCTTGAATTTTATCTATCTTGTCAGAGAGACTCATTTCTATTTTATAAAGTGAACTTCCTATGCTTTATAGATAAAGTACTGCAAAAGGATTTGCATTTATGTATCGCTGTATTTGACATTCCAGCCTGCTAGATGGGTAATGATGCATTTCAACAATGTAGGAAAGCAGTAATCAACATGTACAGATATCGATTTTAACTGATATTTCAAAGACAAACTCTGCCATCTGGTAGAGTTTGTCAGTGGAAGAATTTGTCATTAAAACATTTGTTAAAATTGATACTTGTACCTGGCTGAAAGCCTGAGAAGAGTTAATTTATCTGGAAAACACTAGTTCCTTTTTCATGTATGCAGCAAGTTCACAAACAGTAATGTAACAATGTGTAAATACTTTTGGACTGACGGTTGGATTTCAGGCACAAAACTGAGAGAGCTACCCATGAAGTGACAGCTGGGACCCATTTATACAACATAAACTAAGTGCCTATGCTATTTGCATGACTGTATTCAAATTTCTCTGATATGTTTTTACTTGAGAAATTTAATTTTCATGAAGACAGATAAAGCATGATGATTAAACTTTACTACTTTGCTATGTAAATTATACACCTGCCGATATAAGTACAGGTAGAGTGCTGTCGATCGTGAGGAGAATTGGGAATGACTTTAAATGGATATTTGTTTACTACTTAATTTGTTAGATCTTGTTGATATGGGGCCATATTCCACTTTCACGTCATGGCCAGATTATTCGGAAGGGGAGTATCTATTCAGGTAGCCTGAAGTGTCACTGACTTCTGCATCTAGGTCTGAATAGAGTTAGAACACTGGAGAAAAGTTCCTCTTGAAATTGCCCCAATTGCGCTGCCAGATATTTAAGTTGTCACATTTCAAAGATTATTAAAAAGAAAATTATTTTGAAACTAATTTTAAAAATCTAAAGGAGTACAATTAATTTTATAAGAATGAAATTAGCCTCTATTCTTTGTTCCCTGCAGTCATAAAGTACCATTAATATTAATGTGGATGTTTTGTTGGGTTTAAATGGAATACCAATCCAAGAGCTGATTCTTAAACTGTGGAATGCCTGGAAATCTCAGTAAGTATGCAAAAAAAAAAGTTCTGGTCCATGGGTTGAGATTCTAATTTGGAGGAAGGACAATTTTGTTGGTCTCAGAAAGTATCTGGCCAGTGTGGATTGGGACAGGCTATTTTCTGGCAAAGATGTACTCAATAGGTGGGAAACCTTCAAAAGTGAAATTTTGAGAGTACAAAGCTTGCATGTGCCAGTCAGAATAAAAGATAAAGATAACAGGTGTAGGGAATCTTGGTTTTTGAGAGATATTGAGGCCCTGGTTAAGATAAAAGAAAGGAGATGCTTAGCAGGTATAGGCAGGTAGAAACAAACGTGCTTATGGAGGATAAGAAATGCAAGAGAACGCTTAAGAAAGAAATCAGGAGGGCTAAAAGAAGGCATGAAGTTGTCTTAGCAGACAAGGTGATGGAGAATCCTAAGAGGTTCTGCAAATTTGTTAATAGGAAAATGATAGCAAGGGACAAAATTGGTCCTCTGGAAGATCAGAATAGTAATTCATGTGAGGAATCAAAAGAGATGGGGGCAATCTTAAATGGATTTTTGCATCTGTATTTACTCAGGAGGTGGACACAGGGTCTATAAGGGTAAGGCAAAACAGCATCAACTTCATGGACTTTATACAGATTACAGAGGAGGAGGTGGTTGCTGTCTTTAGGCAAATTAGGGTGGCTAAACCGGGGCCTGACAAAGTGGTCCTGTGGACCCTGCAGGAGGCAACTGCAAAAATTGCCACAGCCCTAACAGAAATAGTTAAAACATCCTTATGACAGCGAGGTGCTGGATAGCCAATGTTGTTCTGCTGTTTAAGAAAGTCTCTAAAAATAAACCAGGAGATTATAGGCCGGTGAACCTGACCTCAGTCATGGGAAAGTTATTGCAGAGCAACGCTGCCCCCTCTGCCTTCCTGCCTGTCCTTTTGATACAATGTGGATCCTTGACATTAACTTCCCACCTATAATCTTCTTTCAGCCATGACTCAGTGATGCTTAGAACATCATACATACCAATCTATGATTGTGCTACAAGTTCATCTACCTTATTTTGTATACTGCACACATTCAAATATAATACCTTCAGTACTGTAATCACCCTTTTCGATTTTGTCTGCCTCTTGTGTTGCAACTCATCCTGTTGACTGCAATTTTGCCTTATCAACAGCTTCTTCTTTCTACACATTGCCTCGATTTGTAAACCAGCTTCCTCATCTTCAGCACTATTATCCATCTTTCCCACAATACTTCTTCCATTGAAATATACACGGCTCAGGACACTAGTCACATGATGCTCAACCTTCTGATTCCGAACTTTGCCTAAAACTTTGTTTTACCAACCTCTGTCTCCACAACCTCTCCACAATCTGCACTGGAACTTTGGTTTCCATCCCCTTGCCACTCTAGTTTAAACCATACCATGCAGCATTAACAAATTTTCCTGCTAGGATATTAGTCCCTCTCCAGTTCAGGTGCAAACTGTCCCTTCTGTACAGGTTCCATCTTTCCTAGAAGAGAGCCCAATGATTCAGAAATCTTATACTCTCCCTCCTACATCAACTCCTACGCCACATACTAAACTGTATAATCTTCTTAGTTCTGGCCTCACTTGCATGTGGCATGAGTAGCAATCCTGAGGGTTGGATCTAACTCTCAGAACACCCCATGTAGAACTTGTCACTTCTTTTACCCATGTCACTGGAACCTACATGGACCATGACCTCTGGCTATTCACAATCCCAATTAAGAATTTAGAGGAGTTAATCTGAGATGTCCTGGGCCCTAGCACCTGGGAGGGAACATACCATTTAGGAATCTCTTTCTTGCCCACCGAACCGCCCATCTGTTCCCCTAACTAACTTAAAAGTTACCAGGAAAGTTGATGAAGCCAAGACAGTAGACGTTGGCTGCATGGACATTAACAAGTCATTTGACAAGGTCCTGCTTGGGAGATTGGTCAAGAAAGTTCAATCACTTGGCATTCAAGGTGAGGTAGAATATTGGGTAGTGATAGGGCACTGAGGAGTGCAGTAGAACAAAGAATCTGGGAATACACGTCCATAATTCATTGAAGGTGGTGTCACAGGTTGATAGGGTCGTAAAGAAAACTTCTGGCATTTTGGCCTTCATAAATGAAAGTATTGAATACAGGAGATGGGATGTTATGTTGAAGTTGTATAAGCCATTGGTGAGGTCTAATTTGGAGTATTGTATTCAGTTTTGGTCACCCACCTACAGCAAAGATGTAAATAAGAATGAAAGAGTACAGAGAAAATTTACAAGGCTGTTGCTGAGACTGGAGGACCCGAGTAATATGGGAAGATTGAACAGTTTAGGACTTTATTCCTTGGAATGTAGAAGATAGAGAGGAGATTTGATAGATGTATACAAAATTATGAGGTGTATAGATAAATGCAAGCAGGCTTTTTCCACCGAGACTGGGTAGAACTACAACTAGAGGTCATTGGTTAAGGGTCGAAGGTGAAAAAAAAAGTTTAAGGGGGACATGAGCTGAAACTTCTTTACTCAAAGGCTTGTGAGAGTGTGGAATAAGCTGCTAGCTCAAGTGGTGTATGCAAGATCGACTTCAGCATTTAAGAGGAGCTTGGATAGGTACATGGATGGTAGGGGTATAGAGGGTTATGGTCCCTGTGCAGGTTGATAAGAGTAGGCAGTTTAAGTGGGTTGGCACAGACTAGATGGGCTGAATGGTCTGATTCTGTTCTGTACTTTTCTATCACTCTATGACTCTGTGAATCTATGACAAGATGGACCTCCATCCATTTAACAGCAAATCCTATTGAAATGTATGGTATCAATTACTGTTAGGTGAGTTCAGGACTTCCGACATTTGACTGCAGATGCCTTTAAGTCTCTGACTCGCAGACACTCAACAATAGCCATAAACCTAAAATGCCTGTGCCATGGGAATCAGATTTGAATTGAAGCATTCAGTCAACTGTTTGATTGTTATAGAAATGGCAATAGTGTTGCATAAGGCAGCTGTGAAAAGAATGGCCTTGATTATTACTTCACTACAGTATTTCTAAAGTCCAATATTTTAACAGGTCTTAAAGGAGAATGGGGTAGGTTTAAGGTTTACCATTTCTACCATTAGTTGTGCCTGCTAGTGGTACTTGACAATAGCTTGTTTCCTTGCAACAGATAAGCTAGTTCTGGATTTGGATTCCCACCAATCTGAAATCAGAGAAGTGCACTCACCATGATTACTGCCATGCAGGTGGAAAATGCTTACAGTTATGTTTGGGCCATCTTGTTAGGCATAGTAATTTGATTGCTCTCCTCCCATGGGCTACTAGGAAAGGCTGTCAAGGAGTGAAAGGATGGATGATTCACTTCCTAAAGTATAGTTTTATTTACACCTTCTGAATGAAATGTGAATACAACACTTGAGAGCTTTATGAAGGAATTTGAGGGTTGTTAGCAATTCCACATTGGGTTGTACCAGTGATTCCCAAATTGTTTTGTGTTTTACCCCCCACCCCCCATCAGCTCCCAGACCACATCCTCAGCACCCTCCTTTCCCTTTCTTGGCATTTACATGATAACCATAAAGAATTTTGATTTATGATGTACAGTCAAAGAAAATAGGAACTGCAAATTCAAAGCAGTGACAATTAATTGGAAAAGTGTTCATATCTATTTATAGCTACAAATAAAAATATTTCTTTAATTTAAGTAAGATCAATATTCTTCAACAATTTTACAGTGTACATTAGTAGTCCAACTATTCACTATTTCTTTACTTTTTCAAATTTCAATGAGAGGATGGGCTTGGTGCAGTGATATCAGCTTCTCAACATCAGGCTGAATGTCGCTTGGGGATCCCAGATCCCCACGGTTAGTAATTTGCAGTCTGTTTCATTGCTTTGAAAAAAGTTGGACGACTGCACTGAAACTGCACTCCACTAAATATGATGTTGGAAATGCAATAAGGAACATCTGGACCTTTTTCAGCAGTCCAGGATAGCATTCAGAAATTCTGCAACCAAAAGTCTTGATATGATATTTTTGAACCTTAGCTTCAGCTCAGGTTCATTCTGTAGTGAAATCAATTCTTCCTCCACCTTTGCTGTAAATCTCCCATTATAAGTGTTCTGAAATAGATTTATTACCCAATGTGAAATTTGGATCAAGAGAAGATCCTGAAATCTCTCTGACATGTCTTTCTGCAGCTCACCCAGGTATGCACAGTATTCTTGAAGATTATTATCTGGTATTCTTTCTTCCTCTTTCAACACAGAGAGGCTGGGAAATTGGAAAAAGTCACGATGAACAATGTTGCACTTAAATAGGGTTAATTTGGAAAGAAATGTGGATATGAATGATTTGACTTTGATAAGATTCATATCATTTCTTTGCAAATGAAGATTGATTTCATGAAACTTTGCAAATAATTCTGACAAATTAGCAATGCCATTCCTTTTATTTTTGAGTTGTTTTACTGAATGAAGCATTTGAGTCTTCAAATAATTTTATCATAATTTCAAAAATCTCATAGAAGTATCTCAGGTAGCTTCCTTTTGAGAGCCATTTGACTTCTGTGTGCAGCAACAAGCATTCAAACTATCCATCGTTCTCAATACAAAGTTCTCAAAATGGTTGAGACTTAAGAGCAGGGGACTTGATTTTATTTACCTCTGTGATAACAATATTTAATGATTTGTGCAGCCGATCATTTAGGTTTTTTTATGAAAAGATGTTGTCTGTGAGGGTTTCTTAAATGACCATGTGGACGGTCCAGCAAGAGGAGCAGCCCTACTGGACTTGTTGGGTAATGAGCCAGGCCAGGTGACTGACCTTCAAGTGGATGAACAGTTATGGAACAGTGACCACAACTGCTTAATTTTCAGGATAGCATTAGATAAGGATAGGTATGATCCTTGTGGGAGTAAGTTGAAGTAGGACAAATTATGAGGGCATTAGGCAGGAACTAAGAAGCATTAATTGGAAACACATTTTCTCTGGCAAGTGCACATCAGACAATTGGAGGGTGTTCATGGATCAACTGAACATAGCACAGGAACAGTATGTTCCTGTTAAAAGTTAGGACGGGGATGGAAAGATTTGAGAACCTTTGATATCCAGAGGTGATGAATACAGTCAAGAAAAAAAAGGTTAAGTATGTAAAGCTTCAGAAGTTAGGACATGAGGATTATAAAGAAGCCTAAAGAAGGGAATTAGGAAGGCCAGGAAGGGCCATAAAAAGCCCTTGGTAAGTAGGATTAAGGTGAATCCCCAAGGCATTTTATATGTACAGCAAGAGAAAGAGGATAACTAGGAGGAGGGTGGGACCATTCAAGGACTAAGAGGGGAATAATTGCTTGAATGCAGAGAATATAAATGAGATACTTAATGAGTACTTCAGTATTTACCAAGGAAAGGACATGGAGGACCAGGAGATCAGTGCTGAGTGTATAAATATGTTAGGACGTTTAGAGGTCAAGGAAGTGGAAATGTTGAGCCTCCTCATGAGTATTAAGGTGGATAAGGACCCAGGGCTTGAAGGGATTTACCCCAGACTATTGAAGGATGCAAGTGATGAAATTGCTGGGCCCTTGACCAGTATCTTTTCTCTTCTCTAGCCACAGGTGAGATCCTGGGGACAGTCGAGTGGCTAATGCTAGTACCTTTATTTAAGAAGGGAACAAGGGAAAATCCTGGGAACTATAGACCAGAGAGTTTCATGTCAGTTGTAGGGAAATTGGTGGAGAAAATTCTTAAGGATAGGATATATGAGCAATATGACCATGGCCAAATTAAGGAGAACCAGCACGGCTTTACCAATTTGATTCAGTTTTTTGACAAGGTGACGAGAGAGATTGAGGGTAGGGTAGAGGATGTTGAGGCTCTCAACAGGGAGAGGCTCTAACCATCATCCCTTGACATTCAGTGGCATCACTATCACTGAATCCCCTACTATCAACGTCCTGACAAGAAACTGAATTGGTCTAGCCATATAAACACCATGGCCACCAGAGCAGGTCAAAGGCGAGGAATCCTGCGGTATGTATCTCACTTCCTGACTCCCCAAAGCCTGCCCACCATCTACAAGGCTCAGGGTCAGGACTGTAATGGAATACACTCCACTCGCCTGGATGAGTGCAACTCCATCAATGCTCAAGAAGCTTGACACCATCCAGTACGAGGCAGCCCACTTGATTGGTACCCTTCCACAAGCATCCACTCCTTTCACCATCAAAGAACAATTGTAGCAGTATGTACTATTTGCAAGATGCACTGCAACAACACACCAAAGTTCCTAAGGCAGCACCTTCCAGACCCACGACCACTACCATCTAGAAGGGTGAAAACAGCAGATACCTGGGAACACCATAACTTGGAACTCCCCCTCCAAGTTACTCACCTTCCTGACTTGGAAACATGTCGCCGTTCCTTCATTGTTGCTGGGTCAAAATCATGGAATTCCTCCCTCTAACAGCACTGTAAGTAAATTCTGGCTTACCTGATGATGCCCACATCTCATAAATGAATAAGTGAAAAAAAAAGAATGGTGTATGATTTGGAATGGATGACTGAGGTCAAAGCAGGTACAGAAAGAGATAAACACAAAAAGGAAAGAACAATGAGATATGAGAGAAGAAAGTAGGAATTCTTTATGTAGATCACATGCAATGAATAAAATCTGGAAATGAGAACTTGCACTTACAATTGCTAATTTTAAGTTTTAAAGAGTTTGACAATAAGCAGATAGGCATTAAATAACACTTGTTATGGTTTTAAAAGATTATTTAATTTAAAAAAAAACTTGACCTCTGTTGTATGATCACTTAATACTGGCTGTGCAAAAAGGGAAGGTCATGCAGCTTAATGCACAGCTTCACTAGTTTAATATATTTCAATGAGAAACTCTACAGCACGATACTGTATTCTACATAGTTGATAGTGGAGCAGCATCAGTGGACTGCATCTTTTTAGTGTTGTGTTTAATTGTGCTCCTTTGCCTGGTTTGAAATTCCTGTGGTGTCTGTTCACAATAAGTTTCATTGCTATTTTAACACTCAATTTTGAGCTTTCAAATTAAACGTACATTAATTTGATATTTATGATCACAGAGGCAATTTCATAAAGACACGCATACACATACTCAGATGCACAGACAAGATGGACAGACACACAGACACACACACATGATATCATTATTACTTGTTTTGTTTATATATTGATTTTTCTGTTGCTTTGTTGCAGGGATTGGAGCTGGTTCAACTACACTGGTGTTTGAAGGAACTGAACTGAAACTTAACCCAACCTGTGCTGTCTTCATCACTATGAATCCAGGTTATGCTGGTCGTTCAGAGTTACCAGACAACCTTAAGGTGATATTCCTGATTCCTTGCAATATATGAATCAGATGACAATTATATGAATGTTATTGTTTGTCATATGATTAATATTTAAGCATCAATTGGTCATCCATAATATTTTAAAGTACTTAGCTGCAATTAGATACATAGATAAAGAATTGAGATAGGCTTCAAGATTCAAGATTGTTTATAGTCATTCTCAGTACACAAGTGTAAAGGAGAATGAAATGTTATATGCAGCATATAAATGAACACAATAAGCATAAAGAGCATGATAAATATAAATACAAATGATTGACATATATACACAGAGTGATTGTATGTATATAAAGATACATGAGGTACAGGAGTATATGTAAGGTGACTCGGTGACAGGAAATGAAAAATAGCGGTGGTGGGGAGTGAGTGGGGTTAATGGGTGGATAATAGCTAGGGGGAAGTAATTGTTTTTGAGTCTGTTAGTCTTAGCATGGATGCTATGCGGCCTCTCCCATGATGAGAGTGAGACAAGCAGTTCGAGAGCAGGGTGGATGAGATCCTTCATGATATTTCTGGGCTTTTTTGGCACCTTTCTTTATTTATGTCCTTGTTGGTGGTTAGGCTGATGCCAATGATATGTTGGGTAATTTTAACAACCCATTCTGGAGCGCTCCTGTCTGCCACAATACTACTTCCATACCCCAAATGATGTAGCATATTAGGATGCTCTCCATTGGCAATCTGTGTGGATGTTCATACTCCAGTTCTCTTCAGCTTTCTCAAAAAGTAGAGGTATTGGTGAGGTTTCTTGACTGTGGAGAATGTGTTGTGGGACCATGATAGGCTGTCCAAGATGTGCACTCCTAAGAGTTTGAAACTTCATGCCATCCAATTCAATTTAAGTTTTGAGAAAAATGATGTTTTGCTGTTAGAGAATAGAATATTTAAATAAAATTCAGTTGATAAATAATAACAAACAAGATTTTTGCTTTTATTTATTGGACTCATTTTTTATCTAAATTGAATGTGAGTTCTTAGCTAGATTTAATGATTTGTTTTAACCTGCCCCTTCAAGTAAAGAGAAGCAGTTCTTATTAGCAGTTAATGGGACATTTATTTACGTGTGCTATTTGAAACTCAATTATGCCAAAGGGTGCTAGCTGTGAGTTTAGTCTTATCTGAGCTGCAAAAACTGTGCAGTTCTACAGGTACTGTATATAAGAGACAGTGCAGTGAGAATTTCTTCTCTGTTTTTGGGGAGAACAAAGAAGACATTTCTAGACCTCACCTGGAGGATTTAAGTCTCCCTAATGTTAGAATTTCCATAGAACTACTCATAGAAATTTAGCTTACAGAAAAAAAAATGCTTTCTGTTCACTTCCTGCTTCTTTTGGTTGCATATTACTATTGTAACCTGGAGTCAGAAGTTGAGCCAGCATCCTTGGGAATCTTTCCTGGTGTTAAAACTGTGAACATAAGTTTATTTTTAATATATCTGTTTTTTTTGTTATTGTGATATTGCAGGCTCTCTTTAGAACAGTGGCTATGATGGTACCAGACTATGCCATGATTGCAGAGATTGTACTTTACTCTTGTGGTTTTGTCAACGCTCGACCACTATCGGTTAAAATTGTAGCCACCTATCGACTTTGTTCAGAGCAATTATCATCACAGCATCATTATGATTACGGTATGCGTGCAGTGAAATCCGTCTTAACTGCTGCAGGAAATATTAAGGTAATATAGTATATGATGCATAGTTAGTCTAAAATGACTTTTTTTCTAATGGAAGTTGATTGTGCTACATATATAATGAAATGCGATTTGAAAATAAATGAATGATGGTATTTTTTGTTCCTTTTAGCTTAAGTACCCAACAGAAAATGAAGAGATTTTACTCCTACGATCGATTATTGATGTTAACCTCCCCAAATTCTTATCTCATGATTTGCCACTCTTTGAGGTAAAATCACCTTACCTTCTCTGCATATTTTTTTTTATTTTGATTTCCATTACGGTTAAATTAACACTGTTTAATAGCTTATCAAAATATAATTACAATTAATTTATCAATTCATTATTTACAGTGCATTCGATCTGTGATTAAACAAGTGCATGTTTAAAAGTGATTAGAACATATTACCTGGAAAACTCGTGAGCTCGTGGGTCATTAGTTTGAGTGCCTCTGAAGAACTGTGTACAGTTCAGTTGACTATACTTCAGGATATTTTGGGAATGTTATTGTGATACAAAGATGAATATTCAATTTTTACAGGAAATAAGGTTATTGAAGGGTGGTGGAAAACTAAAAAGAAATTATGTTGGAAAAAAGATTATTTAAAAAATCTGTATCATGATACTGCATATTCTCAGAGGTATTTATTTGAAATCTATTTGAATTATTTGACATGTACTTAAGGTTTATGTTTTCAGTTACAAAATTTAAAAAGAGTAAACTTTTCTGTAAATTTTTTTGGAAATGACAAGTGTTTTATTTGCAGCAGTTCTTTAGTTCTGAAGAATGAGCAAAGATTGAACTCCTTTTCACTCTGCTGATGTTAACCGTGTTTCTGTTTATTTGCCATCTACTACCTGTATTTAAGGATGATTCTTTTGAAAGACCACTTACTTGTGGTTAATTAACTTTACTGACTTTACTGACTGTTCTAAGACTTTAATGGAAATCAAATACTTCTTTCTCTCAATAAACTGTAAATAGGATTTGACTCTGTTTTGTTGGTGCAAGATGTGTTTTTCCAGCTCTGGCACCAAGCTATGAAAAACCTCTGATTCCAAGAACAGAATGCAATTTGAAGTATTTTATTTCAGTATAAAGAAGGTCTTTTGGCTCCTCATATTACCACTTTATTTCAAATCAGTTGTTTCTCTCAAAATTCTCTGGACTATTATCAGTTCTTATTCATGGTTTTCTGGTCTCTGTTTTGCCTGGTCATATCACTCATCACTCGGGTCAGTTAAGTAATAACTGCTCACTGTTGCCTTTTGTGTCTTCAACTTAACTGCACTCAATGACCATATCATATCCTCCTTTGAACTTCTATTATTAGCAACTAATTGTTGTTCATCATTGTTCTTCAGCTAACTTTGCCTGTGCCCACCTTATCACCTCAAAGGTTGAGCCCGGATTGGCCTCACCAGTCACCTCCGGACCCACAGTCACAAACCCTCCACCTGACAGAAGTCGTGGTCGTCTTCGATTCCGAAGGACAAACAACAACAACAACAACAACCCCAAATGCCCTTTCTTGCTCACATGCAACTACCTCCCAACAAACTATTTATGTCCCTATCTTTATCCTATCACTTTTGGAATATTTGTAGTTTGCTTTCTTAGTTCCCCTCTTATTTGTCAGTTGCATGCTATCCATTGTGTGATCTTCTGCATGAATCATAATATTATTTCTCTTCTACCACTGTTACTGTCTTAAATCCTACTCTGTTTAATTGCCTGACTACCACTAGAACTTCTTTGTAACTTACCTTTATCTAAATCAACATTATCTTATTATTATTAGCAAGCTTCATACTCCAAATTTATTGTTTTTCCCATCTTGTTCACTTGTTTACAAGCTGACTCAGTTTTCTTTCCATACATGGTTCATTACATGGTTTCAGTACCATCAGGTTCAAGAACAGATATTACCCCTCAACTATAGGGCTCTTGAACCAGAGGGAATAACTTCATTGAACTTCAACTCACCTTATCACTGAACTGTTCCCACAACCTATAGACTGACATTTAAGGACTCTTCATCTCATGTTCTCAATATTTATTGTTTATTTATTTATTATTATTATTTTTCTTTTTTGTATTTGCACAGTTTATTTTCCTTTGCACATTGGGTTGTTTGTCCATTGTGTTGAGTGCCATATTGTGTTTCTTGGATTTACTGTGTATGCCCTCAAGAAAATGAATCTCAGAGTTGTGTATGGTGACATTTATTGACTTTGATAATAAATTTACTTTGAACTTTGGTCTGTTTTCAAAACTTGCTTTTCCAGTTTCCATACAACTTCTATTTATTCATGGTTTTCTGGTCTCTGTTTTGCCTAGTCATATCACTCATCACTCTGGTCAGTTGAATAATAATAACTGCTCACTGATACCTTTTACGTCTTCAACTTAACTGCAGTCTATGACCATACTACATCCTCCTTTGAACTTCTATTTTCAGCAACTAGTTGCTGTTTGTCATTGTTCTTCTGCTAACCCTGTTTCACATTTTTACTCAGGGTTCAGTAGTTCTGATGCTTTTCTTGCCAGCTTGTACACATCCATTCTTTACAAACCTTGTGCGCTGCATGCTCTGCTTTCATGCACTGTCATTCATATTTACTAAAATATGCATTTTATAATAAATGCACACAAATACTCATCCTTATCTAGTTATGCTCTTCAGCACTCAATTTACATTCTGATTCTGCAGTATTACTTGTTTGCTGACACCTTATATCGAAGGCTAAGTCCTTCTGTAAGTCATACCACATGTTATCCTTCTGAGCTTCTAACTACCTTTAAACTATTTTGATGGAATATAACCATTTTTCTTATTTTAGTACCTGTGTCTAAGATTTTGATTTGGTGTTTAATGACCACCAAGGTTTCTTTTTAAATGAAAACTTCTTCCATGAAGGGCACTGTCTAAATATTAGTTGAAACTACACATTTGTATCCCTGTGTGTTTTATGTATTACAGCTGTCTTTGAATGAATGAAAGTATTATAGTTTTGTTCCTCCTGAATAAGATTGCCAATATCATGCACCCTGGGAACTGAACTTATGAAAGCAATTTACTCCGTTGACTATTGGTCTCCTGTAGGCATGTCTGAGGCAACGATTTGAACTAAATCGTATTTCATCGTATTTTGAAGTCAATTAAAATTATTTTTAAAACTATTGAAGCCTTAACATTCACTCAGAATAAAGATTAATAGTTTGTCATTGTACTACATATTTTGATGTTTTGGCTGTTCCTTGAGTAATAGATACCTTGAGCATTTTTTAAATTTTATCAGGGAATCACTTCAGATTTGTTTCCTGGAATAAAATTGCCAAAACCTGACTATCGTATCTTGCTGGAAGCGATCAAAGAGAATTGTGAACGCATGAATCTGCAAATGACTGACTTCTTCTCACAGAAGATCTTACAAATCTATGAAATGATGATTGTGCGTCATGGCTTTATGATTGTTGGAGAGCCATTTGGTGGAAAAACATCAGCATACAGAGTTCTGGCAGCTGCTTTACACGATATTTGTGAGAAGGTAGAGATAAAAACAAAATCATCATCTGCTGAATCTTCAATTATTCTACCATCATATTGTGCTTTGCTTTGGAGATTAATTTAATTGGTTTAATTAATTTCAGAGAGAGCATAATTTGCACCATAACATGTCTAAGTATAATGGACAGGGATGAATTTCTAGGCTTTCATCTGTCCAACTTATCTATCAATTATCTTATTTTATATGTTTGACTTTATATAACACATAAGAAGAAATTAGAATGACAGTATCCAGTAACTTAGAAGTTTAAGCATGGACAAATGAATTTGATAAAATTAGGTAGAATTGAGAATAGTAAGGAGTATTTAAAGAGACTTCAAAAGATTATAGGCAAACTAAGTGCATGGGTGAATAAGTGGCAGATGGAATGAAGTGGGAATAAGGTGAGGTTATGCACCTTAATAAACAAAATATGAAAGCAGAGTATTTTTATAATAATGACAGACTGGGAATTGTTGAGGTTCAATGGAACTTAGATGTCCTTGTGCGCAAGTCACTGAAATATAACATTTATAGTAACTATCATTTAGAAGCTTAAATTGTATTTTGGCTTTTATTAGAAAGGGACTTTAATACGAGATTTGGGAATTCTTACTGCAGTTATATAGGACCTTAAGTGAGATTTGAAATACTCAGTTTTGTTCTCCTCATCTAACATTAAAAAAAAAGTTGTCATAGAAAAAAGAACAACAATGATTGACTGGTCTGATTCATGAGATGATAAGTTTTCCATTGAAGGAAAAATTGTGGAGACTGTGCTTATATTCTCTGGAGTTATGAAGAATGAAAAGTTATCTCATTGAGACTTAGAAAATTCCTTAGGGGCTTGGTAGCATAGAATCAGGGAGGAACCTAGAACCAAGTCTTAGGTTCTCAGAATCTCAGAGTAAGGGATATGTCATCTTGGACTGATAGATGGTGGGGAATCTTTGAAATTCTGTCCCAAAGGGCTGTGTAGGATTACTTACTTAGTTTATTTGGAACAGAAATCTATACATACCTGGATAATAAGAGAATCAAGGAAAATTGGGATATAGCTATGACCTTGATGATTGATGGAGCAGACTCGTAATATTTTGTTAAGAATATTAGCATCAAGCAAATGGGATGGCATAATGCAAACCTTATCAACTTCTTAAAATAAAGGAACAATACTTTGTAGTTCAGTCCAAGGAAACCATTGATTGTTGTATTCATTAATTTGGCTTCCTAAGTAAACAGATAAAGTGAATTCTGGGCTGTTAAGAGAAACAAAGAAAGAACAGACTGAGACCATCATTTCCAAACATCTTTGGCTATGGATATGGTGCTATAGACTGGAACGATTCAGTGTAAGAAAAAATGCATTAACTAAGTATTTACAAGTTAGGTACCCCAACATTAGTGGTGGGTAAATCAATGTAATGCCTGATGCATTTGAATTTTTAGTGGAATTAACATAATGATCAGTAAAGGCAGCACATTTCATCTTGTTGCTGTGAACTTTAGGAAAACACTTGATGAGATCTCACATAGAAGAATGCTCAGAAAAATAAAATAAAATAGAATTAAAGGAAAGTGGCAAAGTCATCAAAACCAGCTCAGATGATAAGGGTAATGATCAACAAGTATTTAGTGACAAGGAGGCTCTTTGCATTGAGGTTTTATAGGGCTTGTTGCTAGATCCCTTTCTATTTATGGAATCTATTAATGGCATGGACATAAATATTGGAGACAAAGGTACTAAAATTGTTCATATGGTTATTACAGAAGAAGAAAGTTATAGGGTTATCAATTGGACTGAGGCAGATATGGCAAATAGAATTCAATCCAGAAAAGAGTGATGCATTTAGAAAAGGAAAATATGGCAAAGAAATGTTCAGTAAGTGATCAGATACTGTTTCAGCAGGTGATGAGAGAGTGAGGTATGTTCTAAAGCATTTTAACATATTCTTGAAGTACCTTGGTAAATGGTTAAGGAAACATACCAAATGCTTCCCTCTATTGCCAAGGTGCACAATCTAACAGCAGGGATCTCATGGCAAATACAGGTTTATTTGTTACACCGCATTGTATATTTCCTGTTGTTACATTTTTGGGAAGCATGACTGTGAAGAGAGGATACAATGGTGATATTTGGAAGTTACTATGAGGGAGAATATTACTCTTAATGAGAGAGGGTTAATTTTGCTTTATTTGGAACAAAAAAGGCCAAGGATTGATTTAATCAAATGTATGTGAAGATTAGACTTGTGGACAAAATGATGAGAGGCCTGATCAGAGAGGTCACTAATCAAGGGGCTTAAATTCAAAGGAAGTTAATTATGAGAGGGGAGAAAACATTTTCATCGGGGTGCTTGTGTTCTGGGACTCATTGCCTGAAGGGGAGAGGCAGGCAGAAATCATTATCATTTGAAAAAATATCTGGAAGAATACTTGATATGCCTTAGTCCATGGGCTACAGACCAAGAGCTAAGAAGTGAAAAGTTCTCGGATGGCAGGGGCTTGGTGTTTTTTTTATGTGTGGTTACACTTTCTTTCATTAACGTCTCGGTAATGCACTGCATATCCAGTCAAGCCACTTCATACCATTTTAACTAGCACACAATTAATTATTCATTTAGAAATGCTGCTCTTTATAATTATTTCAATCAAATATTCCATAAAATGTGTTAATTATTTTTTGCCTAGGGGCTAATGGAGGAAAACAAAGTTCAGATGACGGTGATTAACCCTAAAGCCATTACTATGGGTCAACTGTATGGCCAATTTGATAAAGTCTCGCATGAATGGTCAGATGGAATTCTGGCTGTCAGCTACAGAGCCTTTGCAGTTTCTTCTGTAAGTATTTGAAGTATTTGTGAATTACGTTAATTTTCAGCTATACAAAAATATTACACATACTATGACATGGAGAAACACACAAAATTCCTTGACAAAAGATTAGAAATACTGTATTTGGCTTGCGCGCAGATAGTTTCTTTTATATAGAAGAGCAAAATATAACTTGTATTTCTCTAGTTTCCTTTAACAACTCATGGAACACCCCAAGCACTGTGCAGCCAATGATTCATTTTTTTAAATGTCTCCATTGTTATCATGAAGGAAGTGGAGTAGCAGTTTGCACATTGCCTAGTACAGGGTCTTTCAGCCAGGGTTCCACAGAACCCTAGGGTTCCATGAGAGATCGCAATTTAAAAAAAGCTCTTTTTGAATTTTGCGCAATGTACGGCGCTGGTGTTCGCAATGGTGAGCATTGACCAAGCAGCCCCATTAGCAACCTCATTAGAGGTCTCTCAGCCCAGTATGGCAATGCACATTAGGACCGTGTTTATTGAGACCATTTTCAGTTTTTGATGTAAGATGGGGGAGCCCGTTGATAATTGGTGAATGTTGCATTGCACGAAGGGGAGGGTGGTAGGCTAATGAGAAGCATGAAGTCCGTTTTCTGAGCTTTGAATGGGCTTGCTCAGCTCGGGTTGTGACGTCAGCCTCTCCCTTCTGAATTATCTCCCCTAACTTCCCTTTATGCATCACCTACTAACTTATGGAAGTGAACAAACCACCAATGTAGTAGAAAATTGGAGGAAAATTTTCATTCGAAAGATGGCCCAGAGTGCTGATTTTTGAAGAGGAGTTGTGAGATGGAAGAGGATTCTAGACCCAGGTCTGTAGACAATTCTAATAAGGTTAATAATGAAGAACTACAATTTTCTGGTCATTTTACTGCATTATGACAACAATGGACACAAAAAGAGGAAGAGTTCTCAACAGGGTGTTTGAGCTGAAAGGTGTACTTTCCAGAAAATAGTAGCTTTGAAGATCAAGAACGGCTACAGAAATTAACCTACTTAACAGACATTTTTATCATGTGAACCAGTTGACCAAGTCTCTGTAAGGCCCTGGAGAACTAGTTTTGACTTCAGGTGACAAGATTCTTGGATGTAAAGAAAACTGAATTTTTGGAAAAACCATGTTACAAAAGGAAGTCTTGAAATGTTTCCACTACTGCTTGGCTTGAGAAGGGTATCAGAAAGTCTTAAGTCTTATTGAAAACCACCTGGAAGAACTGCAGAAGAAAATTGAAAGGTATTTTTTCTCTCTTTCAACACAAGTATATGACTGGGTGAGGGACACTTTCTCTGAATCTACTGCTCAACCTGAGAACTTGACTTTGAGAGAAGAGGAAGATCTTTGTGAGCTGCACTCTGATCATGCACTCACAATGAGATTTACTGACCTGCCCCTGCACAAGTTCTGGATTTCTATGAAAGAAGAGTATCCTGCCATTCATCAGAAAGCAACTAACATTTTGTTGCAGCTTTCAACTTCTTGCATACATGTGTAAACTTTTTTTTGTTTAACAAGCTTCAAGAGCAAGGATAGAAATCACTCATTTCAGTTGAAGTTGAAATCCGTGTGTGTTTATCTCAAGTTTAACCCAGAATTGAGAAATGTATTATGAGTTTCTAAAATGCATAAAAGGGAAAGAAAGAGACTAATTTCAAGAAAGGTAAGCTAAGCTTAACTATCTGGTTTTTTTTCAAGAAAGCTTGGCCAAAAATTCATTCTCTACTCAAAAGAGCATTGACAATTATTTTTGGATTATTATATCTACAACTGACTGATCATGCTAACATACTGTGAGCTGTAGATATAATAATTTTTATGCATGGGTTTCCTGAGACCTGAAAATTATTTCAAGGGTTCCTCCAGGGCTAGAAAGTTGAGAAAGCCTGGCCTAATACCTTAAACAGCAAAATGTTAATGATTAGATTAAGTATTTGAGAAACATTAGTTGAGAAATAAATATGAGAGGTTACTGATGTGATTTTTCTATAGTTCTTTCAATAGACTAATGATATAATTTACATCCATTTGAGAACACAGCTGGAGCCTCAGATAAACCGGCTCATTCAAAACAAAACAAAGAACGAACACACAAAAGTAGCAATATAATTTCTCAGTCTGGTCATGAAAGTTTTTGAAGTAAGACAAACCTACAACCATCTGACCTAGACTGGAAATATCTTTGTTGCTGAAATCACTTGTAGACATATTTCTCTGGAAAATATGTCAAGCTATATTATTGAAAACTGCAGTGAGACTGATCATTGATATTCCACAACAACCATTTGACACTGTCAATGAATCACATAATGTTTGTTCTTCATTGTTCAAACAGAATTACAAAATTTACCTGTAGCTGATGAAAACCACTCAACCGATCTATTCCAAATGAAATGACCAACCAGTAGTGCTCTTGATGGAGAATTTACACTCCATGAGTCCTCCTGTTACACAGATAAATATGTAAACTTATACAGATTTAGCAAACATGAGGAAATCTGCAGATGCTGGAAATTCAAGCAACACACATAAAATGCTGGTGGAATGCAGCAGGCCAGGCAGCATCTATAGGAAGAAGCACAGTCGACGTTTCGGGCTGAGGTCCTAAAGGGTCTAGGCCCGAAACGTCGACTGTACTTCTTCCTATAGATGCTGCCTGGCCTGCTGCGTTCTACCAGCATTTTGTGTGTGTTGTACAGATTTAGCAAGCTTTACAAGAACAGCACTTCCCAAAATAATTTAGGGGGCATAATTTTTAGGTGATTGAAGGAATGTATATGGGGGTGGGGGTTGTCAGAACTATTTTTTTACATAGTGGTGGAAGTTTGGAAAGTGCTACCAGGGGTGGTGGTAGAGTAGTGGTTAGGGTCATTTAAGAGACTTTTATTTCAGTCCATGGATGAAAGAAAAATCAATGGCTAAATGGGAGGGAAGTGTTAGATTCGTCTTAGAGTAGGTTAAAAGGTTAGCTCAACTCTGTGGACTGAATGACCTATATTGTGCTGTACTGTTCTACAGCGTGTTCTAACTTATTGGTAGTTATTTCTTAAATGATTTCATGGTTTGCCTGCCCAGTGTCCAACTCTAGGTCTCTATTTGTTGATTGCTCTTTATGTGAAGAAAAGTTGTTTGATGTCTGAAATTAGCCCTTTACCAGTTTCAACCCATATGCTATCCCTCTGAGTATTTCAAGTAAAAATATTCTGGTATTTGTATTTTTATACTCTTGGCTGTGTACCTTCACATAATAACCACTGACAGGCGGACTTTGTTTGAATATATGACAACTGCCTGGCATGAAAATACAGAATGAAAGCCATTGAAACCATAGCTAACAAAAATGAAGGATAGAATTACATCCAAAGATAAGTAATTAGATTACAAGACAAAGTAGCAAACTAGATCATTGGAAATGGTTCCGATATCAGCCAAAAAGAACAAAGAAGTTGACAATGCCAGTAGAAATACAATATGAGAATAAACTTGCAGGGAACATAAATGTAAACTCTAATACAAATCTGAAATTAGAAGAAGATTAGTGAAGTCAAGTGTATGTCAAAAGCAGGAGAATTTTTAAAAGCAGGAGCAATTAAGTGGGCATTTCGGCTCTGTCTCACCGAAAAAGCCTCACTGAGAACTAATTTTCTTGATTCTTAGGGAGCCAACAATCTAATGAAGTTAAAGAACCAAAGGAAATAGTGTTGGTAAGAAAATAGTGCTTGTATAGTTAAAGATATTTAAAGCTTAAAAAAATTACCAAAGCCTGATAACTTGCAACCCTGAATAGAAAGGAGGATGCTGGGAAATATTGGATGCATTGGTTATCATTTTCCAGATGTCTATAGATCATTAAAAATTACCAGTCATTTGGACAATGGCAAATATGCACCACCATTTAAAATACAAGCAAGAGAGAAAATAAGAAACTGCAGATTGATTAGTTTAATGTCTATAGTGAGAAATATACTCAAATCAATTATAAAGAATGCAATGACAGAAAATTTGGAAAATATCTATGGGATGAGGCAAAGTCAATATGGATTTCTGAAAGGGCAATAGAACCTGTCAGATCTATTGGTGCTGTTTGAGGCTGTTACTAGTAGACAAATGAGGAAAAATCTTCAGTATGAAAATGAAAGATCATGATATTGGTGTAATATATTGGAATGGGTAGAACTGGATTGAAAATTGGTTAACAAGCAGGAAGCAAGTAGTAGGAATAAGTGTTTTTTTGGTGGCAGGTAATAACTAGTTTGGTATGACATTGATCAGTGCTCGAGCCTCAACTATTCACAATATATATCAAATATCTAGATGAGGGAATAGAATGCAATTCTTTAAAAAATTTTTATCAGCATTAAATTAGGTGTGATATGAAATTGAGCTTGCTGAGATATTAAGGTGACTCAAATTAAGTTAGAAAGCAAGGCAAAGCAGATGTAGTATAATGTGGGTGGAAGTTACCTACTTGGAAAGACATCGACAATATGTTATCTCAATTGTGTTAAATTAGTAAAGGTTGATGCATAAAGTTACCCAAAATTCTTGTTGAAAGTAAACATGTAGGTGCTGCTAGCATTTAAGGCAAAGGGCATGTTGGCCTAAATAGAAGATTTGAGTTAAATAACAAGGTTATCTTGTTGCAGTTACACTGGGCCTTGGTGAAATTATACCTGGAGTATTGTGGAGAATAAATGCAGCACAGATTATTGTGGTGTTGCTTCTGCCATCTGAGAAAGTATTAGGCTGGTTAGGTTTGGGCTTAAAGAGCTTAGAAGAATGAAAGGTGATCTAATTGACTTTTACCAGAATTGTTCAGAATGAACCTCAGGTTACAGGGCAGGAGATTTAGCAATGGGATGAGAAGAGTTATATTCATGCAGAATGTGATGAACCTGTGGAATTTATTAATGGAGACTTGTTGAAGTCAAGTTGCTGGGTGTGCTCTATATTATGCATGTATTGTATGTATTTATCTGTCTATCTATTATTAACCTCTTTACCTCTCTACTTATTCAGATACAGTGCAGAATAGGCCCTTCTGGCCTTTTGAGCCATGCTGCCCAGTGATTCTGTGTGAACAGAGTAAAGCCCAGATCTGTTTGTACCAAGTTATTTTGTTGTTTCACTCCTTTTAATTTGAATAATGATTTACATTTTCACTCTTCCTTCAAAGTGGATAACCTCACACTTTTCCATCTGCCAACTTCTTGCCCATTAATTTAACCCATTTTTATTCCTTTGGAGGTTTGTTGTGTCCTGGCCAATGGTTTTCTGCTTTCTGTGTTCTTTCCTTGAATAGTGGTTTTGTACTTTTCCAATTTTCCAGTATCCTGGGAATTTTAGTCACTTCCTTTGAAATCCTAGTTTGGAGGTCATCTGGTTTAGGGTTTTGTTGGCATTTTAACCCCATTATTTAGAATCTAATTGTTTCTCTGTTTCCCATTACTCTTTCACCAATCACATCCTCTAGAGGACCAATATTTATTTATCAAGTCCTTTTTTAAGTACCTGAAGAAACTTTTACTGTTTATGTGCTACTTGCTAGTTTACTTCATCGTGTTTAATTTGTTTCTCATTCTTTCCTTTTTTCTAATATTTCCAATCCTCTGTTGTTTTTGAAACATTGAATGATTTTGTTTTCACTTTGATACCATTGTTAACTTCTTTAGTCTGTCACAAATTTCTCATTCTCTAATTATGTCTGAAATTTTGCCATGCTAAAAGGTACTCTTTCCTTTACTGTTACATCATTAATTATCACTGTATTGTTAGATAATACAAGATCTAAAATGGCTTGCTTTCTGATTGTTTCCTCGATATGCTGCTTTGAAGCATCCCATATCTTAAAATTACCTTTGTTTATTTAATTTGTTCAACTATATCATGATTAAAGTTGCACAGGGTTATTATCATCTTGTGCAGTCACTGTTAGCTGACATATTTGTCACCCCCACTACTCCTTTTATTTTTACTATTTCTTTTCTCCAAGTTTTACAGAGGGTAGTGTTGAGGAAGCAGGGATTCTGCAGAAGGAGATGGATTAGAAGAAAAGGCAAAGAAATGACAGGTTGAATATGTAACACACACAAAATGCTGGTGGACACAGCAGGCCAGGCAGCATCTACGGAAAAAAGCGCAGTTCATGTTTCGGGCTGAAACCCTTCGGCAGGACTGGAGAAAAAAAGCTGAGGAGTGAATTTGAAAGGTGGGGGGAGGGGAGAGAGAAACGCTAGGCGATAGGTGAAACTTGAAGGGGGAGGGATGAAGCAAAGAGCTAGGAAGTTGATTGGTGAAAGAGACAGAAGGATGGGAGAAAGGGAAAAAGGGGGGAGGAGCACCAGAGGGAGGTGATGGGTGGGAAAGGAGATAACATGAGAGAGGAACAAGGAGACAAGTGGATGGGTAATGGTGGAGGTAGAACCTGTATTGCCTGTAGAGTTCCCATCTGCACCAGAAATGGCCTCAGTTGCTCAGGAATATAAAGCCGTCCCTCTCAGATAATTTCTATACATCAGTCATGTCATGATTTCTTTCTGTAGTCAATAACATATGGCATTGATAGTAATTTGGAGATAGTACCTTTGGAGCCCTCCTTTTTAACCCATTTCTTCTCTAAAATCCGTTCAGTACCTGATTCCTCCTCCTATTTGTATCGTTGGTAATGAATACGGACTATCATCCATGTCTGTTCATCTTCATTCAGAATGCCCTGCAGCACTTTCTCAAAGCAGCTGTAGTTAAATAGTTTATTTAAGTTTCTTACGTAAAGTATGACTTTTATTCGATAGACCCCAGACAGAAAATGGTTAATCTTTGATGGGCCAGTTGATGCAGTCTGGATTGAGAATATGAACACCGTGTTGGATGATAACAAGAAATTATGCCTGATGAGTGGAGAAATTATTCAGATGTCTCCCCAGATGAGCCTTCTGTTTGAACCAATGGATCTGGAGGTTGCTTCACCTGCTACTGTAAGTAATCATAGATCAGATTTAAATGGAACTATAAGCTGGATTCCATAATCTCATGCTTTAAGAAAGTGTGCCTTCCAGAACTAGAATGCTTGGGACTTGTGTCTAGTACATTCTATTCAATAATTTAAATTTACATATTCAAAAAATGCAGTTTGCAGGAAGCTATTTCCTAGCCTTCGAATCCTGTGGGCACCTTCCTTCATCGACCCAGATATGGAACTCACTTTTAGCATAACACATTGTATCAGAATTATCACTTCAGTTGCATTGCTATGGATAGAAGGTAGAAATATTTAGAGGCTAAAAATATTTGGTGAAAAATGTTATCTTTGTTCACTAACATTAAATAGGCACATGAGCATTGGCCACTAGTGGAACCTTACAATCATAGGGTTCTTATTGCTGCCACTCCTATTTAATGCTAATGACCAAATAACTCATTTTGCATATTTTTGAAATAAATTTTAAATATCCTTTTGTAATAATTTTTTTACATGAATGACAAAATTATTAGTAAGGAATTTCCTCTACGCCTTTCCTAGTTTCACTTTGTTTGAAGTGAAGTTCAGGATACATTTCTATGGGTTTCTGACCAACGCAGGAAAAGGGATGATAGTAGATCGAGAATATTTCTGGATATGTACTGCGATTATGTGCTAAATTGCATTCTATATATTTTTTGAAATAAAATTTTTGCATGTTAAATTGCAGGTTTCAAGATGTGGCATGGTCTACATGGAACCTCTTATGATGGGATGGAAGCCAATAATGGTATCTTGGATGAATAAAATGCCCGCTGGTGTTAGGCCCATGCACAAGGAATTAATTGAAGGATTGTTTGACAGAATGGTGCCAGTTTGTCTCCAATTTATTCGAAAAGCAGCTAAGGTAACAAGCTAATTAATAATCAATAGCCAGCGCAAATTTTGCCATCTTCAATTTGTGTATCTACTTTATAGTTAAGCCTGATCTATGACAACTAGGCAAAGTTTCCACAGGAATTTGTGAAAGATTAAACAAAATGTACCATTGGAATTAATGTGGAAAGCTGCGGTAAATGTAGCACAAACAAGATTTCAACCAAACTTCAAGGAAGCTTATAAACTGGAATAACTGCAAATTGACTATGCTTGATATAACCAAGTTAACAAACAATGAGTTTGAAGTGCATCTAGAGACTTTAGTATGAGAGGTGTGTGCACTGATACTGTATGCAGGACAATCTCGGGTGGATACTCCATTCTACTATAATTCTAAGACTTAATCAGTCTGCATTAGCAGTTGTGAATTCAGCTGCCAAGGCTCCAAGCTCTGGAATGCTTCTCCTGAATCTCAGAGGCTTTAGACCCCCACTTCTGACTACTCTGCTGGCAAATGTACAGTCTCTGGAAAATAAAATTCATGATGTTAGAGCAAGGTTGCAGTACAGAGGGACATCGGACACTGCTTTGCTTTATGGGAACATGGCCTACTCCTGCCACTTTGGACACAGCACTGCAGCCTGGTGGCTTCTTCGTTCTTCACAAAGACAAGACAGCTCAGTCTTTTAAAGGTAGAGGGAGTGGAGTATGCTTTATGATTAACTCATCATGGTGGACAGATGTGGCAGTTCTGTCTCAGTCCTGTTCACCCGACCCGGAACATCTAGTGGTCAAATTTTGTCCATTTTATTTGCTGAGGGAGTTTTCTGCCATCATCCTGGTAGCAGTATGCATTCCACCTTAGGTCAGGCATGCATTGGAGGAGCTGAGCACCATAGTCAATAGTCACGAAACAGTACACCCAGATTCCTTCCCTATCATTGTGGGGGATTTCCACCAGGCCAGCTTGAAGAAGTCTCTGAACAGCTCCAGTCAACACATCACCTTTGCAACCAGAGCAGCCAACACTTGACCATTGTTATACCACCATCAAGGATGCTTACTGTGCCATCTCATGCCCACACTTTGGAAACTGTGATCACCTGGCTGTACTTCTACTCCCGGCGTGTGAGCAGAGACTAAAGACTACAGCACTACAGATGAGGACCTAGAGAGTACAATAATGTCAAGAGAAGCAGAGGAGCGCTTACAGGACTGCTTTGAGTTGGTAGACTGGATGCTATTCAGGGACTTGTCTTAGAATTTGAATGAATATGCCACAGATGTCAGCAACTTCACTGAGACTATGTGAATGAAAACATACCAGGTATATCCAAACTAAAAGTAGTGGATGAACTAGGAGATTTGTAGTCTGATGAGGGTCAGACCTATGGCACTCAAGATCAATGATCCAAAACCATACAAGAATTCCAGGTGCGACCTACGGAAGGCTATTTTAAGAGCGATAAAACAATTCTGATTGAAGTTAGAAATGGAATCAGATGCACATCAACTCTGACAGGGCTTGCAGGCCTTTATGTCTTACCAGGTGAAATGTAACATCATGAATGGCCTCGATAGAATGGACGTGGAGAGGATATTTTCTGTGGTGGGGGAGTCTAAGACCAAGAGGGCACAGCCTCAGAATAGAGGGGCATCTTTTTAGAATGGAGATGAGGAGGAATTTCTTTAGCCAGAGAGTGGTGAATCTGTGGAATTTGTTGCCACAGACCACTGTGGAGGCCATATCATTGGGTAGATTTAAGGCAGAGGTTAATAGATTCTTCATTAGTCAGGGCTTGAAGGGCTTCCAGGAAGAAGGCAGGAGATTGGAGCTGAGAGGGAAAATGGATCAGCCATGATGAAATGATGGAGCAGACTCAGTTGCTTCAAATGGCCTAATTCTGCTCCTATATCTTGTTGTCTTATGGAATGGCCATGGTACCTCACTCCCAAATGAGCTGAATGCCTTTTATGCATGCCTTGAAAGGAAGACTAAAACTATGCCTGTGCAAATCCCTGCAGCATCTGGTGATCCTGTGATTTGTTTTGGAGGCTGACGTCAGAACATCTTTCAAGAAGTTGACCTTTGCAAGGTGTCAAACCCAGATGGTGTACCTGGTAGGGCATTGTAAACCTGTGTCAACTGACTTGCAGGAGTGTTCAAGGATATCTTCAATCTCTCACTCTGCAGTCGGAGGTTCCTGCCTGCTTCAAAAGGGTAGTGATCATACCAGTGTCCAAGAAGAGCAGGGTGAGCTTCCTCAATGACTATCGCCCAGCTGCCCTCATATCTGCTGTGATGAAATGCTTTGAGGGGTTGGTCAAGACCAGAATTAACTCCTGCCTAAGCAAGGACTTATACCCACTGCAATTTGCCTATTGCCTCAACAGGTCTATAGCAGATACCATCTCACTGGCTCTTCACTTGGCCTTGGATCACATAATCAATAGCAATACCTGTACCGGCTGCTGTTTATTGATTACAGCCCAGCGTTAAACACAATCATACCCTCCATTCCAAACAACAAGCTTCAAAACCTGGGCCTCTGTACCTCTCTCTACAACTGGACCCTTGACTTTCTCATCAGGAAGCCACAGTCAGTGAGGGTTGGAAATAACATGTTCTCCTCACTGATGATCAACACAGATGCATCTCAAGGATGTGTGCTTAGCCCACTGCTCTACTCTCTCCACACCCATGACTGTGTTGTAAGGCACAGCTCAAATACCATCTATAATTTTGCTGATGACACAACTATTGTTGGCAGAATTTCAGAAGGTGACAAGGATGCATACAGGAGTGAGATAGATTATCTGGTTGAGCGGTGGCACAATAACAACCTTGTATTCAATGTCAGTAAGACCAAGGAATTGATTGTGGACTTTGGGAAGGGGAAGTTGAGGGACCAGCTGTGGAAAGGGTAAACAGTTTTAAGTTTCTGGGTGTCACCATCTCTGAATGGATCAAAAAAAGCTGCAGAATGTTGAAATCAGCCAAGTCCAACATGGACACTAGCTACACCCTCCCCCCCCACCCCCACAGTATTGAGGGCACCTTCAAAAGGTGATGCCTTAAGAATGATTCAGCTATCATTAAGGAACCCCATCACTCAGGACGTGTCCTCTTCTCATTGGTAGCATCAAGGAAGGGTGTACAGGAGCATGAAGGCACACACTCAATGTTTCAAAAATAGCTACTTCCCCTCCTACATCAGATTCTTGAATGGAGAATGAGCCTATGAACACTACCTCACTATCCTTTTTTTGCTCTCTTATTGTACTACTTACTTAATTTAATATTATATATATATTTCTTATTGTAATTTTTAATTATATATTTTTAAAAATTATTATGCATTGGAATGTACTGCTGCCTCAAGACAACAAATTTCACAACATGTTCCACTGATATTAAACCTGATTCTGAACCTCTCCACTTCTCTATACCTCTTCCTACCTTTAAGATATTAATTGAAACTTACCTTTTCAACCAACTGGCTTGAAATGTTTTGCTGCATGGTGTGGGAGTTGTGGCCTCGTGGTGTACCGTCATAAATCTAGAGACGGACCCTGCTGAGTACTGATTCAGAACAGTCAAAAGAAAGGAAATGCAGTTTTTATCATTCCTTCAATTTTCTGTAAATACATGATGTTGATAGTGTTGAAGTTGCTCAATATGGAGGCTGCACACTGGGATTAATCAATCATTTTTCAGTAGAGAGCCCATTTCACCCAGCAGGCTCCCTGAGACTATAGAAACAGGGAATGGGCCATTCAGGATATTAACCATCTATTCAATAATTGAACATAATTTCAATCTATTAAAGGTATTCCCTTTCTTCTACCCACTGCCCTATCCACTTTCCCAGTTACTTAGAGCAGTGTGCTTTGTTTCTTTCTCAGTTCTAATGAAGGGTCTTGAAAGTTAACTGGTTTATCTTTATACAGAATCTGTTTGACAGGCTGAGTTCTTCCAGTATTTCTGTTTTTGTTTCCATTTGTAGCATCTGCAATTTTATTTGCTTTCTATTCAGCCCTTCAAGCCTTTTTCATGATTTAATATGATCAGAGATAATTTGATACTCCCATCCCTTTTCCTGCCTTTTCCCTAAAACTTGTGATTCCCTTACTGATTAGCAATTTCAATGGACTGGGACTGAAATTTCTTTGGGGATGATTGCTCTTGGGGAGGAATTAAGCTAGAATTTCAGAGCTAATGGGAACCTAAGCTGGGTAGAAATTCAAGGGCAGAACTGAAAGAGTGCAAAAGCAGAAGCTGGGGCAAACAAGGGCAAATAGACTACAAAAAAAAAGGTAATTAAAAATAGCAAAAAGACAAGCTTTAAGTCGTGAAGCATTCATAGTAAGGTAGATGAATTAAATTGTGTAATTTTAAGTTGTGCAATACAAGTGCTAATATGAATAACAATGTTTTAAATGTTTCCTTCCATCATACAGGAGCTAGCTCCTACTGCTGACATAGGTTTAGTGCGTTCACTAATGAACCTAATGGACTGTCTGATGGAAGAATTTACAGATGCAGCCAAAATCAAACAAATAAATGAACGGGATATTTGCTCATGGCTTGAGGTAGGGGCTAATTTCGACGTGAATAAGTATTGCATCTTTCTGAAGTATAATTTATGGAAAGATTTGGGGATGTTTGCATAAAAATTCACCGAATACTATAATGGAAAATTCCAAATATAAATTCCTACCCTACTGTTGCAGACTTCCACTGTTAGTCATGCTTTGCTGCCTCCCCAGTTTGACCTCACTAACTTCCCATTCTTAACTTCTGGACTTAATCCTGATCGTTTTCCTTTACAGATTTGTGAATTCATGGGCAACTCCACTCCCCTTATTCTCCTGTTCCTAACTAAAGTGCTGAGACTGTGATTTGGGCAAGCTGACTGCTAGAAGTGCTGTAAATGTTAGACTACGGATAAGACAAGTAGAAAAGGATAAAAATACAGCTTAACTAAAAAGCAATTTAGTGAAGGAATTACATTTCACAGTGTCAAGCCTGTATGGGTCCAAAGGTCTTTGCCTTTCATTTTGGCTTTCTCAAGGGTTCTGATCTCCCTCCCAGCCACTCCTAGAATTGCTGTCTGCCCAGTCACCCAGACAAGCTTATCCTGCAATAGATGCTGTAGCAGACCAAATCAATTACATAACTGTACCAGATCAGTACGTGTCCTGCACTAACGGATGTGTATTGGTTTAAAATAGTTTATTCTGTTAAAATGCTCTATATACATAATTTAAGTGTTTTTTTAAGTTTTCCAATTTTGGCAAATCATTGCAATAAGTGAGTAGTATATAGTACTTTTCTACAATACTGTCTGTCTTGTCTACAGCTCTTTGAAGTTTACCCTGCAATTTCTACAGGGACTTAATATAACAAAAAATACATAAGAAAAATAACAGAGAAATATGCACATTTATATTATTTATTTTGTTTTCTTTTTATGTAAAGTTATGTTTCAGGCATTTAATTTAGCAGTAATGGTTAATTTTAAGGTAATTGTATTCAATATGTTTGAACCACTTTCTTACTCTGATGTTAGTCTATATTTCACTAATGCACTCTGTGCTCACTTTATTAGGTAACTCTTATACCTAATAAAGTGGCCACTGAGTGCATGCTCTTGTTCTTCTGTTGCTGTAACCTATCTACTTCAGGGTTTGATATGCTGTGCATTCAGAGATGCTCTTCTGCATTCCATGTGGTTATTTGAGTCACTATTGTCTCCCTGCCAGCTTGAACCAGCCTGGCCATTCTCCTCTGACCTCTCCGACCATTGAGTGAGCAGCAGTTTTATCCACAGAACTGCTGCTCACTCAATGTTTTTTTTTTGCATCTTTTCTTTGTAAACTTTAGAGTCTGTTATGCATGACAATGCCGGGAGATATAGCAATTTCTAAGATACTCAACCCACCAAGTCTGGCACCGACAATCATTCCACAGTCAAAGTCACTTAGATCGCATTTCTTCCTCATTCTGATGTTTGGTCTGAACAATAACTGAACAGCTTGACTAGGTGTGCATGCTTTTATGCTTTGACTTGCTGCAGCATGATTGGCTGATTAGATATTTGCATTAATGAGCAGCCATAAAGGTGAATCAATAAAGTGGCCTCCAAGAATGTAATGAAGGAAAAACAGCAGTTTCTTGAATCAGCAGTCCAGGTGTCAGAGCTAGATTCTCCTATTGTACATTTAAAATATTTTAATTTCATATGCCTAAAAATTGTATAAATTTTCTGTAATTTGACTGCTTTTGCTTAATTGCAAAGTACATAGTCATATACTAAACGGCCTCTTTAAATGCATCATTTCTCTATTTAAAAGTTAAAAATGTATTATAATTCAAAGACTCATAATTCTTGGGTCACCCGCTGGTGATCTTGCATGTTGTTAGATTTTTGCGGACTCTATACAATTTTCAGTTCATTATCTCAGTCCTTTGTTCCAAATAGTCATTTGACACTAAGAACCACTGTGCTATATTGAGCTTTATAGTTGAATGAAAGATCTGTTACTATTTTTGGTTTATTTAATATATTACATGTCCTGTCTCAATTGATAAGGTAGCAAGATAAACACTTCCATTCTATTTGCTCTATCAATGCCCAAAAAATTATTAATAAGTGAAAAACAGTAATATCAGATTAACACAGAATTAGAAACTATCATTAATTTCACAAACTGAAATTTAATGTGACCTCAAAATTATCCTATACTTCAGGAAGATTATTAAAAGATCATTAAATCAACTATGTGCATGAAACCAATGCCTTTTCCTGCTCTGCGGCCGTCCCTGGTAGACGAGGTGCAAGATATTTAGTGTAATGCAACAAACAGGTCTTATGTGAAAAATACACACAAAAGACTTCACTAGATTTGTCATTGTGAAGGTAATGAAACATTAATTAATATATGTAAGTTTGGGATCATGGGATACTGATTACAAGTCTCAGCTACTTTGTGAAGGCTGGCTTCTTTTCTGCTGGGGTAGCTGTTCATGAAAAGTAATTTCATGTGATTGATACCAAAGTGAATGTTACATGCTAGTTAGTTTCTTCTCACTGTTGCTTTTATGCTTATAGGGAATTTTCCTGTTTTCATTAATTTGGTCCATTGGTGCTACATCCATGGAGGAAGATCGATTGAAGTTTGATAAACTTGTACGCGAGTTAACTGATGGACCTCTTACTGAAGACACAAGAACGCTATTCAATTTATTTATCCAGGTTGATTCTCCAGCAAAACTTCCCACTGTTCCAATTCCCAGCGAGGGAACTATTTATGACTATATGTTCATTAAAGAGGTATGTATAGACAGGTTGCAAATTAAAATCACGTTGACTAACATCTACAAATGGGACCTCCTCGTTTTCCTCACTGTTCTTGCTTTTTCATTCTTGTTATGCCAAAATGCTTCTGGAAGTCAGAAGAGTAGAGAGATAATGTGTCCCTAGCCATTGTTTTGTTTGCTTTCTGGGGGCAGCAGTAATAAATGAGGTGGGATTACAGACTGGAAGTTGCAGTAATGGGGTGGGGGATGGTCAATGCAAAGAGTGTTAAGGAGTCATTGTGGTAAACCATGTATATCTGTCTGGACACGCCCCTCCGCTGACTGCTCCTGTGGCTCCTTCCACAGACCCCTGGATAAAGGTGATGGTGTCACTGCTCCTTCCACAGTCCAGGGCGGTCATCCGGCATGGACGTGCTCCGTTTTACTGTTCAGTTTTATTGCTAATAAAAGCCTTTCAGTATTTACTCTACTTCCATTCTTTTGGAGTTATTGATAGTGCATCAATCAAAGAATCACATCTGTTTGTACTGGACCCAGTTAAAATGCTTACCATCTGTATTCTGGGTGATCCCAAGGACTGGTTTTCTTTAGTACAGCTGTCACCTTTGCCTGGTGTCCACTTCAGCCATTTTTAGTGCCTTTAACTATAATGGTGAACAGTACATTTCCAACTGGAAATGTACAGTATAATTATTTCCTTTCTACAATAATAATTTCTTCTATTCTGTAATTTGAGAGAAATAAGTGTGCAGATAGATTTCAAACTTCTTATCTTCAATCACTTAATGACCAATGATTGAAAAAATATGTAGATTGGAAGGAGAAAGCACCTATGTATCAAAAACTTAATAAGCTGTATGTAATGCTGATACTGTAGTCAGCTAAGCTGGGGATGATTGGGCTATTTTCCTTCAATCAAGCTTGATGATTATCGTATTGCAAGTGGCAATAATAAACTTCACACACATAATTAATTTTAACTATTCCCCAATAGCTGTATGTGTCCAGACAAAAAGTTGTCTTGCTTTCAGGGGTGATTACCCTCGTTATCATTTACTCCACTTTTTTAAAAGTCTCTTTTTCTCACCAAATTGGCTTTGTATATTATACATATTATTGTTTGCTCCATTAGATAATAATAAAGGAGATAATGTGATTAAAATTGCAATAACTTTATAATTTTACTAAATAATGCAGGAATCTGTGGGGAAAAATAAGCTAAGAATAGAAATGGAGAGCAAAAAAAAGAAACTGCTGGAGGAAGTCCACCTTCCACCATTTTGTACACAGATGCCACAAGGTGTCCAAATGTAGGTGGAAAGGGAGACAGGATAGAGTCGAGGTATGAGGAGGTAAATTCAATGGAGCAGGGGCAGATAGAAGCAATAAACCTACCTGGAGAGTCCTCTTTGTGGATCTTGGTTAAGAGGCAGAAGTGTGCCCTGCAAAACTGGGGCACTATCAGAGTCATAGAGCAATATAGGATGGGTGCAAGCCTGTTGCGCCAAAAAGTTGATGCTGATTAGAGTGCCCACCAAGCTAAACCTAATTTCAGGCTTTTGGTCCTTATCCTTCTAAGTTCCACCTGTCCATGTCCCCATCAAAGTGCTTCTTAAATGGAACTATCATACTTGCCTCAACTATTTCCTCTGGCAGCTTGTTTAATGTACTCACCATCCTCCGTGTATGCCCCACAGGTCCCTTTCAAATCTTTCACTTTCACTATAAATTTGTGTCCCGAAGTTTGGACTCCCCTACCCGGGTGAAAAGGCTATTTTCATTTTATAATTTCAAACATGCATTCTTTGCTCCAAGGAATGAAGACCCAGCCTGCCAATCTCTCCCTACAATTCAGGCCCTGTAATCCTGGCAACATTCTTGTTTATCTTCTCTGCACTCTTAACAACTCAATGACATTTTTTCGACGGCACCTGGCCAAAACTGAGTACAATATTCCAAATGTGGCTTCACTGTAGTCTTATACAACAGGAGCAGGAGTACGGTATTCCAATTCTAATACTCAGTGCCTTGACTAATGAAGGCCAACATGCTAAATGCCTTTTTCACCATCGTGTCTATCTGTGATGCTACTTTCAATGAAATATCTGCTTACTTCTAGGTCCCTCTGTTCTATTACACTCCCTATTGTATTACCATTCATAATATACTTTGGGCCTTTTGTTGGTTTGACTTTCCAAAATGCACCAACTCACATTTAGCTGTATTGAAATCTGTTTGCCACTCCTTGGCCTATTTCCCTAACTGATAAAGATCCCCTGTTATCTACGATAATCACCTTCACTATAAGCTACACCTCCTAATTTCATGTCATCCACAAACTTACAAATCAAGCTGAGCATTTGAATTCAAATTATTAATATAAATGACACATAACGAAGGTCCAACACTGACCTCTGCTGCACACCACTAGTCACCAGCCTCCTTTCCAAGAATTAACCTTCACTACTCTATTTCCTACTTCTGAGCCAAATTTGAATCCACCTAACTAGCTGTCCCTGAATCCTATGGGACCAAAGCTTCTAGTACAGGCTACCAAATGGGACCTTGTCAAAGCCTTGCTAAAGTCCAAATGGACAACATCCAATTGGCAAGTAAGAGGCCAGAAAGGGGCTTTCACAGTTGCTGCCTAATCCACTGAGTCCTTCCAGCAGTTTGTTTTTTTTGCTCCTGATTACAACATGTGCAGCCCCTTGTGTCTCATTACTGGGGAAGATGCCTATGCAGTCTGTAATTTCCATTAATTTTAGTGCATTGCAGCCTACATGCCCACAATGAATTATTATTTTTGGTATTGGTTACCAAATATCAATTAATTATTATTTTTGGTCTGCACTCCTTTCTACAGTTTTAAAATACTGCCAATTTGTATGAGAGACCTATAAAAAGATGCATTTAAGGTGGGTTAAATGGTATGAATGTACTGAGAATATGCTAAGAACTGCTTGAAGAAAGGAGAAAATGATGGAAATATTCAAGAAGTCCTGGTGAGAGAAAAGCATTAACGTTTCAGATTATCAGTTCTAGAAAGAGTTGTTGATAGAAGTTTTAATTTGCAGTGATTGTTGTTGAGAGAAGTTGCCAAATGAAAGAACATTTGGATTATAAGATATGGGAACCCAAACAGGCTAATTGGCTCATACAATTTCGCTGCCAATCAATCATGACTTGTGTTTTTTCATCCCTATTCCACTGCCTTCTCTTTGTAACCTTTAACTCCCTTATTAATCAAGAACTTATTAATCTCTGTCTTAAATATATCTAATGACTTGGCTGCCACAGCTCTCTTTGGCATAAGTTCCATGAATTTGCTACCTCTGACTGAAAATAATATCCTCCGCTTCTCAGTTTTAAAGCCTTTATTCTGAGAATTTGAAGTCTATAATAGGGGAGCAAAGCAGAGGAGATTAAATTATATACAGTGGTTATTAATATGAAAAAGGATGGTGATACAAACAAAAAAATAGGAGCACATGAATATAAACAGAATGTCGGGACTATTAATCAGAATACATAAATGAGGTTGAAATTGAAGTGGGATGGAGATGGATGAGTAAAATCTTGGAGGATTTCTAATGACTAAATGCAGATAATCATCAAATTCATCATCTAATTTATATTGAAGATGTTCAGTAGAGAGGAGATCACAATGTACTTAATATCTGCATTATACTATTATACCTGCAGAAAATGTTTGAAACTCGGGAGGATAACCTACTGAGGCCCTCTGTTGGTTGAAGTTGACCATGGATGTTGCGCCCTAGCTGTTTTTCACAAGCTAGGGCAGTACGATATTGAGAACAAGCTGTAAAAGTTTGGCACCACTGGTGTTGCAGGAGTTGCCAATCAATGTAGAACTCAAAGTAAGACTGCCTGAGGGACTCCAGCTCTGGGTTTTTCCGCAGTTTATTCCCAAAGCCTTCCTGTGAGTGGGTATGGTTGCAAGCCAGTGAAGGTTTAAGATCAGAGTTTTCCTTCTCCTAGATGAACAGCCTACCATGGCTGTTGAGCCCTAGATACCTGGAGTGACTCGTTACCTCTTCTCCTCTTAGTAGAAACGGTTCTGCTAGTCTCAATAGCTGAGCCACACATGAAGGCCAGAAGCTGGACATGGTTGTCAGAGCCTATTTTGAGATGGATGCCATAGGGAGCATTTAATAGGTAGTGAGAGCTTATCCTCAGTAACTCAACTGGCTGTGACAACCTTAAGGAATCTTAAGGTGATTAAATAATCACGTGTAAGGTGATTAAATGGAGCTGGTCCATTTGCTATGTTTGCATGGGAAAATGTGGGGAGAGGAGTGAAGGCTGGATTGTGGAAATGAGAGAGAGTGATCCAATAAATATAAATGCTGGTTAGGCAGAAGATTAAACAAAGGAAACTTGAGTGTGATTCTGGGTTGGGGAGAGAGGATATGTGAGGGAGAAATTATTGAGTTAAATCATTACGTTTTTGATAGATTATTAAAAAAACATGAGGTCTTTTCTAATATTGCTAGTTGCTGAGGAACTGATATTCTATAGCTAGTGATAGTTTGCAGGTAGTTATCCAGCAGTACATAATGGTCACTAGGAGGAATGTTTTACTTCGGTTGGCATGGTTGCCAAGGTAGGTAAATGCAACATAAAGTTGTACTTTGGTGTGAATTAGAAATGTTAGAGAAGGTTTTACATAAGCCAAAAAGAAACACTTTACTGAAATAAGATTTGTCTAATTATGAGTACAGTACTTGATCTTGAATGCAAAAGAAGATGAGCATGGAAATTGGATTTCAACCTCCTTTCATGCATGAAACATAGCAATGTCAACCCCAGGAAAAATACAGTGAAATTGCCCTAAAATATTTTAAAAACAATGTGTGGCTTGAACAATTTTATGGTGTGTGCATTAAAATGGGACTTCTAGTGTTCCTGACTGGAACGGTATGATAACTTTGCAAATTATGCTTCTTTGCTATGCTGATCACTGGAAAGGGAGTCAGACCTTTTAGGAACCTCCCCCTTGGCAGGTAACGGCGTAACTACATAAAGGTAACTGCAACTGATAATGCAGGGATGGACTGGGTTTGCAAGTACCTCATTCAAATGCCCTGGTTGAGTCCACTGATGTGAGTAAGGTGTGAAATTCACAATGCAGTATTGAGGAGATTTGGATCTAAGTGCCTGGTTCTTCTAATTGGAAAGCAATTTTATTTTTGCCATCTCTTTCTGCCATTGTTTCTTTCTTATTTAACTTTGACTTCTACATGAAATTTCACTGAAAAATCTTGTGTATTACCTTAGGGTATTCATTGCTTTAATCCCCATTAGGCTCAAGGGATGTTGTGGCAACCCATTTCCTAGCACACTCGAACCGGCTCACAATTAGCCAGCGTGCAGGCACAAAGGCTAGGTCCTCAACAAAGGGAGAAAAGCCTGCGGGGGTTTGTGAGTACGTGTCTCTTGGAGCATCCGCGCCCGGGGAGGGCAGGATGAGGGAGGCTTTAAAGCAAGGCTGTGAAGTTCGAATAAAATTAACTTTGACTGCAGTTTACCGACTCCGTGTCGTTATTTTAGCGCTGCGTGTAGCACACCGCTACAATTGGTGACCCCGATGGTCCAAACGATTTTTGGACCGGAGATGACCGACGCCGCATCTGTTCATGCAGTTTCGTTGAAACTGCCAAGCTTCTGGACGCTACGACCTCACCTGTGGTTCCAGCAAGCAGAAGCCCAATTCCACGTTCGGCAGATAACCTCGGAGGACACCCGTTACTACTATATGGTGAGCTCCCTCGAAAAGGACACAGCGGCCCAGGTTGCGGAGTTCGTACAGTCTCCCCCGGCGGACGGCAAGTACACGGAATTCAAAGCCCTGCTCCTAAGGACTTTCGGACTCTCATGCCGCGAGCGAGCTGCCCGTTTACTGCACCTGGATGGCTTGGGAGACAGGCCTCCATCAGCTTTAATGAATGAGATGTTGTCTCTGGCCGACGGACACACAGTCTGCCTCATGTTTGAGCAGGCATTCCTGGAGCAGCTGCCCGAGGACATACGCCTGCTGCTGTCCGACGCGGATTTCAGCGACCCCCGGAAGGTGGCAGCCCGGGCGGACTTGCTGTGGAACGCCAAGAAGGTGAGTGGGGCGTCCATCGCACAGAACACCCGGCCACGCTCCCAGCAGCAAACCAGTCCGGGCCCGGCCGCAGAGCCCGCTAACCCCAGAGGCAGGGGTGGGGAGCCCAACGAACAATGGTGTTTCTACCACCAGCGGTGGGGCGCAGAAGCCCGCCGTTGTCGCCCGCCCTGCCAGTTCCCGGGAAACGCCAGGGCCAGCCGTCGCTGATGGCTACAGCGGCTGGCCATCGGGATAGCCTCCTGTATGTGTGGGACAGCAGGTCGGGACGCCAGTTTTTGGTCGACACCGGTGCCGAGATCAGCGTCTTACCTCCGACGAGTTACGACACCCGCAGCAGGGCTCCGGGTCCCCCCCTGAGGGCAGTGAACGGCAGCACAGTAAGGACCTATGGCACCCGTCAGGTGCAGCTACAGTTCAGCTTCAGCCGGTTCACGTGGGACTTCACACTGGCCGCCGTAGCCCAACCGCTTCAGGGTGCGGATTTTTTGCGGTCTCACAGCCTACTGGTCGACCTGCCCAGGAAGAGACTGGTCCACGCCGAGACCTTTCAGATGTTCTCCCTGGGTGCAGCCCAGTTGCCAGCCCCTCACCTCGGCTCCATCACGCTGTCCGACAATGACTTCACCAGGGTCCTGGCGGATTTCCCATCGGTTCTGGCTCCGCAGTTCGTGGCAGCCATGCCCCGACACGGCGTACAGCACCACATCCCGACCCAGGGACCACCCCTCCATGCCCGTGCTCAGCGGCTTCCCCCGGACAAGCTCCAACTGGCGAAGGAGGAGTTTAAGAGGATGGAGGAATTGGGGATCATCCGGCGGTCCGACAGCCCATGGGCCTCCCCCCTGCACATGGTGCCCAAAGCGACAGGGGGCTGGAGACCGTGCGGCGACTACCGCAGGCTGAACGAGGCTACAACACCGGACCGCTACCCTGTGCTGCACATTCAGGACTTTGCAGCAAACCTGCACGGCGCACGGATCTTCTCCAAGGTAGACCTCGTCCGAGGATACCATCAAATCCCGATGCATCCGGACGACGTCCCCAAAACGGCTCTCATCACCCCGTTCAGCCTTTTCGAGTTCCTCCACATGCCATTCGGCCTGAAGAATGCCGCACAGACGTTCCAGCGGTTAATGGACGCGGTGGGACGCGACCTGGACCGCATTCATCTATTTGGATGACATCCTCATAGCCAGCAGCAGTCGTCAGGAGCATCTGTCCCACCTCCGTCAACCCTATGCCCGGCTGAGTGACTACGGTCTAACAATCAACCCGGCCAAATGCCAGTTTGGGCTCGACACCATTGACTTCCTGGGCCACAGGATTACTACAGACGGGGCAACCCCTCTGCCCGCCAAGGTAGACACAGTCCGCCATTTCCCCCGACCCACCACTAACAAAGGCCTTCAGGAATTCGTAGGTATGGTCAATTTCTACCATCGCTTCCTCCCTTCAGCTGCCCGGATCATGTGCCCCCTGTTCGCCCTGCTGTCCGGTCCGGGCAAGGACATTACCTGGGACGAGGAGTCCGCCGCCGCTTTCATTCAAACGAAGGAAGCTTTGGCGAACGCCGCGATGCTAGTGCACCCCAGAATGGACGTCCCTACCGCCCTCACAGTGGACACATCTAACACGGCAGTCGGTGGGGTGCTGGAACAACTCATCGAGGGTCGCTGGCAACCACTGGCGTTTTTCAGCAAACACCTGCGGCCACCCGAGCTCAAATACAGTGCTTTCGACCGGGAACTGTTGGCGCTATACCTGGCAATCCGGCATTTCAGGTACTTCTTAGAAGGTAGGCCCTTCACCACGTTCACGGACCACAAACCGCTTACCTTTACATTCACAAAGGTGTCCGATCCCTGGTCGTCCCGCCAGCAGCACCATCTGTCCTACATCTCTGAATACACGACGGATGTCCGGCACGTCTCGGGTAAGGACAATGTCGTGGCGGATGCGCTCTCTCGCCCTAACATTCACGCCCTTTCCCAAGGGGTAGACTTTGAGGCGCTGGCAGAGGCACAGCAGGCAGATGAGGAGATCCCGAGTTACAGGACCGCAGTCTCCGGTTTGCAGCTCCAGGACCTCCCCGTAGGCCCAGGTGAGAGGACCCTACTCTGTGACGTCGCCACCGGCCAGCCCCGTCCCGTCGTCCCGACACCTTGGCGACGACGTGTTTTCGACTCCATTCATAACTTGGCGCACCCCTCCATCCGGACTACCATCCGGATGGTCTCCAGCAGGTTTGTTTGGCACGGACTCCGCAAGCAGGTCAGTGAATGGGCCAGAACGTGCATGCACTGCCAGACGGCCAAGGTGCAGCGGCACACCAAAGCCCTGCCGCAGCAGTTCCACCCCACCCACCGGCGTTTCGACCACATTCATGTGGATATCTTGGCCCCCTGTCAGTGTCGCGTGGAGCGCGGCACCTCCTGACTATCGTGGACCGGTTCACAAGATGGCCAGAGGCGATCCCGCTCACCGACACCACCTCCGAATCTTGAGCCCAGGCACTGATCGCCACCTGGGTGTCCCGCTTTGGTGTACCGGCCCACATTACCTCCGACAGAGGCGCCCAGTTTACCTCCAGCCTGTGGTCGGCTGTGGCCAGCCTTTTGGGGACACAGCTTCACCACACCACTGCCTACCACCCACAGTCGAACGGACTAGTGGAGCGTTTCCACCGTCACCTAAAGTCGGCTCTCATGGCCCGCCTGAGAGGAGCTAACTGGGTGGACAAGCTTCCCTGGGTCCTGCTTGGAATTCATACAGCGCCCAAAGAGGATCTGCACACCTCGTCGGCCGAGTTGGTGTACGGCGCACCCCTGGTCGTCCCCGGGGAGTTCATACCAGCCCCAAGGGGGCAAGAGGAAGAACCCGCAGCAGTCCTGGGCAGACTACGCGAGAGGCTCGGTGACCTGGCCCCCATACCCACTTCACAGCATGGGCAGAACCCGACCTGCGTACCCAAAGACCTGCAGAACTGTAAGTTTGTGTTTGTACGAAAGGGCGGGCATCGGCCACCACTGCAAAGGCCCTACGAGGGGCCGTTTACGGTGCTCAGGAACAACGGGTCCATGTTCGTGCTGGCCGTTGGGGGGAGAGAGGAGGTTTTCACGGTGGACCGGCTCAAACTGGCCCATGTGGACGTGGCGCAACCGGTCGAGTTTCCGGCACCGCGGCGCAGAGGCCGACCTCCCAAACAGGGTCCGGCCCAGACTGTGGACATTGGGGGGTGTATCGCCGGTTCTGGGGGGGAGCTATGTGGCGACCCATTTCCTAGCACACTCGAACCGGCTGACAATTAGCCAGCGTGCAGGCACAAAGGCTAGGTCCGCAACAAAGGGAGAAAAGCCTGCGGGGGTTTGTGAGTACGTACGTGTCTCTTGGAGCATCCGCGCCCGGGGAGGGCGGGATGAGGGAGGCTTTAAAGCAAGGCTGTGAAGTTCGAATAAAATAAACTTTGACTGCAGTTTACCGACTCCGTGTCGTTATTTTAGCGTGTAGCACACTGCTACAATGTTTCATTAACTGACAGAAAATAGGATTTTTCTTAAAGGACCAAGTAAAAGCCTTTAACAGCTCTAGGCAAGGTTGGAATAGACACATTGTCTTTAAAATGTTCTCCTTTAGGAGTATTTTTTAACATATTTTTCTTGCAGCACTTTCTGAGGTTCATCTTAACCCTGGTCTTATTCTGCTCCACTTATTCTTGCTACTGTTGGAATTACAAGGATGAGCCTCCATGTTATAAATCATGTTCTAAACTCTGGATTTTAGGGCAAATGACAGAACCGTTCAGCTGTGCTTCCACTGGTGAAGTAGATTTTTTTTGAAGTTTTACCTGGAATTACAAAACCATAGTGTCCCATTACTTTGTCTTTGTGGTGGGGGTGTGGGGGGGACAAGGTTATTTGCATCTGATGTGTGTTCTTTTATTGGTTAATTACTTATTGAATGCACTTAATTTAGTTTTGCTTAATTTTCATTTTTAGGGATCAGGGAGATGGGAACCATGGGCAGAATCATTGAATTCTGTTCCTCCCATTCCAAAGGATGTAGAATTCAATGAAATTATAGTACCAACCAAGGATACGGTTCGTTACATGCAACTGATGAAACTTTTGACAACAAATCAGAAGCCTTCAATATTTGTGGGTCCAACTGGAACGGGGAAAAGTGTCTATATCATTGTAAGTTCATTATAGTTCATACTTTAAAAGGAAATTAATCAGTTGAAGCACTTAGTAAATTATTTTGAGCTGTTGCTAATAACCTTAAGATGAAAGCATAAAATTCATTTTTGTTAGAAAAGGTTATTATTGGGTCATAGTCATGTTTTTAAAGGAAATTAAGCTTCAATTGCTTCATTGGAAAGGAGAGGAGAAGTGCAGTCCTGTGGGCAATTAAGCCATCAACAAAGAATTGTAAATGCTCACACAACTAATTTGTTTTGGATGAATATATATAAAATTAACAACAATGTTTATAGATAGAGGAAATCCTGGGAACGTAGAGTAATCGCTGCTGGCAGTCAGGACAGACACCGACTTCAAATACAGAGGAAACTGGACAGGGTTAAGTAGTAGATACTTTGAAACTAGTTACTCAAATCTCTTCCATATAATATCTAGCAGTTTTAAAAATATATTTTAACAGCAGATCTCAGATAGCAGTGCATAGTCAACAACAATAAAGCCATAGTATTTAACTGGGCTATTTCTATTGTTGTATGTATTTTTGAATTCATAAAATAACAAAATTTTACAGAATAGAGATGGGGGTCTTTTGACCCATTTAAACCTGTATCAACACTTGGGAATTGTCATCTGACTAGTCACACTCTCCTGCTCTTCCTTGACACATCTGCAGTTTTTCTACACCTCTCAAATGCTTACTTATATTGCCTTTTGAAAATTATTAAACCTGCTTTCCTGTATTCATACTGAAAGTTTCAAATTGTATTAATTAGTTGTGTTTAAAAATGAATCTTCATCCCCTCACTGCTTGTTTTGCCATTCTTTGTCCTCTTGTTCTGGTTCATCTCTCAATGGATAAATTTCTCCTTAAGCATCTTGACAGAGTACATAATGTTTTTGAACACTTTCATCAAATTACCTTAACTCTGGACTGCTATTATAATGCATACATTAAGTTTTACAAGACATGCTAACAATATTTGCTTGTCATTACCAATCAAAATTGAAGCACGTTGACATCAGAAGAATCAAAAGAAAATGGCAATACGTTTGGCAAAGCATTTCAACTGTTACTTGTTCCCTCAAGCTAAAATCATTAAATTAATTAATGGTTTGTAATTTTTTCAGGATTTCCTGTTACATCATCTGAACAAAGACATTTACACGCCATTGCAGATTAACTTTTCAGCTCAAACCACTGCGGCTCAGACTCAGAATATTATCATGTCTAAACTGGACAAAAGAAGAAAAGGAGTTTTTGGTCCCCCTTTAGGCAAAAAAATGGTACTGCATTAAAATATTATCACATTTACAAATTATCTAGCAACAGTAGTAAACTGCAGAATTTTTGATGAATTTATTAAGTCCTTTTGCAGGTATTTTTATCACACTCGAAATAACATGCCAAAATCAAAAACAGGTATATAGAAAAAGTTGCTGTTAATGTTTTATTCTTGTTTCTCTGACTGCAGTATATGGAATAAGGAGTCATAAGGGCTTGGCTGCTCTGTGCAGTGATGAAAAGAAGTTTGTTCACCCAGTGTAGTAGATCTTTGAAACTGATGCATTGAGTTACTTACTGGAGCTGCTTGGAGGTTGATTACCTATGAATTGTGACTAAGTATGTATCTCAGAGCTCCATTGTTGCTGAAGCTAGGGATTGAGAGCATGGATAGTGATGATGAGGGAACACCAAAAGTGAAATTTGCCTTTGCTTTTTAGAAACAAGTTCAGGATTATTGTCACTTCATGAGGCTTTCAAGTAATGAAGCAGGATGATTTCACATTCTCAGCACAGACTGCCACTGTGGCCAGTACTACTGTTTTTGATTAACTTATTTGTGTTAGAAAATTGAAAGAGTTCCATCGGTCACTGGTCTTAAGCATAACGTGTATAGAGAAAACTGTCTATAATTTCTTATATATACGTAGGCTATCCAGTGGCATTTAGTGATAAGGTTTTAGTTCAGATTCCTTCCATTTACTCATCAGAATAAGATACTACATGATGGATGTTCTTTGTGAAAGTTTTTACAAGTTGCTTTTCATGGTAATTCTATGCTTTTTTTCAGGTTGTATTTGTGGATGATGTGAACATGCCACAGCGAGAAGTCTATGGTGCTCAGCCACCGGTTGAACTTCTCCGTCAGTGGTTAGATCATAGGAACTGGTATGATTTAAAGGACTGCAGTATGATTAAACTTGTGGACATACAAATTATATGTGCAATGGGACCACCTGGTGAGTTAATGTCAGGATATAGGTGTTCCAGGGGTGTTGAACAGTACAGGCCCCTTGGCCTATGATGTTGTGCTGATGTTTTAACATACTCCAAGCTCAAACCAACCCTTCTTTCCCACATAGCCCTCCACTTTTCTTTAATCCATGTACCTATCTAAGAATCTCTTAAATGTCTCTAATATATCTGCCGCTACCACCACCCGCGGCAGTCCATTCCATTCATTTGGCACTTTCCGTGAAAAGAAAAGCCTACTTTTGATATCCCCCCATACTTTCCTCCAATCACTTAACAAATATGTACTTTCGTATTAGCTATTGTTTTAGCTGAAACCAGATTTGATTAGGGAACTTAAAATAAAGGAACCCTTTGGAGGCAGTGGTGATAATGTAATAGAATTCTCATGTGTTTGAAAGGAAGAAGCTAGAATCAGATATATAGGTGTTACAGTTGAGTAACGTGAACTACAGAGGCAAGAGAGAGGAGCTGACCAAAGTTGATTGGGGGTATGTTGGTAAGGATAACAATAGAGTTTTTGGGGGTCATTTGGGAGATTCAGGATCAGTTCATCCCAAAGTAGAAGGGGCATTCTAAAGAGGGTATAAGAAGAGGATGTTTCCAATAGTGGAGAGTCCAGGACCAGAGGGCACAGCCTTGGAATGAAATGGTGTCCTTGTATGACAAAGGTGAGGAGGAATCTCTTTAGCCAAAGGTAGTGAATCTGTGGAATTCATCATCACAGGTGGCTGTAGAGACCAAGTCATTGGGTAAACATTTAAAGTGGAGGCTGATGGGTTCTTGATTTTGTGGATGTCAAAGGTTATGGGGAAAAGGCAGGTGAATGAGGTTAAGAGGGAATAATAAATTAACTATGATCAATGGTGCTAAGATCTGATGTGCTGAATCGCCTAATTCTGCTCCTATATCTTATGGTCTTATGGAAATTGGTTAGAAGAATGTTATTGGATTAATCTGAAAAATCTGGACTAACATTGATTAATTATTGGGTGTCATTACCAACTATAGAGGAATCATTTTTGCAGCAGTAAACCAAAACTGGGAAGTCCAAGGTTTCAAAGCATATCTCCATAGGCAATTTGCTCAAATTCTGGTCTTGCTCGAAGTGAAACTTAGTTTTTAAATTTTCATACATACAGAATATGAAAATATGTGGCAAGGAGACAAATAGATGGCACTGTATTACCCTTGAGAAGATGATGGTTTGTTTTTCTTTTGAAGTTCAGGAATTCACTTGGTAAAATTATTCCCATACGGTTTTAAGACATACTGTAGATTGTGCTGCATCATGTATGCCTGAACTATTATGATGTATTGTCTGGATAGGAAACATGTAGTTACCGATGTGTTCCTATGCCTGATAGCCATGTAGTTTATGATAGTGGAGGCTGTGAGTAAGATCAGCCACATTGTATATGCTAGACTGAAGAGATCCTGCAGGTGCTGGAAATTGTGTGCAACACAGTACACACGATAGAGTGGTACCAGAGCGGGTAACTGAGTGCATATCATGCAAACTGGTTTATCCCAGGTGATGTAAAGTTTTTTTTGTGTGTGCTAGAGCTGTGCTCCTCCAGGAAAAGCCAAAATATCCAATCTCATTTCTGATTTGTGCTTTAAATATGATGGAAAAGTATTTGGAGTCAAGCATGACTTAATCCCTACATCACAATATAAGATGTATTCACTTTGAAGATGGGGTGTGTGGTGGTACCTTCAATTGTCCCTTCAACTGTACCTTGTTATGCACTGATACTTCTCTAACTGGTTGGCCTTTGAGGATAAATTTAAATGGAATCATCTTGTATATTAGTTAATTCACCGTATAATCCCAGAATGATCACAGCATGAAAAGTTTGGAGTGTAATTAAATTAATCCCACACCTTGTCCTTTCTCAATATTCTTACAATTTTGTTCCTTTTGAATACTTACCAGGTTCATGCAGTTTGGATATGTCTCCACTCTGGCCACTGGAATGCATTCCAGATCCTAATCAAATGTTGTACAAAATAGTATTTCCTTGCAGCACTTCTGGTTCTCCGATCAATAAGATTCAGACAATGGCCCTTGCTTTTTGCCACTTTTGCCTATAAGAAAATTTTTTGTCAATGTCTTCATGATCTTAAATACCCTGACAATATTCTTCAGTTTCAAGGAGAGCAACACCAACTTCTCCTGCAAAAGTTACTCATCCCATGAATTATTTTAGATTGTCATTTCTCAGTTTGTCAGTCATTTTAATTTAGATGGCATTTGTCAGTAAGCAAGGGCAGCAACACCCCCATCATAATTATTCACAACACTGTTGCTCCATAAGGCTGTGAAATCAGTCCCCAGACTATGTTGTCTGTACAGTCGTGATTGAGTGGCTTGCTTCTGGCCTAATTTGCAGATGATACTGCTGTATTAGGCCAAATCTCAAATAATGATCATTCGGAGTACAGTTAGGAGATAGAGTCTAGTGATATGGTGTCATGACCACAAGCTTTGCACAATGACAACCCAACAAAAGAGCTAGACATTGACCAGCAAAGGGGGCAGTTAAGACCATAAAGTATAGCAGGAGAATTAGGCTATTTAGCCCATTGAGTCTTCTCCGCCATTTCATCATGGCTGATCCAATTTTTCTCTCAGCCCCAATTTTCTACCTTCTCCCCATGCCCTGACCAATCAAGAATATATCAACCTCTGCCTTAAATATACTTAAAAACTTGTCTTCCACAGCTATCTGTAACAAAGAATTCCACACAATCACCACTCTCTAGCTAAAGAAATACCTCCTCATCTCTGAGGCTGCGTCCCCTAGTCTTAGACACTCCCACCATCCTTTCCACATCCAGTCTATGAAGACCTTTCACCATTCAACAGGTTTCAATTAGGTCACCTCTCATTCTTCTAAATTCTTGTGAATACAGGCCTAGGCCCATCAAATGCTCTTTATATGACAAGTCATTCAATCCTTGAATCATTTTCATGAACCTCCTTTGAACCCTCCCCAGTATTAGTGCACTTTTTCTAAGATAAGGGGCCCAAAACTGCTCACAATAACCTAAGTGAGGCTTCACCATTGCTTTATAAAGTCTCAACATGACATCCTTACTTTTATCTTCAAGTCCTCTTGAAATAGATTGCATTTTCCTTCCTCATCACAGACTCAACCTGCAAATTAACCTTTAGGGAATACTGTACAAGGATTTCCAAGTCCCTTCCCATCTAAGTTTTTTGTATTTTCTGTTCATTTAGAAAATAGTCAACCCTTTCATTTCTTCTACCAAAGTGCATGACCATGCACTTTCTGACTCTGTATTCCATCTGCCATTTCTTTGCCTATTCTCCTTTTCTGTCTAAGTCCTTCTGTGGCCTCTCTACTTTCTCAAAACTACCTGCCCTTCACCTATCTAAATACTGTCTCTAAACTTTGCAACAAAGCCATCAATTCCATCATCCAAATCATTGTCATATAATACACAAAGAATTGGTCCCAACACAGACCCCTGTGGAACACCACTAGTCACTGACAGCCAGTCAGAAAAGGCTCCCTGTATTCCCACTCTTTGCCTCCTGCCAATCAGCCACTGCTTTATCCATGCTATAATCTTTCCTGTAATACCATGGGCTCATTGCTTGTTAAGCAGCCTCATGTGTGGCACCTTGCCAAAGGCCTTCTGAAAATCCAAGTACACAATATCAACCAATTCCCCTTTGTCTATTCTGCTTAGATATTTCTTCAAAGAATTCCAACAGATCTGTCAGGCAAGATTTTCCCTTGAGGAAACCATGCTGACTATGGGCTATTTTATCATGTGCCTCCAAATACCCTGAGACTTCATCTTTAATAATTGACTCCAACACCTTCCCAACCACTGAGGTCAGACTAGCTGACCTATAGTTTCCTTTCTTCTGCCTCTGTCCTTTTTTGAAGAGTGGAGTGCCATTTGCAATTTTTCAGTCTTCCTGAACCATTCCAGAATTTAGTGATTCTTGAAAGATTATTACTAATGCCTCCACAATCCTTTCAGCCATCTCTTTCAGAACCCTGGGGTACACACCATCTGGTCCAGGTGACTTATCTACCTTCATCCCTTCAGTTTCCCAAGATCCTTCTCTCTAGTTATGGTAACTTCACACACTTCATGCCTCCTGACACCTGGAACTTCCACCATACTGCTAATGTATTCCACAGTGAAGATTGATGCAAAATACTTATTCAGCTAGTCCACCATGTCATTGTTCCCCCATTACTACCTCTCCAGCATAATTTTCCAGCAGTTTAATATCCACTTTTGCCTCTGTTTTACACTTCATATATCTGAAGAAACTTTAGCTATCTTCATATAATATCATTGGCTAGTTTACTTTCATATTCCATCTTTACCTTCTTAATGACTTTTTTAATTGCCTTCTTTTCATTTTTAAAAGCTTCCCAGTCCTCTAACTTCCCACTCATTTTTGCTGTATTATATTGCCCTCTCTTTGGCGTTTATGTTGGCTTTGACTTCTCTTGTAGGCCACGGTTCTGTCATCTTGCCTTTAGAATACAACTTCCTCTTTGGGATAATGTATCCTGAGCCTTCTGAATTGCTGCCATAAACTCCAGCCATTGCTGTTCTAAAATTATTCCTGTCAGTGTTCTCTTCCAATCAGTTCTGGCCAACTCCTCTCTCATAGCTCTGTAATTCCCTTCACTCCATTGTAATACTTGTACAACTCCCTTTAGCTTCTCCTTCTCAAATTTCAGGATGAATCCAATCAAATGATCACTTGCCCTGAAGGGCTCTTTTACCTTAAGGTCACTAAATCAATTCTGGTTCATTGCACAGCACCCAATTCAGAATAGCTGATCCCCTTGTGGGCTGAACGATGAGCTGCTCTAAAAAGCCATTTTGTAGGCACTGTAGAAATGCACTCTCCTGTAATCCAGCACCAACCTGATTTTCCCAATCTAACTGCATATTGAGGTCCGTCATGGTATTGTAACATTGCCCTTTTGGCATGCATTTTCTACCTCCCATTGTAATTTGTAGGCCACATCCTTACCACTGTTTGGGGAGAGGGGGGTCTGCACACAATTCCCACCTATGTGGACCACGACTTTCGGCTTTTATCCACCCACTTAAGAATGCTGAGGACTCAATCCAAGATGTCCTGGATCCTGAGACCTGGGAGGCTTCATACCATCTGGCAATCTGGTTCTCGCCCACAAAACCTCCTGTCTATTCCCCTAACAAATCCCCTGTCACCACAACATGCCTCTTATTCCTCCTTCCCTTCTGACTCACAGAGGCAAACTCAATGCCAGAAACCCACCACTGTGACTTCCCTCTGTTAGGCCAACCCCACCCCCCCTCCCCCAGACAGTATCCAAAGTGGTATACCAGTTGTTCAGGGGATGGCCACAGAGATACTCTGCACTGGCTCCTTAACCCCTTTCCCCTTTTGACTGTCACCCAGTTTCTGTGTCCTGCACCTTGGGTGTAAATACCTCTATATATGTCCTATCTCTCACCTAGTCAGCTTCCTGAATGATCTGGACTTCATCCAGTTCCAGCACCAACTCCTTAATGCAGAAATGTTAGAAGCTGCAGCTGGATGCACTTCTCGCAGTTGTAGTCGTCAGGGACACTGGAGGTCTCCCTGCCTTCCCACATCCCACAAGAGGAGCATTCCACTATCCTGCCTGGCATCTCTACTGTCCTACCTGAGCAGATGTAAAGAAGGGAAGGAAAGAAGTACTTCGTGCTTTTCTTTCCTTTGCTTTCGCTGACTGAAGACTCTCTTCGTGGTAGCCTTGAAGAGCTTAAACCTCAAGATCACCACTTTGACTCTGTCCATTCGGACGACAGCCGCTGCGCTTGCTCCTTCATTACTTTAATTTGCTCTTGCTAATCAATCCCAAATGTAGATTAGTCGCTGGTCAAAGCTCTTTGTTGCTGTAGCAACTGACTGCTGCCTTTTGTACTCGGGCCGGACCTGATTGAAGTCCCCTCCTCTCAAAACATCCGATGTCTGACTTAGCCGCTGGTCAAAGCACTTTTTCACACACTCCTGTTTACACCAAAGGTATGGAGGTTGAGAAGGTTGAAAGCTTCCATGTTCCTAGGAGTGAACATCAACAATAGCCCGTCCAGATTCAATCACATAGTTGGTCTTTTCAGGAAAACTTAACAGTGCTTCTGCTTCCTCAGGGAGTTAAAGAAATTTGGCATGTCCCCTTTGACTCTCACCATATTTATTCATGCACCATCCTATCAGGATGCATCACGGTTAGAGTTGTGGACACGGCCAACATTCTTGGAAACCAACCTCCACTTTCATGGAAACTGTCTATACTTCTTGCCATTCTGGTAAAGCAGCCAACGTATTCAGAGACCTCACCCACCCTCTCTTCATCTCCCATTACATAGGAGATACAACAGGCTGAAAGTATGTACCTCCAGACCCAAGGAAAACTCCTTTCCTGCTGTAACAGTATTGAGTAGTCCCCAAGAACAATAAAATGGACTCTACCTCACTATGGCATTTTACATGTTGTTGTCTGGCTGAATTAAACTTTCTTTGTAACTGTAACACATATTCTTTATTCTGTTATTGTTTTCCATTGTATTGACTTGATGCACTATTACCATGAAGTTATCTGCATGGTCAGTTTGCAGAACTGGTTTTTCATTGTACCTCTGTGCACGTAAACCAATTTACCTGTATTGCCATTCATGGATCCTAGATAATTTTATAACAATTTCTCTATCTTTCATTGAGCATTGCAGAGATGTCATCAGATCCTTCTGTCCTTCTATACCCTTCAGAACTGATTCTCAGATTTACATTATTTTTCTCCATTCTTCCTACCAAATGATAACACTCTTATCAGCATTAAATTAACTCTATCACCCATTTGCCCATTCCACTGACCTGTCTGGATTATTATGAAGTTCATGATATTGCCAGGTTTTAAGTCATGTGCACTATAGAAATTATGCCCTGTACATCTGGTTCTAAGTTATTAACGTTCATTAAGAAAAACCAGATCCATAGTACAGGTTGAGTACTCCTTATCCAAAATGCTTGGAACGGGAAGTGTTTTGGATTTCAGACTTTTTTGCGATTTTGGAATATTTAATGAGATATAGCTTAGAATTGCCATCATTTCTGACTCTGTATGCTTCTGGTAAGCAGCCTTTGTCTTACACTTGTTTAACATACACATGTACTTACAGTAAAAATTATTACATACCACTGATATAATGACTATATAATGTGTACAGAATAACAAAAACAGCACATTAGCCTTGGGAGAATACCGGAATTAGCTGTTGAACAACAAATAACAAAGGTGGGCTTTCAGTCTCCACCTGTGTTTTGATTAAAAGATTACAGTATTTTGATTAAAGTATTTGTATTGTGCTGTTTTTGGTGGTTTTATATAAACTATAATAACAATCAGCAAAGTAGACTTGTTCTGGTGTTAGATTTTCATCAGCAACAATCTTCAAAAACTCATCAATAGTTTCTCTGCTGGTTAATGATCAAACACGTTATCAGCACAAATATTTGCAAGTTTAATGCTGTGCTTTTTGTTAAACTTCTGCAACCAGCTTGTTGAATATTCACAATTACTTTCAATTTTCAGTTTGTCGTGATTGATCTTTGCTACTTTCATGATCAGCAGACCATTAAGCGGCATAGTTCACTCAAAACACTGATGAATACATTCTTTCAATATACGATTGAGATCTTTTTTGGCAGTATTTTTCTATTTTTCATTAACTTCTGTTCATTACATGTGTGAGGTCACTTCTGAGGACTGTGGTGTGCAGAGACCTATGCATCATGCAGGAATCTTCCCAGTGCATTGTGGAATCTCCATCTCAGTGCTCAAAAAAATTTGTATTTCAGAGGTTTCCACATTTTGGATTTTCAGATAAGGGGTACTCAACCTTTACCAGCCTCTGAGGAATTTCATTGTACATCTCACTACTGGTCAAAAAAAAGTTATTTACTTTCTTTTGTTGCAGACTGATTTTTGTTGCATCTCTCTTCATTCCGTGGTCTTCAGTCTTAATGACAGACTTATTTTGTGATTTAATCAGACTTTCACAAATTCATATAAACTACATTAACCCACTATTTCTTAAAAGTTCTTTATAAAGTAAGTTAAACAAGTTTATCTTAAACAAATCAATGATAACATTTTCTAATTAATCTACATTTGTCTAGGTGACTGTAATTTATTGTTTTTACATCTTTCTCATTACTGGGCTCATTTATGTCTACGTACTTTTTTTGAGCAAATGGGAACTTTCTATTTTCCACTCATAGAGCATCAAGTCTAGTATGGCAACTGTGTTCTGCAGGTTAGTATTTGTTCTGCTCAGTTAGTTCTGGTGCTGCTGAATCTCTCTTGGTGATGAATTTTAGAGTCATCCATCCATTCTGTGGCCTTATTACCCTGAGCACCTTTTTCAAATAATGGCCAAAATGGCGAATTACCAATTCATCACATAATGATTAGAAGTTGGTAGCAATCGACCTCCTTTGACTATATTTAACCTGATGCTTTGATATTTCATGATGTCTGGGAAGCATTTTTTGTTGGTGATTGTGAGGGAGAGACTTACTGCTGCACTTCAGGGGAAAATGAATGTCAGAGGTACCTGGACTGATTGTAATGTAAAGAAGACAGATGGATTAATGTACAGTATGTGGATGATGAGTGGCACTCTGCAGTTGACTTAATAAGATTGTAATACCAACAGCACACATTTATCCCGAACAAAATACAAGTGTAAGAGAGCCCATATAACCACAGATATGCTGCGATCCTCTCGTCACCCTTTTGTGTTACAGTTGGGTTTGCTTCCATTCCACAAACCATTAGTATACCAGGTTTGATAGATAGATAGATAGATATTTAGATACTTTATTCATCCCCATGGGGAAATTCAACTTTTTTTCCAATGTCCCATACACTTGTTGTAGCAAAACTAATTACATACAATACTTAACTCAGTAAAAAATATGATATGCATCTAAATCACTATCTCAAAAAGCATTAATAATAGCTTTTAAAAAGTTCTTAAGTCCTGGCGGTAGAATTGTAAAGCCTAATGGCATTGGGGAGTATTGACCTCTTCATCCTGTCTGAGGAGCATTGCATCGATAGTAACCTGTCGCTGAAACTGCTTCTCTGTCACTGGATGGTGCTATGTAGAGGATGTTCAGAGTTATCCATAATTGACCGTAGCCTACTCAGCGCCCTTCGCTCAGCTACCGATGTTAAACTCTCCAGTACTTTGCCCACGACAGAGCCCGCCTTACTTACCAGCTTATTAAGACGTGAGGCGTCCCTCTTCTTAATGCTTCCTCCCCAACACGCCACCACAAAGAAGAGGGCGCTCTCCACAACTGACCTATAGAACATCTTCAGCATCTCACTACAGACATTGAATGACGCCAACCTTCTTAGGAAGTACAGTCGACTCTGTGCCTTCCTGCACAAGGCATCTGTGTTGGCAGTCCAGTCTAGCTTCTCGTCTAACTGTACTCCCAGATTTGTGTCTAACTTGCACAGAACTGGCACTCAACGTAACTAAGATGAAAGGGCTGATTGTGGACTACAGGAAGATTAAGACAAAGGAGCACACAGCAATCCTCAGAGAGAGAGATCAGGAGTAGAGAGAGTAAGCAGCTTCAAGTTCCCAGGTGTCGAGATCTCTGAGGATCTAACTTGGTCCCAACATATCGATGTAGTCATAAAGAAGGCAAGACAGCGGCTATACTTTCTAGGAAGTTTGAAGAGATTTGGCATGTCAACAGATACACTCAAAAACTTCTATAGTTGTACCATGGAGAGCATTCTGACAGGCTGCATCACTGTCTGGTATGGAGGGGCTATTGCACAGGACTGAAAGAAGCTGCAGAAGGTTGTAAATCTAGTCAGCTCCATCTTGGGTACTAGCCTACAAAGTACCCAGGACACCTTTAGGGAGTGGTGTCTCAGAAAGGCAGCGTCCATTATTAAGGACCTCCAGCACCCTGGGCATGCCCTTTTCTCACTGTTACCATCAGGTAAGAGGTACAGAAGCCTGAAGGTACACACTCAGCGATTCAGGAACAGTTTCTTCCCCTCCACCATCAAATTCCTAAATGGACATTGGACACGCTCTCACTTTTTTTTTAATATACAGTATTTCTGTTTTTGCACATTTTAACAAATCTATTCAATATACGTAATTGATTTACTTGTTTATTATTATGTTTTATTTTATTCATTATTATTATGTTTTACTCTGTCTGCTAGATTATGTATTGCATTGAACTGCTGCTGCTAAGTTAACAAATTTCACATCACATGCCAGTGATAATAAACCTGATTCTGATTCTGATTCTGAACTGGCAAACCATGTCTGTGGATAAGAAAGTCATCTTCTGGAAAACTTTGTATCAAGTGAAAAGGGACATTCAGCAAAATCCCAGAAAAGTAGTCTAAGTTATTACCTTTGTTATTTTATTATGAATTTTTCAGTGATATTAATTAAATGATTTTCTTCTTAGGTGGTGGTCGAAACCCAATTACACCACGATTCATGAGGCACTTTAACACTGTGACTATTAACGAGTTTGATAACAAGACTATGTATGTCATTTTCTCTCGGATCCTTAACTGGCAGTTTCACATAAGGTATGTTTTGCTATTTTAAGGCTTAAATCTTGAAATATTATTTACATTTGTTCTAATTGCATTTATTGTTTTGGAAGCCTGGTCTGTTTTTAACTGCCAAGCAAGAATCTTGTGTGATCTTTCACCTAGTTCATAATATCTCTGTTTAGTTCTCATAATTGCTTTTTCTGTTCGATATGTCTGAAGTGTATTATATTGTAGCTTCTTATTAACAAGTTGTCTTTGTTTTTCTTCTGTCATATATCTTTGAGATTCTTTTTCTATTTACTTTTTGTGGTGTAATATATATTTGATGTAAAAAGTTATATTGTACTAATCTTAGTCGAACATTTATTGTATTTGTCATACTGTCAAGACATAATCTTGACCAACTTGTTTCATCAATTTTAATATTCAAATCAGTTTCCCATTTTTGTCTTGGCTTATGAATTCCTTGTTTAATTGCCTGTTTTTGAATCAAATTATACATACCAGAAATAAATCTTTTAATTTTTCCTTTATGAATTAAAGTTTCTATTTCATTAGGTTTCGGCAATAACATTGTTTGACCCAGTTTATCTCTTGAATAAGTCCTTAAATGGAAATAACAGAAAAGAGTGTTATTTGATATTTTATATTTATTCTTTAATTGATCAAATGACATTAATATACCTCCTTCAAAACAGTCTCCTATATATCTGATCCCTTTGTGAAACCAGTTATATAAAAGTTGATTATCCATTGTAAAAGGGATAAGTTTGTTTTGAATTAAAGGTCTCTTTGCTACAAGTTTGTGAGTGTCAAAGCAGACATACCAAATTTCTTTAACTTTCTGAGGAAGCTGAAGTGCTGGGGAGCTTTTTTGCCTATGTCATCAAATTGGTTGGACTAGTACAGGCTATTAGTGATGTTCACTTCAAAGAATTTAAAGCTCTCAATCAGAACCATTGATATATACAAGATCATGTGCACTGCTCGCATTCCTGTTGTCATGTCAGCATGTCATTAGACTCCTTATGTCCTCTCCGTCATTCTGACTTACTGATATTTGAGATATAGGCCACTTCAGAGATATCATCCGCAAACTTGTTGATGGAGTTAGATCAGAATTTGGTATGTACCTATATACTTAATCCTATTTGTTTGTAAATAAGGGTGCTAAATTTTCAGAAATATTTCATATTTATCTCTTAAATTATAAGTAATTTTTTCAAGTGGAATGCAGCTAAAAATTTCATTCTTCCAACGATCTATACTTAAGTATGAATCCGATTTCCAAGTAACTGTAATAGCCTTTTTGGCTACTGCCAATGCAATTTTTATGAATTCTTTCTGATATTTATTCAATTTGGATTTTGATTTTATCCCTTCAATATCACCTAGTAAAAATAATATTGGATTATGTGGAAGTTGTATTCCAATAATTTGTTCCAGTAAAACTCTTAAATTTGTCCAAAAAGGTTGAATTTTAGAACAAGACCAAGTAGAGTGTAAAAAAGTACCAATTTCTTGATTACATCGAAAACATTGATCAGATAAATTTGAGTTTAATCTATTTATGTAGTGAGTAAAATGAATGTATAATAAGTAAAATAGGGTCTGAGGATGCAGCCTTATGGAGCACCTGTGTTTAAAATAATTGTGACAGAAGTATTGCTGCCTGTCCTTACTGATTGCAGTCTGTTGCTCAGGAATCCAAGGATCCATTTGTAAATGGAGGTATTGAGTTCCATATCTAGGAGTTTGGAAATGAGTTGCTTGGAATTATAGCATTGAAGAGGAGCTGGTCAATAACAACAGTTTAATTACCGTATATACCTATTTTGCATTTGTCTTTATTAGGTTTACTTTCCCACCTGAATTTGAAACTCTGACTAAACAGGTCATTCATGCCACTTTGTATGTTTACAAAGAAGCAATGAAGAATCTTCTGCCAACTCCAGCCAAGTCTCACTATCTCTTTAATCTGCGGGATTTCTCCCGTGTTATTCAAGGGGTGTGCCTTTCCAGTCCTCAGACAGCAGAAACTCCAGCTGCAATTAAGCGCCTTTGGGTTCATGAGGTGAATTCTTTTTTTTAAAATAGAACAAGTTCTGAATATTGTTGATTAAATTTCAGTAAAATTAGTGTCCTTGCTGGTCAAATGGAAGTTATGCTGATAAATATGAAAAATGAAAATACTATTGCTTCTGGAAATAATTTATTGTTTCAATATGGTAAGCTGGTCAGCCACTCAAATCAGTATCATTTATTTATGAAATCCTTCTTGAATATATCTCAATTCTACTTAAATTTGTTCCCAAATACCATTACCTAACTAACAATGATCTGTCTTAGTTTTGAAATTTTTAATTGACGTATCTACAAAAACTTTTGGAAAGGAAGATTTCTTCACTCTGTGTGAAGAAATACCATCTGAGTGACAAGATTTAAAGTTGCTATGACCTTTTATTTTATATCTTTCATTGGACGAAATTGGTTCCACCTACCATATTAAATTCTATGAAGTTAATTACTTCAATTAGGTTGCCCTTTGACATAATAGCAATATAATTTGTCATTTTGATCTTTTGAACATTAGACCATTTAGGATTTTTTTTTAAAATTCCAAACAAGAGAGAATCTGCAGACTCTGGAAATCCAAGCAATGTACACAAAATGCTGGAGGAACTCAGTAGCCAGGCAGCACATATGGAAAAATGTACAGTTGATGTATTGGGCCGAGACCTTTTTTCATCTGCTCCTTTTGGTCCCATTCACTTTTGCAACCGTAGCACGAGTTATATCACATTTTGCTCAAGTTCAAATTTATTGTCATAGGCATACATACACAGGGTTTAAATGGTATGAAAATTGTTTTTTTGCAGCCAATGTTTACAAACATAAATTAGCATAAACTTAACATAAATTATATACTTGCTTGCTTCTTACATTGGGTGTTCTCTTCCTTTACCTGATGAGGTAACCATAGCCTTTGGTCAGGAGCAAATATTGTCAGGTGGTGCCCAACCTTCCTACACCATTGTTTCGACTGTTAACCACTGCACTCTCCGGATGGTGGATCAGCAGTGGTGGCCAAGTCACTGCCCATCTGCTCTTGACTTCCAACTCAACTCCACTTGCCTGCTCCATATCCGGCAAGAAGCTTCTTCCCTCATCTTGCATGCTGCTTGGTTCTTGCTCTTTTCATCAAGGCCCAGCATAGACAGCAACCTCCATGCCAACCTTGTCAGGAACCCTCTACAGCTAATCTCCATGGGGAATAGCCATGTCTACCATCTTTTGTCCCTGCACACCTGGACTAAGGACTGGTACTTCAGGGCCTTCCTCTCGTGAGCCTCCTCGCATCCTTCCTCCCATGGTACTGCGAGATCCACCAGGATGATTTTTTTGTCTTTGGTGAACCACAGTACAATGTCTGGTCGAAGTGTAGTTTGCACCACCTCTGTGAACTGCAGCTTCCTCCCCACATCGACCCTTAACTCCCATGATTTGGCAGTTTGCAGCAGGCTGGATTTAGGCCTCTTTGATTAAATGTCTGCTCTGTTTGCCTCTCTGCCAGCTAGTCTCTTTTTACACTTCTTCCGCTCCAGTGAGTCAGCAAGGGGCTGGCAGGACCTGTTGTGGTGTCATTTATGTTGTCCTTGTGTTAAAGCTGTTTTGCATCCTGACAGTAGTGTGCATTGATGTGCAGTTAGGGGCCCCTCTCAGAGTCCATGTGTGCAGCTGTGATGGTGCAGGGACAGTGTCATACATGGATTGTAGGATGAAAGAAATATGGAAGGGCTCCAGTCTCTGCCCAAGTGATTTTGTGCTTGGGAAGATCCCATTTCGTCCAGACACCCTGTGACCCCAACTCCACTGCCTTCGAAAACCACCTTTCATCCTTACAGTTCCATACCTCTGCCTGGACCATGTCACGCCTAGCTCATCCCTTGCACTTGCACTCCCCCATCGTGGGAAGTGTGCAGCGCAGAGTCCTTGCTGTCCCAGGCATGGGATGCTGATGATGTCTCTCAATTGCAGGGGGCTCACTGCCTGATGTATGGCCGAGTTGGCAGCTCACTTTCATCCCGATCTTCTTGTGACTTGGTTTGTTACCTTGTCATCAGAGCCTCTCAGAGTTAACGCAACTCTACACTTTGCCACCTTAAACTCCTCCGTTACCAATGACAATGGAAGCTGTAGCTGGCCTGATCTTAGGTAGAGCCCAACTGAGGAAAAACTTGGGGAGGATCCCTAGCCACCACTGCAGGTGCTTGTTGACTTTCCTCCCAATTCCTTCCACAGTGGTCATTGGGAACTCGTACACCGTGAAAAGCCAGAGCAGTCTTGGTAGAAGATCCTATTGGTACAGCCAAGTTTTAAGTTTACCAGGGAGTCTGGTTTTGTCAATCTTATTCAACCACTTTTCAGTCTGCTTTACAGTGTTGGTGATGTTGGTGCTGTCCGTCACTGCTGTAATAATCGACTTTCCAGGACACCTTACTTGGGTTGTCCTCTATGGATGGAATGACTTCTCCCTGTACTTGAAAACTGAACTTGTTAGTAACCTTGCCCTTTTTGAACACCATACATCTGGACTTCCTGCCGTTGAAGGTCGTTCTAGCACAGGTAGCTATGTTGTCCAGGGTTTCCAATACCCTCTTGCTTGGACATGGGTTACTGTGATATCATCCATGAACCCCTGTATCGCAAGTTGTTGGATGCCGGGTTCCAACACTGGGCTTTGGGCTATGTCTGCTACTGTTAACATGAGAAGGTTCATACCCATGACAAACAAGATGGGGGAGATTGTAGAGCTGGTTGGAATCCCTTTGTAGAGGTCTTGCCACCTCGTTGTGAAGTGGGATGAAGTGAAGTGTAACTTAAATCCTCCTAGGTGATCATGTGTTGTGTTACTGGCAGGTTATGGTAATGTTCCAGGCCAATATAGATGAGGATGTGTGAACTTTATCCGTAGGTGTTGACTAGGGCTAACCAGGTGAGTGTTAGGTTGCCTTTCTTCTGCCTAGCCTCGCGGATCAATTGGCTGATTATTGAGGTTGTTCAAGGCACCCAGAAAAAGCTGGGATTCTGGATGGATGTGTTAATATAGTGTTTTTCAATTAAGTATGAAGCCAGTCTCCTCGCAAGCACTGAGAAGAATATTTTGCACTCTATGCTAAGGAAGGAGATTGTTCTAAACTGGGTGATTGTGGAGGAATCTTCTTCCTTGGGAACAAAGCATCCTTCTGCCATTTTCCAGCTTGTTGGAATAGAGCTTTTGGTCTAAATCTTTGTCATTATCTTCCACAACCTCCAGAGGAGTTTTGGGTATTTCTTATATACCTTGTAGGGTATACCACTTGGTGGTATACCAATCATCTTGGCAGCAGATGATTTTGCTCTCTTGATGATATCCTGGACCTCCTACCACATCGGCTTTGCCATGTTCAGCTCAGTTGCTGGGCTTCTTGGTTGGGGGACTTCTGGATTGAATTCTAGTCCCTGATTCTGACGGGGATTGAATGTGATGCCTGCAGAAATTCTTCCACCTCCTGCCTTGAGCTGGTTAGGATGTCAGATTTCCGCTGGCTGAGAAGAGCCCTGGTGGACCTGAATGGGTTTTTAACAAACTACGCTCTCCTTCTCTCTTTCTCCCTTCACTTTCGCAGCCGCTCCACCCTCCTGAGCTTGTGCAGCTGTTCCCGCAGTCTGCTGGTTAGATCTTTGACACCATTTTTAGTGTCAGGTGAATTGTTTTTGAATTGTTTGTTCAGCGTCTTTACCTCGTTTCTCAGGTGGTGAATTTCCCTTTCCCTCCTGTTTGGTTGCCATGACAGTTTAAGATCTGCTTTCTTCTCTATTGGGCCAAATCGCTCTTTAGCAAAGTTGAACACAATGGCTGTGAGGGAGTCAACTTTCCTGTAGACTTGGTCCTGCCAATGTAGCTTCCAATATGCATCCAGATTATGAGCGAACTGCTTCCATGATGCATTGTCTGATGATCTGGACCATCTTTCCTTGATGAATGGATTAGGGTGTCATAGGGGGCACTCACTTGGTCTCTTCTTTGGCACTGGGGCGGCTCAGGTGTGGAGAGATCTTCAGCTCTGTCGGGTGCTCTCTGGCTGGAGTTCTCCATCGTCTCACCGGATGTTAGAAACATAGAAAACCTACAGCACGACACAGGCCCTTCAGCCCACAAAGCTGTGCCAAACATGTCCTTACCTTAGAACTACCTAGGCTTACCCATAGCCCTGTATTTTTCTGAGCTCCATGTACCCATCCAGGAGGGAACACTGTTGTCTGTGTGTTGCACTTGAGTCGCCTTCATTCCGCAGCTGGACCTGCTTTGGTGTAACTTGAGGCCTTTGATGTTTTTGCAGATTTTGGATTTTGCTGCAAAGGCACTTTGCAATGAATGCCTCCCTGGTCAGTGTTGTGCTTGAGCCTTCTCATTATCACATTTCCAGTCCTGGCCATTGCTGTTATGTCCGTCCTATTGAATCTCTCATCCTCCCACTGCACCCCCCTCGGGAGACTCCTGGGGTATTGTGTATTTAGTTCATCCGTAGCTTATATGGTGCCCTCTTGCGAGTGCTGCACATAGGCTTACTAGCCTTGTGTGCCTGTACCAGTCTTTCCTGGGGGTCACCCACTTTCCAGTGTCACTGACCTTTCTCGGTTGAAATAAACGTAACCCTAGTGCAAGCTGAGAGAGAGAACAAGAAATATAGTTTGAGATGGTGTTAGGGATTCAGGCCAGTTCAAGAAATTCCAGCTCTCTTGAGCCAAAAAGGCTAACATTTTATTTGGTATTATTAGAGACATTATAATAGGGCGCCTACAAAATTCAAAGTAAGATCAATATAGTTTGTGAAAGAAAATCATATTTTACAGATTGAAGTTTTTTGAAAATAATATGCATCAAAATTAGATGTAAAATGTGTTGTTTGTAGTACGATACAAAGAAATAAAATTATTATAAATTACAAAAATAAACTGCAAAAAAGGAATAAAGAGACAGTGTTCATGGATTTTTCAAAATCTGATGGAGGAGGTAAAGAAGCTGTTTCTGAATCACTGAGTGTGGATGTTCGGGCTCCTATACTTCCACTCTGATGTTAGTTAAAAGAGGGCATAGCTCAGATGGTGAGGATCTTAAATGATAGCTGAGTCTAAAACACTCTGTAGCCTCTTGTAACCTTGTGCATTGGAGTCTCCATGCCAGGCTGTGGTGCAACCAGTCAGAATATATATCTATAGCAACTTTCTGAATCCTCTCTAATTCTTAATGAAGCAGAGCATGTTGGCATGCCTTTGAGTCATAGGCATAGAAAAGTACAGCATAGAAATAGGCCCTTCAGCCCACCTAGTATGTTCCAAACCATTTAAACTGCCTACTCTCATCGACCTGCACCAGGTCCATAGCCCTCCATATGCCTACCTCCTGAGGTACGTTTAATTTAATTTGATTTGGGTGGTCTGAGAAGTCCAAAAGCAGCTACTTATATGCAAATATTTTTCCTTTCTTTAATTAAGATTAATTGCAATTATTTTGCAACCAAATGCAGATTTTACGAGTCTATTATGATCGCTTGGTGGATGATGGGGATCGAGCTTGGCTTGTTGAATGTCTCCGGTCCGTGATGGGAAGTCAGCTGAAGGAGAACTTTGATGAGCTGTTCAAACACCTGGACTTTAATGGTGATGGCAAAGTGATGGAAGATGAACTTCGCAGTCTCATGTTTTGTGATTTCAGTGACCCTAAAGGTGAAGACAAGGGATATAGGGAAGTCCTTGATTTCACCAGTTTGAAGAAAGTGGTTGAGGCTCATTTGGATGAATTTAATAATATAAGTAAAAAGCCAATGAATCTGGTTATATTCAGATTTGCAATCGAGCATGTCTGTCGAATTTCCCGTATTCTAAAGCAGCCACATAGTCATGCTCTTTTAGTGGGAGTTGGAGGCAGTGGCCGTCAGTCACTAACCCGGCTTGCAGCACATATGGCTGACTATATACTGTTTCAAGTGGAAATTTCCAAGAGTTATGGTTCTTATGAATGGCGTGAAGATTTAAAACAAATATTCCGTAAAGCTACCGAAGGTGAAATGCAAGGTGTCTTTTTATTTACTGACACTCAGATTAAACAGGAGTCATTTCTAGAAGACATCAACAATTTATTGAATGCAGGAGAAGTGCCAAATCTCTTTGCGGTAGATGAGAAGCAGGAGGTTTGTGAACGCATGCGTTTAATTGATCGTCAAAGAGATAAAACAAAACAGACTGATGGGAGTCCATTGGCACTTTTCAACATGTTTATTGAGCGCTGTCGTAATCAGTTACATGTGGTTTTAGCAATGAGCCCAATTGGAGATGCTTTCCGCAACAGGCTGAGGAAGTTCCCCGCGCTTGTCAATTGTTGTACCATAAATTGGTTTCAGGTAAGTGCTCACATGTTGTTTTGACAAATTATGGATAGTAGACAATGTAGTCCTAAAGTTTGTTTGTTCAAAGAAATCATAAGTGATATGTCACCTAATTTCCTAAACCAGTCTCTGCCCTGTGTCTTAATTCTTTTGGTTAACTAAGACTATCGATCTTAGATGCAAAACTAAAAATTTGTAAAATTAGCAACTAACCTTTTGCTGAAGATGGTTTCAAACTTGTGCTACACCTATCTTAAAGATTTTTTTCCTAACTTTACCCTAAAAGCTGTGTCTCAAATTGCTGGATTATCTTGTGTTATTCTAGTAAACTCCTAGTGCACTCTTCCAAGATCAGTGTGCCTTCCAAAGGTGTCACGTCACAAAATAAATATGGTCCTTCAGATGTGATGATAGGTCTTTGATATAGATAGATAGATAGATACTTTATTCATCCCCATGGGGAAATTCAACTTTTTTCCAATGTCCCATACACTTGTTGTAGCAAAACTAATTACATACAATACTTAACTCAGTAAGAAAATATGATATGCATCTAAATCACTATCTCAAAAAGCATTAATAATAGCTTTTAAAAAGTTCTTAAGTCCTGGCGGTAGAATTGTAAAGCCTAATGGCATTGGGGAGTATTGACCTCTTCATCCTGTCTGAGGAGCATTGCATCGATAGTAACCTGTCGCTGAAACTGCTTCTCTGTCTCTGGATGGTGCTATGTAGAGGATGTTCAGAGTTTTCCATAATTGACCGTAGCCTACTCAGCGCCCTTCACTCAGCTACCGATGTTAAACTCTCCAGTACTTTGCCCACGACAGAGCCCGCCTTCCTTACCAGCTTATTAAGACGTGAGGCGTCCCTCTTCTTAATGCTTCCTCCCCAACACGCCACCACGAAGAAGAGGGCGCTCTCCACAACTGACCTATAGAACATCTTCAGCATCTCACTACAGACATTGAATGACACCAACCTCCTAAGGAAGTACAGTCGACTCTGTGCCTTCCTGCACAAGGCATCTGTGTTGGCAGTCCAGTCTAGCTTCTCGTCTAACTGTACTCCCAGATACTTGTAGGTCTTAACCTGCTCCACACATTCTCCATTAATGATCACTGGCTCCATATGAGGCCTAGATCTCCTAAAGTCCACCACCATCTCCTTGGTCTTGTTTGTCTTTCCATAAATTCTGTTTGATCTATATTTTCCAATAATTCCTGTTATTATTTCAGATTTCCAGGAAAAGCAGCATTTTGCTTTTGAATATTCCATGTGCACTCTAGTTTGGGCTTATTGCAGTCGACTCGAACAGAGAGCATTACGGCACACAGTAGGCCCTTTAGTCCAAGATGTTGTGCCAAACCTTTAGCCTACTGGAAGATCAGTTTAACCCTTCCCTCCTACATGGCCGTCCACTTTTCTATCATACTTAAGTTTCTTAAGTGCCCCTAATGTTTCTGCCTCTGGCAGGGCATTCCATGCATCCACTACTCTCTATATTTTAAAAAAATACGTACCGCTGACAATTCCCCCCCCCCCCCCCACTCCATACTCTTCACCAATCCACCTTAAAATTATGCCCACTAGTGTGGACATAGCCTTAAGCTGAGTCCTGAATCAGCCAAACTGGAAGAGTTATAAAGGCAAGCCAGCTACTAAACCTATATGTAATATTGTGGCGTAATAAGACCTCAAGGTATAGGGGTAGTATTAGACTATTTGGCCCATTGAGTCTGCTCCACCATTTCATCATGGCTGATCTAATTTTCCTCTCAGCTCCAATCTCCTGCCTTCTCCCCGTATCCCTTCATGCCCTGACCAATCAAGAGCCTATCAACCTCTGCCCTAAACATATATGAAGATTTGGCCTCCACAGCTACCTGTTGCAAAGAATTCCACAGATTCACCACTCTCTAGCTAAAGAAATTCCTCCTCATCTCCATTCTAAAAGGACACCCCTCTACTCTGAGGCTTTGTCCTCTGATCTTCGACTTTCCCACCATAAGAAACATCTTTTCCACATCTACTCTATCAAGGCCTTTCAGCTTTTGATAGGTTTCAATGAGGTTACCCCTTATTCTTTTGAATTCTAGTGAATACTGGTGCAGAGCCATCAAACGCTCTTGAAACCGCCATTTAATCCTGGAATCATTTTTGTGAACCTCCTTTGAACCCTCTCAGACTCAGCACATCCTTTCTAAGATAAGGGGCCCTCAGCTGCTCACAATACTCCAAGTGAGGCCTTACCAGTGCTTTATAAAGTCTCAACATTATATCCTTGCTTTTAAATTCTAGTCCTCTTGAAATGAATGCTCACATTGCATTTGCCTTCCTCACCACAGACTCAACTTGCAAATTTACCTTTAGGGAATCCTGCACTAGGACTCCCAAGTCCCTTTGCACTTCAGTTTTTTTTTTGTATTTTCTCTCCATTTAGAAATTTTACAATGTCCAAATTTGGTGCTTGGATTGATGCCATGCATATTGTTATTTTTTTTCAAGCAACTCCATCATTGGGGGTGTTGGTTTGCATTTTCAGTAAACAATCCAATTCGCTATTTCCTGTAGTGCAAAATTGCATCATCTATGCATGCTTAGAGAATGCAAACTGAAAATAAAATTAAAATTGACATAATTTTTGTTCTGTACCTGAGATATTTTTGGTAGTGATTTGTGAGTTCTGAAAGGATGAATTTTCATAACTTGACCTGTTGTAACACATGGCTCACCGGTAGTCATATTTCAGTCAAATGGCCTACAGCCACAGTTACCCACACTGTTGTATGTGTAGAGACATGTATAGACCTGTGCAGTTAAGTAAATAAGGCAGATTGCTTCCCTTTAATAATATTGAAAGGGAAATATATTGATTTTTCAACAATCGGGTAGTTTCTGGGTCACAGTCTTTGAAACTAGCTCTTTAAGAAAACTTGATTTCAGATTTAATTAACTGAATTTAAATTTCCTGGATATGATAGTAATTAATGAAGTTGTGTCTCAGGCTGATTGGTTCAGACCTTATGTAGGTCCTTCATCAATCTCAATCAAATATATTGGATATAACATGTTTAATTGTATTGGTGAAAGATCTTTGCTCTCTATCAATAGCACAAGTTATGGACTAAAATAAGTCTAAACCAACACAATGGCAGAGGGCTGATTTCATGGAATAGATATGTGTGTACATTCACTAACATGTGGGTACTAATTTTACGAGAGTTCTGATACCAATAACTTTCTAGGCCATTTTAATCATTTGTTATTTCTGTATTTTCTTGCAACAGAGAAAAAGACCTCAGAACAATCTCATATCCCTACTAATTTTCTCTACCACGTCATTCTCATCATTTCTACCTGCTACACTACACAAAAGGAAACTTGTAGTGTCCAATTAACTGAATAACCAAGACTTGTTTAGAATTTGGAAGGAAACCAGATACCTAAAGGGAATTCACAAAAGACATGTAAATATCACACAGACAGCATGGAAGATCAGGTTTGAACCTGGGTTCCTGAGCTGTGAAGCTCTGCCAATGTGCTCTCCACCATTTTGCAGAATCAAACATCATTTATGACATATTTAACAATTAGTTGTTAGCAATGAGCAGAGTATTTTTTAAATTACCAGTTTGATTTAATGACAACAATTGCTTTTATCATTTGGGATTTTGGGTTACCTATTTATTTGCTACCACTTTATTTAATATACCGTAGTCTTGGCCAGAAGATGCTCTGGAGGCTGTAGCCAAACGCTCATTGGGAGACATTGAAATGTCAGAAAAGATACGTATGTGCTGCATTGAAATGTGCAAGAGTTTTCATACCTCAACGATCGAGTTGTCTGAAACATTCCATACGGAGCTTCAGCGGTACAACTATGTGACTCCCACCTCCTACCTGGAATTGATCTCCACATTTCAAGCTCTTCTTGAAACAAAACGAACGTAAGCACAAATTAAAAGGATTAAAGAGGGTGTGTGTGTGTGTGTGTGTGTGGGGGGGGGAGAATGGAAAGAATAGTATGAAACAATTATCTGTGAAACAGTTTGAGGCCAGAGTTGCCCAAATGACCTGCACTTAATGGCCATAGGTTAATGCAGGAAGGGGCAGTTAGAGAGAGAGAACACAGAAGAACAAGTAAATGCTGTAAAAGGTATAAAAGTAGGAAATGGCCTTTAGGACTGGTCATGCTAGTGGATGGAAAAGCTATCAGTATTACACAGTGACAATTTACAATTGAACTGAAGAAAATGGAAATTGAGAATACAAGTTCTAGGCTATCATTGGATTATTAATGCTTGTTTAATTGGATATTTTGACCATCTGGGCCAGCTCCCATAATAGTATTAAATTCAAAAGTCTGACATTTGTATGTATGTTTATTTTTACAAATGGCAGACAGTTTATCTCGTCCCCTCAACCCTTCGTGCCCCCTCCACCCTCCCCCTCACCCTCCCCTCTCTGCCCCCTCTCTCCTCTCCTCCCCTCCCTCCCCCCCCCATATCGTAATGTTTCTTACTTACAAGTATAATATACTTTTAATGCCATTCATGACAATACTGTGGCTGTATGGTTGGGAAAGGAGGGAAGAGAAAATGTGTCTGGTAGATGTCTCTCATTAAAGGTGGTGGAAATTCTGAAGGATAATCTGTTGGGTATAAAGATAGGTTATTTTGAAGTTGACCAAAGTATCCTTCGCCTGCTCTGGAGAAGAGGTTTGATGTCGGAAAGAGTTGAACACAGTCAAGGACTCTTTCAAGTATGGTGAGGGGGAAGAAGGCAGACATTTCAGAGGCAGCTCTGAAGCAGATATGCCTGAGACAGAGAAACTCAGTAAGTGGCATGGAGTTAATTAAGGAGACAAAGTGAAGGAAGTATGGTAAAGATAGGCATGGTAGCCTATGGGTTGGTAGTGGATGCTTGTCACTTGCTAATCCCCTGAAATGGAAAAAGAGAAATTCAGAGGGGGAAATTTTAGAAAAAGTAATGATATATTTGAGTTCATGAAGCGGCACCAATACAGTTGTTGATATACTGAGTTGAGGGAAGTGGCCCAAGCAGGGTTCATGCAAGGAAAGTTAGACATGTTCTACACAAAAACGGGTATTTTGCCCATGTTCTTATGGACTTTTGCACAAGCAAAACTGAAAGTTAACAGGCAATTAGGATGGCAAAAGTTATTTTGGTCTTAGCATAAAATGGTGGGAATATAAGAATAAAGAAGCTTTGCTGTAGCTGTATAGGAATCTGTCTAGACCAACTGTGGAGAATTGTTTACGGCTCCAGCTCCGTTTCTCAATTAGTTGCCTTCGAGTCTATGCAAAATTGTTGCACTATATCTATTCTTTGGATGAGCAGAGTGTCTTAGAATGGAGCTTTACTTACTGAGGGGTGTCTACCCTGCTCTGAGTGTTTTTGTAGGATAGATACTGAGAGGTGCTCTGTACCATTAGGTGCCTTTGACTATTTTTTTAGATTATGATATGTTGCATAGAAAAGGGATCAAATCTGGTAAATCCTTTAACACTTATTTTTTTCCAAGGACAAAGAAAATTGAGAATTTGATTGTCTTACAGCTATTCGACAGTTGTCTATAGTCATCGCCAGCAATAATCACAGGGATCATTAAAAGAAAAATGTGCCAAATTCTTGCTGCAGCACCTCTCTTGGGTGGAAGAGCTCTTTGATTATGTTGGCTGCTTTCCTGAAGCAGCAGGAAGTGTAGACAAAGTCAACAGAGGGGAGAATGTGATAGACTGGGAAGTGTTCATAATTCATTCCAATTTCTTTCAGTCCTGGGCAGAGCAGTCGCCATACCAAGAATTACATTCCTTTTTGTCGATATAAATAAAGCCAGTATTAGTGCAGCAAGGACTACAATATTTAACCTCAACGATATTTAATCAGCCGATAAAGTGTAAACATTATGAAAGAAACAGAAGTGTAGTGGTGAATTAGCATTAAACTAAGCTCAGAGTGAAAATCAAGGCAGCTAAGAACTGGAGAAACACAAAATGAGCAGAGATAAAGGGAAAATCAAAATAATTTAATGATCAGTGGTTTTAAAATGTTCAAATGTTAATGATTTGATACTTGAAATATTTTGAACAGTTTAAATTGTTCTTTTTTCACAATATATGTATCATGTAATTAAAATATTTAAAACATTATAATATTCAAACTGTACATAACTATTAAGTTCTGTCTTTATGCAGTATCTTGCAAATCCAGCAAGTTAATTAAAAATAACAGATTAGATAAAGCAGAGATATGAAGAGACTTACAGTTTCCAGAGTAACTCTCCTTCCCTTGAATTGTCAGGTATTTATTAACAGTGTATGTTATGAGTTTGGCATTTTGAGGAAGATTTTTCTTGTTAATAGCAGCTATTTAAATATTATGATAATAATCCTGTGACTAAATCTGATACTAAGTTGCCTCAAATGCCACATCATTGACCTGCTCAGCAATCATGACAGGAACAGTTGATGAGCTGGTATCATAGACGAACAAGAATTGTTACTCACCTTTAAGATGATCTCAATTGCTTTGGTTTAAACTTCTGCTTATTTAAAGCAATTTTTTTTTTAACGTAATGCACCAGGAGAATGAGTTTATGGAAGGTGAGATGAATCTCACAAATTGCTTGTTCTAAAATTGTGATCAAAGATGTTGCTGAATGTTAACATTAAGGGTTCCACGTTAGGAAGAGATGAAATGGCAGAGATGCAAACGGGCACAGGAGGCTTTATATCAATCAGATGTACAGGAACAGAATATTTTTGTGTCAGAATCAGAGTCATACAACACAGAAATATGTTCATTAGCCTATTGTGTCTATGCTGGCCATCTGGTACCCATCTTTATTAATACCATTTACTGTCTTGCTCTATATCCTTCTATACCTTGGAGGTTGGAAGTGCTGATCTAGATATTTCTTAAATGTTTGAGAATATGAGTCCTCATTACGCACTCAGACAGTGCATTCTAGACTCCAGTCACTGTCTGGGAGAAAACATTATTCCTCAGATCCCCTCCAAACCTCTATCCCTCTGAACCTCTGAACTCTAATTTTAGACAACTCTGCTTTGAAGGAAAATTACCTACCGTCTGCCCTATCTATGCTGCTTATAATTTTGTAAATTTTTATCTAAACTCTCCAAGATAAACAAACAGAGTCTTTCCTGTATTTCCTCTTAATTGAAATGCACCAACCCAGGCAACATCCTGTTGATTCTGCTCTCTACTCTCTCCAGAGCAATCATGCCCTTCTGTGTGATATCAAAACTGTACATTTAACTAACGTTCTACAAAATTGTACCACAAGGCAAATATCCTGTAAGCCTTCTTGACCATGCTGCCACCTTCAGGAATTTTTGGAAATGTGGACCCTGGCCCCTCTGTGACCTACCTGCCATTAATTGTCTGGCCTATAGGAGTCTTCCCTTTGGCTTACCTTCCACTTACAGCAATTAAATTCTATCTGCCATCATCCTCCCCCATCTCAATGCAGAGAGTTATGGACAAAGCTCAGTCCATCACAGAAACCAGCCTGTCTGCATTTCCCTCTGCCTTGGGAAAGCAGCCAGCATATTTTAAGGCCCCACCCACCCTGAGCATTCTCTCTTCTGGGCAGAAGATACAAATACTTGAAAACATGCAATACCATTCTTAAGGACAGCTTTTATCTTACTGTTGTAGCACGCTTGAGCAGACCTCTTGTATAATAAAGATGAACTCTGAAACTAACAATTTACTGTGTTATGGCCTTTACACCTTATTATCTACCTGTACTGTGCTTTCTCTGTAACTGTAACAATCTATTCTGTATTTTGTTGTAGTTCTTCCCCTTCTACCATCTCAATGTACTTATGCTCAAAAATGATCTGTTTGAAACAAGTTTTTCACTGTATCTTGGCATAATAATCAATTTGTCAACTGATTGCTTTCATCCTGCGGCCAGACTATCCATCTTGCTATCACCAGTGTACCAATTTTACAGCTGCTGCTGAGATTTGACCCAAAATGTCAACAGTTCTTACCCCAACAGATGATGCTTGACCCACTGGGTTCCTCCAGCAGATTGTTTGTTGCTCCAGATTCCAGCATCTGTGGTTTCTAGTGTCTCCACCAATTTTCATTTTGTGCTCCAACCTAGAGATGATCACATCTGTTTTGTCTATTCTGATGAGTACCTAGAAAACCAGTGTATATATATGTTCATTGGAATGTTCTCATCAGCAAAGCAATCAACTTAAAACTCATGCATAATGTTTTGAATATTTTGTCTTTAGTGATGTACTGAAGATGAAGAGAAGATATGAAGTTGGTCTAGAGAAACTAAACTCGGCTGCTTCTCAGGTTGCCTCCATGCAGTCGGAATTGGCAGCCCTGCAGCCCGAACTGATAGTTGCCAGTGCAGCAGTGGATGACATGATGATAGTTATTGAAAAAGAATCTATTGAGGTCTCAAGAACAGAGGAAATTGTAAAAGCTGATGAAATCATTGCAAATGATCAAGCCATGGCAGCAAAGGCGATTAAAGATGAATGTGATGCTGATCTGGCGAAAGCATTACCAGTTTTGGAGTCTGCACTTGCTGCCCTGGACACACTTACTACACAGGTAAGGAAAGAATTTGCCAGTAATTTTCTGGAACATTTGTAGAAAAAAATTATAAATTTCTAGATTCAGAGCAAGCGTATATTTTCAAAATTCAGAGCCACTCTCTTGTGCTTGATATTTCTGAGCTAATTTATATTATGGTATTAAACATCCCATATCTCAAACTTAAACTTTAACTTGGGTATTAGTCATCCATGTGTGGGCTGAAGCAGATGGAATAAAGAAGTGTTGTTGTGACTGTGATTTAAGTCACCAGAGAGACACTGGAGCTGGTGATAGAGAACTCTTCATTCATCACAATAAGCATGGAGACATTGTGGCAGAAGCCCACAAACACAAAGGTAGATCACATTTTATACCCATAACATCAAACTACAGGTGATTCAATACAATTTCAATAGTCAAAATAACATTGTTTACTTTAATACTTTGGGTTGATAAATGGTTCCTTTGAGATACATAGTGGAAGTACAATATAATTGATAAGACACCTCTGAAGGTTCAAACACATTTGGGAGAAACTAATTAAATATTCTAAAACCATTTGACAACAGAGTTGAGACACCCAAAATTAATGTTGTCAGGTTTGTCTCTGAGTACACAAATATGATAAATACACAAAAACTATTGCTTGCCCGTACTTCTGACGATGTTTGACAACATCCATCTGGTCTGCCAGCTTGCTCTCAAAACACAATGAAGCAAATAACTTAGCCACGTTGCCTGCTTTGTTGTAATGCAATCAATACAATTACCTTTGACTAACGTTTGGCTCTTGCATATGCAGTCTCTTAGACTGTGGAACAGCCTGTGTTTTTAACTTCAGTTTACTGTTTGCAGTTTTACAAAAAAAAAACTGAAGGCTGTTTCCAAGCTTCCTGAAGTTATTTACATATACAAACTGAAGCTTAGTTCTTGTTTGAATTAGTATCTGCCATATTCACTTAACGCCAAAATACTCCCTGACAGTATCACAAAAGAAATGCCAATTTCATCTCTATGGTTAAGTCCAGTGTAATTTATTATTATATACGAGGTAACAAATTGTAAATCAGTAACACTTCGCTTAAAGTTGCCTTCTGGTAAGTTACAGTATATATTTCATGTAGAACAACTTGGCTAACAATTAGCCTTGTCTTGCCAGGTTTCTCATCAGTTCACCTTTGTTAAAAAATGGAAAAAGTTGTGTAATGCATATCACGCAACTGATTATATAAACTGTTGCATCTTATTGTTGAGGTAATCTTTCCCAGATCATGCAGTCACGTGGAATCATAACATCTTGTGCCACAGAATGAATTCCTTTAGTCTATTGAATCAATCCTAGTGTCTTGAGCAACTAGGAAAATAACGTATGATTAATATGAAGCAGAAATGACATTTCCCAGATCACAGGTAAAGGAACACTGAGTCAAAATGAGAACACACTGAAAATCTGTAATTGAGTATTTAAGCTGTTGTGATACCACAATGAATTTTCCTTTTTTGTAGGATATTACTGTGATGAAATCTATGAAGAGCCCACCAGCTGGTGTAAAACTGGTTATGGAGGCAGTTTGTATTTTGAAAGGAATAAAGCCAGACAGAATTCCAGATCCTACTGGGTCAGGTAAAAAGATTGAAGATTTCTGGGGCCCGGCCAAAAAGGTACTCGGTGACATGAAGTTTTTGCAATCTCTCCATGAATACGACAAGGACAATATTCTTCCAGCATACATAAACGTTATTAGGAATAAATACATAACTAATCCAGAATTTGTTCCAGAAAAGATTCGTAATGCATCCACTGCAGCTGAGGGTCTTTGCAAATGGGTCATTGCAATCGACTCTTACGATAAGTAAGTCCATATAATTGGATTATAAAACATTGAAATCTTCTTGAATTCACCAGCTTCAGTTTTACATTTGTATGAGATGGATTTTTTTTCCTCCATTTTAATCAGAGTAGCTAAAGTTGTGGCTCCCAAGAAAGCAAAGCTAGCTTTGGCTGAAGGTGAATTGAAAATAGCAATGGATGGGCTAAGAAAAAAGCAAGCCGCACTTAAAGAAGTGCAAGACAAGCTTGAAAAATTGCAGAAACAATTAGAAACAAATAAACAAAAGAAAACAGATCTGGAAAATCAGGTAATTTATATTAGATTTATAGGGAAAAAATAAAATGTATCATTAAGTAAGTGTATGGCATACATACATTGCATTGAAGATATTATCCATCAAACTAAGTATGACACCATATTCAAATGAATCAAGGAAAAAAGTAGGACATTGGTTCCTTGCCTAGTGCCTGAAATGTATTAGATAGAATTACACTGAAAAACATCATAGAAACAGATTATTTAAATGAATTGTTTTTATTTCAGCATTTCCTATTTAGTTCTCATATCTAATTCACCTCTAACCTATTCTTAAATGTTCATTGTTTCAGGTTAATTTACTCAACCTATTGCATTCCATAGCCCCAGACCATCATTATAAATATGTTTGTCTTCTCATCTTAAATCTTCTACATTTAAAGTTCCATTAATCTACCCATTATTTTAGACTATTTTTCTTTTGAGCCTCCAATTTTCATGTCTTTTTTTGGTCTTTGTCCCTTCACTCAACACAGCATCAGATTAAATATGTATTGTAACTTTTCTTCCACAAACTGCAAAATATACCTATCACCTGCTACATTTTCCCATCCTCACCGCATTCTGCTTTCTCTGTAAGATGTCTCTCCCCTCCACAGGCTTCTCTCCACTGTCTTCTCCTTCCACGCCCCTCCCCCATCCCACATCCACCTCCCGTCTGCCCCCTGCCCTATTCCACCCCGTCTCCCCATTTCCCTCCCTTCCCCATTCTCCAGTACCCCCGCTCTCTGTTTACCCCCGGCTCTCCATTTACCCCTGCTCTCCAGTACCCCCTTCTCCAAAACAACCCTCTCCCCAATCCCCCTCTCACCATTAGACACCACCCTTCATCCCCCCTCCCCATTAGCCCACACCCTCCATTCCCCTCTCCCCATTAGTCCCCATCCTCCATCCTTCTTCCTCCATTCTCACCCCTCCATCCTCTCCCTCCCTCCATCATCCCCCCACACCCTCCCTCCACCACCCCCTCTCACCCCATCACCCTTGTGGAAATCCTGAACTAGCATTCCTAAGTCTCTTGGCACTTCTGACCTTTAGATTCTGAAAATACTCAGAATCCTTGATACCAAAGTACCTAACCCCACATTGACCTACACTGTATTCCATCTGCCTACTCTCCCAACCTGTCTAAGCTCTTCTTGTTATCTCTTCAATAATTCTAATAATGCTGATTTTGCCTGTTTCTTTTTCACATTCTTCTCAGTATCCCAAAATTTCATCTCCAACAATGGAGTGTAAAATCTTACCAGCCGCTGAGGTCAGGCTAACTGGCCTGTAATTTCCTGTCTTTTGCCTTGTTTCCTCCTTATACTGGTGTGTCATATTCACAATTTTTCAGTCCTCTGATACTCTCCAAGTCCAGTGATCTTGAAAGATCATTACTGATGCCTCTGCAGGTTTTTTTTCAGTTCAGAACTTTTGGGTATGGGCCATCTGGTCCAGGTGATTTATCCATCTTAAAGCTCCCACCAGTGTCTCCTCCTTAGTTGTGGCCAAAAACACTCACAACTTCATGCTGACTTTTGAATTGTTCATGTTCCAAAATGAAGGCTAACACAAAGTAGTTATTTACCTTTCCCATTACTACTTCTCCAGAGTCATTTTAAGCAGTCTAATGTCCACTCTAGACTCTACAAAAAAAGCTTCTGCAATTTTCTTTTATGCTATTGGCTGGTTTCCCCATATTTCATCTTCCGTATAGCTTTTTTAGTTGTTCTCAGTCGGTTTATAAAGGTTTCCCAATAATCTGTGCTATATTGTATTCCTTCTCTTTTGCTTTTATGTTGTCCTTGTCTTCCCTTGACAACCATGGTCTGCTTGTTCTCTTTTGGTGAGCTACTTCTTCTTGGGCATAAACTCCTTCTATATCTCTCAAATTACTCCTATAAGATTCTGTCATTGCTGATCGACCATCTTCCCTGCTTCCAATCAACTCTGGTCAGCTTCTCCCTCTCACCTTGTAATTACCGTTACTCAACCTTATTACTGTTGCATCAGATTTGGCTTTTCTCTCTCATATTGCAGAGTACAGTGATTTTTATTTCATTGATACTTCTAACTCAAAAACATTTTGTCAATGATACTTTTGTAAATGACATTTTTGTTGCAGAAGAGAACATCATCGTTACCCCATTAGGACTGATAGATTAACAGGTGACCATTATCAACTTTTGCTGACTTGTGACAATAATGGTACCTTACCTTCCAGGTTGATTTGTGCAGTAAAAAACTGCACCGTGCTGATCAGCTCATTGGTGGACTTGGTGGTGAGAAAACACGTTGGAATCAGACAGCCAAAAATCTAGGACAACAATACATTAACCTGACTGGTGATATCCTGATTTCGTCAGGAATTGTGGCATATCTTGGGGCCTTTACATCGACCTATAGACAGGTAATCTAAAATAAAGTAATAAATTTCAATTTGCTCAAACCTGTAAATTTCCACCTATCTTTCAGTGCAATGTATACTTCTTATGCTTCCTTGTATTTTATATAAAATTCTGTTATGTCTAATTGATTCAACAATTATAAAATGTAACATTTAAAACATGTTTCAATTTGAATATTAGTGTTTTATTTTCAGTATTAGTTTTAATGTAAGGTAGAGAATTTCATGACAAGGTTTGCCAAAGAGTTAACACTATGTATTTAGATGTTCATATAGTGACACACAGATGTACCTGTGTGCCAGAATTCCGAAACCTGTTATAATGCTTTTATTAGAAAACAATTACCAAATCATCCCTAATGATCTAGAGTTAATTACTTAACCCTGCTAAAATGTAAAGCTATGCATCATTAATCCACTAATAATACTTCAGGAACAGGATGTCATACACAGCAGGAACCATTTTTGTCCATTATAATAGTTGGGAAAATGTGACACTTGAACCTAAAATCTGTATGTAACAGAGACACATTGGGCTAGGTGATTAATCTGTTAACAAAAGGTCTATTACAGAGCTAGGCCTCTGTATCGTCCTCTGCAAATGGATCCTCGATTATAGTCTGTGCTGATAGGAAGTAACAGCTCCATGTCACCATCAATCAACATTAGCACACCACAGGGTGTGTGCCTAACCCACTGCTCTGCTCTGTCTACACCCATGACTGCATGGCTAGGCATAGCTCAAATACTATCTATAAATTTGCTGATGATACAGCCATTGTTGGCAGAATTTCAGATGATGACGGAAGGGCATAAGGAGTGAAATATACCAGGTAGTTGAGTGGTGTAGCAGCAACAACCTTACACTCAATGTCAGGAAGACCAAGGAGCTAGTTGCAGACTTCATAAAGGGTAAGATGAGTGAACACAAATCAATCCTCATAGAAGGATCAGAAATGGAGCAAGTGAACAATTTCAGTTTCCTGGGTGTCAGTATCTCTGAGGACCAAACCTGGGTGCAACATTTTGATGAAGCTACAAAGAAGGCAAGACAGTGGCCACATTTCATTAGGAGTTTGAGGAGATTTGGTTTGTCAACTAAAACACTCAAAAGCATCTACAAATGTGGAGAGCATTCTGACTGGCTGCATCATTGTCTGATATGGGGGAGCTACTGCACAAGATCAAAGTAAGTTGCAGATTCTTGTAACATCAGTTTGCTCCATCATGGGTACTATCCTCCATAGTGTGAACACCATGCACACTACCTCACTACATTTTTATTTCTTTTTTTTTCCACGACTTATTTTAACTTAACTATTTAATAGACAGATACATACTTACTGTAATTCATCTTCCACTCTGTATTTATTTATCGTGTATTGCATGGTACTGCTGCTGTAAAGTTTGCAAATTTCATGACATATGCCAGTGATATTAAACCTGATTCTGGTTCTGATTATTTAAATAATGTTGATGTGGTTACATTTTTTAAAATTTTAAGTGTTTCAGTTTTAAGAGTTGTAGGCTGGCTTTGAACACAGAGTAGAAACAGCTCAATTATTGTCCTAGCTTTGTTTATGAGCCTGGTGTTAGGAATATGAAAATTGTATACTTTTTTTAAAACTAGGTTTTTTACAGATCTGACCACAACCACAGGTAAACAAATTTCTATAGAACACTTAATTTAACAATCCAGTTGTTATAGTCTGATTGTAACATCATAAGATCATCTGAACTAAGTATACATTTATTCACACTGGCTTCTCAGTTGGCTTGTTCATTGATTACCCTTTCATTTCACTAAACAGTTTACAATACATTATAAATTACTCCTTTCATAACTGCAGAAATATTTTATTGGCTTTTATAAATGTGTTATGGTTATTAATTTTGGAACATTCTGTACAGCTACTTATCTTACAATAGTTCAAATTTGAAGACTACTGTCCTGCTTCTTTCATGTGAACTGGTAGCAAGAGGTGAAACTTTGCTCTCCATTGTTTTGAATCATAGATGTGCTATAAAAGAATCTCAGTTGTTGCTTGTAAAATAAATATATTTGTCAGACAATCTCAGTAATTTAGCTTACTTTAAAGCAAAACAGATTTTATTTCCAATCTGTTTTTCATAATCTAAAGTACAGACAAACTATTACATCATTACTACTTGTCTGCACATAGTCCTTAACTAATCAATTTGCCTATTATTTTGTAGTGGCAAGCAGAAAAATGGGTTGAGAAGTGCAAAGATATGCTCATCCCATGTTCCGACGATTTGTCTCTGACAACAACTCTGGGCGACCCTGTAAAAATTCGAGCCTGGAATATTTCTGGATTACCTTCTGATAACTTTTCCATTGATAATGCCATTATCATATCGTGAGTATTTATGATCAATATTAATGTTTTCTATCATTAACCAATGGATTTTATTAATGTGATTGACAGATTCTAGAATTTGGATTTCAAACTGCCCTTCAAGCTCTAACAAGTTAATTGGCATAGGTAAACATACACAGAATATAAACACAATGCAAATTATCTTTATGCCTTAGCAGCATAGGATGCTGGGGGTCCCTGATGATGGTTGATGCCTTCCTGTGATATCACCTTTTGAAGATGTCCTTAATAGTGGGAAGACATTTACCTTGATGCATTTGGCTGAGTCAACTATTCTCAATAGCCTCTTACATTGCTGTGCTTTGGAATTCTGTACCAGGCTATAATACAGCCAGACAGAATGCTTTTTATTGTACATCTGTAGAAGCTTGTCAAAGCATAATATGATTAGGAACAGTCAGCATGGCTTTGTCAAAGGCAAATCGTGCCTTATGAGCCTGATTGAATTTTTTGAGGATGTGACTAAACACGTTGTTGAAGGTAGAGCAGTAGATATAGTGTATATGGATTTCAGCAAGGCATTTGATAAGGTACCCCATGCAAGGCTTATTGAGAAAGTAAGGAGGCATGGGATCCAAGGGGACATTCTTTTGTGGATCCAGAACTGGCTTACCCACAGAAGGCAAAGAGTGGTTGTAGACGGGTCATATTCTGCATGGAGATTGGTGACCAATGGTGTGCTTCAGGGATCTGTTCTGGGACCCTTACTCTTTGTGATCTTTATAAATGACCTGGATGAGGAAGTGGAGGGATGGGTTAGTAAATTTTCTGATGACACAAAGGTTGGGGGTGTTGTGGACAGTGTGGAGGGCTATCAGAGGTTACAGCGGTACATTGTTAGGATGCAAAACTGGGCTGAGAAGTGGCAGATGGAGTTCAGCCCAGATAACTGCGAGGTGGTTCATTTTGGTAGGTCAAATATGATGGCAGAATATAGTATTAATGGTAAGACTCTTGGCAGTGTGGAGGATCAGAGGTATCTTGGGGTCCGAGTCCATAGGACACTCAAAGCAGCTGTGTAGGTTGACGCTGTGGTTAAGAAGGCGTACGGTGCATAGGCCTTCGTCAATTGTGGGATTGAGTTTAAGAGCCGAGAGGAAATGTTGCAGCTATATAGGACCCTGATCAGACCCCACTTGGAGAACTGTGCTCAGTTCTGGTCACCTCACTACAGGAAGGATGTGGAAACCATAGAAAGGGTGCAGAGGAGATTTAGAAAGATGTTGCCTGGATTGGGGAGCATGCTTTATGAGAATAGGTTAAGTGAACTCAGCCTTTTCTCCTTAGAGCAACAGTGGATGAGAAGTGACCTGATAGAGGTGTATAAGATGATGAGAGGCATTGATCGTGTGGATTAGTCAGAGACTTTTTTTCCCCAGGGTGAAATGGCTAACATGAGAGGTCACAGTTTTAAGGTGCTTGGAAGTAGGTACAGAGGAGACATCAAGGTTAGGTTTTTTACGCAGAGAGTGGTGAGTGCGTGGAATGGGCTGTCGGCAATGGTGGTGGAGGCAGATACGATAGGGTCTTTTAAGAGACTCCTGGATAGGTACATGGAGCTTAGAAAAATAGAGGGCTATCAGAAACCCTAAGTAATTTCTAAGGTAAGAACATGTTTGGCACAGCTTTTGGGGCTGAAGGACCTGTATTGCGTTGTAGGTTTTCTATGTTCCTATGTTTAAGATAGGCCAGCTGGTGGCATAATGGCATCAGCGCCAGGCTTCGGAATGAAGGCTCCCGAGTTCGAATCCAGCCGGCTCCTAAAACCTGGAGAGGGATGGGCTCCACCAGGTTTCAGATGCCCAAGACACGCCGTACGATGAGCAATCACCACAAAGATCGGTGCAAAAAACTTGTCACGATGGTGCCCCCGATGACTCCACCAGGAGTTAAGGGCACACTCACACACATGTTTAAGATGATATGCTAATTTGCACAAACTCCTAAGAAAGTAGAGACTATGGCGCGCCCTCTTCATGATTGCATTTATTTGCTAGGCCTGGGATAGTATTCCAAGATATTGACACACAGGATCATGAAGCTGCTCATCCTGTCCACTGCATATTTTCAGTGAGGAAAGCTGTCTTCTTTCTGAAATCAAGAATCAGTTAATCAGTTTCTTGGTTTTGCTGATGTTGAGTGTAAGTTTATTGTTATGACACAACTCAACCAGATGACCTATCTCACACCATTTTAAAGAAGGCACAGCAGCATCTCTATTTCCTTAGAAGTTTGTGCAGATTTGGCAGGTCATCTAAAACTTTGACGATCTCCTAAGCAAGAAGGCTGTGAGTGGAACGGCTAAGGATTTTCGGAAACAAGGCATTTTAATACTTGGGGTAAAGAGAGGCAAGACTGCGCAGGCGTGTGACGTCAGCCAGTAGAGCGGGAAAAGTTTAAAAAGAAGACCGCCATATGCAGCAGGCAGCACAGTGAGAGGCAGCAGAGTGATAGGGCTTTGGCTCAACGGGCTTAGGCGGTAACGGGGTGAGGCAAGGAAAGGAGGTATGTGTGTGAGGCCAGTGTTCTGTGCTCAGTGTCAGATGTGGGAAGTCCTGGAGTCTCCCAGCCTCCCAGTGTGTCGAGCTGCAGCTCCTAAGGGACTGCGTTAGGGAACTGAAGATGCAGCTCGATGACCTTCGTCTGGTCAGGGAGAGCAAAGAGATGATAGAAAGGAGTTATAGGCAGGTGGTCACACTGGGGCCACGGGAGACAGACAAGTGGGTCACAGTCAGGAGGGGGAGGGGAAGAGTCAGGTACTAGAGAGTACCCCTGTGGCTGTACTCCTTGACAATGTACTCCTGTTTGAGTACTATTGGGGGGGGGGAAGGGAACAGCCTACCTGGGGGAAGCAACAGTGGTCGCGCCTCTGGCACAGAGTCCAGCCCTGTGGCTCAGAAGGGTAGGGAAGGAAGAGGAAGGCAGTAGTGATAGGGGACTCTATAGTCAGGGGATGCAGGAAAGAAACTCGGATGGTAGTTTGCCTCCCAGTTGCCAGGGTCCAAGATATTTCAGATCGTGTCCAAGATATCCTGCAGTGGGAGGGAGAACAGCCAGAGGTCGTGGTACATATTGGTACCAATGACATAGGTAGGAAAAGGGAAGAGGTCCTGAAAAAAGACAACAGGGAGTTAGGAAAGCAGTTGAGAAGCAGGACCACAAAGGTAGTAATCTCAGGATTACTGCCTGTGCCACGTGACACTGAGGACTAGAATGAGGTGGAGGATAAATGCGTGGCTGAGGGATTGGAACAGGGGGCAGGGATTCAGATTTCTGGATCATTAGGACCTCTTTTGGGGCAGGTGCGACCTATACAAAAAGGATGGGTTGCACTTGAATCCCAGCGGGACCAATATCCTGGCGGGGAGGTTTGCTAAGGCTACTGGGGAGAGTTTAAACTAGAATTGTTGGGGGGTGGGAACTGAACTGAAGAGACCGGGGAAGAGGCAGTTGGCTCACAAATAGAGAAAGCTTGGAGACAGTGTGTGAGAGAGAAGGGATATGCTCAGACGGACGGCTTGAGATGTGTCTATTTTAACACAAGGAGTATTCTGAACAAAGCAGATGAGCTTAGAGCATTGATCAGTACTTGGAACTATGATGTGGTGGCCATTACAGAGACTTGGATGGCTCAGGGACAGGAATGGTTACTTCAAGTGCCGGGTTTTAGATGTTTCAGAAAAGACAGGGAGGGAGGCAAAAGAGGTGGGGGCATGGCACTGTTGATCAGAGATAGTGTCATGGCTGCAGAACAGGTGGATGTCATGGAGGGATTGTCTACAGAGTCTCTGTGGGTGGAGGTTAGGAACAGGATGGGGTCAATAACTCTACTGGGTGTTTTTTATAGGCTGCCCAATTGTAACAGGGATATTGAGGAGCAGATAGGGAAACAGATCCGGGAAAGGTTGTCGTGATGGGAGATTTTAATTTCCCAAATATCGATTGGCATCTCCCCAGAGCGAGGGGTTTAGATGGGGTGGAGTTTGTTAGGTGTGTTTAGGAAGGTTTCTTGACACAATATGTAGATAAGCCTGCAAGAGGAGAGACTGTACTTGATTTGGTATTGGGAACTGAACCTGGTCAGGTGTCAGATCTCTCAGTGGGAGAGCATTTTGGAGATAGTGATCATAATTCTATCTCCTTTACAACAGCATTGGAGAGAGATAGGCACAGACAAGCTAGAAAAGCATTTAATTGGAGTAAGGGGAATTATAAGGCTATCAGGCAGGAAATTGGAAGCTTAAATTGGGAACAAATGTTCTCGGGGAGAAATGTGACAAATGTTCAGGGGATGTTTGTGTGGAGGTCTGCATAGGTACGTTCCAGTGAGACAGGGAAGTTATGGTAGGGTATAGGAACTGTGGTATCCAAAGGCTGTAGTAAATCTAGTCAAGAAGAAAAGAAAAGCTTACAAAAGGTTCAGAGAGCTAGGTAATGTTAGAGATCTAGAAGATCTAACAGGAAGGAAGGAAAAGCTAACAGGAAGGAGCTTAAGAAGGAAATTAGGAGAGCCTGAAGGGGCCATGAGAAGGCCTTGGCGGGCAGAATTAAGGAAAACCCCAAGGCATTCTACAAGTATGTGAAAAGCAAGAGGATAAGACGTGAAAGAATAGGAAATATCAAGTGTAACAGTGGGAAAGTGTGTATGGAACCGGAGGGAATAGCAGAGGTACTTAATGAATACTTTGCTTCAGTATTCACCACAGAAAAGGATCTTGGTGATTGTAGTGATGACTTACAGTGGACTGAAAAGCTTGAGCATGTAGATATTAAGAAAGAGGATGTGCTGGAGCTTTTGGAAAGCATGAAGTTGGATAAGTCACTGGGACTGGATGAGATGTACCCCTGGCTACTGTGGGAGGCAAGGGAGGAGATTTCTGAGTCTCTGGCGATGATCTTAGCATCAGCAAGGGGGATGGGAGAGGTTCCCGAGGATTGGAGGGTTGCAGATGTTGTTCTGTTATTCAAGAAAGGGAGTAGAGATAGCCCAGGATATTATAGACCAGTGAGTCTTACCTCAGTGGTTGGTAAGTTGATGGAGAAGATCCTGAGAGGCAGGGCTTATGAACATTTGGAGAGGTAAAACATGATTAAGAATAGTCAGCATAGCTTTGTCAAGGGCAGGTCGTGCCTTACGAGTCTGATTGAATTTTTTGAGGATGTGACTAAACACGTTGATGAAAGAAGAGCAGTATATGGATTTCAGCAAGGCATTTGATAAGGTACCCCATGCAAGGCTTATTGTGAAAGTAAGGAGGCATGGGATCCAAGGGGACATTGCTTTGTGGATCCAGAACTGGCTGGCCCACAGAAGGCAAAAAGTGATTATAGACAGGTCATATTCTGCGTGAAATTGGTGACCAGTGGGGTGCCTCAGGGATCTGTTCTGGGACCCTTACTCTTTGTAATTTTTATGAATGACCTGGGTGAGGAAGTGGAGGGATGGGTTAGTAAACTTGCTGATGACACAAAGGTTGGAGGTGTTGTGGATAGTGTGGATGGCTGTCAGAGGTTACAGTGGGACATTGATCGGATGCAAAACTGGGCTGAGAAGTGGCAGATGGAGTTCAACCCAGATAAGTGTGAAGTGGTTCATTTTGGTAGGTCAAAGATGATGACAGAATATAGTATTAATGGTAAGACTCTTGGCAGTGTGGAGGATCAGAGGGATCTTGGGGTCCGAGTCCATAGGACACTCAAAGCAGCTGGGCAGGTTGACTCTGTGGTTAAGAAGGCATATGGTGTATTGGCCTTCATGAATCATGGAATTGAATTTAGGAGCCAAGAGGAAATGTTAGAGCTATATAGGACCCTGGTCGGAACCCACTTGGAGCACCGTGCTCAGTTCTGGTTGCCTCACTACAGGAAGGATGTGGAAACCATAGAAAGGGTGCAGAGGAGATTTAGAAGGATGTTGCCTGGATTGCAGAGCATACCTTATGAAAATAGGTTGAGTGAACTCAGCCTTTTCTCTTTGGAGCGACGGAGGATGAGAGGTGACCTGCTAGAGGTGTATAAGATGATGAGTGGCATTGATTATGTGGATAGACAGAGGCTTTTTCCTAGGGCTGAAATGGCTGTCACAACAGGGCACAGGTTTAAGGTGCTCAGGAGTAGGTAGAGAGGAGATGTCAGGGGTAAGTTTTTTACGCAGAGACTGGTAACTGCATGGAATGGGCTGCCAGCAGCAGTGGTGGAGGCACATACGATAGGGTCTTCTAAGTGACTTTTGGATAGGTACATGGAGCTTAGAAAAATAGAGGGCTATGAGTAACCCTAGTAATTTCTAAGGTAGGGTCATGTCCGACACAACTTTGTGGGCCGAAGGGCCTGTATTGTGCTGTAGGTTTTCTATGTTTCTATAGATGCTCAGTGCAGATTACCCTGACTGGTTGCACCATAGCATGGTATAGAAATACCAATGCACAAGAATGGAAAAACCCACAAAAGTGGTGGATGGAGCCCAGTTCATCACAGGAAAAGCATTGAGCATATCTACAAGGAATGCTGCCACAAGAAAAGGAATCCCAACAGTCATGGCATGCTCACTTCTTGCTACTGCCAGTGGGAAGGAGTTACAGGAGCCTTAGGTCCCACACCACCAGGTTCAGGAACAGTTATTACCCTTCATCCGTCAGGCTCCTGAACCAGCGTGGATAACTTCACTCACCTCAACACTGAACTGATTCCACAATGTAGGGACTCATTTTCAAGGACTCATGTTCTCAGTATTATTTATTTATTTATCTATTTGTTTTGAATTTGCACAGTTTGTATTCTTTTGATCATTGGTTGTGTGTAGTTTTTCATTGATTTTATTATATTTCTTTGTTATACTGTGGCTGCCTGTAAGAAAATGAATCTATCGGTACTATATGGTGATATAATACATATTTTCATAATAAATTTACTTTGAACTTTTGTACATCACCTGTGTTGATGGTTAGTGATGAGGTGGTGGTGTTTCTGATCTGCACTGATTGTAGTCTTCAAGTGAGGAAGTCAAGGATGAAAATGCAGAGGAAATTATAGAGATCAAGGTTTTGGAGTTTAATGATACATTTTCAGCAGATGATGGTGTTGAAAGCTGAGCTGTAGTCAATGAACAATGGTCTGATGTACATGACCTAGTTGCCCAGGTGGTCCAGAGCACAGTGGAGAGCCAGAGAGAAAGCTTCATATAGACCTATTCTGTAATTGGTGAATTGAGTGGGTCCAAGTCTTTACAGAAGTAGTTGCTTCAAGTCATAACCAGATTCTTGACACACTTCATTGTGATAGGTGTAAGTACAACCAGGCTTGGCACAATTGTTGCCATCTTTAAACTGGTGGAAACGTCAGACGTCAGAAGTAAGGGTTTGAAGGTGTCCTTGATCATTCCAGCCAGTTGTCAGCATGGGTTTTTAGCATTCAACCACATATGCCATTGGCCTGACGTTTTATGAGGTCTGACCCTCCCCAAGGATGCTCTGATATCAGCCTGCTGAGATCTCAGGGTTGACAGGTGCTGTGAGGACTCATGCAAGTATGTCACTTTTTTCTCATCAAAATATGCGTAAAAGACAATAAACTCATTGAGGAATGAAGCTTGATGCCATTTATCTGTTTGTTTACACCCTTTTGGAGGCAATAGCATGTAAGCCTCACTGCAGCTGTTGAGCATGTTTTTGTGACACCAACATTGTTGAGAATCGTCTCTTTGCTCTCACAATAGTCTTCCCAAGGTCATTCTAGACTTTGGGAATGTCTCTGGATCACCAGTCTTGAATGTTGAGGTCAGTCCACTGCAGACAACAATTCTCCTGGTTCATTGAGGACTTCTGCTTTGGAAAGATTCAAGATGTTTTTGTGGATACACTCTTCCATGCAGGTCTTGATGAAGTTGGTGGTTAGTGTAGCTTATTGGAACTTATCCTTATGGAAGTGTGATCTACTTTAATCAAATTGGCCTGGTGATTCCTTCACATTTCTGCTCAGATACCTATAACCACAGAGGGAGTGTTGACATTTGCCATGGTAACTTAGACTGGAATTTGTAACTTCGGTAATGTTTGAAGTGGCGGGGAAGTTCATGGAAAAGCAGGAAAACTCAGTCAAAATGGGCTTGAAGGCACAGTGTAAGAGTGGGAGTATGGAGTGACTGAGTTGAATCCTTTCAGTGTGTCCATAATGAAGAAAATTGAATGCCTCAGGGAGTACTGATGGGATGTAGCTATTAATGGTGGAACTTAGCGTGGGGCCAGTACGGGGAATTTCTTTGTGTTCACCTGACAGAGAATCTCACTTGGTCCCTCAACACCAGCTCCATAGCAAAGAAAGCCCAGCAGTGTCTTTACTTTCTGCGAAGGCTGAGGAAAGTCCATCTCCCACCCCCCATCCTCATCACATTCTACAGGGGTTGTATTGAGAGCATCCTGAGCAGCTGCATCACTGCCTGGTTCGAAAATTGCACCATCTCGGATCGCAAGAGCCTGCAGCGGATAGTGAGGTCAGCTGAGAAGATCATCAGGGTCTCTCTTCCGCCATTACAGACATTAACACTACACGCTGCATCCGCAAAGCAGCATTATGAAGGACCCCACGCACCCCTCATACAAACTCTTCTCCCTCCTGCCATCTGGAAAAAGGCACCGAAGCATTCGGGCTCTCACAACCAGCCTATGTAACAGTTTCTTCCCCCAAGCCATCAGTCTCCTCAATAACCAGAGTCTGGACTGACACCAACTTACTGCCCTCTACTGTGCCTATTGTCTTGTTTATTATTTATTGTAATGCCTGCACTGTTTTGTGCACTTTATGCAGTCCTGGGTAGGTCTGTAGTCTAGTGTAGTTTTTGTGTTGTTTTACGTAGTTCAGTGTAGTTTTTGTATTGTTTCATGTAGCACCATGGTCCTGAAAAATGTTGTCTCATTTTTACTGTGTACTGTACCAGCAGTTATGGTCGAAAGTGACTTGACTAGACTTACACAATCAATAATTGGATGGCCACAGGGTTTAGTAGGTTCTTGTTTAAGCTTGTTTTTCAGGGCTGATGATGACACTTGCTACCGGTTCATTTCTGTGATTCCTGACATGACAGACAAAGTCAGTGTGGGACTCTCAAATGGTGCCCCAAGTGCAAGATGAGCCTGAAGTTATGGCAGGTCATTACTTGTTGTTTACAATGAGTTTCTATGCTATTCCTGCATGGACTCACTTTGGTGAAGGAAGATGGGAAAACTAGAGAAAGATGTAAAATTAGGTATAGGGCAGCCTGCTCATATTCCCAGGAGAAAAATTGTTTGGTGGAATAAGGGAAGGGAAGGAAGCAGTGGATATTGATAAATGTTTTGTCTTAATCTAGTGACAAAGATGTCCATTAACTCCTTGTATATTGTTAGCTAATGAAGGTCCAGAGGGCTAGTGACTGCGGCATAATGAGCAACATTTCACCTACCTGTGCTCAAGCTCTTAGAAAAAGTGAAGAGCTAATTGTTGACTCCATGAAAGGGAAGCAGAGAGAATATCCACAGTCTATGTTTGGAGTGGTGGAGAGAGTGAGCAGTTTTAATTTCTTGGGCATTAATGTATTGGATGACCAGCACTTTGATGTACTCATAAGGAAAGCATACCAGCAGATTTACCAACCAACACATCACTGGCACATCCCTCCCCACCACTTCTGATATCTTCAAGATGTGCTGCCTCGAGAAGGCAATATCCATCACCAAAGATTGCCACCATCTGAGCCATGTCATATTTTCACAGCCACTATTAGGTAGAAGGTACAGAAACCTGAAATCACACATTGCCTGGTTAGAGAACATCTATTTCCCTTAAATCATTTGGTTCTTGAACCAACTGGCATGAACCTAATCTTGAAAGGTAGAACACTTTGACCACCTTCCACTAAAATGATTTTATTTTGTTTTAGTTACATTTTCGTGTAATAATTATGTATAATTTATGTTCAGAACATAGAGCAGTACATCACAGTTCAGGCCATTGGCTCATGACGTTGTGCCAACCTATTTAGCTACTCTAAGATCTGTCTCACCTTTCCTTCCCTCATTATGTCCCATTTTTCTTTCATCCATACGTCTAAGAGTTTCTTAAATGTCCCTAACGTATCTGCCTCTACCACCACCTTTGGCAGTGCATTCCAAACACTTGCCACTTTCTGTGCAAAAAGAAAACCTACTCTGACACTACCCCTCCTCATACTTTCCTCCAATCATCTTAAAAAGTATGCCCTCTCGTATTATCCATAGCTACACAGTGGATAAATGTACTGGCTGCATACTTACACATCACTGTCAAGTCACCTTTCATCCTCCTTCACTCCAAAACTTAAAGCCTTAGCCATCTCAACCTTTCTGTAGAAGTCATGCTGTCTAATCCAGCCAGAATCCTGGTGAGTCTTCTCAGCACCCTCTCTAATGCTTCCACATCCTTCCTATAAGAAGGCAACCAGAACTGAACAAATATGTCAAGAGTTTTATAGAGCTGCAACATTATCTTGCGTCTCTTTATGTCTTCCTTGTGAATAGTGCTTATATGATGCTTTGTGCTTGTCATTGCACCAGGACATGCATGTATTTGTACATACGACAATACATTTGACTTTGAGTTTGCTACGTAAAGCACACATTCATTCAAATAGTGATGACAATACCTGAAGGCAATTGTGAAACCTGTCTCTGTTTTTTTAAATCCTAGAATGCTTATTTTTTCATTTTGTTCATCTACTAAATGGGATCCATAGGGAGTGTAGTTGAACAAAGTAACCTAGGAATATAAGGTGCATAATTCCCTGAAAGTAGCAACAGAGGTGGAAACAATGGTGAAGAGAGCAAAGGAGGTTGTGAAGTATCTTTATAGAAGTTTTAAAAATCTTGATGGGCATAAATAGGATCTTTTTCCCAGGACAGGAATGTCAAAAATCAGAGAGGTGATGTTTAGTATAATAGGGGGAATATTTAAAGAGGATCTGGGGCAAACAGGATGCACTTGGGTAGGTATTCAGTCAGCATGGATAAGTTAGGTCAGATGGCCTGTTTCCATGTTGTATAACACTATGACTCTAAACAATAAAATAACAACGGTTCTCTGAAAATAATATGTTAGATTGGAATTTGTTCTACACAATTAAACTGCTATATAATAAAAATAAAACTATCTTGACATGATTATTGTTAACTTAATATTGTATTTATATATTTGCCACTTATAAATGTTGCATGAATGTTTTTAACTTGCAGTAATTCTCGAAGGTGGCCGCTGATGATAGATCCTCAAGGGCAGGCAAATAAGTGGGTAAAAAATATGGAAAAAGCCAACAGTCTTCATGTAATTAAGCTCACTGATGCTGACTTTGTAAGAACTTTAGAAAACTGCATTCAGTTTGGCACACCTGGTAAGTCACAAATATGTAGTTTGTGAACTGTGCCTTAAGGAGGCACAATTTACCATAAAGAAATCTGGTATTTACTAGTCATGATTAGATAGATAAACTGTAGAACTATATATTTTTCCCCCAGTTATTATGTTAGATAACATATACTGAATATACCCAATCTGCAATATGGTGCTATGATGAGCAAATAGGTTAGAATACTGATTATTTACTTATATATATAAGCTGATATTCATTTTTAAAGATTGTAATTTAAAGACAAATATTAGTGAAGTAAGGATGAATTGTTTACTGTTCTTCCCAGCTCTCCTCAGCTGGTGCAAGAGATTGATTTTAAAAATCTTTTGGGTAGCATTTTAAAGGAAATAATGTTTTGGGAATTTGGGAGTCCCATTAATCAATGTTGTCACTGTACTCAAATGGGGATTGTAAATAATAGTGACTAGCTAAGTTGTGATAGCATCAGTTTTTTTATCATTTCCAACTAAGAATGTACTGCAAACTAATTCTGTGAAGGTTATGAGAAAGATAAAGTTCAATATTTTGATATTATCCTTCAGAATTCAAGGTGTCAACAGCAACTAATATGAAGCTATTACATATCATAGGATGATTATCTTTGATGAACTTGCTAATTTAAATTCACAGTGCAAGTAGATACTGACTGTGGTCAATAGTCATGACATTTATAAAAGTTATTTTAACCATTTGATTTTTCAGTTTTGTTGGAAAATGTTGGTGAGGAGCTGGATCCCATCATGGAACCTTTGCTACTTAAACAAACATTCAAGCAAGGTGGATCCATATGCATTCGACTAGGTGACTCTACAATTGAATATGCCCCAGATTTTCGCTTTTACATCACAACTAAATTGAGAAATCCCCATTACCTCCCAGAAACATCTGTCAAGGTCTGAAATTTCATCAGAATTATTTATCTTGGTTTTTGTTTTTTTTTACTAATATGTGGAATGTAAACATCGCTGGTAAGGTGAGCTTTTACTCCTTATTGCTAATTTAATTAAAGTTGAATTGAATAGGTTGATGAGCAATTTATAGGCAGCTGAAAGTTGCTCTGGGCCATGAATCACATTTAGATCAGTCTGAGCAAGAGTGGCAGATTCCTGTCTGTGACATGGGTTTTTGCAACAGTTTGCCAGTATTGTGGTCACCATTACTGACAATAACCTTTTATTACAATGTTATCTAATCAACTAAATTTAAATTCCCAGCTGCCAAGTGCAGTTCAATTGTGTCTTTTGATTGTTAATCCAGGCCTCTATATTAGTTATCTAGGAATGTCACCATCATATTACCATAACCTGAAGTTTTATAGATAATGATATAAAATTATCACAGCTGCATGCTATATTGATTATTCATTCTGAAATCTACAATTTTGATAAAAATTGCCAATGTAATTTGTTATGTTGAAATTATAGCCCTCTCATCTGAGGTACTGTTACACTTCAGGTTATATAACACCCATTTCCCTCAGCCAAAAATGCAGAGAAATACTAGGATTCCAACCATTTCAACTTCTATACTTACCAATGTATTGCATTTTTATATTCAAAATATAGATGGCATTAATACATAAGTATGTTACTATTATGATTAAACGGTCAATATAATTATATCTGTGTCTTATTCTAATTTTTCCTCTAACACACTTCTCTTGACTTAATTTGAAAAACATTTTGTCTAATGATGACTGATTATAAGTTTAACTAGTTCTGTATTGCAGTCATTTCATTTTACAATTATGGATCCATGGCAAAATAAAGTCAAACATATCAGTTTCGTCACATTGAAAATACTACCAGTAAAATAATCCCTGAACCAGTCCCACACCAACAGGTTCAGGAACCATTATTATCCTTCAACCATCAGGCTCCAGAACCAGTGTGGATAGCGTCACTCACCTCAACTCTGAACTGATTCAACAACCCATGCAGTATTCACTTTCTGGGACTCTGCAAATTATGTTCTCAGCATTGTTCATTCATTCATTTATCCACCTATCTGTCTATTCATTTATTCATTCATTCTCTACTTTTGTATTTGCACATTGTTCATATATCAGCTTTTGTGAGCAGTTTTTCATTGATTCTATTGTACTGTCATTCTTTTGTAAATATCTGCAAGAAAATTAATATTAGGGCAATGCATTGTGATTTTGATAAACTTCCTTTGAACTTTGACCTTAAGGAAATAATAAACTATTACATTAGAATGTTGGAACTTCTATGTTGCAATTATATCACAAATATATAAGCCACCCTTCCAAAAATTTGACAGTTTTAGAGTGCCTTTGAATCTTTTTATTATAAATCTTCTGAAATCTATCAAACCCACTACCTTTTTAAACATTAATGAAACACTTTTTTCAGCATTCTGAGATTAGTAGATGGTTAAATTGAGTCAATAAAGTGGTTTACTTTTTAAGTTTAATTGAATGGCTAATGATAATTATGCTCTATTTCTACATGATGACAATTTAGCCATAATTAAATATTTAAACAGCTGTAATGGGAAGTAAGCTCGACTGAGTCCGTTATAAAACGATTGTCACACATATGGTGATATGAAATAAGTTATAAATATTGTATTTATCTTTAAAAATGACTTTAATGAATTGCTACTAATCCTTAAATTTTTGATATCTTCCCTTAACTGCAGGTGACACTGCTAAACTTCATGATTACTTCTGAGGGGATGCAAGACCAACTTTTGGGTATTGTAGTGGCGAGAGAAAGGCCAGACTTGGAAGATGAGAAGCAGGCTTTAATTTTACAAAGTGCAGAAAACAAAAGGTAAAGATAAACACCTCTATTACTAATGTGCACTTTTCTTTACTGCTTACACTTTTTTTTCTAATTTTCAACTAAATTAGCCAGAAATAATGTATTACATTTAGAGGCCTTCACAAGAAAATCAATGCAATTAAAAGTATAAATGTTTTTGGGAAAACAGGCTAACTTATGCTACTAAATCACTATCAATATAGAAATGTATTAATATAAGTGAAAAGCAGATGGAAAAATCATGGCATTCATTTTCACATCCATCAACTCTGTACTCCAATCCCAACAGCAACTAGACATATGGAAGGAATTCGATAATCTTTCCAGACCAGTGCAAGTACAATGTATTTTGTGTTACAATAAGCATAACTTCCATCCAATGTTCTAATACGTTTGACACCATCTAGCACTTGTTAACAATCACATTTTCTTTCACATTACTTTTTGCTATGTATTCCTTAATTAGAGGGAAGCTATTAAATCATCAGCTGATCTGTATTTGCTGGTTGGTCGATCAGTTATCATATATGGGCAACTTGATTGTCAAGAATGTTATGCTAACCTATTTTTATATTGGAGAGCATGACTCATAACCAATACAAAAGAATAGTCAGCTGTGCTAGAAATCCCACTCTGTTGCTTTTCGCTTCTTGTTAGCAAAAGGTACTTGAAATCTTAACTAAACAGAACTGTTCAGGTTCAATGTTTTAAACATTGTGCTTCTTCCCATACACTATTGTAAAATGGAAATTGAGGACATCTGTTCAAAGTGAATGATCTAAATTTTGTTTCCTCATGCCAGAGTGAAGCAAACAGAGAGAATGTACACTTAAGAGAGGATTGCACTCCTTATTATGGTGCATTGTCCTATTGAATACAATACTCATAGCTTTCCATTTACAATTTATCAATTAGAGACGCACAGCAATAAGAAAGGATTTCATTCCTTCATTGTTAGTTGCAATGGGACCATATACGATGTAACTTATGGGACAGTCTAGACTCTTTTTGGCAGGCACAATGCCTTAGAATGAAGACTGTTCCTCCATTTGTATCTGAACCACCAGGAAAATTGAAAAGGAAGCAAAAGAATGATAAATGCTATCCACTTGTGACTCTGGTCCACAATCTATGCATGTGTGGCCTACTTACAATAAATGCTGTATTGTCACATAAAAATGAAAGAGCAGGCCAATGATGTGCTGGAGGAATGAATCTGCTGGCTGAACTACTACACCTGAGATCTTTGGATTAGTCAGCTTAGTGGATCTCAAGTTGTCTGGTTTTCTGCTGCAGAACCTCACTGCATGAGGAATCCTGTAAGCCTCTTTGAACTCTGATATGTAATGATGGCAAAATTCTGAACCTATTTCAAAAGTCTGATTTTCCACTGGGGTACCTACATCATGGAAATGAGATATTGTCCATCAGGTATGGTGTTTTGGTTGGGTTCACAGTTAAGCTAGTATAAATGTCCGCAATTTTAAAAAATTCATTTATGGGATGTAGGCGTCGCCAGCTAAGCCAGCATTTATTGGCCAGCCCTAGTTGCCTTTGAGAAGGAGGTGATGAGCTGCCCTCTTGAACGCTGCAGCCCCTGAGGTGTAGGTACACCCACAGTGCTGTTAGGGAGGGAATTCCATGATTTTGACCGAGCGACAATGAAGGAAAGGCGGCATGTTTCCAAGTCAGGATGGTCAGTGACTTGGAGGGGGATTTCCAAGTGGTGGTGTTTCCCGGTATCTGCTATAGTAACAACAATGTTTACTAATCAATGTCCAATTCCTACAAATATACCTAGTTTTGTGCAATTACCACCTGTGTGAAACCTTCTTGAATATCTTATTATATCCTCTGGTATCCTGTTATCTACACTATGATAGAAGTCTAATCGTGATTTTCATTTTACTTTCATGTTGCCCAGTCATCTTTTTTAAGTGTCATTTTGCAGCATGTTCTGAAGGATTGTTCTAACAAATGTAGTTAGCAACCTATTGAAATGCACAGATATAACCTATCAGGCAGAGAGAACTGGTTAGTATTTACTGCTATTAATTTCTAAATTTATTTTCTACATTCCAGAAACAAGACTTGGAGTGATTAGTTTTGTTGCCATTGACTATGGCTATGGTCTCTTCTGACGGCCTGCTGAGCGTTTATCTCAAAGGCCTCTTAGCTCCTGTGAAAATTTGCTTTTGAACATCTGCAGCTTATGTTTTCAATGCAGTGTTTGAAAAATGATATCGCCTATAGCTGCTTGTGCTTAGTGATTTTTGAATATCATTCAATTTAGTTGATTTGCAGAACATTTGCCAGCATCTTCTGTAATTACAATGCATTTCCCCCTAATAAGTTATATACTAGGTTTATGTGATTATTATCATCAACTAAACTGATGTGCACTACTTTGATAAACTATGTTGCAGTTTTTACTCTGATAAATAAATCCAAATTGATGTATTGCCAGCATTGCATACACTGAGCTAGGCTTAGTTGTGAACCGCAAACATGAGAAAATCTGCAGATGCTGGAAATCTGAGCAACACACGCAGAATGCTGGAGGACCTCAGCAGGCTAGGCAGCATCTATGGAAAAGAGTACGGTCTGGATTTAGGCCCAAAATGTTGACTGTACTCTTATCCATAGATGCTGCCTGGCCTGCTAAGTTCCTCCAGCATTTTGTGTGTGTTGCTTAGTTGTGAACCATGGTTCTATGCCTGTTTTTCAGGCCTGTCCCATTTAGCCTCTTTACTATTTGATACCTGCTTTTTTATTCATGTGATCAGAGACCTTATAATATATTAGAACCTGTTTGAACTGGAAGAGCATCAGAAATTGCACATGGAATATTCTGGGAGATATGGGGAGAAGGCAGGAATGGAGTACTGATTGTGGATGATCAGCCATGATCACATTGAATGGCGGTGCTGGCTCGAAGGGCTGAATGGCCTACTCCTGCACCTATTGTCTATTGTCTATTGAGAAGGGCACTCAGATGTTATTATATACAAAACATGAAGAAATCAGAGAAAATGAAACCAAAGTTCTCTGCAAAGTAAGGGCAGTAGCATCCAGTTTTTTGTGTTTTATTTTCCTCATCATTTAAATACACAGAGGCACATTTGAATCATACAAGCAGCATTTTCTGTTTTTAGTTTGTAGTGCAAACTTTATTTAAGGATGTCTTGATAGATTCTTGATTGGTCAGGACATTAAGGGATACGGAGAGAAGGCAGGAGATTGGGACTGAGAGGAAAATTGGATCAGCCATAATGAAATGGTGGAGAAGACTCGGTGGGTCAAATGGCCTAATTCTACTCCAATATCTTATGGTCTTATGAATAATCTGATTTGAAAATTAGAAGGAAAATTGGGTATTCTCCATTGTGGGTATGTGATCTTTCATGTGTGGTATACCTTGATCATTCCATCTAGATGATATTTTCCATCAAAACAATAAAATGAGAAGCTGTCATTAAAATCTTTAATACCTGACTTACTGAGCCTTTTAAATAAGGGTAATTGTGTTAATTGTGACTTAGAAGATTATATTATTATATTATAAAGATGTTCAATGGTAAATACACACTCATATACAGTATTTTGTTTACAGAATAATATATATTGTCTGCAGTCACTTTCCTGTTCCTTTTGAATGAAGTAATAATTGTGCAATAAATACACATAATAAGTCAAAGTATTTTAACATTTTAGGTTGCTAAAAGAAATTGAAGATAAAATTCTGGAAATTCTCTCAACCTCAGAAGGAAATATTTTAGAAGATGAAACTGCCATAAAGGTTTTATCTTCATCAAAAGAACTTGCTAATGAAATAACTCAGAAACAAACTATAGCTGAGGAAACAGAAAAGAAGATTGATGCTACTCGAATGGGCTATAGACCAATTGCAATACATTCTTCAATCCTGTTTTTCTCAATTGGTGATCTTGGCAATATAGAGCCCATGTACCAGTATTCCCTTAACTGGTTTATCAACCTGTTCATCATGTCGATTGAAAATTCAGAAAAATCTGATGTCTTATCAGAAAGGTAAAGTAAACCTTGGTTTAGTTTTGTATTGTTCAGTCAGATAATGGAAGATTATTCAATAGTTACAAAGATGGAGAAGTGATGGACACAGTACGACACAGTAAAGGAATTTTGATTGGGCAGTGCATATCAGCACTCAAAGCCACACACACAGATCTGTGGGATGATTCATTGTTGTGAGTGCACTACTTTGTGGCAGCAGTTTGATTTACATTTCAGGCATAGTTGAGGGAGAGTGTAGGGTTTTGTGCCAAGTTCTCAGCACATGAACATGGGCAGCAATGCATTTCCATATGTATATTTGCTCCTTTAAGTGCAGATTCTATTGATGCCGTCTTTCCTGGGAGTGCATTCTGAGCTTACATGACTTATTTCACAGAGTTGAAGAATATTCTTATGCACTATCTGATCCCAATTACCATTAATGAATTGAACACAAACAGAAGTTCCAATCAACTTCTCCTTGACTGGATAATATAGGATCATAGGTAGTCATCTCTGGCTTGAGTCAAGTGGTCTTTTTACTAGGCTTATACTGTTGGCATAATTGACTGAAGCTTTTGTCTGAAGGTAATGACAGCTTTACCCTGTCTGCATCCCAGAGGTGTGGTGTGTTTAAAAGAAAAGAAACTGCAGATGTAGGAAATCTGAAATAAAAATAAGGTGTTGGAAATGCTCAGCAGGTCAGGAAGCATCTACGAAGTAAGTAATAATGTTATTGATTCAGGTTGTAAACCTTTCATCAGTATGAGGAAAAGTTAGTCTACCCTTTAATATGTTGTATAGAAGGAAATGGAGTAAACATAGAAATCTACAGCACATTACAGGCCCTTCGGCCCACAATGTTGTGCCGACCAATATAACCTACTTTAGAGACTGCCTAGAATCTCTCTACTGCATAACTCTCTATTTTTCTAAGCTCCATGTACCTACCTAAGAGGCTCTTAAAAGACCCTGTTGTATCTGCTTCCACCACTACTGCTGGCAGTGCATTCCACACACCCACCACTTTCTGTGTGGAAAAACTTACCCCTGACATTCCCTTGGTAACTTTTTCCAAGCACCTTAAAACTACGCCCCCTCATGTTAGCCATTTCAACCCTGGGAAAAAGCCTCTGGCTATCCACATGATCAATGCCTCTCATCATTTTATACAACTCTTATCAGGTCACCTCCGTCGCTCCAAGAAGAAGAGGCTAAGTACACCCAACCTATTCTCATAAGGCAGTGGTCCCCAACCACTGGGCCGCAAAGCATGTGCTACATGGCCGTGAGGAAACGATATCGCTTCATACCGTCAAATCATATCGTTTCATATTCCTGGATTTCAGTATTTTAAAAAGAGATAGAGAGGGGGGAAAGGGGAGGAGGGGTGGCATTACTGATCAGGGATACTATTACAGCAATAGAAAGGGTGGGTAATGTAGCAGGATCTTTTGAGTCAGAATGGGTGGAAGTCAGGAACAGGAAGGGAACGGTTACTCTATTGGGAGTATTCTATAGGCCCCCTGGTTGCAGCAGAGATAACGAGGAGCAGACTAGAACCATAGAACATTACAGCACAGAACTGGGAGGCAGATTTTGGAAATGTGCAAAAATAACAGGGTTGTTATCATGGGTGACTTTAACTTCCCTAATATTGATTGGCACTTGATTAGTTCCAAGGGTTTAGATGGGGCAGAGTTTGTTAAGTGTGTCCAGGATGGATTCCTGTCACAGTATGTTGACAGGCCGACTAGGGGGAATGCCATACTAGATCCAGTATTAGGTAATGAACCGGGTCAGGTCACAGATCTCTCAGTGGGTGAGCATCTGGGGGATAGTGATCACCGCTCCCTGACCTTTAGCATTATCATGGAAAAAGATAGAATCAGAGAGGACAGGAACATTTTTAATTGGGGAAGGGCAAATTATGAGGATATAAGGCTAAAACTTGTGGGTGTGAATTCAGATGATGTTTTTGCAGGGAAATGTATTATGGACATGTGGTCGATGTTTAGGGATCTCTTGCAGGATGTTTGTCCTGGTGAGGAAGATAAAGAATGGTAGGGTGAAGGAACCATAGATGACAAGTGAGGTGGAAAATCTAGTCAGGTTGAAGAAGGCAGCATACATGAGGTTTAGGAAGCAAGGATCAGATGGGTCTATCGAGGAATATATGTTAGCAAGAAAGAAGCTTAATAAGGGGCTGAGGAGCGCAAGAAGGGGGCATGAGAAGGCCTTGGTGAGTAGGGTAAAGGAAAACCCCAAGGCATGCTTCAATTATGTGAAGAACAAAAGGATGACAGGAGTGAAGATACGGCGGATTAGAGATAAAGGTGGGAAGATGTGCCTGGAGGCTGTGGAAGTGAGTGAGGTCCTCAATGATACTTCTCTTCGATATTCACCAATGAGAAGGAACTTAATGACGGTGAGGACAATATGAGTGAGGTTGATGTTCTAGAGCATGTTGATATTAAGGGAGAGGAGGTGTTGGAGTTGTTAAAACACATTAGGACAGATAAGTCCCTAGGACCTGACGGAATATTCCCCAGGCTGCTCCACGAGGCAAGGGAAGAGATTGCTGAGCCTCTGGCTAGGATCTTTATGTCCTCGTTGTCCACAGGAATGGTACCAGAGGATTGGAGGGAGGCGAATGTTGTCCCCTTGTTCAAAAAAGGTAGTAGGGATAATCCGGGTAATTATAGACCAGTGAGCCTTGTGTCTGTGGTGGGAAAGCTGTGGGTATTTAGCGAATCATGGTCTGATCAGGGACAGTCAGCATGGCTTTGTGAAGGGCAGATCATGTCTAACAAGCCTGATAGAGTTCTTTGAGGAGGTGACCAAGCATATAGATGAGGGTAGTGCAGTGGATGTGATCTACATGGATTTTAGTACAAGGTTCCATGCAGTAGGCTTATTCAGAAAGTCAGAAGGCATGGGATCCAGGGAAGTTTGGCCAGGTGGATTCAGAATTGGCTTGCCTGCAGAAAGCAGAGGGTCTTGGTGGAGGAAGTACATTCGGATTGGAGGGTTGCGACGAGTGGTGTCCCACAAGGATCGCTTCTGGGACCTCTACTTTTCGTGATTTTTATTAACAACCTGGATACGGGTGTGGAAGGGTAGGTTGGCAAGTTTGCAGATGACACAAAGGTTGGTGGTGTTGTGGATAGTGTGGAGGATTGTCAAAGATTGCAGAGAGACATTGATAGGATGCAGAAGTGAGCTTAGAAGTGGCAGATGGAGTTCAACCTGGAGAAGTCTGAGATGGTACACTTTGGAAGGACGAAGTCCAAGGCAGAGTACAAAGTAAATGGCAGGATACTTGGTAGTGTGGAGGAGCAGAGGGATCTGGGGGTCCCTGAAAGTTGCCTCACAGGTGGATAGGGTAGTTAAGAAAGCTTATGGGGTGTTAGCTTTCATAAGTCAAGGGATAGAGTTTAAGAGTCACGAGGTAATGATGCAGCTCTATAAAACTCTGGTTAGGCCACACTTGGAGTACTGTGTCCAGTTCTGGTTGCCTCACTAAGGGAAGGATGTGGAAGCATTGGAAAGGGTACAGAGGAGATTTACCAGGATGCTGCCTGGTTTAGAGAGTATGGATTATGATCAGAGGTTAAGGGAGCTAGGGCTTTACTCTTTGGAGAGAAGGAGGATGAGAGGAGACATGATAGAGGTATACAAGATATTAAGTGGAATGGATAGAGTGGACAGCCAGCACCTCTTCCCCAGGGCATCACTGCTCAATAAGAGGACATGGCTTTAAGGTAAGGGGAGGGAAGTTCAAGGGGGATATTAGAGGAAGGTTTTTTACTCAGAGAGTGGTTGGTGCATGGAATGCACTGCCTGAGTCAGTGGTGGAAGAAGATACACTAGTGAAATTTAAGAAACTACTAGACAGGTACATGGAGGAATTTAAGGTGGGGGGTTATATGGGAGGCAGGGTTTAAGTGTCGGCAGAACATTGTGGGCCAAAGGGCCTGTACTGTGCTGTACTATTCTATGTTCCTCGCGGCCTGGTAGCACATGCTTTGCGGCCCGGTACCAGTCCATGGCCCAGTGGTTGGGGACCACTGTCATAAGGTATGCCCTTCAATCCAGGCAACATCCTTGTATATCTCCTCTGCACTCTCTCTACAGTATCCACATCCTTCCTGTAGTAAGGTGACCAGAACTGATCACAGTACTCCACATGGGGTCTGACCAAGGTCTTGTATCACTGTAACATTACATCATGGCTCTTGAACTCAATCCCATGGTTGATGAATGCCAGCACACCATATGCCTTCTTAACAACATTGTCAACCTGCGCAGCAGCTTTGAGTGTCCTATCGACATGGACCCCAAGATCTCTCAGATCCTCCACAGTGCTAAGAATCTTATCATTTATCTTCTGTCTTTAGATTGGACCCACCACAATGAACCACTTCACACTTATCTCCAAGTCTGAAACATCTGTTCTATTCCTTTCTGCATACTGTCCATCCTGCTGAGTATTTACAACATTTTCTGTCTTTATTTCAGCATGTTTTGTATGTTTTACTTCTGTCAAAAAAAAAATGGTATCAGTGCTATTGCATTTGGAGTCCTTCTAAAAGGGCATCTGTTGAAGCCTTTAGGTAAAGGAAAAATTCTCCCACTATACTATTCTCTTCCTTGCATAATTTTCTGCCATCCTGAGGATATATATCACTAATGACTTGTAAATCTAATAGGCTAGATGTGAGGTATAGATGACCCCTAGGTACAGCAGAACAAATTTCACACTGGAGTCAGTGATGATATCAGAATAGAGTGTGGGCCTAGCTGCATCAACACAGTAGTGCAAATTTATATATTTTTCTGGAACTCCTGGTTAGACGAACGTAATCTTGGTCATCGATTGTTAAGCTTTCTCCAATGCTCAGTGGCGACTTTATTAGGTACAGCTGTACACCTGCTTGTTAATGCAAATATTTAGTCAGCTAATCATGTGGCAGCAACTCAATGCATAAAGGCATGCAGAAATAGTCAAGCGGATCACTGTTGTTCAGATCAAACATGAGAATGGGAGAGAAACATGATCTAAGTGACTTGACCGTGGAATGATTGTTGGTGGCAGATGGCATGGTTTGACTATCTCAGAAACTGCTGATCTCCTGGGATTTTCATACACAACTGCCTCTAGAGTTCATAGAGAATGGCATGGAAAACAAAAAAATTCCAGTGAGCGGCAATTCACGTTGCTAATGAGAGATATCGGAGGAGAATGGCCAGACTGTTTCGAGCTGATAGGAAGGTGGCAGTATCACTAATAACCATGTGTTACAATAGTGGTGTGCAGAAGATCAATAGTGAATGCACAACACATCAAACTTTGAAGTGGATGGGCTACGGCAGCAGAAGACCATGAACATACATTCAGTAGCCACTTTATTAGGAAGTACCTAACAACGTGTCTAATGAGTGTATTTTGGTAGGATTCTTGAAATGGGCTTTCTTTTCTTTCCAATGTCCACTCGTCTGTTCTCAACACCGTTAGCCATTATTTGGCTCACTTGCATTTTATTTAATTCATTCTATCTTGACTTCCTTGTAACGGTTGCCAGTGCTTTACAACATAATTTACTCATTTCCTTCTCTACTCTGACAAAAATACATTAAATCCTGAAGATATTTTTGTTTGAGCATTTTTAAGTTGTTTAGGGTTTCCACTTAACATACATGCCTTGAAGATTTGTTATTTCTATGTTTCTTTGTTTGCATTAACTCTTAACTTTGGATATTTATATCTTGTGCCAGAATGTTGTGTACTTAACACACACTCCAGGGACATGAGTGAATGGTTGAAAAATATATTTTATTGGAGTGTTGAACAGTCAGAGCTGCTGCCTTTTTGGAAGTGATATTAAACTGAGATCTTTTTGTTTTGTATTATTGAAAGGAGAACTATGGAGTTCTTACATTGTTTTGGCCAATATTTACCTGATTTGGATATTACCAGCAACTTTGCTAAAAGAGGTTTTCTGATTATTTTACTTTTGTGGTGCAGACTGCTTTGGTTTCCTGTATTACAACAACCATCACAGCTCTAAGTTGCTTTTTGGTTAAGGAAAACCTTGAGGCAAATTGATATTGTGAAATGGGCTTTATAAATGATCTTTAACTGATGTAGGTGTAGTCTACTTTCCCTGTAAGCAATAAATCTTGTCTTCTGCATGCCTTAAATTGTTTATGAAAATTATATTGTTTTGAAAACGTGTTATAGAATTTCAGTTCCATCTTTCATTCTCTTGGTGAAGTCTATTTTCTCAAATGTTGGGTGTATATCAAGAAGTCCAGTTTTGCATACCTTTTCTGAGTGTTTATAGGCTTTGTAAAAGGCTACTTTTATGGCATTTTAGTTTTCTTTCACATCATTTCCAATGGACATCAATCACAGACCCTGAGCTTAATCCCTTCCAATATTTGATTAAAGTGTACGGTTTGCTCTATTTCCAGATGCAGAGATACATCCGAGGATGTGCTGGCACACATCGTCAGTGATGGGGTCATCGGGTTTTTCGGGTTTTTCAACATCAGACACCCCCTATCCAGGCAACCCAGCCAGGGTTGATGAGGCCCTGGCTTGTGTCCCAGAAGCACTGGTCCACGGGTTGCGCCTCTTGATCCATAGCCATCTAGAGTAATGTTCAGCAGCCACTGTGGTGGTCCTGATGGCTCTTCTGTTTGCAGACCTGCAATGCACGGAGAGAGTAGGTTCAACAGAGTTGAGCAACCAGCAAAACCTCTGCATCCCACCTCTACAGGCTCATAATGTGCTCTCCACCCTTGTTTTTGATACTTCTCTACCAGATCCTGGTGGTTGCCCTTCTCACACTTGAACACCTCCTCAACCTGGTCTTCTCAAAGCACTGTTAGTTCTACCATGACCACCTGCTTCAAGGTTTCTGACAGAATGACCGTATCAGGTCTCAGTGATGATGATGTAACATAGTCAGGGAACTTTAATTACTTGCCAAGATCCACTTTTTGTTACAAAGTTAGATGCTTGGTGAGCAAACCTGGTGAACTGGGCTGAGGGTGTGGTTGGTCTCCAGCTTTGACAAACACTGTGGGCTTTCTGGGTTGGCAGTGGTGCTAAAAGAGTTCTGCTTTCTCTATTTCCAAATGAATAACTTAGAATTAACTTCTGTTCTTTCACTTGCTGTCTTTTATATTTGATCACTGTTACTTTGCTTTAAGATTTGATCTGGTAGCTCATGTTGATTCTTGTGTATTAAATCCAATAGTTGTTTCTTTAGCTGATCATAACTATTTATTTATCACATAACATTTGGAGTAATGCTTATTTTATGCAAGTGACTAATTAAACTTATTTACACATCATCTAATAGAAAAAAGCAGAACACTTTCTTATATTAATAACCTAATGTTATATATATTGTGCAGCTGTCAAAAGAACAAAATAAGATGAAACTTTAATTCATGGTCTGTACTGTGTGGCTGATCTGAGCCAGGAGAGTATTGGGGATATTTCAGTATCCAGAAGTATGAAAGGCGTCAGCATCTATTTACTGACCTCTGTAGCATGATTTGTGTATTTTGAAGACAACACCAAAGTTAGCCATAATAATTCTGTTGTCAAACATCTGGTGAAAATCAATGGAAGTGGACTGACTCAAAAATAGACAGTTATCCGAAGTGAGAGTAATTCTAACATTATCTTTTTTTGATATGTCACCATGGATCAATTGTTTTGCAGCAACATTAAGAAATCTGTTTTGATGCAATCTATTTATTGCACTTTGACAATTTTTTTATTAGGTGAATAGAATTTATAAAATTGGTTCTTTTAACTGTCAATGCAATGATGTTTAAAAGCATAATTACATGTTAGAGCTGACATCCACAAACTGGCTGCTATTTTAAATCCTGTCTTTTTATGTAATAAAACAACTAGTTGTCAGCATAATTTCTCTAAATGAAAGAACATTTTCTCCAAATTGACAACTGAATATTGCAAGGGAAGGAATGCCATGTGAACCAATGAATCATTATTCACTCTTGATCATTAAAAACATATTAGTGAAGATAGTGGAGTGGCATATTGCTTTATACTAGATTGCTTATCTAGTTATACAGTGCTAGTATTTGCTCCAATATAAAATCAATTAGGAAAATTTCAGCATCTTTGGAACTTGCTTTCTACATGAACTGACGTACATGCTTAATGAAACTGTTGATTTGTCATGAGTAATTGACCATAAAGCCTGTGAGAATCACAGGAGCCTAAGTGGGTTGTAATTGAATTTTTAAATGCACACACTTTAATATTTAATTTGTCTTTCAACATTGCAGGTTGCAGATACTCAGGAAATATTTCACATACTCATTGTATGTGAATGTGTGTCGATCGCTCTTTGAAAAGGACAAGCTGCTCTTTTCTCTTTGCTTGGCTATAAACCTATTAAAGCACGATGGTCTGGTTGGTCCTTTAATATCTTTAATAGTAGTCTGTTATGCATGGGAATTACCTTAGAGAAAATTATATTTTTTTCTGTCAAGTTTCTGATTTCTTTATGACATTGTTAATTATTCAGTGCACACATTATTTTCAGTTCTTGTAGAGGGGTTTTCATTCTAAGCTTTATGTGGCATTGCATTTGGAAAAGACATGGAAATTCATGACTGTCATTTAAAATCCCAGCAGAAACCTAATTTTGTATAAATTTAAAATAACAAATAAAATTTGCTTTAAAGGGTGATCACATTCTTATTTAAAGTACCAGAGCTTTGGAGAGGCGCCAGCTAAAGCCATAAGGACCTTCATTGCTGGAATTTTTCAATGTACCTATAAAGTAGAGCTGGACTGGTTACTCCACAGGAAGTTTGCATTCAAATAATACATAGTGATCTTATGATAAAATATCTTTTGTGTTTGTATTTCCTCATTCATTTGTATTTCCTTGGAATTTTTACCTCAGATTTCTGTTATATTCAAAGCAAAAACAGTAAATGTTTAGCTATTAATGGAATCAAGTCATATGGGTTTAGTTAAACAAAAACAGTGCTAATTGGAAAAATAACCCAAGGGGCAGAAGGGCTCTATGGCCTCACCATCCATTTCTTGTGTCTTATGTGGTAAACCTGCCTAAACCAGCTACCACAAATTCACCAAATTGTACTCTCATGCAAATACCAAACCCATATGACTTTTCTGCATTATTACCAGTAGGGAAACATCACGTCATGGAAGGAGGCTGTTTAATCCATTGAGGTTAGCTAGCCCTCTCCAAGAGCAAACCAGTCAGTCTCACTCCCCATTACAGAAGCAAAATATATCAGAAACTGGAAACCTCAAATTGAAGAAAGTATACTGGAAGTACACAAGTCAGCAAGTCAGATCAGAAGAAAAGAGTTAACCTTTTGGTCAATGATTCTTAATCAGAACTGGCAAAACTGAGGATAATTGTGTTTTAAGATTAATTGAAAGAGGCGAGTGAAGGCAAGAGTGAGAAAATCTGTGACAGGATAGAAAGCAGGAAAGATTACGCGACAGAAGATAGAAACTCATTTAAAGTAGCAAGGCAGGTTGAAAAAGTAAATGTATAAAAATTATAATTTCCCAGACTTAATAAACAAGATTTTTAGGGGAGGATGGAGGAGTGAAACTAGCTGAAGTGCTCTGCAAAGCATCACCACCAATTTGATGGCTCAAATGGTCCTTCTGTGCTGTAACCTTTATGATTAGAGATGGTAGTTCAACATGTTGTGGGAACTCTGTCTCCCTCCACACCTACAGTAATCAATTGCGACACAGATTCCTTCATTCACCAGTTTATTCAAGTAAAGACATCAAAGCCACCCAGATAGACATATTGCTAAAGATGACTTAAAATTTTCAAATTATACATTGATTATTATACCCAAAATATGGGTTTATTCAGCACTAACTTATCTAAGTCATCAGCGCTATCAATAAAAGCGATAGTTCTACATCCTGGCTACATTGAAGAACAACAAACTACCAAGGCTTTTTGCTTTTATTTTCCCTTACGCAAACTCAACTCACCATTAACAAGTATTTGTCGGGTTCTCTTTATTAACTCAGCCTTCACAAGTGTCTATGAAATTTCCCCCAATATTGAGAGTAAGCTATATATCTTAAATGGTGAGCATGTCCTTTCAAACAAAGATGGAACAGTTTTTAAAATTTTTCATCACACATGTCTGGCACATTCACATTATTCATGAAGAGCTGAGACTATGTTTGCCTCAACCATATAATTTGCATCATATCTGGACCTTTACCTGAAGCAAAGCTAGTCTTTATAGTATCTACTTCTCACCATTGTTGTGAGAATGTGAGACAATGTTGAGACAATGTGAGACAACAATCTTCCCATTGTTGTCACCATCTCTCTCTCCTCTGTGATTTTCATAAACATTGATTTTTACAGTTACGCTTTCTGGTTGGATAACTTTCCCAAATCAGCCTTTTCCCCTCCTGCTACTATCTTATGTATGATTGATCTGCTTTTGGGAGACTGTGTTCCCTCTAATGTTACCTGATGCTCTATTCCCTAATCCTCCCTTTGCCCATATTATTTTATTCACTTGTCATCTTAGGTTATTTTTTAGCCTGGTTCTCACATGAATTATTGCTGTGACATGGATCATATCCCACTCCTTTAGTTTATTGCATTACTTTTTCTATCTCCTTTGACAATCTGTGAGCAATAATTCTGGTTCTTTTATCTTTTCCCACCTAGGAAATGTACATTGCTGAAACTATAGTCTTAGACTGAATACAACACAGAAGTGTGCCCTTTTTATCCATTGTCCATTGCTCCTTGTTGCTCTTCATTCACAGGCTGGATCTTGTGACATGGTAGTCACTGTTCCCCAACTTTGCTGTCACTGACCGTTGGTTCACTTAGAACACCTTATTTTACCAAACCAGATCCAGCAATATTTTCTTCCTTGTTTGACAAAAAAAACCATCCTGTTCAAAGAAGTTCTGAACACATTCATAAATTCTTCTCTTTTTTCTCAGCCCCTTAATCTAACATTATCCTAGTATTAGATAAATTAAACTCTGCGTCTCTTGCCCATTTCTGTTATTTTCCTGCAGACTTGCTCTTTTGCTACATTTCTACTCCTTTTGCTTCTTGCATTGTCCTTGTGTCTTAACTTAAGACAAATGGATTCTGTGCTTGATCCTAACACAGTAATATTTTCCTTAAACATGCTTCTATCCTGCTTTCTTTCTTTCTTTCTTTGCTGAACACCTCATTTGGAAATGTTAATTGACCAATTCTATCTTCTTTAAAATTATTTTTTTCAGTTATCACCACCTCATATTCCCATAAACGATTTATGTCTGCAGTTTAACAGTGTTATTTAATGCACATACACGTACATCCCAAGCTTGTCCATGTCTTTCATGTAGATTCACTTAGTATTACTGCTTCCAGATAACATTGCTCTACTTTCCATTCCAGAGTTGATACAATCACTTCTTTATGCATCTAAAGCAAGAGAAAATCTGCAGATGCTGGAAATCCAAGCAACACACACAAAATGCTGCAGTAACTCAGCAGGTTAGGCAGCATCTGTTTCCACGAATGCTGCCTGGCCTGCTGAGTTTCTCCAGCATTTTGTGTCTTTGTACATCTATTCCTCTTTTCTGCTTCTACCTTCCAGTCTCCATTCCCTTGCCAATTTTGGTTAAATGCATTAGTGATTTACTGTATGTATGAATCGAGGCCACTTGTGCAAGTACTGAAGACTGATCATTGACCAAGGTCACTGGGCAGCACAGTAGTAAAGTCATTAGATCTACTGCTTCGCAGCTCCAGTGACCCAGCTTTCAATCCTGACCTCCAGGATATGTGAAGTTTGTGAACTTCAAATGGATTTTTCTAGCTTCCTCCCACATCCTAAGAACGCTAGGAGATGGTAGAATAATTGGCCACTGCAAATTGCCCCTTGAGTGTAGATGAGAGGTAGATCAAGACTATCACCACTACTCTTAGTATATCATGAGCGATACTATTCGAGAGCTAGAAAGTTCTGGTGATGATTATTCCTCATATTATTGCCTCATTTATCTTCAGGCACACTTTGTGTCCAGTAGACCCTATGATGCAAAACTAAGTGGGGGGGGAAAATTACATTATCTTTCATCTAATCAGCATTTTTTACCAAGGAAGTGTTTATTTGCTTATAAATGCTAACATTTCACAGAGTTAGCAATACAAGCTGACTACATTTTCTGTCATCATGTGAAAGTGTTTGCACTGAAGTATGAAGTGAAGTTTTATTTATTCTTTGATAAATAATTTTTGGTACATCAATAAGTTTACAGGGACATTGCATACACATATAATAATACTTACTTTATCTTCAGATTGAAGAGCAGGAGTGGACCTTTTTGCTGACAGGTGGAATTGGCTTGGATAATCCATACGAGAACACATTAGAGTGGCTTCCTAAAACATCTTGGGATGAGTTCTGCCGACTTGATAAAATTGCGGAGTTCTCAGGCATTCAGAAGGAGTTTGTGGTTCTATCAGATGGATGGAAGGCTGTGTATGACAGCATGGTAGGTTGGGAAAATTTTAATATTGTATAAAATTACTATGTCTATTATCAAGGTTAATATCAACCTGCATTAATTATCATATGCATGGTATTGCAGATTTTTCATGCATACTGAAATGATTGGTATTTGACAAACTATAGAGTTTATATATGTAGGTAACTGTGGCAGTGATTTTCAGAAACAGCAGCTCAGCATTGTGTTGTGTAACTCATTTTCAGAAGATCTTTAATGTAAAACTCGTTACCAAACTTTAACTGACACAGTTAAAGTTAAACTGTGAAAAAATGATCATCGTAACACACGTAGTTATGTTTAATTTTTAAATTACCAATTTAAATTTATTGTTAATCCAGTTTCTCTGGTTTATCTAGTTTGACTAAATATTTCACTTTGAAGCTGATTTAAAAGGCTGTTGTTTTTTGTAACCAGCATTTCTTCTCAGCAGCATTTTACTTTTCCTAGAACTTACAGGTGATAAATTTGTAGCTCTGCTGCTTATCACTGGGTTTGTCAAGTACTTAGCAATGTTGTACATAGGTGACAAAAAGCCTCTGGTTCTTATTTACAATTCTGTAAGAATTGTTTCATCTAGTTAATTTGAGCTTGAAAAGGGCATTCTGACCTCAGATGTGGGCGATGCTAGCTGGGCTCAACGAGTCAGTTAGTATTTATATCAAAGTTCAAAGAAAATTTATTATCAAAGTACGTATATGTTACCATATAAAACTCTGAGATTAATTTTCTTGCAGGCATACTCAATAAATCCATAATAGAGTAATAACTATAATATAATTAATGAAAGACTGCAACAACTTGAGCATTCAAGTGGTGTGAAAAAGACAACAGACTGTGCAAATACAAAATGAATGAAGTAATAGATAAATAAACAATTGAGAACATAAATATTCAGAATATGAGGTGAAGAGTCCTTGAAAGTGACTCCATAGCTTGTGGGAACATTTCAGTGATGGGGCAAGTGAAGTTACCCTTTGGTTCAAGAGCCTGATGATTCAGGGGAATAACTGTTCCTGAGCTGGTGGTGTGGGTCCTGAGACTCCTGTACCTTCTTCGTGATGGCAGCAATGATAAGAGAGTGTGTCCTGTGTGGTGTGGTGCTGCTTTCCTACGTCAGTGCTTCATATAGATATGCTGAATGGTGCGGAGGGCTTTACCTGTGATATACTGGGCGGTATCCAGTATTTTTGTAGGTGTTTCCATTCAAGGGCATTGGTGTTTCCATACCAAGCTGTGATACAGCCAGTCAATATACTCTCTACTACACATCTTTAGAAGTTTGTCAAAGGTTTAGATGTCATGCCAAATCTTCGCACACTCCAAAGAAGTAGAGGCACTGCTGTGCTTTTTATGTAATTGTACTTACATGCTGAGCCCAGGCAGGTCCTCCGAAATAATAACACCCAGAAATTTACCCCTGATCCACCCCTGGCTCATGGACCTATGATTTCCTCCTGAAGCCAATAATCAGCTCCTTGGTCTTGCTGACATTGAGAGGTTGTTGTTACGGGCACCACTCAGCCACATTTTCAATCTCCCTCCTATATGCAGATCCGTAACCACCTTTAATTTGGCCTATAACAGTGGTGTCATCAGCAAACTTGAATATGACATTGGAACTGTACTTAGACACATAGTCATATAAGTGTAAAGTGAGTAGAATGGGGGCTAAGCACACAGCCTTGTTGTGCATCTGTGCTGATAGAGTTTGTGGAGGAGATGTTGCCAATCCAAACTGACTAGAAATGGAGGATCCAATTGCAAAAGGAGGTATTGAGGCCTAGGTCTTAAAGCTTATTGACTAGTTTTGAGGGGATGATGGTATTGAATGCCAAGCTGTAATTGATAAAGAGCATCCTGATGTATACATCTTCACTATCCAGATGTTTGAGGGTTGAGTGAAGAGTCAATGAGATGGCGTCTGTTGTGGACCTGTTGTTCCATTAGGCAAATTGAAGTGGATCCAAGTCGCTTCTCCTGCAGGAGTTATATGAACTTAAACTCCCCACTGAGCTGGAAGGATATTTAGGAGGTGCTAAGTACTATAATGAAAAGAAGCAGGAAGTGACCAGAAACTTCACCTAGCGGGGACCCTGTCTTGAAAACAAAGCAGTATTTCAAAACATTGTGACGTAACAACAGCTATCCAGTTTAGAAACTAACACCAGTTTAACTTTGCACAGGAGGATCATGCACTGCTTCATGTGGAATATACTCATCACATACTCAACCACAATCTCCATCAACCAGGGCAGGAATCTTACATTTAAGTGGCTTGTGAAATTCACTGGGTTACCTGAAAATATCTGAAATTCAAGAAGACTGCTGCTGGCCTGCATAAAGCTTATGTAAGGAGTTTGGAGGCCAAGCATTCCAGCATAAAAATGTTGGGTATCTTCATTCCAACACTTAAATACCTGATCATCAAGCCGTGCCTGATGGTCTATATTGTTAATGCTGCACCTCCTTTGCAGCATTAGCCAACCACCCTTTTGAGTCACGCAGTAAATACCGAGATTCTGGAAATAGTGTTCTGAATACAAGCAGTGAAAATATGTCACAGCTGTATGATAAATAGATTTCAAGAATTCATGAGGGATCATCTTAGAGATAAAGGCTCCAGGAAGCATGGATTTCCAGTGGCCAACCATTTTAATTCTGATTCCTGTTCCAACATGTCATTCCACCGCCTTCTCTTTGGCCACACTGACACCACTGTCAGGATGAAGGAGCAATACCTCATATTCCATCTAGGTAGTCTCTAACCGGGTGGCATGAATATAGATTTCTTCTTCTGATAGTTTTTCTCCCTCCTCCATCTCTCTTTTTCTATTTCCCATTCTAACCTCTTGCCTCTTCTCCACCTGCCTATCACCTCCACCTGGGTCCACTCTCCTCTCCTATCAGAGCCCTTCTGCTCCAGACCTTTACCCTTGCCACCCACCTGCCTTCACCTATCACCTTCTAGCTAGTCCTCCTTCCCCTCCCCCCACCTTTTTTATTCTGGCATCTTCCCCTTCCTTTTCAGTTCTGAGGAAAGGTTTCGGCCTAAAATGTGAACTGTTTATTAATTTCCATAGATGCTGTCCGACCTGCTGAGTTCCCTCCAGCAATTTTTGTGTTTGGGGTTCCTCTTGTTCATGAACCTCTGTATCCAACACATCATTCTCAGTAACAGCCACCATCTCCAAAGAGATCCTACCACCAAAAACATCTTTACTTCCCTCTCTCTCCGCTTTCCACAGGGATCACTCTCTCCATAATTCCCTCGTCACTAATCTCCCTTCCGGCACTTACCCTTGCAAGTGACCAAAATACTACACCTGCCCATTTGCTTCCTCCCTCACTTTCATTCAGGGCCTAAGGCAGTCCTTCCTGGTGAGGCAATACTTCACCGGCAAATCTGCTGGGGTCATTTATTGTGCTGATGTGGCAGCCTCGACATTGGTGAGATCCATTGTAAATTGGGAGACCACTTTGCCAAACATTTCCACTCCATCCACCAAAAGCAGAACTTCCCTGCGGCCAAACATTTTAATTCTGATTCTCATTCCTGTTCCAACATGTCGGTCCATGGCCACCTCTTATGCCACAATAAGGCTACGCTCATGGTGGAGGAGCAACATCCTATATTTCATCTGGGTAGCCTCCAACCTGATAGCATGAATATTGATTTCTCCTTCTGGAAAAACATTCTTCCCTCTCCCTCCTCTCTCTTTCTATTCCTCCCCCCCCCCCCCCGGCCTCTTACTTCTTCTCACCTGCTTATTACCTCCCTCTCGTGCCCCTTCTTCTTCCCTTTCTCCTATAATCCAATCTCCTTTGCTATCAGATTCTGTCCTCTCCAGCCCTTTACATTCCCTATCCACCTGGCTTTGCCTATCATTTTCTTCCCCCGCCCCCATCTTTCTTTCTGATATCTTTCCCCTTCATTTCCAGTCCTGAAGAAGGGTCTTGGCCTGAAACATAGACTGTTTGTTAATTGTTCCTGGATGCTGTCTGACCTGCTGTATTCCTCCTATATTTTGTGCATGTTGCTCTGGATTTCCAGCATCTGCAGAAGCTCTTGTGTTTATGAATTTACTATTTTGTAAAGGATGACACATTTGAGTTCTTAACTTTGGAAGAGGAATGGGAGACTGAAGATGTGAGCAATATTTGGCAAGGGCCAAGGAGTTTGGTTGTCTCCTTATTTGAAAATGAGTTAGTAGAGCAAGTTTGATTGTGATGGAGCAGTGTCTGAAACTCAAGCTCAAAGCCATAAGCAGTGTCATCATTTTTTCTTTAGTAAACCAATAGCAACTGATATACAGAGAAAATCTGACCTTGAATTGTGAAAAATTTTACAAGGACTATCCATTGGCTCTGTAAACATTCTGTACACCTGGGCAATTTGACCTTGAACTATCAAAAATATTTCCTTTGTCCTGACTATCCTTCCCCACATCTTTAAATAAAAACCACCATACCAGTTCTGAAGAAAGGTTTTTAACTTGAAATGTTAACTCTGTTTTTCTTTCCTCAGATTCTGCTGAATCAGTTGAGTTTCCAAAGCTTTCTACTTTTCATTTCAAATTTACATTCTGTTTTTCAGGAGCCGCATCATGAGATATTTCCTGGTCAATGGGAAGATAAACTGGGGAATTTTCAAAGGATGCTTGTAATTCGTTGTTTGAGGCCTGACAAGGTTTGAATTTCAATCCCTATAATGTAGCTACAGTATGTGTGGTCATAATTTATTGAAATAGTGTCTAAAATCTGTGGGGATATGTGGTAGGAAAAGAGTTAAAATACAGCTGTCTTAAAACAGAAAAATAAAGTGTTACGGCTTTGAACCAACGTTTGGGAGCAGCTCCATGCGAGAATGATTATTGATATTTTTTGTTATGCCTTTCAACCCCATTCCCCTGCCTTCTCTCTGTAGCCTTAGACACCCTTAGAAAATCACGAACCTATCAACTTCCACTTTAAGTATACCCAATGACTTGGCCGCATCAACCATCTGTGGCATTGAATTCCACAGATTCACCACCCTGCAGCTAAACAACTTCCTCTTCATCTCCTCTCTAAAAGAACATCCTCCGGTTCTGAAGCTATGCCCTCTGGTTTTAAACCCCCCCCCCCCCCCCCACTACTGGAAACATCTTTTTTATGTCCATTTTATTTAGGCTTTTCAGTATTCAATCAGGTCCAGGCCATCAAATGCTATATAAGCCAGGAAACTGATAAAAACTTAATTGAAATAGTGAATCTCTAGGCCGTTGATTGATCACAAGATGAACTAGACTGAAGTAAAGGTTAATACACTAATACATCATTCTCTAAGCAGCAGCGAATAAATACGAAGCTTGCTTGCTTTAGAAAGACCAAAGTCAAGTCAAGTTTATTGTCATTTAACTATATACATGTATTCCACCAAACGAGATGACATTTCTCCACATCAGAGTGTAAAGCACACTTGTTCACATAAGGTGCATACGGCATATCACACAATAGCTTAGGAAAGTAAGAATTAAATCTACAAATGAATTATACATTGATAAAGTGCAGAAATTAAACACTGTAGGGTACAGTACAAAGAATCTGGTGACACTTTGAATGTGATGTGGCAAGGAGTTCAGAAGCCAAATAGCCTGAGGGAAGAAGCTGTTTCCCATCCTGACCATTCTTGTCTTATGCATCGGAGTCTCCTGCCTGATGATAGAAGGTCAAAGAGGATGCTGGATAGGTGGGTGGGATCCTTGATAATACTAAGTGCCCTGCGTATGCAGCGGTCCTGCGTAAATGTCCCCATTGGATGACCAGGAGACTCCTATGATCTTCTTGGCCATTCTCATCGCCCTTTGTATGGACTTTTTGGTCTGATGCTTTGCTGCTCCTGTGCTACATGGAGATGCAGCTTGTTAGGATGCTCTCGATGATGCTCCTGTAAAATTCAGATAAGATGGTGGGGGAGCCTTGCTTGCCTCAGTCTTCTCAGGAAATAGAGGGGCTACACTACCTTCTTATTCAGGAAGGTGATATTGAGGGACTAGGTGAGGGACTTGGTTCCTATGGTTGTCTTAGCCAGGGGGGTAGTAAAAATAAGCTCCCACTGTCTATAAAGTGCTCCAAATGGCATGCAACTCTAACAGCCTCTGACAATCAAGTCCATCTCTTGGCCTTCACGTGTGGCTTAGCCACTAGGCCCTGTGGAACTTTTTCTACTGACAAGAGAAGGGACAAAGGCAGACCACTGGCGCCTCAAAGCCATTTGCATCAGGCAGGTGGGGCTCGTTAGCCTTGGATGGCAGTCCACCTAGGAGAAGGAAAACTCTGATTTTAAACTTCTGCTGCCATGTGGCCATACCCACCCATGAGAAAGGCTTCAGGAGTGAACCCTGAAGAAGAAATCTGGAGCTGGGTTCCCTAAGGTAGTTTGGTGTTGTTTACAACTTCACTCTCGCAACGTCTGCAACAACACTAGTGCCAAGCTGTATCAACACTTGCCCTTCCCTTGGACTACATCAATGACGTGGAGAGAGGGAGCCCGCTGCATGGGCAACAGCTGGTTCTTCAAATCTTCCCACCCAGGCTTGCACCCTGGAGAGGACAAAGTCCACCAGAGGTGCAAACTCATGATTCTATGAGATTGATGGCTGCTTAAGATCCTAGGTGAGGTTGTCCATGATGTGAATACCCAGCAATTTGGTGCACTTAACTTTCACTGAGGAGGAAGTACGTGTGCGCAGAGGGGAATGGTTCATCTGCACCTTCCTAAAGTCCACAATCATGGAGACCTAATATGTTGGACTAGCCAACTGGTTGTAAAATTAGAAACAATTGGTTCACTCTAAGACACATCTCTAATGGAATCCAAGGCCTCAAGTGCAGTGAGAAGTGATGGTTCTTACTATGCGAATAAGAGACACACTGAGGTCTAAGTCAAGGCAGTGAAATAGCTATGTGATTAGGCTTGGCCATGAGACCCATGAGGGGTTAAATGTCTTTGTATGAATTATCAGGAACAAACAGTCCCACACTCCTCTGTAACTCATTATAATAATTAGGATACCACACAAGTGTCCAAGTGGGAAATGGAGATGGAATTGTAGTAACAATGGTCTGGCTTCATGGGACAGAAGTAAATAAAATGGGTGAGTTGGATTCAACTATTGATGTTTTATCCTTATTGGAGAAAAGAAGGAATATGAGCGAAATGGATCCTGGAAGCAGGATTTAAATGCTTACTTGAACCTAGGACCCTGAATAGGGATTCAAAGAAAACTGGACAGAATAAATCAGTTTTTATTTAATATTTCAGTAATATTTGAATAATATTGTGTTCACACATTATAATCCACATCGTCCAGTGAAACCTGCCTGTGTTGCCTCATCTTATGGTGTCGGTGCAGACATGTCACGCCAAATGCGTTCCCTTACTGCTGGAGAGAAAAGTTATGCACAGATTGACAGAGTCTGGTTTAGGGTGAAAAATATTTCAACCAGTACCAGAGAGAGTTTATTCTCATTAATGATCATCAGCCACTAGTGTCCATTTTCAATCCACAGAAGGGTGTTTTACTAACAGCAGCAGTACAAGTGCAGAGATGGGCTCTGTTTCCTGGAGGACACAGTTACAAGATTGCATTCAAGAGGACAACTGATCAGGGAACTGCTGATGCATTATCCCGTTTCCCCCGGAAAAGGAAATAAATTTACAAAAGAGGACACTCCTCTCGATGTATTCTCCCTAATGCAAATTGAAAGTCTTTCTATTATGGCAGAGATGATCCAAAGGGAAACTAGAACAGACCCACACTGTTTCAGTCCATCCAAAATGGCTGGAATATGCAGCAGAAATTCCAGTTGCCCTATTTTCCAACACTGGGATGAACTTGCCCTTTGTGGGGGTTGCCTTATGTGGGGATTTAGAGTTTTTGTACCATCCAAGATGAGAGCTAAAGTGTTAGAGGAACTACATGCCAGTCATCTACCTAAGCGTATTCAAAGTGAAAGCATGGGCTCAAAGCTTTGGCTGGTGGCCTGGGATACATCAGCAGATCGAGCAGCTTGCCATACACTGTTCTGGATGCCAAGAGCAGCACCTTTCCATCTCTGCAAATGGCTTGCATTGCCCTGGCAGAAGATTCATGTAGATTTTGCCGGACCATCATGGATGCAAGATTCCTGGCACTACAAATTGACCGGAAGTCACTGAGGATATAACAAAATATGTTGCTGAAGGTAGAGCAGTGGATGTAGTGTATATGGATTTCAGTAAGGCATTTGAAAAAGTTCCCCATGCAAGGCTCCTTCAAAAAGTAAGGATGCATAGGATCCAAGGAGACCTTGCTTTGTGGATCCAGAATTGACCTAGCTACAGAAGGCAAAGAGTAGTTGTAGATGGTTCGTATGCTGCATAGACATCGGTGACCAGTAGTGTTCCATAGGGATCTATTCTGGGAACCCCCCTTCTTTGTGATTTTTATAAATGACCTGGATGAAGAAGTAGAAGGGTGAGTTAGAAAGTTTGCTGATGACACAAAAGTTGGGAGTGTTGTGGATAATCTGGAGGGGTGGCAGAGGTTACAGCGGGACATTGATAGGATGCAGAACTGGGCTGAGAAGTGGTAGATGGAGTTCAACCCAGATAAGTATGAAGTGGTTCATTTTAGAAGATCAAATTTGAAGGCAGAATATAATACTTAATGATAATGGCAGTGTGGAGGATCAAAGAGGTCTTGGGATCCATGTCCGTAGGACACTCAAAGCAGCTGTGCATGTTGACAGTGTTTTAAAAAGGTGTATGATGTGTTGGCCTTCATCAACTGTGGGATTGAGTTCAAGAGCCATGAGGTAATGTTACACTATATAAGACCGTGGTTAGAGCCTACTTGGAGTACTGTGATCAGTTCTGGTCACCTCACTACAGGAAGGATGTGGATACTATAGAAAGGGTGCAGAGGAGATTTACAAGGATGTTGCCTGGATTGGGGAGCATGTCTTATGAGAATAGGTTGAGTGAAGTTGGCCTTTTCTCCTTAGAGCGACAGACGATGAGTGGTGACTTGACAGAGGTGTATAAGATAATGTGAGGCATTGATTGTGTGGATAGTCAGATGCTTTTTCCCAGCGCTGAAGTGGCTAACATGAGGGGGCATAGTTTTCAGGTGCTTGGAAGTAGGTACAGAGGGGATGCAGATACAATAGGGTCTTTTAAGAGACTCTTAGATAGGTACAAGGAGCTTAGAAAAATAGAGGGCTATGGGCTAGGGAAATTCTAGGCAGTTTCTAGAGTAGGTTACATGGTCGGCACGACATTGTGGGCCGAAGGGCCTGTAATGTGCTGTAGATTTCTACGATCTGAGTGTTCCCAGTGGCCTCCACAACAAACCTGTGCTAGGTTGATGTATTAACAACCATCTTCTCAAGGACTGGTGTTCTAGAACACTTAATCAGTGACAATGGACTTCGGTTTGTTGCAGGAACAGTTTCAGTCATTCCTGAAAATGAATGGAATAAGGCATATTACATCTGCACCATACCACCCAGCTACAAATGGCTTGTCAGAAACAGTTGTCCAGAGTTAGCAAAACACACTACACTGACACTGAAAAAGAAGCTCGCCAATTTCCTCCTTGTATATCACAATGCAACACACTCCATAACCAACAACTCAGCAGATATACTGTTCCTGGATCGTCCCTTGTGCTCATGCTTGGATCTCCTCAAACTAAATCGCAGAACAGCTGAGACAAATTGAGGGCACTTCAAACAAGGAGGTTTGATATTTCACTCCTGGAGAAGCAGTCCTGGTGAGGGACTACAGAAGTGATCAAAAGTGGGTACTTGGAAAGGTCAAGGACAGAACTGGACCACTCTCCTATGTTATGGAGATGATGCAATGATCAGTTGAGTAGGTTTATGTATGTATTTGTGTACTTGTATGTACAGTGCCTCTAAAAAGTATTCATCCACCTTGTAAGTTTTCATGTTTTATAGTTTTACAATATTAAATCACAATGGATTTAATTTGGCTTTTTTGACATTGATCAACAGAAAGCAACTTTTTTATGTCAAAAGTCAAAATGGTAGGGATGTTGTGTTTTTGTTGATCATGGTGTTTAGTCTGATGATGAAAAAGCTCAATTTTGGTTTCATCAGACCAAAGAACCTTCTTCCAGCTGATTTCAGAGTCTCCCACATTCCTCCTGGCAAACTCAAGCTGAGATTTCATGTGAGTTTTTCCAACATTGGCTTTCTCTTTACCACTCTCCCATAAAGCTGCAACTGGTTAAGCACCCAGGTAACAGTTGTATGCACAGTCACTCCCATCTCAGCCACTGAAACTTGTAACTCCTCCAGAGATGTCATCTGTCTTCTGGTGTCCTCTCTCACTAGTCCCATTCTAGTCCACTAGTCACTCAGTTTTTGAGGTTGGCAGATTTACAGCTGTGCCATATTCTTTCTATTTCTTGATGATTGACTTAACTGTACTCCAAGGGGTGTTCAGTGACTTGGAAATTTTCTTGTATCCATCTCCTGACTTGTGCTTTTCAATAACCTTTTCGCGGAGTCACTTGGGAGTATTCCTTTGTCTTCATAGTGTAGTTTTTGCCAGAATTCTGACCCACCAGTCGCTGGACCTTCCAGATGTCTGTGTATTTTTACTACAATCAATTGAAACACCTTGACTGCACACAGATGATCTCCATTTAACTAATTATGTGACTTCTAAAACCAATTGGCTGCACCCTTGATGATTTGGTGTGGCATATTAAAGGGGAGGGGTGAATACTTACGCAATCATTTATTTTGTGTTTTATATTTGTAATTAATTTAGATAGCTTTGCAGAGATCTGTTTTCACTTTGACATGAGTCTTTTTCTGTTGACCAGTGTCAAAAATAAGCCAAATTATATTCACTATTGTAAAACAACAGAACATGAAAACTTACTGGGGGGGGGGGGGATATTTTTTGAAGTCACTGTATATGTTTGTGTGTGTGTGTGTGTGTGTGTGTGTGTGTGTGTGTATGTGTGTGTATATATATATATATATATATATGTACATATATATAGATGTATTCTATATTGAGTTGGAGTTTGTAGCTAAGCAGTGTTATGTATTTAATATTTGAGTAATATTATAAATATTACTTCCTACAAAGTGAAACCTAACATCATGAATGGCAGAGATGCTTCACTCCCAGGGGGCTCAGTGCCTTTAACGCATGCTTTGAAAGGGAGAATAAAACTACAGATATGAGGATCCCTATGGCACCTGGTGACCCTGTGATCTCTGTCTTGGAGTCTGATGTCACTGTGTCTTTCAAGAGTGTGAACCCTCACAAGGAAACGATGGAGTACCTGGTAGGGCTCTGACAAGCTGTGCCAACCAACTGGTGGGGGTGTTCAAAGACATTTTCAGTCTCTCATTGCTACAGTTGGATGTTCCCACCTGCTTCAAGAGGGTAAAACTGATTAAGTATTTTGAGAAGTTGGTTATGACTAAAATTACCTCCTGTCCCAGCAGGGAACTGGTTCCACAATATGTCTACGGTAGATTGGCTCTCATTGACTCCTTATGAAGCCCTGGATCACCTGGGCAATACAAATATCTGTGACAAGTTGCTGTTTATTTGCAGCTTAGCATTTAACTCAATCATTCCTGCAGTTCTGATCAAAAGGTTCTGTACCTCCCTCTGCAAATGGACAATCAACATTGGCACACCTCAGGGATGTGTGCTTAGCCCAAACTCTACTCTTTCATGATTATGTGGTTAGGCATAGCTCAAGTGCCACTTATAAATTTGCTAACAACACAACTATTGTTGGCAGAACTTCAGATGGTGGTGTGAGAACATACAGGAGCGAGATATACCAGCTAGTTGAGTGGTATCACAGCAACAACCATGCTGCAATGCTGATTGTGGACTTAAGGAAGGGTAAGACAAAGGAACACACACCAGTCCTCAGAGAGGGATCAGAATTGGAGAGAGAGCAATTTCAAGCTCCTGGGTGCCAACACCTCTGAGGATCTATCCTGAACCCAACACATCGATGCAGCTATAAACAAGGCACAACAACAGCTATATTTCATTAGGAGTTTGAGGAGTTTTGGTATGTCACCAAACACAGTCACTAAGTTTTATAGATGTACTGTAGAGAGCATTCCAACTGGCTGCATCAGCATCTGATATGGGGTATGTGTCGACTGCTCAGGATCAAAATAAGCTGCAGAGACTTGTAAATTTACTCACCTCCATCATGGGCACTAGCCTCCATATTATCCAGGATATCTTCAAGAAGCGATGCCTCAAAAAGTTGGCATCCATCATTAAGGACCCATGTCATGCCCTGTTTTCATTGCTACCATTAGGAAAGAGGTGCAACTGCCTGAAGGCATGCACTCAACATTTCAGGAGCAGCTTCTTCCCTTCTGCCATCCGATTTCTGAATGGACATTGAACCCATGAACAGTACCTAATTACTTTTCAATTTCTATTTTTGCATGACTCATTTGCACAGCTATAGTACAATCAACACTTACATAAGCCTTAATTCTCAGGAGTTTTTGCAGCATTTGATATTCCAAGAGAGGTTTCCATTCATAAGAATTTTCTGAATAGAACAACACAATGATTTGTAGCCTGTTATTTTCTAATTGTTATGATTGTTCATTTGTAGTCTTTTATGAAACTATTAAGCAAAGGTTTTCTTTTTCTTCAGTTTATTCCAATGGCTCAAGAATATGTAACTGATGTTCTTGGTCGACAATTCATTGAACCCCCTCCATTTGATTTGGGCAGTGCTTTTGGTGACAGCAATTCGACTGCTCCACTTATATTTATCTTGTCACCTGGTGCTGACCCAATGGCTGCTCTTCTCAAATTTGCTGATGATCAGGTACATCCAAATGTATAAACTGTTTTGATGCATTTAAGTCAAATTGTACCACAGATGAAACTTACAAGTTTCCGAAATGATAACTTTATAGAATTCTATTTGCTAAAAATAATGAGAAAACACCATAGAACTGATTAAATCCAATGGATGTGTGTTCTTGGTACCTGGGATGACTACAGTATATGTTGAGTGTTGTTTAATTCCTGGAAAAGCACCTTGTTTAAATAGTGATCTCTGGGCACAATGGTTTAATTCTTAACTTTGTTTTGGTATACAGTGGATTCCAATTAAATGGGCCATCAGTTAATTGGGACAGGCGCATTTTTAGGACAACTCTTAAAGAATGAAAGCTAATTGAGAAAATGGCTAGGATTCACTTTGGGACACCATGCTGCTTAATTGGGACAGGAGACGGTTGCTAAACAATTTCTAACTAGCATAGTTTGTGTATACTTATGTGGCTGTTAGACACTCAACCATGCTTAGAACAAGCAATTTTAAATAGAGCCAGTTGCATACCTTTGTGTTCAAAAAACAGTGATTTTTCTCACTAATATTTGATGAGAAGTAAGCAGTAAGAGAGTTCAGAACTGTTTTGCTCATTACAGTTTCAAGCCAGAATTGGCTGTGAGTGAAAATGAAATGATTTCACTACTTAAACAAGTTAGAAACTAGCAAGAATTTGAAGATATCGACAGTCATCTTGAATGTTACAATGTAAATGAAGATTTGGAGAATGTAATCATTGAAAGCACTGTTTTGAATGCAGTCCACTATTTGAACAAGGTGTCTGCACTGATTTTGTTCATTTACGATCAATCAAAACAACACAGCAGCATACACTGGATGAATTCCTCCATTGATAACCATTAGGAATTAATGGACAGTTTGATAGTACTGTAGTAGTATTGATAATGTTCTAATTCGTTCTGTATTTCATTTAAATATACAATTTATTACTCAGTTAAATGGCAGTTGTCTTTTTTATACTTTTTAAACTACTTACCATCAAACTTCAGTGAACTGGGTTAGGTGCTTAATTGGGCTGAAATGTGCTGGTCCTGATGTTTCCCATTTAACCAGAATCCACTGTATTACTTTCCTCTCTGCAATATCATATTAAATTCCCAGCAGTTTTCCACTTCACTCTGCTTTCTGTATTTTCCTTCGAGATGCAAGTGAATAGGTTGGTACAATGATAAGCAGTTGAAAAGATACTCCTGCTGTCAAGGCTAGATTGTAATGTATTTGGAGTTTAGGATTATAACCAAACCAACGATGGCAATATAGGTCTAAGCATGCATTTTCCTACACTGAAGATAGTAATGCCATTTATTATCACCCTCACTGAAAATTTGTAGGTTTAGATAGGAAAGTTAATATTAAAAACTTGGTAAAATGAATAGTTATCATAGTATCTATTTTTTCTTTTGAATTAAATAGCTCTTCATTGCATTGAGAAATGAACTTTCTCTTTATTCTACATATCTTCAGTTGTATTGTTTGAATCAATATTAAATGAAAATATTACTTTAAAATTATCAATTAATATATAATGTCTTTACAGGGCTTTGGCGGATCCAAGTTGAGCTCTTTGTCCCTTGGACAGGGTCAAGGACCAATAGCCATGAATATGATTGAGATGGCAGTGAAGCATGGTTCTTGGGTAGTATTACAAAACTGTCATTTGGCAACATCATGGATGCCAACATTAGAAAGAGTTTGTGCGGTATGAATTTTTGTTCACTTTATTATATACATTGCAAATCACGGGAGGCCAATGCAGGAATTTTGTTTTCCCTGCTGTGTCCCATTTTTATTTAAAGTTGATTTTCCTATGGATATCAGATTTAAAAGTATATTTATTGGAAACACACTGAGAGTCTCATCAAAGTAGGAAAATAAGGGATGATGTAGTTCAGACCCAGACGTAGTTCCTGCATTTCTTCCCTTCCTCCATTTATGCCGTTGATTTCTCAAGCTGACCATAAACCATATTTCTGCAATGCAGGAAAGACCAGTTGGGAACATGTCTAGTGCCCACTTTACTGTAGTCTGTTCTATGGATCAGTTCTTAAAGGCTTTACTCTGACACTTGGTGGTGCAGGAGTTGTAAAAATTTTCTCCACTGCAACATATGACCTAATTTTACTTAGATAGAACTGTTTACATGCCCATTACACTCTTCAATGTTAAGCTGATGTGCAGGCTCATCAGAATTATTTGCTTTGCTATATCTCACACCTACCTAACCAGTCAGCTGACCATAAAACTAGAGCCTCGTGTTTGGCTGCTCATTGATTCAATGCTAATTTGGTTGAACTATGAAGACTGATTGTGCGTGACTATCTGTATATACCAAATGCTACAAAGATCACAGCCATGTAGAGGAGTATCAAAAGCTCTCCATCTCCCATAATTTAGACCATAAGATATAGGAGCAGAAGTAGGCCATTCAGACCTTCAGGTCTCCTCTGCCATTCAATCATGGGCTGATCTAATTCTTCCAGTCATCACCACTCCCCGCCTTCTCCCCATACCCTTTGATGCCCTGACTAATCAAGAATCTATCTATCTCTGCCTTAAATGCACCCAGTGACCTGGCCTCCACAGCTGTTTGAGGCAACAAATTCCACAGATTTATCACTCTCTGACTAATTTCTCCGCATCTCTGTTCTAAATGGACGTCCTTCTATCCTGAAGTCATGCCCACCATATCTAATTTGGAGCCATTAATTAAAATATGAAAAGTGACATTTTTTAATTTCAAGAACATAAATGAACAATTTAGTTGTATCAATGTAGAAATTGTACCGGGGAATTTAAAATCAAACCATTACTATCTTATACTTTGTTTGAATCTATTGCTTCTGGTTATTTAAACGTGTCTTGTTATTTGGATTGGTATAAAAGCAAAATATTGTAAATGTAGAAATTTTTTAATAAAATCATAGAATCTTGGAAATGCTTAGCAGGTCAAATTGTGTTGATGGAGAGAAAGTTAAATTTAATGCTTTGGGCTGGTGATCTTTTATCAAAACAGAATGTGTTAACTGCCTGAGTATTGTCAAGATATTCTGAATTAACCTCTTGCAGATGATTAACAAGGACTAAGAAAAGAAAACAATATTTATTTGTTGGTCTTCCTTTTTATGTAGCTGGTAAGGATTGTTAACAAATTCAGCAATTATTAACAGATGGAAAGTTTTCACATTTTAACAGCCAGCAGTGAGCACATTTCAGATCACCATTCTTTATGAAAATTGAAATCACATTTGTCATTCAAAGTGTCTAATTTTGCATAAAGTTTGTGTGAATTATACAATTTTGTCCTTCAGTTCAGTAAGACAGCTAAGTAAATAGCTGTAAACACAAGAGATTGTACAGATGCTGGCAATCCAGAGCAACACACACAAAATTCTGGAGGAACTCAGCTGGTGAGGCAGAATCTATGGAAATGAATAAACAGTTTACGTTTTGAGCCAAGAAAGATCCTTTCTCAGGATGGGAAAAGAAGGGGGAAGACACTAAAATAAAAATATGGGGAGAGGGGAAGGAAGACTGGCTAGAAGGTGTTAGGTGAAGATAGGTGGATGGGAAAAGCAAAGGGTTGGAGAAGGAGGAATCTGATAGGAGAGGAGAGTGGGCCATGGGGGAAAGAAAGGAAGAAGGGGGGCACCAGGGGAGCTGATAAGCAGGTGAGAAGAGTAAGAGGCCAGAGTGGGGAATAGAAGGAGAGGGAAAGGGGTTGGGTTTACCGGAAGGAGAAACTGACGTTCATGCCATCAGGTTGGAGGCTACCTAGTTGGAATATGAGGTGATACTCCTCCACCCATAGGGTGGCCTCATCATGCAGAAGAGGAGGTCATGGACTGACATGTTGCAATGGGAATAGAAATTAAAATGGTTGGGCACTGGGAAATTTCCACCAGGTAATATTTTGATTAGAAAGTTGTTTCTTAGGCCACACTCAAACACTATTTTAAATAAGTTCTGTGCAGAATGCTCGGTCCTGTTAATGCATCTCATTTTTGGCCTTTACTTGCATCTTGTTGATTTGTCTTGTGTTATTAAGGGTAATTTACTTCTGAGGTAACTAACAAGGCCAATATAATAACCACAGGTTCTTCCACAGGTGGGGCAGGTGGTGGCCAGTAGAGCCGAGTCTGGTAGATGGTCTGCTCCTTCCACTACTGATGCATGGCCTCTCTGTGCTCACTATGCATGACCTCCAGGTTCTCGATACCTTCTGCAATGCTTCCTCTCTATTTTGAATGTTCATGGACCTGAGATTTCCAAGAGTCATTTGATATGTTGAGATTTTTTCATGGAGACTTTGAGCAGAGAACATAAATTGTTGCTTCTGTCTTGTTTTAAAAAAAAAATCTCATGCCTTTAAAGTCCAGGAATGAACCTTGCCATTCTTTATTTAAGTACATTCATTTTAAGCATAAACAATAGTGAGCATTCTCTTGTGTGGAATCCCTTTGTTTCTGGTAAGTGGTGCAAATTGCATTTTAACTGGCTGCTGTTAACATGTTGGGAAATGGATCATTAAAATGGGAGTGCATACATTCTTCAAAGGACATACAGCTATGTAAGGTCTCATGATAAGCGAATATGCCATCACTGGAATGGTTAACAAGTTAGCCAATATCTAAAATGAAAGAATGTATCCTACATTCTCAGCTGTAGTGTTTCTAATTAAGCTGAGTCCTTTTGTTCTTCTGAGAATTAATATTGTTTCATGTGTAATTTTATTTCAGGAACTGAATCCAGAGACTACACATCCTGATTTTAGACTGTGGCTGACCAGCTATCCTTCTTCAAATTTCCCAGTTTCTGTTCTGCAGAATGGGGTCAAAATGACCAACGAAGCCCCAAAGGGACTTCGACCCAATATTATCCGATCGTACCTTATGGATCCCATTTCTGATCCAGAGTTCTTTGGCAGCTGCACAAAGCCGGTTAGTGCAATTTTAACCACGTCATTTAAGAATGAGCAAATCCATTTGAGTACATAATCCAAAGCCAAATGGGCCATTACACTTTCCCTTATCATAATTTGAGGATTAGAAATTAACTTTAGGGAAAAATAACATTTTTAAGAGCATGGTGTTTATTTAATATTATGTATCCTCTATTTATTTTAATTTAAGATTAACCTTCTGGAGGAAATGTCTGAAACTGTTTGAAATAGTTTTACACATGAGTGGTCAAAGCAATCTCTGGTGCAATGTATTGTCAAAGTCAATTTACTAATATTTATGGAGGCACCAGGAATAGCAGGTATCTCACCTGTTGACTGATGTAATTATGTAATGCATTACAATATGATTAAATTCGTGAACCCTTCAGAATTTTCTTTTAACAAAAATGCTGAAATTCTGTGTACTGACACTAAATAGTCCATTTATGATGTTTATTGTTCTGATCATTAGTTATATAGGTGACATTAGAAAGCAATGTTTTTCTTTTTTTATATGAGATATCCTTTGGAGTATAAAATTCCCAAAAAACAGGACATAATATAAATGCTCTATGGATATTGCAGAAATGTTTTCAAGAAAGATGCATTTAATTCCACGGTGTGTGGATTAGGATTTTAAGAATTAATTGAAGAAAATTGATGAATTATTTTAATGCATAATAATATGTATTTTTGTATATATATTATTTGGAACAAAAGGTAACAAAATTGATTACAGGTTGAATGCAAATGTAGGGCAAAATCTGACAACAGACTCTTTGTTTTCAGGTTTTTTTGACATGAGCAAATCCAATAAAATTTAATATAAGAACAAAAGAAATACTATCTATAGTTTGCAGTTGTGTTTAAGTTTGATGACACTGAAAGAAACTGAATATTATCCACAATATTTTTGTTTTAAAGTTAATTCAAAATAAGTAAAACACTTAAGACACATTAGTGTTGATGGAATGTACATGATGACTGGAATAGATGTATTGTTTTTTTTCCAACAGGCTGAATTTAAAAAGCTTCTCTATGGTCTATGTTTCTTTCATGCACTGGTCCAGGAAAGACGAAAATTTGGACCACTAGGATGGAATATTCCATACGAGTTCAATGAAACTGACTTGCGAATTAGTGTACAACAGCTTCACATGTTTCTTGACCAATATGAGGTGAGGGCTTCCTGACTCAGTAGATGCATCTCCACTCACTCTTTTGTCAATGACACTCTACACTTCCGAGGGGCATGTGTAATTTTCTTCAAATTTTGCAGTCCCTAGTATTGACTCATTCCAGTGAGCAATCTTCTAGGCTACATTCAAAACATCCTCATTGCTTTACTTCAACTTGATAAAGTGGCAAACTGCTGACACAATGCTACATTTCATTGCTTGTTGAAAGGTATTGATCAGATTTTCAGCTTTATAGTCCAAGGCAAATTCAAATAATTGGATCTTAACATTTATTCCAATAAGTTAACTATCAAGGTCCCAATTCTCCCATATTTTCATCTATTGACAGTACAGTTAGCCCTCCTTATCCACAAGGGATTGGTCCCAGGACCCCTCGCGGATTCCAAAATTCACGGATGCTCAAGTCCCTTATTCAACCTGTCTCAATGCGGTGGATCTTTGGATGCAGTGGAACCCCAAACCTTATTTAACCTGTCTCAATGCGGTGGACATTAGGACCCGGCACCAGTGCTCTGAATGCGCAGAGCATTATTTTCTGTTCATGAAAATAATCACGATCATGATTGAAAATAAAGTGGAAATAATAAAGCGATCAGAAAGCGGTGAAATGCCATCAGTCATTGGAAAAGTGTTAGGCTATGTCGGTCAATGATCGGAACAATTTTAAAAGGATAAAGTGAGAAAGGCCATGCCCTGATGAAAGCTACAATTATTACTAAGCAACGCAGTGGTTTAATTATTGGGTTTTGGGGTTTTGGGTTTTTGATCCTCCATATCAACTTGGCACAGTGGAGAGTGCACTCGACAGCAGTCTGTCACTAGATCGAATTCAGTAACGGTTCCTGAGCCGGGCGATGAAACATACGTTCTTAAGTGTTTTATATGCATGGAAAGGTAAAATATATACTATATACTAAGACAAACGTTTGACTAACTGACGCTTAATAATACCGGATGTAGCTGTTCCGACTGAATTAATAAGAGAACTTCCGATTTTTTTCGCTCCCTATCCATGATAATCCACACACATCCTCCCGTATACTTTAAATCATCTCTAGATTATTTATAATACCTAAAACAATGTAAATGCTATGTAAAATAGTTGTCATACTACATTGTTTAGCGAATAATGACAAGGAAAAAAAAGTCTGTGCATGCTCGAACAACAAGTGCTGGAAGAGCACTTCCGGGTTTTCGCGATTCACGGTTGGTTGAATTCGTGGATGCGGAATTCGCAGATAAGGAGGGCCAACTGTACATCCAATGTACAACTAAACCGTTCTATAAGAACTGATGAGAATTGAATTCATTGTAAAAAAAGACAGTAAACCACTGGTATGCAGTGGCTTCTACAGGGCCAGCCAAAGGTGGTGCTGTCTTTTTTTAAATGTATTTTTTATGATTACAAGACATTGTTGGTCATTAAGACCTTAAAGTACTGTAGGTAAACCCCATCAGCAAGCTGCTCATTGGTGGAGGAACTGAAGGAGCTGGACTTGGTGCAGATTGTTCTGCTGCCTGCGTCAGAGAGGCATCAGTGCGTGAAGGCAGTGTGCAGTCTGAACAGCGAGTGATCACGAGGCCCTGTTGGACATCGTTAATGTGGAATGCTGCAAGTCTGATTCACTGGTATATTAGCGGGTGGAGGGGGGTGGGGAGAGCTGAGTCATAGCAAGAACAAGGCCTCAAGCCCTGTGGCTCAGAAGGGTAGGGAAGGAAGAGGAAGGCAGTAGTGATAGGGGACTCTCAGACAGGCAATTCTGTGGATGCAGGAAAGAAACTCGGATGGTAGTTTGCCTCTCAGTTGCCAGGGTCCAAGATATTTCAGATCGTGTCCAAGATATCCTGCAGTGGGAGGGAGAACAGCCAGAGGTCGTGGTACATATTGGTACCAATGACATAGGTAGGAAAAGGGAAGAGGTCCTGAAAAAAGACAACAGGGAGTTAGGAAAGCAGTTGAGAAGCAGGACCACAAAGGTAGTAATCTTGGGATTACTGCCTGTGCCACGTGACACTGAGGACTAGAATGAGGTGGAGGATAAATGCGTGGCTGAGGGATTGGAACAGGGGGCAGGGATTCAGATTTCTGGATCATTAGGACCTCTTTTGGGGCAGGTGTGACCTCTACAAAAAGGATGGGTTGCACTTGAATCCCAGCGGGACCAATATCCTGGCGGGGAGGTTTGCTAAGGCTACTGGGGAGAGTTTAAACTAGAATTGTTGGGGGGTGGGAACTGAACTGAAGAGACTGGGGAAGAGGCAGTTGGCTCACAAATAGAGAAAGCTTGGAGACAGTGTGTGAGGGAGGATAGTCAGGTAAGAGAGAAGGGACACGCTCAGACGGACGGCTTGAGATGTGTCTATTTTAACACAAGGAGTATTATGAACAAAGCAGATGAGCTTAGAGCATTGATCAGTACTTGGAACTATGATGTGGTGGCCATTACAGAGACTTGGATGGCTCAGGGACAGAAATGGTTACTTCAAGTGCCGGGTTTTAGATGTTTCAGAAAAGACAGGGAGGGAGGCAAAAGAGGTGGGGGCATGGCACTGTTGATCAGAGATAGTGTCATGGCTGCAGAACAGGTGGATATCATGGAGGGATTGTCTACAGAGTCTCTGTGGGTGGAGATTAGGAACAGGATGGGGTCAATAACTCTACTGGGTGTTTTTTATAGGCTGCCCAATTGTAACAGGGATATCGAGGAGCAGATAGGGAAACAGATCCGGGAAAGGTTGTCGTGATGGGAGATTTTAATTTCCCAAATATCGATTGGCATCTCCCTTGAGCGAGGGGTTTAGATGGGGTGGAGTTTGTTAGGTGTGTTTAGGAAGGTTTCTTGACAGAATATGTAGATAAGCCTGCAAGAGGAGAGACTGTACTTAATTTGGTATTGGGAACTGAACCTGTACAGGTGTCAGATCTCTCAGTGGGAGAGCATTTTGGAGATAGTGATCATAATTCTATTTCCTTTACAACAGCATTGGAGAGAGATAGGCACAGACAAGTTAGAAAAGCATTTAATTGGAGTAAGGGGAATTATGAGGCTATCAGGCAGGAAATTGGAAGCTTAAATTGGGAACTGATGTTCTCAGGGAGAAATGTGACAAATGTTCAGGGGATGTTTGTGTGGAGGTCTGCATAGGTACGTTCCAATGAGACAGGGAAGTTATGGTAGGGTACAGGAACCGTGGTATCCAAAGGCTGTAGTAAATCTAGTCAAGAAGAAAAGAAAAGCTTACGAAAGGTTCAGAGAGCTAGGTAATGTTAGAGATCTAGAAGATCTAACAGGAAGGAAGGAAGAGCTAACAGGAAGGAGCTTAAGAAGGAAATTAGGAGAGCCTAAAGATAGATAGATAGATACTTTATTCATCCCCATGGGGAAATTCAACTTTTTTCCAATGTCCCATACACTTGTTGTAGCAAAACTAATTACATACAATACTTAACTCAGTAAAAAATATGATATGCATCTAAATCACTATCTCAAAAAGCATTAATAATAGCTTTTAAAAAGTTCTTAAGTCCTGGCGGTAGAATTGTAAAGCCTAATGGCATTGGGGAGTATTGACCTCTTCATCCTGTCTGAGGAGCATTGCATCGATAGTAACCTGTCGCTGAAACTGCTTCTCTGTCTCTGGATGGTGCTATGTAGAGGATGTTCAGAGTTATCCATAATTGACTGTAGCCTACTCAGCGCCCTTCGCTCAGCTACCGATGTTAAACTCTCCAGTACTTTGCCCACGACAGAGCCCGCCTTCCTTATCAGCTTATTAAGACGTGAGGCATCCCTCTTCTTAATGCTTCCTCCCCAACACGCCACCACAAAGAAGAGGGCGCTCTCCACAACTGACCTATAGAACATCTTCAGCATCTCACTACAGACATTGAATGACGCCAACCTTCTTAGGAAGTACAGTCGACTCTGTGCCTTCCTGCACAAGGCATCTGTGTTGGCAGTCCAGTCTAGCTTCTCGTCTAACTGTACTCCCAGATACTTGTAGGTCTTAACCTGCTCCACACATTCTCCATTAATGATCACTGGCTCCATCTGAGGCCTAGATCTCCTAAAGTCCACCACCATCTCCTTGGTCTTGGTGATATTGAGACGCAGGTAGTTTGAGTTGCACCATATCACAAAGTCCTGTATCAGTTTCCTATACTCCTCCTCCTGTCCATTCCTGACACACCCCACTATGGCCGTGTCATCAGCGAACTTCTGCACATGGCAGGACTCTGAGTTATATTGGAAGTCTGATGTGTACAGGGTGAACAGGACCGGAGAGAGTACGGTTCCCTGCGGCGCCCCTGTGCTGCTGACCACCGTGTCAGACTTACAGTCTCCCAACCGCACATACTGAGGTCTATCTGTCAAGTAGTCCACTATCCAATCCACCATGTGAGAGTCTACTCCCATCTCCGTTAGTTTGTGCCTTAAGATCTTGGGCTGGATGGTGTTAAAGGCATTAGAGAAGTCAAGGAATGTAATCCTCACAGCACAACTGACCCCCTCTAGGTGAGAGAGTGATTTGTGCCATGAGAAGGCCTTGGCGGGCAGAATTAAGGGAAACCCCAAGGCATTCTACAAGTATGTGAAAAGCAAGAGCATAAGACGTGAAAGAATAGGAAATATCAAGTGTGACAGTGGGAAAGTGTGTATGGAATTGGAGGGAATAGCAGAGGTACTTAATGAATACTTTGCTTCAGTATCCACCACGGAAAAGGATCTTGGTGATTGTAGTGATGACTTACAGTGGACTGAAAAGCTTGAGCATGTAGATATTAAGAAAGAGGATGTTTCCACGGTGTTGCCTGTTTACAGCCGCACTGGAGTCGCTGCACTCCAAGTGTGACATGGCATCCAAGCTGGATTTGGTGCTGCTCCCCAGTGTTTGCTCGGTAGAAGACAAGCCATCTTGTGTTCAACTGCAGACTGCTGCAACATCCATGGACTTAGGGTCTTGGACTACAGATTTTTTTGTGTGTATTTTGCAGATATCTTATATGTGCTTGTAATCTTAGACAGTATGTGCTCTATATGCCTTGTGCTGTGTATGGACTGTTGATACTGTGTTTTGCGTCTTGGCCCCGGAGTAACACTATTTTATTTGCCTGTATTCATGGATATTCACATATGCTTGAATTACAGTTAACTGTGAACTTGAACTTTATATTGATTTTTTAAAATGATTCCCCATTTTCCTTTGATTAAAACTGATACAAAACTGAACTGTGGTAAAGCTAGCTTTTTGTAATTATTTGAATCCCCTCTCAAAACTTATAAGCTGACATCAGCTTTGTGGCAATTCAGATAATAGCCTTATGCATTGTCCAAGCTCATCAGTGATACAAAATACGTAGGATAAGTAAATTGTCAGTTCTCAAGGAGTGTCCTGTTACATAATCCGTCAATATTTAAAATCAATTATGATCTACAGAAAAAAATTGAAAATGTAAGGTGTTATAAGTAACCTCATATTGGTTTGTTATAATTAGATTTCTTGCAGTTGACTCAATTGCAGGTGTTCATTTACTCAGGAAATCCCTCTTGATGCTTTACGATACATGACTGGTGAATGCAACTACGGCGGCAGAGTGACAGATGACTGGGACCGGCGCACGCTGCGCTCAATCCTTAATAAATTCTACAACAAAGAAATTACATCAAACCCAAAATACACATTTGATTCAAGTGGTATTTATTATCCACCTGCAGAAGGAGAGGTAAAGAAAATTCTTATTGTTTGTGGGCATATTATTATGAAATCACTTTAGAAAAAAATATTCCCTTTTTTATACTTACCTTAGAAAGTTTTTAGAAGAATAATTATTTAAGTTATGGTAGTAAAAAAAAATTGAAAGTTGTACTGAAATATAGTCATCTAATAAACCTGTTAACCTCCTTACAGTACATCAGCTACATTGAATACACTAAGAGCCTTCCTTTGAACCCAACACCAGAAATATTCGGAATGCACACCAATGCAGATATCATGAAAGATCAATCTGAGACCCAAACTCTGTTCAACAGTATCCTACTTACTCAGGTATTTCAGATGCTTTCTGTAGTTCGAATAAAATAAGGAACACTAAAGTTTTGAACTGAGTAGAGCAATTACTGTACATTGGAATTTGCTTTATTGGTCTTACAAAGGATCATCTGGGTGATATTATGTATACACTAGATTATGTAAAAATGCATGAACAAAGCATACAAGAACTGTCCTTTCTAACGCCATATCTATTATCGATAATATAAAAGTAGTCCTTTTGCAGCACTGGTGAAATGTCAAGCAAAAGACAGAAGAAATGATCATGATTTAAAGGAAAGCAGGGGTTGATAGTGACTTGACTAAATTGGTACTACTGGAATGACAAGTTCACCAAAATGAGGTTGGTAGCTTATTGCCTAGATCCCCTTTCCCTTTCACTATTTTGGCATTACCTGTGTACATGGCTTTCTGCTAATAGATGCGTCGGCCCAACATAACCACTCGAGCTGTGTGGATCTGCTACTAATGTACAGTATGGTGATTCTGTTTCAATAAGGTCTTGATATCCAATTTTTTTCTGGTTGCTTCATCCTCTTTCTTATATAGTTGCAAAATTGCTTGGCAGATTGCTTAATATAGTCAATTCATTTTACATTTTTTCTAAGGAGTTTTAACAAAATTGCAATAAAATATGTTGTCTTGTTTTAAAGATAATTTTACATTGTAACTTACAAGAAATTCTCTTTTGACTTAGATATTCATAACTTGCAGTGGCATGCAAAAGTTTGGGCACCCCTGGTCAAAATTTCTATTACTGGGAATAGCTAAGTGAGTAAAAGATGACCTGATTTCCAAAAGGCATAAAGTTAAAGATGAAACATTTCCTTAATATTTTAAGCAAGATTACTTTTTTATTTCCATCTTTTACAGTTTTAAAATAACAAAAAAGGAAAGGGGCCCGAAGCAAAAGTTTAGGCACCCTGCATGGTCAGTACTTAGTAACACCCCCTTTGGCAAGTATCACAGCTTGTAAATGCTTTCTGTAGCCAGCTAAGAGTCTTTCATTTCTTGTTGGGGGGATTTTCACCCATATTTCCTTGCAAAAGGCTTCTAGTTCTTTGAGATTCTTGGGCCATCTTGCATGCACTGCTCTTTTAAGGTCTATCCACAGATTTTCTATAATGTTCAGGTCAGGGGACTGTGAGGGCCATGGCAAAACCTTCAGCTTGCACCTCTTGAGGTAGTCCATTGTGGATTTTGAGGTGTGTTTAGGATCATTATCCTGTTGTAGAAGCCATCCTCTTTTCATCTTCAGATTTTTTTCAGATGGTGTGATGGTTGCTTCCAGAATTTGCGGGTATTTAATTGAATTCATTCTTCCCTCTACCAGTGAAATGTTCCCCGTGCCACTGGTTGCAACACAAGCCCAAAGCATGATCGATCCACCTCCGTGTTTAACAGTTGAAGAGGTGTTATTTTCATGAAATTCTGTACCCTTTTTTTCTCCAAACGTATCTTTGCTCATTGCTGCCAAAATGTTCTATTTTAACTTCATCAGTCCACAGGACTTGTTTCCAAAATGCATCAGGCTTGTTTAGATGTTCCTTTGCAAACTTCTGTGCTGAATTTTGTGGTGAGGACACAGGAAAGGTTTTCTTCTGATGATTCTTCCATGAAGGTCATATTTGTGCAGGTGTCGCTGCACAGTAGAACAGTGCACCACCACTCCAGAGTCTGCTAAATCTTCCTGAAGGTCTTTCGCAGTCTAACAGGGGTTTTGATTTGCCTTTCTAACAATCCTACAAACAGTTCTCTCAGAAAATTTTCTTGGTCTTCCAGACCTCAACTTGACCTCCACCATTCCTGTTGACTGCCATTTCTTAAATACATTACGAACTGAGGAAACGGCTAACCTGAAAATGCTTTGCTATCTTCTTATAGCCTTCTCCTGCTTTGTGGGCATCGTTTATTTTAATTTTCAGAGTCCTACACAGCTGCTTAGAGGAGCCCATGGCTGCTGATTGTTGGGACAAAGTTTAAGGAGTCAGTGTATTTACAAAGCTTTGAAATTTGCATCACCTGGCCTTTCCTAACAATGATTGTGAACAAGCCATAGCCCTAACAAGCTAATTAAGGTCTGAGACCTTGGTAAAAGTTATCTGAGAGCTCAAATCTCTTGGGGTGTCCAAGTTTTTGCATGGTACTCCTTTCCTTTTTTTCCACTCTGAAATTGTACAAAACAAAAATAATACACTAATCTTGCTTAAAGTGTTGAAAAGAATGTTTCATGTTTAACTTTAACTTTTTTTTGGAGATAAGTTCATCTTCTACTCACTTAACTGTTTACAGTAACAGAAGGGGTGCCCAAACTTTTGCATGCCACTGTATGTTAAATATTCAGTGTTGTGGGAAATATCAAAAAGAATACTAAACAACCTGCTCCTAAACTTGGGTGCAACAGAGAGCTTTACCATTTAGCTCAAATAATGAATGCTTTTCATTCATATTACAGATAAAATTACAACTTACTATAAACTATCTAACATTGCATATAGTGTTACTAATATATCTTTCTATCCATTATCACAATCATAACTAAATAAACTGCTATTTTTCTGAAATTTATTATTATTTATATAGACTGAGCAGTCAAGTTGTGCACATGTGCAGTATTCCATGTAATGGGAGAGACAGGTCTGATTACATACATCCAGACATAATACAGGTGCTATACTTATCAGTCATCTGTTAGAAAATAATATGCCCACTAATGGAATGTACAAGTTAATTATGGGATGAGTTGTGCTGGTTATGCCAGGCTAGTCCAAGAGGAACAACCAGGCTTCAGCCTTTCAGTCTGAAGTAAATCCTGGAATGTTCAACACTTACTAACAGGTTTGGGGAGGGATACTGAATCTGTGAGACTGCCTTTCTGCTGGACTCCCTAGTGTCAAAAACCTATTGGTTTCAATGGGTTTTTCTAGACGCAGTTTTGAGAGCAAAGGGAAAGGTAAATTAATTTTTTGAAAATAAATGATTTTGCTCTTTTTAATGTTTTTATTTACTGAAATATTTTATGTATTTAACTAATTTGTATTCTGTATACTTTAATATTTACAATAATTTTGATGGTTCTTAATATCTCTGAATATTTAGAAATATCAGAGATATTGGAAATTAAATATCAATGGCAGCTTTTTCCATGGACAATGTCTCTCCCCCCCCCCCCCCCCAATCATATTTGTCTTCTGTCAAAGGTGTTGCAAGGGAGGACCTTCTACACTCCTGTGTGCAAGTCTTGGTTACTGTTCAACTTAAGATTCTGTAGATGTTGGAAAGCTAGATCAACACATACAATGATGGAGGACTTGATCTCACCTATCACCTGTTAGCTTGCACTGTTCCCCCTCACCCATCACCTGATTGTGGCTTCTGTCTCTTCTTTTCCAGTCTTGAAACGTTGACTGCCTATTTCCCTCCATAATGGATTTTCAAAAAGCCTTTGATAAAGTCCCACATAGGAGATTAGTAGGCAAAATTAGAGCACATGGTATTGGGAGTAGGGTACTAGCATGGATAGAAAATTGATTGGCAGACAGGAAACAGAGTAGGGATTAACGGGTCCTTTTCAGAATGACAGGCAGTGACTAGGCTCAGTGCCCGGACCGCAGCTGTTTACAACGTACATTAATGATTTAGATGAAGGGATTAAAAGTAACTTCAGCAAATTTGCGGATGACACAAAGCTGGGGGCAGTGTGAAATATGAGGAGGATGTTAGGAGAATGCAGGGTGACTTGGACAGGTTGGGTGAGTGGGCAGATGCATAGGAGATGCAGTTTAATGTGGATAAATGTGAGGTTATCCACTTTGGTGGCAAGAACAGGAAGGCAGATTACTATCTAAATGGAGTCAAGTTAGGAAAAGGGGAAGTACAACGAGATCTAGGTGACCTTGTTCATCAGTCACTGAAAGTAAGCATGCAGGTACAGCAGGCAGTGAAGAAAGCTAATGGCATGTTGGCCTTCATAACAAGGGGAGTTGAATATAGGAGCAAAGAGGTCCTTCTGCAGTTGTACAGGGCCCTGGTGAGACCACACCTGGAGTATTGTGTTCAGTTTTGGTCTCCAAATTTGAAGAAGGACATTCTTGCTATTGAGGGAGTGCAGCGTAGGTTCACGAGGTTGATTCCTGGGATGGTGGGACTGTCATATGCTGAAAGATTGGAGCGACTGGGCTTGTATACACTGGAATTTAGAAGGATGAGAGGGGATCTGATTGAAACATATAAGATTATTAAGGGATTGGACATGCTAGAGGCAGGAAACATGTTCCCGATGTTGGGGGAGTCCAGAACCAGAGGCCACAGTTTAAGAATAAGGGGTAGGCCATTTCGAATGGAGTTCAGGAAAAACTTTTTCACCCAGTGAGTTGTAGATCTATGGAATGCTCTGCCTCAGAAGGCAGTGGATGCCAATTCTCTGGATGCTTTCAAGAAAGAGTTAGACAGAGCTCTTAAAGATAGCAGAGTCAAGGGATATGGGGAGAAGGCAGGAATGGGGTATTGATTGTGGATGATCAGCCATAATCACAGTGAATGGCGGTGCTGGCTCGAAAGGCTGAATGACCTACTCCTGCACCTATTGTCTATTATTGCCTGACCTACTGAGTTCCTCCAGCATTTTGTGAGTATTGGTCAGACATTGCCAGACTCTTGGGTGTGAAGGTCCAATGATAAAGACTGTTTGTATTCTGCTTAGATAAACAAGAAGCTATAGGGATTGTGAATAGTATTTCTGGAGCAGCAGGTGTGCTCCAGTCTAGTGTCTTTTTTAATTATTTGCTTTGTAGTAGATCCAAAGGTCACTGATCTATTTTATATCTGGCTTGATTTGTACTGTTAAGTTAAATTAGGTGCCCTTTAAAACTGGTACTTATACTATTCCCATAGATTTTCCTGCTATACAGGATTGAAATTACCAACTGTAGTTCAAATCAGAAAGATTTCTAAAAAATTAAGTACAACTTGCCATTAAGCTGTTCAAACAAGCATCAAACATAAACAGGAAACTATATTAAATTTGGCAAGGACCTTCAGAAATTCATTGCTATGCTGATATATAAGAGTTCCTAAATATCTGGTCAGGTACCAGGAATAAGAATAGATTGAAAGATTGCCAAAAAGTGAAAAAGCAGGCAGAACAAGTTTAGAGAAGACTCTTGGACTGGCAGAAAATCAAACTTGATGAATGTGATAAGCAAACAGCCTCTGTTCAGGAACAGAGTGGAGCTTTTAATATCTGAATTTCCTTGGCCTACCTTATACCAATTGATGACCAAATGAGTTTGGCCAATTAGCAGTAAATGTTGGTGAAATTTTGTGTCATCTCCTTAGTAAGGGTAAGGGGTTGGGAAGGGTAAACAGTGGCTTGTAACTTAATAATTATTCAGAACTAAACTATCATACACAATCATTCCTAACAAAGGCACCTCCAAACGGTGGAAATTTTAAAGTCCTGCATACTGCCCTGAAAGGTGGACCTGAAGATTTTCTGGCTCCTCCATGCCATTAAGAAGAAAATAGTAAAATGATTTACTTACACTACAGGTCTCAGCAGGTTTTATCAGGGCCACTCCCTTCTCTTCAAGCTACATATCAAAGTACCATATACATCTATGGTACTTTAATATATAGCTTTTCTATGAGCTCCAAATATATCTATTTGTATTCTGTGAGTATCCTTGTTGCTGGGAATTTAATACTGCACTTGAGCAGATCTGATTCAGAATTAAATATGTAAGCTAGTCTGTCATCTCTATGCAGCTCTGCTTCTTGGTACTGTTTCTGCAGAGCATCCAGCTTAGGCTAAATTTAAAGTTAAATGCCAATTTAATTTAATGCTCTGAGTCAAGACGTTGGGGGTCAGGATCTACTATGATGGCTTGAGCATAATAGTCAGTGTGATAATGGAAGAGTGCTGGATTGTCACCCGTGTCATCTTTTGAGCAAGATGGTGAACCAGAAGGCTCATCGGTTCTCTCAAATGAACCAAGAGAAATTATTGGCACACCCTCATTTCTTTGCTTAGCAGAGCAGGTATTCATGCCATTTTGGCCAATATTTATTTTTCAACAGAATGGACTGAAGAGTTTTTTTAAGAAGTTATTTAAAGACATTGAAACATATTATAAAGCTCAATCATTCATTCTTTAATTTTTGGGCATAAGTTACAATATGGAGTAGTTTTCTGATTTCTCACTATCAGCAATATACAGTATCTTGTGTTTTGAAGCAAAGCAGCAGGAAATTAATGAGCTTATAAACTCTGATTTTTCAATACATGGCTGACGAAAGGTTAAAATCTCAAAACCTACACTTTTATGCCAAGTTTAAATTAAATTCTCTGCTCACCTTGATCAATATCACTTCAATATTTGGTGAATCATGATACTCAGATGGAGACAGCTTTGAGGATAAAACTTGAATGGGAATAGTTGCTAGCTATTTACAGTAGCCTGCAATGTTTATGCCAATCCTGGTGTCAAGTTAAACTAAATTTCTTCTGATCCATATTCCTCCAATGCCCGCATAGTTCGTGTATCTATATAACAACCCTTTAAGCGACATTATCATTTCTGCTTCCATTACTACCTCTTGTGGCATCTTTAAAAAAACTTTGAACTTTCCCCCTGTGATTTGAACTGTCTACCAATCTACTTATCTGGTAATTTTATGAACTTCTTTCAGATCTCCCCACAGTCTCCGAAACTCCAGGGAAAACTACCCAGCTGTATTGAACCTTTTCTTATACCCTCTAATACAGCAAGCATCGTGGTAAACCTTTTCTGCAACCTTTCCAAAGCTTCCACATCTTTTCTTGTAATGGGCCAACCAGAACTGCACACAATATTCAATACAAGTGTGGCCTAACTAATCTTTTATATTCCTGCAACAGGACTTCCAAAACTGTTGTACTTGATGCCTAGACCTATGAAGGCTCTCATGCAATATGCCTTTTTTTTCAGCCTATGTTGGGGAGCACTTTCAGGGAGTTATGGACTTGCACTACAAGATTCCTCTTTTCATCAGTGCTGTTAAGGGTCCTGCCATTATCCATATATTTCCCCCTTGTATTTGATCTCACAAAGTGCAACACATCACATCTACTCAGAATAGACTCTTTTTTTCAATTTATCTGTCAATATCTGTCACTGGTCTGAACTCTGCTGTATCTTTTTACAGCAGCTCCACAACACCATCAACCTTTGTGTCATCTGTAAGCTCACTAAACACCACTCTACATTTTCATTCATTAATTGTGTGGATAGCCAGAGGCTTTTCCCCAGGGCTGATAACACAAGGGGGCATAGTTTTAAGGTGCTTGGGAGTAGGTACAGTGGGGGGGGGGTGGAATGACAGAAGTAAGTTTTTCACACAGAGAGTGGGGAGTGTGTATATGCACTGCCAGCAATGGTAGTAGAGGTGGATACAATAGGGTATTTAAGGGACTCTTGGACAGGTACCTGGAGCGTAGAAAAATAGAGGGCTATGTGATAAGGAAATTCTTGGCAGTTTCTAAAATAGGTTACATGGCCAGCACAACATTGTGAGCCAAAGGGCCTGTAATGTGCTGTAGATTTCTATGTTCCATGTTAAGTATCATTCTATTAATTCTAATTTTATTGAATTTATCTTTTTGGTGGGGAGGGGGAACTAGCCATCTCCAGCATTTGCAATCCAACTGTAACTGGTGCCGAGAAGATGGTGGTGAGCTGCTGTGAAGGTACTCACGTGATTCTCTGGCAGAGGAAGATCAAGGATGTCAACCCAACAATCATGACTGAATCATGACATGCTTCCAAGACAATATAAAGTGTGACTTAAAAGGAAGCTCACAAATGGTACTAATCTTGTGTGCCTATGGCCCCTGTCTTCTTGGTGTTAAATTTAATGGGTTTCGTGTGGCCCTGTTGGAGAAGTCTAGGTGACTATTTGAATTGTATTTGTTCATGGTTGGCGCGTGCCCCTAGTGGGCAAGGCATCAGACTAGTAACCTGAAGGTCACTGGTTCGAGCCTCAGCTGAGGCAGCGCGTTTGTGTCCTTGAGCAAGGCACTTAACAACACATTGCTTTGCGACGACACCGGTGCCAAGCTGCATGGGTCCTAGTGCCCTTCCCTTGGACAACATCGGTGGCGTGGAGAGGGGAAGGCCTGCAGCTTGGGCAACTGCCAGTCTCCCATACAACCCAGGCGCAGATCCATGGTCTCTTGAGACCAACGGATGCCACCACCATTCATGGTACATGCAAATGGTGATGCAAATATAATAAAAGTTACTGTTTCATTGCACTGCTGTTGGGAGGGAATAAACCTCTGGAATGATGCACAGGATACTAAGGAAGCACACAACTTTATCCTGGAGGGTGTGAAGTTTCTGGAAAGTTGTTGGAGCAAATGAAAAAATTTCATCTTTTGGCTTTGGGTTTATAGCTGAGTTTAAAAAAAATATATAGTGAGAAAATGAATCATTCATCACTAGATACTCAAATTCACAGTTGGATTTCTGGTCAATGGTAAAAAGAATCAGGCCATTTGACCTGTTGAGTCATAGATGATCCATTTTTTTCACAGCCCTAATTTCCTGCATTTCCCCCAACCTCCTGCCTCTGCCCCCCCAATATCCATTCATGCCTTGACCAATCATGAATCAATCAACAATACATTGCCTTAAATATACATGAATACTTGGCCTCCACAGCTGCCACAGCTAATTCCACAGATTAATCACTCTCTGGCTAAATCCTCCTCTATTTTGAGGCTGTGTCCTCTGGTCTTAGACACTCCCACCATAAGAAGCATCCTTTCCACATCCATTCTATCAAGACCTTTCAGCATTCGACAGGTTTCAAATAGGTCACCCCTCATTCTTTTAAATTACATTGAATACAGCCCCAGAGCCATCAAGTGCTCTTCATATGACAACCTGTTTAATCCTGGTATCATTTTCATGAACCTCCTTTGAACCCTCTCCAGTTTCAGCACATTCTTTCCAAGATAAGGGACCCAAAGCTGCACCCAATACTGTAAGTGAGACTCACTGGTGCTTTATAAAATCTCAACATTACATCCTTACTTTTTTATTGTAGTCCTTTTGAAATGAATGCTAACATTGCATTTGCCTTTGTCACCACTGACTCAACCTGCAAATTAATCTTTAGAGAATCCTGCACAAGGACTCCCAAATCACTTTGCACCTCAGATTTTTGTATTTTCTCTCCATTTAGAAAATAGTCATCCCTTTCATTTCTTCTGCCAAAGTGCATGACCATACTCTTCCTAACACTGTATTCCATCTGCCACTTCTTTGCCCATTCTCCTAATCTGTCTAAATCCTTCAGTAATCTCCTTATTTCCTCAGAACTACCTGCCTCTCCACCTCTCTTTGTATCATCTTCAAACTTCACAACAAAGCCATCAATTCCATTATCCAAACCACTGGCATACAATGTAAGAAGAATTGGTTCCAACACAGACCACTGTGGAGCACCACTAATCACCTGCAGCCAACCAGAAAAGGCTCCCTTTATTCCCACTCTTTGTCTCCTGCCATTCAGCTACTGTTTTATTCATACTAGAATCTTTCCTGTAATACCACAGGCTCATAGCTTGTTAAGCAGCCTTATGTGTGGCCATTTCGGAAGGGTAAAAGGCCTTCTGAAAATCCAAGGACAAAACATCAATCGATTCCCCTTTGTCTATCTTGCCTGTTATTTCTTCAAAGAAATCCAATGGATTTGTCAGGCAAGATTTTCCCTTGAGGAAACCATGCCTATTTTATAATGTGCCTCCAAGTACCCCGAAACCACATCTTTCAACAAACGACCCCAACATCTTCCCAACCACTGAAGTCAGACTAACTGGCCTATAATTTCCTTTCTTCTGCCTCTCTCCTTTCTTGAAGGGTGGAGTGATATTTGGAATTTTCCAGTATTCAGAAACTGTTCCAGAATCTAGTGATTCTTGAAAGATCATTACTAATGCCTCCACAATTTCCTCAGCCACCTCTTTCATTACCCTGGAGTGTACACCATCTGGTCCAGGTGACTTATCTATCTTAAGGCCTTCCAGTTTCCCAAGAATCTTCTCTCTAGAGATAGTAACTTCACACACTTCATGACCCCTGACACCTGGAACTTCCACCATACTGCTAGTGTCTTGACAGTGAAGACTGATGCACAATACTTAGTCAGTTCATCTGCCATTTCCTTGTCCTCCATTACTACCTCTCCGGCACTGTTTTCCAATGGTCTGATATCCATTCTTGCTTCTCTTTTACACTTCATGTATCTGAAGATACTTCTGTGATCCTCTTTAATTTTGTTGACTATCTTACTTTTGTTTTCCATCTTTACCTTAATTACTTTTTTAGTTGCCATTTGTTGGTGTTTTAAAGCTTTCCAGTCCCCTAATGTCTCACTATTGTTGCTCTATTATATGCCCTCTCTTTGGCTTTTATGTTGGCTTTGACTTCTCTTGTTAGCCATGGTCAAGTCATCTTGCCTTTAAAATACTCCTTCCTCTTTGGGATGTATATATCCGGTGCCTTATGAATTGTTTCCAGAAATTCCAGCCATTGCTGCTGTGCTGTCATCCCTGCCAGTGTTCTCTTCCAATCAATTCTGACCAACTCCTCTCTCACGCCTCTGTAATTCCCTTTACTCCACTGTAGTACCGATACATCTGACTTTAGCTTCTCATTCTCAAACTTCAGAGTGAATCCAATCATGTTATGATCACTAGCCGCTAAGGCTACTTTTACCTTAAGCTCTCCAATCAATTCCAGTTCATTGCACAACACCCAACCCAGAATTGCTCTCACTCTCGTGGGCTCAATCATGAGCTGCTCTAGAAAGCCATCCCGTAAGCATTCTAGAAATTCCACCTCTTGGAATCCGACACCAACCTGATTTTCCCAATCTACCTCCATATTCGAATCCACCATGACTATTGTAACATTGCCCTCCCGTTGTAACTTATAGAGTACATCCTTACCACTGTTTGGGGTTCTGTGCATAACTCCCAACAGGGTGTTTTTACCCTTGCAGTTCCTTAGCTCTACCCACAATGATTCCACACTTCCCAACCTTATGTCACCTCTTTCTAATGATTTTAATTTTATTTTTTACCAACAAAACCACACCACACTCTCGGCCTTCTTGTATATCGTTTCAATAATATATGTATCCTTGGTCATTAAGTTCCGAGCTATAATCTTCTTCCAGCCAATGTTCATTGATGCCTACAACATTATACTTGTCAATCTGTAACTGTGCTACAAGTTCATTGACCTTATTCCATATACTGTGTGTATTCAACTATAACACCTTCAGACGTATTCACCTTTCTAGATTTTGTCTGCCTTTTATGTTGCAATTCATCCTGTTGACTGCAAATTTGCCCTATCATCAGCTTCTCCTTGCTAAAAGTTTCACTGTACATTGCCTCTGTTTGTAAACCAGCTGCCTTATCTTCAGGACTATCACCAAAGTTCCTATCCCCATTCCAAATTAATTTACACCCACCCAAAGAACTCTAGCAAACCTGCCTGCAAGCATATTTGACCCCTTTGGGTTCAGGTGTAACTTGTCCCTTTTGTACAGGTTGTACCTTCCCCAGAAGAGATCCCAATGCCTCCTATGCCAGTTCCTCACCCACATATTCACCTGCCAAGTCATCTTATTCTTGCCCTCACTGACACGTAGTACAGGCAGCAATCTAGTGATTACTACCCTGGAGGCCCTGTTTCTCAGCTTTCTACCTATTCCCTAAAAATCTCTCTTCAGGACCTTCTCACCTTGTCTACCTATGTCATTGGTGGCATTACGTACCAAGACTTCTGGCTGCTCACCCTCGCCCTTGAGAATGCAATGGATATGATCTGAGACATTCCTGATCCTGGCACCAGGGAGGTAACGTACCATTTGGGAGTCTCTTTTGCACTTGCAGGACTTTGGCTCTATTCCTCTAACTAAGGAATCTCCTATCAACACTGCAGTCCTCTTCACCTCTCTGCTCTTCTGAGCCACAGCACCAGGCCCAGTGCCAGAGATCTGGTCACTGTGGCTCCCCTCGGTAGGTCATCACCCTCAATAGTATCTAAAGTTCTATACTATTGAGGGGTGTACTCTACACTGGCTGTGCACGTCCCCTCTTTCTCCTGACACTCACCCAGTTCCCTGTCTCCTGCAAGCAAGGGGTGACTACCTCCCTGTAGCTCCTGTCTATTACCTTGTCATTCTCCCATATGAGTCAAAGGTCATTAAATGATCATGTGAAGAAAACACTTTCTAGTGATTTAAGAGATTGAAATGGAAGACAAAAATGTTTTAAACATAAAAATTCATTATCAGAATCAGGATATTGTTTATTATCATGAACATAAGTTGTGAAATGTATTGTTTTCTGGCAGTACAGTGCAAGACATAAAAAATTATTATGTACAATAAATAAATAGTGCAATAGAGGAAGAGCAAGATAGTTTTCATGGACTGTTTATAAATCTGATGGCAAAGGTGAAGAAGCTGTTTATAAAGCATTGAGTGTGTTCTTGAGGCTCCAGAGCAGACACCTTAAAAGTAGGTTAAATAGTTGATTAAAGATTGGATTTTACAAGCAAAATAGCATTCCGTCAGTTTAATGGACTCAGAACTACTGCTGATGTATAGGGTCTACGTAGTTGGTTTCAGTAATAATTTCTATTTAATTTCTTATGATTTTTGATAATCTTCTCTGGTTGGCTGCTGGGGACTAATGGTTCCACGGGGTCGATGTTGGGACCACTTCTTTTCATGTTATATGTCAATGACTTGGGTGACAGAATTGAAAGCTTGGTGGTTAAGTTTGCAGATGATACAAAGATAGCTGGAGGGGTAGGTAATGTTGAGGAAACAAGGAGTTTTAAGAAGGACTTGGACAGATTAGGAGAATGGACCAGGAAGTGGCAGATTGAGAATAGTGTACAGAAGATTATGGTCATGTACTTTGGTGGAAGGTATAAAGTTGTAGACTATTTTCTGAATGGGGAGAACATTTAGAAATTGGAAGTGCAAAGGGACTTGGGAGTCCTTCTTCAGGATTCTCTAAAGGTTAATTTGCAGGTTGAGTCAGTGGTGAGGAAGGTAAATTTGATATTAGCATTCATTTTGAGAGAACTAGAATATAAAAGCAAGGATGTAAAGCTGAGCCTTTATAAGACATTGGTCAGAGCACACTTAGAGTATTGTGAGCAGTCTTAGGCCCTTTATCTAAAAAAAGATGTGCTGCCATTGGAGAGGGTCTGGAGGATGTTCATGAGAATGATACTGGGAATGAAAGGGTTAATGTATGAGGAACGTTTGATGGCTCTGCACCTATACTCACTAGAGGTTAGAAGAATGAAGGGTGATATCATTAAAACCTATCGAATATTGAAAAGCCTAGATAGAGTGGACATGGAAAGGATGTTTTCTGTAGTGGTGAAGGATCAGAGGGCACAGCCTCAGAACAGAAGGATGTCCCTTTAGAATTGAGATGGAGGAATCTCGTTAACTAGAGAGTAGGGAACCTGTGGAATTATTGTTACATACACCTGTGGAGGCCAAGTCATTGGATATATTTAGAGCAGGAGAATAGAGTTGAAAGGAATAATAAATCAGTCATGGTGGAAAGGTGGAGCACACTCAATGGGCTGAATGGCCTAATTCTGTTCCTATGTCTTGTGGTCTTATGTTTGCATTAGAGGCCAGGCAGGATTAATACTACATCTGCGAAATGGCATCTCTGACAATTAATTCTGCACTGAAGCCTTAAACTAAATGTTGTCTCTAAAATCATGAGAAAGGACTCGATTCACCATCTTATCATTAATCTTAAACTTTGAATAAGGGATCAGTTTTAGGCAATTGCTTCATTGGTAGTTAAACAATCCAGTTTTAATTGTAAGTTAATTTTTATTGGCTCAAATTTTGTAGGATTTTGCTCGTAGTTCTACATTGAAGAAGCAGTATTTCTCAGCATAACTGCTAATAACTTTTGGGATGATTAAGGCAATGCAGAAATTCTAAAATTACTAGATAAGCTGCTGATGATTGTTCTGGTGGTCTTGGCATGTAGGTCGATAGCAAAGCCTTAGTATTTGTACTGGGATATGTTCAAGATTTTCCACAAGAATAGATCTGGTAAGGACTTCCGGTAAGATGGCGATTGTTTAGCTGCTCCGAACTTTTGTTCCGTTACTGTCGCTACCTTTGCACTAAATGTCTCCATTTTTTAAACCTTAGTTAGGAATTATTTCGGTATCTCTTACTTGCCTGTGAATATATCTAACTTACAATGTCTAGCAAGAGTTCTAAATCCGGGAGAAAAGAAGCTATGAACCCATCGGACGAGACGATGGTGGCGCTTGGAAAGCTGCGAGACGAAATCTTAAAGGAATTTAAAACCGCTGGGGACTTCCGCAAGAGTTCTAAACCCGGGGGAAAAGAAACCATGACCCCGTCGGACGAGACGCTGGTTGCGCTTGGAAAGCTCCGAGATGAAATCTTAAAGGAACTTAAAACCGCTGTCAAACAGTTAGAAGACAAACTGGATCTGATCAACGATAAAGTGGACAAACATGCTGAACACTTACCTCGCATCGATTCGACTTCTGAAGATTTAGAAAGTCGTGTTCGATACTTGGAGACTCTCTGTTCCAGCTTAGAGGAAAAATCTAACAAACTTCTTTCCAAAATGGTGGATCTCGAAAATCGTAGCAGACGCTGTAACATCAGAATTCTGGGATTACCAGAGGCGACTGAAAAGGGATCAACCATGAAGTTTTTCGCCGCGTTTCTCTGTGAGTTAATTGGGAAAGATTTGCTTCCGAAGCCGCCCGAGCTCAAACGGGCACACAGAGTTTACGTTCCCCCCGGAATTCTGGGCTCCCGCCCGCGACCAGTAATCTTGTGTTTCCATCAATACCAGGTAAAACACAGTCTGATCGTAGAGGCGCATCGCAGGGGGTCGCTTCCCTTCAAGGATACAGCCATTCACTTTGTGGAAGATTTTGCACCCCAGACCTTAAAGATGCGCGCTGAGTTTAAAGGCGCAATGAAAGTGCTTTTTGATCGTGGTTTCAAACCTGCCCTTCGTAACCCTGCTGATCTACGAATCAAGCTTAATACCGGGAAATATAAGTGGTTCAAATCAGCGAAGGAAGCTGAAGCGTTTGTGGCAAGTCTTCCGGCTATCCAGCCATCTTCGGAATCTGATCGGACCTCATAAAATGGTGGATAAGTACTCCTCGTAGTAAAATTACTTTCTCTGGAGTCGGAATTCACTTGAATCACTCGGACATTATTCATTGAAACTTTAAGGGCCGTTGACAATCTCTCCCAGGATTTGTTGTGTGTGTAATCTATTTTTATTCTTGTATAACTTTACCTACAGAGTTCTGCAACTAATTCTAACTTGTTTTGGAGGTTCGAAGTCTTTAGTGAAGGCCTCCCTGTTTGTCGGTTCACAGTTCAACTGCTGATTTATTTTTCCTTTGTTTTAAATATTTATTTATTTTACCTTTTTCTTTTCTTCACCCCTTTTTGCTAATCTCTGAATTTTCTTCTCCCTTCTCTGTAAATGGTTGATAAACACTCGTCTTGAATTTATAACTTCCCCCTTCCTCTTTTTTTTCTTTTTCCTTCTTACCTTTTTTTTCCCCTTTCTCTTACTTTATTCTTCTATAATGTTTCGCGGGTAGGTCAGTTTTGGTTTTCTTCCGATTTTCTCTGTATTAAGTTGTATATCTCTGCAGAAGGTGTTCTAATCTGTAGTTATGTTTTCTAGTGCATAAACTAGTTATTATTTGCTATAATATTTATACGGAAATGTTAATGACACAGATCTGGAAGTTGTATCTGGGTTAATTTTTTTGGTAGAGCTAGCTACTTGTTTTGGTAGCCGTCTAGTTTTGGGTTGTGCGGGTGGGGTAGATTTCCCAGTTCCAACATCTCTTTATTGCTTAGGACATGTTTTTATATTTTGACCTTACGAATCTATGTTTACATCTCTGCTCCCAGACTGCTATTGTACTGCTTGACTTTTTATATGCCTGCTGCCTTTTATGCATTAGTAATTGATAATGGCTAGTGCACTTAAATTCGTGAGCTGGAATGTAAAGGGACTGAACCACCCTGTTAAAAGGAGGAAGGTATTCTCACATATCAAACAACTCAAAGCTGACATTGCTTTCCTTCAAGAAACTCATATTCGTTGTTTTGATAACTCCCGGCTTCTGTCAAAGTGGGCGGGTCAGCATTTTCATTCATCCTTTGCCGCTAAAGCTAGGGGAGTTTCCATTCTTATTAATTCAAATATTCCTTTTGAACTCCATAATAAAATATCTGATACAAATGGCCATTTTATTATTGTTTCTGGTAAACTATATAACACTAAAGTTGCACTAGCAAACCTGTATGCCCCCAACTTTGATGATGTTAACTTTTTTGAACGGTTTTTTTTTCCTCACTACCAGACTTAAACTCATACTCTCTTATATTGGGTGGTGATTTCAACTGTTGGTTGGATCCTAAACTGGACCAATCGTCCTCTGTTACCAGATCACCTACTAAATCTGCCTTAGCTATTCAATCGGTTCTTAATTCGGATCTAAAGATCCATAAGGTCTGGGGACCTTTTATCGAGTACTTTCATAACCTTCCTCTTGACTAGGGTTTTTTTTTTCTTTTTTTTTCTTTTCGGTCCCTTGCTTTCTGCTCCCTTTTTTTTTCTGGTAGTAGGCATTATTATCCTCTGTTGCTAAGTGTATTCACAGTCTGGGAGTTTGACTGTCCGGACTTATACTCTTTATACTGTGTGGTGGTTGGTCTGGAGTTGTTGTTGTTTTTTTCTTGTGTTGTGGGGCTTGGGGAGGACGCTAAGCTCACTTGTCTTTAATTTAGGTGCTTTTTTTGTTAAATTTTCTTCCTTTGTAGCATATTGTTATTGTATGCTTAATCTCGCATTGTATTAATGCTCCTCATTGGGATTTGGGGTTTTTAATTTTGTAAAATGTTTTGAAAAACTAATAAAAAATTTTTTTAAAAAAAGCAAGAATAGATCTGGTAAAAGATCTGTAAGACAGTTAATTTCCTTAATACTAGTTTGTCTGTGAGGAAGACTTTAAAAAACCTAATTACCACAATATTTTAAATAATTTAGCTATGTTGATTTTATTTAATTTCTAAAATTTCTTTAAAATTGTAGTATTCTGTTGTTATTTATACTTATAATAATTTTAAATGTTTATAGATTCTGCAAAATGCTTGACCATTTTAAAAGTCAGCAAGGTTAGGGAGGGGCTTTGCTATCTGTCAAGTGGTTTTATAATTGGGGCTTTTCCTCCCCTTACTCTGTGGCCTGATAATGTTTCATAAAACTGTGCTTCCTCTCAGTTTTATTGTTGAGTTCCAGGATCATTTGGACCATATGATTAGATTAGAAAATAAGTTTAGGGAAATGGGATACATCAGCAGGAAGTGTGGATGGTGTGCCATCCATGGGGAAATCATAGCTCATGACATTTTATGGGTTGGGGTCTGTAAACATTGCACAAGTTACTGTTTCAGTGTGAACCTGAAATGCCCTCTTTAGTTGGTTATTATATGGAAATACTTGCATGAATTTTATTAAAGTCCAAAGTACTTTTCTAATTCATGATAATAATTGGATTTGTTATATTTCTGTGAAGTTTATTGTCATATGCATAGAAACATGTATGCACAGGTGCAGTGTAAACCTTACAGCAGGATCTTGAGAAAACATAAACGTAAATTATATAAATACAGTTCATTTTCAAATAGTCATATATTTCATTCCTTCAGAAAAATAAAATCTGATTTGAGTAATGGATTTCTGAATCAGGCTACATCATAGTTCGCAATTATCCACTTGACAGTAAATGGGAAGTACTTTGTGTTGGTGAGTTCAGCTTACAGTTGATGTAATGAATCATTTGCTCTAACTGAATGATGATTGATTGGTGTAATAGTGTTCTTTATTGTTATCTGTTCTGAAAAATAATTCCACAGTGCTACTGCTGTAGCCTAGGTTGATGTTATTGTTGCTGCTATTAAAGTGTGATTTATCTGAACAAGAAATATTTCAGTTATTCATGGCAGACAGGAACAAAAGAAACAAAAAATAGCAGGAAAGTGATGCCATGTTTTATCTCTGAAATACATATATTAATAAGTTTTAATATCTCATATACAAATAAGGTTAATTAAATTAATTGATGTACTATTTTTTAAAAAAGAATCAGAATCAAGTTTAACATCACTGGCATACAGTATGTTGTGGAATTTTTTGATTTATGGCAGTGGAACAGTCCAGTACATAATACAAAATTATAAATTACAGTAAGAAATATATATAATTAAAATTAAAGAAGTTGTGCAGTAAAGCACAAAAAAGTGAGGTGGTCTACATGGTTCAATTATAAATCTGATGCTGGAACAGAAGAAGAAGCTATTCTGAGAATGTTGATTGTATGTCTTCAGGCTCCGATATCTTCTCCTTGATGGTAGCAATGTGAAAAGGGCACGTCCTCATGATGGGCATCCTTATTGGTGGATACTGCCTTTCTGAGGCATGGCTTTAAGTAATGGATACATACATGTTTTCATGCTTTGTATACAATTGCCTTTGTAGAAGTTGCAGATATATTGGAAGAAATAGGTTTTGTACTTTGAAAACTTGTGTATCCTCAGAAATTATATCTAACAAATAATATAGACATTGACATTTACTTTCAGGTGATATAAATATCTAGTGCCTAATTTGGACAGTTGGCTTTGCAAATAGACAGGCAGGAGGTGGAGTAAAATTTTCCATGAATACTTCAAAGTGGATTAGAGCATTTTTTTAAAAAAACTTTTTTTATTGCATTTTCAGATAATTACAGAATGAAAGAATGTGAAAAAAAGTATATTACCCTTCCCCCCCCTCCCCTTAACCCCTCCCCCTAACATCCCTATAGAAAAAAAAGAAGAAAGAAAAAAAAAGAGAGAGTGCCTGGATATTGGAAGATCCCCACATGCTCCACGGAGTTCATAATAACTTTAGTATATATAATTATTTCTTTCCCCAAGTAACCAATTATTTCATCTTCAGAGCACCTATATGTTTAATCCCGTCTTTTGTAAATAAGGGCGCCAAATTTTCAAAAATGTTTCATATTTATCTCTTAAATTATAAGTAATTTTTTCAAGTGGAATACAGCTATAAATTTCTTTCTTCCAACAATCTATACTTAAATATGTATCCGATTTCCAGGTAACTGCAATAGCTTTTTTGGCTACTGCCAATGCAATTTTTATAAATTCTTTCTGATATTTATTCAATTTGGGTTTCGGTTTTATCCCTTCAATATCACCTAGTAAAAATAATATTGGATTATGTGGAAGTTGTGTTCCAATAATTTGTTCCAATAAAACTCTTAAATTTGTCTAAAAAGGTTGAATTTTAGAACAAGACCAAGTAGAATGTAAAAAAGTACCAATTTCTCGGTTACATCGGAAACACTGATCGGGTAAATTTGGGTTTAATTTATTTATTTTTTGTGGTGTAATATATAATTGATGTAAAAAATTATATTGCACTAATCTTAACCGGACATTTATTGTATTTGTCATACTATCAAGACATAGTCTTGACCAAATTGTTTCTTCAATTTTAATATTCAAGTCACTTTCCCATTTTTGTCTTGACTTATGGACTCCTTGTTTAATTGCCTGTTTTTGAATCAAGTTATACATACAAGAGATGAATTTTTTAATCTTTCCTTTTTGAATTAAAGTTTCTATTTCATTAGATTTTGGCAATAACATTATTTGACCTAATTTTTCTCTTAAATAAGCCCTTAGTTGAAAGTAACAAAAAAGAGTGTTGTTTGATACTTCATATTTATTCTTTAATTGATCAAATGACATTAATATACCTCCTTCAAAACAATCTCCTATATATCTAATCCCTTTTTGAAACCAATTGTATAAAAGTTGATTATCCATTGTAAAAGGAATAAGTCTATTTTGAATTAAAGGTCTCTTTGCTAAGATTAGAGCATATTTTAAATCAAACTGGTTTTTAGAAGATCATAACTGAGCTTCTGCTTTTGCAATATCACTATCAGAAGACAAGTAACTGACTGATTAATATCTTTAAAAAAGGATAGGTATTCTGCATATGATAATCAGTAGATTTTCATTTATAAAGAGACTATTTTGATTCAAAACAGAAAACACTGGAAATATTCAGCAAGTTGAGCAAATCTGTTGTTACGAATGCAGCAACAATGAATATTAAATGAGTCAGGGTTTATAAACAAACAATGATATTTATTAACCTCTACTCAAAACTTAGAAAAGTAAACAAACAAATAACTTAACTGCTATACAGCAATTTAACAAACCGCTGAACTTAGGAACAGTTCTTAAAGCGGTAAAATCGAACACAGTCTTAAAGTGGTCAATTCGAAAGTCCAAGTGATTTACGATGTAAGTGAGAAGAGAGGAGGACTTCCTGAAGTGATCATTTAAGCGATTTCTTTGAAGAAATGACATATCTGTCGATGCAGAGTACAGCCAGGAAATACCTTCTCTGAGGCGATCACCAAGAAATAAAGCTTCTTAAAATAACTGACCTTTCGATGGAGTGAATATCGCACAAACCTCCCAACTTTTCAGAGGTTAATTCAAACGTTTATTTATTTCACTATTTATGAACGAATCCAGCCTGTCAGTTATCTCGAAGCTGAACCATACGTTATTGACTTTGCCCAAATCCTTTGGTTTCTGTGACGTTGTTGATGTCTTCCCTCCCTCTCTGTCTCTCAACAGTAAATCTGCATAATCAAAAACTGGTGGCAACTCTCTAACCACCTGGCAGCAAACTCTACGCAGCGGAATAAAGAAATATAACTGTCCCACACTATGGGGCCTTGTTTTTTATACCATTTGGAACATGCCATCATGTGACATAACATCACCCCACTACCATGAGACAATTATGTCACCTCATTCACAAGACCATTACATCATCCCACTGTCCCAGGATCGAACTGTGGGCATGTAACACTGTGGAGAATAAAGTGTAAGATGGGTTCTTGATTAGTAAGGGTATCAAAGGTTACAGAGAGAATGCAGGAGAATAGGATTGAGGTTACAAATCTTACATGATTTAAAATCAAAGGACCAAGTGGCCCAATTCTGTTTCAATGTCTTGTGGTCCACAAAAATTGCTCAATCATTGTAAATTTATCAGACTAACTGCTGGCCACAGTGGGTGCTAAAAACTGTATTGTGACAGCCAATGAGGTAAACAGAAAAACGTTTATGCAGCAGGAAGATACAAAAATATAAGTTACTGGTAGAAATTAATTTATTCCAAAAGCAACGTTTGAAGACTGAAAAGATGCCTCTAAGCATGACTTTTGGAATTATATGTGGCTGCAGATGGAATGGGAAAGACGTGATCTAAGTAACATTGATCAGATGATTGTTGGTGCCAGATGAGATGGTTTGAGTATCTCAGGAATTGCTGATCTCCTGGGATTTTCACACACAACAGTCTCTAGATTTTACAGAGATGCAAAAAACAGAAAAAAAAAAATCCAGTGAACAGCATTCCTGTGGGCAAAAATGTCTTGTTAATGAATGAGATCAGAGGAGAATGTCCAGATTGGTTCAAGCTGATAGGAAGGTGATAGTAACTCAAGTAACCATGCTTTACACCAGTGGTATGCAGAAGAGCATCTTTGAATCCATACCCCATTGAACCTTGAAGTGGATGGGCTACAGCAGCAGAAGACCATGAACATACACTCAATAGTCATGTTATTAGGTGCAGGAGGTACCAAATAAAGAGGCCACTGAGTATGTATCCATTATAGATTTCTAAGAGAATAGTTACAATGAAAAAAGTTTTTTAAAAGAGCTCTGTATTGATAAGTATTTTTAAAATATACAGAGCCAATCAGAAATGTTGCTCTTGTGACTTGATTTTGTTCAATTCTCTTTTACCACAGTTGAAAGATTTGTTAAGCTTTCCAGAGTTACTAATTATTACATTTTGACCATTTAAAGGTGAAGACATTTTTGATGGCCCTAATTTTGTTTATTTTTACAGTCTCGAACCACTGGCACAGCTGGAAAGTCAACCGATGAGGTTGTTTTTGAGGTTTCAACGGATATCCTTAGTAGGCTGCCTGCAGACTTTGACATTGAGGCAGCTATGAGGAAATACCCAACAACATACAACCAAAGCATGAATACTGTACTGGTGCAAGAGATGGGTCGTTTTAACATATTACTCAGAACAATTAGGGAATCCTGCATCAACATACAGAAGGCTATTAAGGTTAGACTTCATATTTATAAACACTGTAATTTTCAGAGTTCATAACCCAATGGACTGACAACGCAAGGACTCAAATTGGCTTGCATCATGCAAACATTATCTCTCTGTTTTTCAATATATTAAATTTTACTAATTGAAATGGGATAGTTTTCAAAAACAAATGAATGGCAGTATTGACGTGTTTTCTTTCTGAATCTGTCCTCAAGATAAATTTGAATGGGTTAAAGAATGCAAATATAAGTGTATACTGTAAGATAAAGCAAAGGGTTACAATAATACACAATGGGTAGAACTAAAGCTGAAGTTAGTTTTTTTGTTTATTTATCTTACATCATTGTGTTTTTAAATTTTAATTAATGTTTTCAATTAATAGCATTTTCATATTTTTAATGTTATATTTTTATAATACTCTATTTGCTGCATTATTTTTAATATTTCCTCCAAGTTTCCAAATGACTCTAATCATCAGAGACATTTGGAAACAATGTAAGCTGTTAGCTCATGAATAAAGTGGTAGTTGTTGATAAAATCAGTCTGAATTAAAAGCTAATTAAAAAGCATATTCTGGTATCAGAGCATAAAATGATATTTTTTTTCATTCAATATTTAGGAGTTAAGCACTCTGAGTATAAGGTTATTTCATCCCCAATTTTTCACATATTGCATATTTTAAACAAAAACATAGATTTGTAAATGTTTATTTTCATCATTGAGACAATTTAAGTTGTCTACCCTTTCGAGTTCCAAAGGGTTGAAATGAATCACAGTACTGTACCTCTTTGTCAAACACAAGAGTGTTTAAGAGAGTTCTCAAGATAACAATGCTGAAATAAACCAAGAGCAAACAATCAAACACAAAATAAGGTTTCACATTGAAATTATATTATCCTTAGAGGCAAAATGTCTTTTGTCTCATAAGAAATTTAATGACTTCTTATGTTTTGTAAGTTTATACTGTATATCTCTCAATTTACAGGGATACAATTACAATTCAACTTATTCCAGTTTTTCAAATCTGTAGCTTTCTATCAAATCAGAAGAGCGTAATAATGTTTATTCAAAGAGCTAGTGTAATCAGAACAATTCACAGAGAAGTGAAAAAAATGGTGAATGTTGGAAATCATAACTTGCAATATAGTAAAGACTTCTTTCTACAAATGCATTTGATGCTTTGTGATGCTTTTAACTGAATTACCGGATTATGTGCATCATTTGGTCCACCATGCTGTCAATATTATACAAGTGCTTTCTATACAAAATTACATTTTTTAACCTTTCTATGCAAAATTACATTTTAAGCATTTCTGTACAAATTTACTGTTTTTAAAAATAACTGCCCAAGAGCTCTTTCTGGATATTAATGAATCTGAGCATGAAAAGCCTCATGACATCAATCCTAATGTTACTTTTTGCTAAACTGGGCTGGCAGCTGCTTCTCCTACGCCCATTGTTTATGTTGAGGTAGTCCCCTGGAATTGCCTCCTTCTCACCAATTTCTTCCATTTGCACCTTCAATCGGATGCACCTTTCACGGCTTTACTATCTCCTGTCTCTCCTGGGTAATAATTAAATGGCCCTTTTCTGCTCTTCACCTAGAATTTGTAAGCTTCTTTTATTACTCAAAATATTGGCTAAGATACATTTGTAAAGGATCCCATTTCCAAAGAAACCAAGCATAAAACATTGTACATAGTTTGGTTGCTTAGAGTGGCGTTATCTTTGCCCAACATGTGTCACTATAGACGACATAAAACTCATGCAATAGTTTCTGTTATTTGATACCAATGTAGATTTAACCAATATAGCTTTCAATGTTAAAAATGATGTTTTAATAACAATAAGAATGTTTTTAATGTTATGTTTATTTAGCAATGTCTGGAGTAACTCAACTCTGAGATTGATAGTGAGGACGTAATGCAAAGAGCAAGAAGGTGAATAAATGGAGCTAATCTACAGGTTAACCTTAATCTAATTCAATGGTGAAATGTACTTCAGAAATTATGTCTCACTCCAGTCCTTTTACTTTGTTTATTTTTACTATTTACAATGAATGACATCTACAGACAGCTACTTTTAAGTGCTGTTTTCTCCTTTGTTAGACACCTGTGCAAAATCTTGTTAATTTGGCATTTTATATTCTGCTGTCATTTAGGGACTTGTCGTGATGTCAGCTGAATTGGAAGAGGTGGTGAAGAGTATGCTGACAGGAAAAAATCCAGCGACGTGGATGAATAAATCATATCCTAGTCTCAAGCCACTTGGTAGCTACATGCGTGACTTCTTAGACAGACTGAGATTCTTACAGGTGAGTACATTCAGAGTTTTCTACTCTTCAGTGGCTTGTATTTTAGTAGCCTGCCATTCATCACACAATCCCTTGTGATACTAGTCATTGAAAATTAACATTATAATAAAAAATTAGCTTCTATTGTCTTAATTTTAGCTGTAACAGTATTATCAATTCATTTATGCATCTGTTGTGCACAGTAATCTGCTCAGCAGTGCATATAATATACATTTCAGGCTGTTCTCACAACACAACCATGTGAGTCAAGTTAACACATTTCAATTTAATTTACATTAGACAGATGGTGCATCATGAACTTAAGCACGCATTCCAATAAGGTCTGTAAAATGATAGAACTATTGACCTAATGAAAATATTATCAAAACTTAGCTCAACCAAAATAAATAAATGAAATTCATGCAGAAAATGGAATTAAAAAGCACAAATATTTTGTTTTAAATGTTGATGTAAAAATAAATCTTTAATCCATCTTAATTTGATTTTACATCATTTCAAACACACTGCCAAATACTAGCCAGCATCTTAATAATAATAGGATATGAAATTAGTTCACAACCTAAAGCTTCTGTCTATCTCACCAAGATTCTAGTGGGACTGCTTTCTTTTTTTCCAATAAGAAAATCCGATCGTTAGCTTCAATATTTCTGTGGTACTTTAAGATAAATTGTAAAAGCCTACTAATCTTTGTTCACTTATCTGTGAATGTAAAATATAAGCATCCTAGGTCCAGCTATCATGAACACAAGAGATTCTGCAAATGCTGGAAATCTTGAGAAACACGCACAAAATGCTGCAGGAACTCAGCAGTTATGCAGCAACTATGGAAGTGAATAAGCACTCAACATTTGAAGTTGAGGCCCTTCAAGACTGGAATGGAAGGGGACAAAAGCCAGAAAATGAAGGGGGGGAGGGGAAGGAGTACAAGTTTATCTGATCTCAACTATCAGCTGCCAATTTATGTAACATGAATGGCAGATAGTGACCGTCACAAATAAGATGGAGTTTAATGTCTTTCTGATATTCAGTGGTATTGGTATTTATAGACTCATTGATCTTCAGTATATTGAGTCATATAGCTTGGAAACAGGTCCTTTGGCCCAACTGGTCTATACCAACCGAGGTTCCCAACTAAGTTGGTCTCATCTGCTCATGTTTGCCTCATTTCCCTGTAAATCAGGAGTTCGCAACCTGGGTTTCATGGACCCCCTCGGTCAGTGGTAGGGGTCCATGGCATAAAAACGCTTAGGAACTGCTGCTCTAAACCTTATAGTGGTTCCAATGTCCTGTATAATATTGACTCATTTGCTTATTAGTGTAGTTCAGAATCTGGATATTCTGCCTGGAGTGGATCACCTCCAGACTGCTCAGAAAACAGCTCCATTGGCTTGAAGGCACAATTCAGAAATTACATTCAATGTCCTCTTGTTTGGTTGGGTGCACCTACAACAGTATGTTACAAAGCAAGCCAATGGTTTCACTGTCACTAGCACATTCTTCAGCATCTCTATCGCTCTCCCTCGTTCCTGTCCTTAAATTTAAACCAGCATTGTCCTCAAAAACATCACTACGAACCTAAAAATACAATTAAATTTGAAGTGAAATATTGATGGACATCACAACTTGGCAGCATCGTTGCACCTTGTGATCTACCTGAACTGCATTTTCTATGTAACTATAATACTTTATTCTGTAAAGTATTCCTTAGATTGTGATTATCAATTTTTTTAAAAAAATCAAGATATTCCATTAATTCTTTTTGATCTACTTTGTTACCTTATCAATGAATACTTATAGAATTGTCAAATGCAATTTCCCTTTCATAAAACCACGTTGACTTTGCCTTATGTTTGTTTCTTAGTGACCTTATTTCCACATTCTTTTGCTGACTACTTATATCAGGTCATTCAGTTCATGGTTTCTTATTAACAAAAGCAGAATGGCAGAGGGTGCTTTATTTATTTGCGTTAGAGTCACTTGATTGACTAACTTTGAAAGCAAACACAGCTAGTATTATTCTAATAAAGATACAAATATATCCGTGTGTACTATTAAACAGTTGACATTAGCGTAACACCATGAAGGATTTTTGATTTCTTGAAAGACAAAACTTAATTATCTTTGTGAAATGCAATTACTGGGCAATGCTGAAACTAGCCTATAAAAGTACATGTCCTTTATGGTCTGATCTCTAAGGTGTGGTTTTGTAATTACTAATACCGGAACTTTAAAATAAGTCGGAAAATTCCCAAGTGGTGTATTATAGGAGGATTTGGTTTAAGTTCTTGTAGAAGTTGGAGAGGAACCAGAAATACTTGATACTCCCTAGGAAGCTGGATAACTGAAATCAAATTAAGTAAATGATGGTGCCCTTCAAGGCTTAGTTGAGAATAAATTAAAGATGATGTTGAGTTTTAAAATTGTCTTTATGAATTGTTAAATAGATGATTAAGTAATTATCATTTGTTGAAATTATTTTATGAGATCCTTAGATGCAATTATTCTCTTTTTGGCCACCATCTTAATTATTTTCTCAGGGAGTGTTTTATGATTTGGATAAAGCCAAATAAGGGATTTATGAGCATGTAAAATTCCTCAGACATTTGAAGTCAGATTTGAAGAAAGAGATGACATTTATCACATGAAAGATTATATTTTAATACATTGTGGCTCTAACAGCGAATTCCATTTTTGATTTTGCTGTCCTTCAGTTTTGCTAATCTGATCTGGGTGAGATACACCAAAAATAAGCAACATACAGAATTTAATGTGGAGAAGATACAGGTATTCCAGAATAGAAATGTATTATACTAGTGCTGTGAAACACCTGCATATTAATATTGGCACAGGAGCATCAATTGCAAACCAACTCTTTCTGATTCTTGACTTTATTGATTTAGCGATAACTATAATATTTAGGCTTTGTACAAAGACCAAAAACAAAACAGTAATTTATATGTTTCCTCAGTCTTAGATTCAGATCCTCTTGAAGTATTTTACAGTTATTAAGGTTTTTTTAACTAAGTCTCCATTACAATCTTTCTGGTTGATTTGTTTCCAATATTCTGTGCATGTCACATTTTCTGGTATCAGTGTTGATAAATCGTACGGAGTGTGAAGTTGCAAAGCATTTCAGAAATTGATCCATGGTTTGCCACTCCTGCTGTACGTGGTACTGGGTTCATAGAGGTCCCTGATTTAATAAGATAGTTGCCCTTTCAGAATCCTTCTTGGGCTGTTCAGAATATTTAGTTTGCCATTTATAATCTTGGTCAGATACTTGGAGTAATTCCCTATTTGCTCTGTTCAATAACCTTCTCTCCTACTTCATCGCATTCTTTTTGTAAGATGCCATCTTAACTAATTCCAGTGATGTAGGAGACAAAGAGTAGTTTCTCAGTGAGAGCTGATGGTGTACTGGTTGATGTGCTTCAAATAAATAATGCATGTCTGAATCTTGATCATTGCCTCCAATTACCTGACATTATGGGATACAGTACTATGCAAGTGGTATGTAAGGCGGGGAACTAGTATGGCTTGCATACTCTGCAAGTGTTATTTAGATTTGTGTCAGGCAAGTTGGGAGACCTTCCTGGATCTGCTAGCAGATAAATCCACAACTGAGCTGTTCTCAGTTGCAGTTTGTAGTGCAGTTTTCAGCTTAGTCACAGCGCCAGCCACGGAACAGATGCACTATGCCTTTGTGTTTACTAGCAAAGGACCATATTCCCATTTCTGACTGGGACATCCATCTGCTTAGCTAAGTGCAGAAAAATCATTAAAATGAATATGAGAGATTGGCTGAATAGACAAAGTTAAGTAGAGCTTTAAAATTTGATTCAACTAAATTACTTCAGAAGTTCTTAATTTTCAATGCATTTAAAAGTGCTTGCACCTTTTAGCTTTTAAAAAGAATAATAATTTTAAATTTTTAAGTTCTTTTTTATTTTTAACAGATCCTGACTGTTTTCTTTTGTCATTCAAGCCTCTGGCATACCCAAATGACTTTTGTATGTCATTCGTTGACCCTGTTTCCCAGATAAGAGGACAAATATTTGGATTTTTCAAGGTCTACGTTTAGACAGGAACTTACCATTTCACACAGTGATCTCTCCAAGATCATCTTGATGCCCTCAGAATTTATGTTGTGCTCTGTTGGGAGAGCTTTTCAGCTAAGGGGAAATGGGGAGTGGCTAACTGTTTGTTTAAATATTGACCACAATTGCAGCAATTTCAATGCCTTCTGACAAACTGTCATTTTGGGAGGGCTATCTATGCTCCTGTTTGGCAGAACTCTCTGTTCTCTAAGAGACTATGAATAGCCTGGCTACAGCCTATTATATTATGTAATGCATCGGTTAAACTTTACAGCTTGTGTATAGGGGGGCAGCATTGTGTATGACGTCTCTTACAGCAGATAATTTGGTGGCATCTGCACCAGTGAGCAACTTCTAAAGGCTATCACTTTTTTATGTGCTGTGTGAGATTAATAGTTGGCCTCTCTGGGAATGGAATTGTTTGAAGGGTGAAGTTTGTTGCAGGACATGATGACAAGGAGTAAGAGCAGTCTGTAGATCTCTGGTAATGAAGAATTATTCTCTGGATTGAACAGAGCTATATCTCTGACCTTCCTCTATGCTGATGGCATTTGTTTCCTTATCAAGCGGGATTTAAATTGGTCCAATGAGCCATTGCTTTGCAAAATCTCCTAAATATTACCTAATATCAACATATATACATTGTCTATTCTTACTGCCATCTCAGTGAACCTCCACTGATTATCACTTCCTCCCAAATAAATGTCTTTTGGTGGATACTTTTCAAGTAGCAGAATACAGTGATGGTGTTTCTTCTGTGTGAGTGCTTTTCAGTTTTGAGCTGTTGTGAAATCTGGTTAGCAGAAACACTAAAGAACTGCAGGTTTGATTGTTATCTTGTTTGCTTATATTTAATTTAGTTATTCTTGGCATGTGCATCACTTTGGCACCCTTAATCATCTCTTTCCAGGCACTGCATCTCAACTCGTAAATAATGTATTACTGTTTCTCCCAGTAATAGGGTGATTTAAGGTTCTTTCTCATACAGAGTGTACTGGTCAGAGATTGACCTTGGTGTATCTGGTATGTGTTGTTTACATGGCAATTCCTCAGGATGGAGTGCTGGGCAATTTACATCAACTGCTAGGGACATATTTTAAATTGGGACACCAACAGAAAGCTACCAGCTCTGGATTGCTCATCTGTTAATTACAACAGACATTGAGTAGGTGTCAAATTCAAAACCCAGGTCTTCTGCATAGGTGCCAAAGAGAAACTTAAATCATTTGCACTGTCACTTGAATTTAAGATTTATCATCTGCACAAACTGAACATGCTCTATTCTCTAGTAACATATGAAAAAGCACTGGTGCTTCTGGTGTCAAAGCACAGCTCAAGCATCACCTAAGAATCTGCTAATGACACCACTGTTGTTGCTGGATTCTCAAATGGCAACAAGACAGTGTACAGGAGTGAGATTGGCAGTTTGGGTGGTATCGCAGCAACAGCCTTGCACTTGACGTCAGCAAGAGCAAGGAACTGATTGCAGACTTCGGGAATGGGAAATCAGGATAACACATACCAGTCCTTATTGACGGTTCAGCTGTGAAAAGGATGAGCATCTTCAAGTTTCTGGGTGTCAGCCTCCCGGAGGAATTATTCTAGGCTGAACATATTGATGCAGTCACAAGGAAGGCACTTCAGTGGCTCGATTTTGTTAAGGTTTCGAAAAGATTGGTATGCCACCAAAGACACTTATAAAATTCTGACTGGTTGCATCACAGCATCGTTATAGAAGCTCCATGCACAGGATCGCAAGGGGCTTCAGAATGTTATTTACTGGTTACTTCCCTCAAGGGCACAACCCTCCCCATCTCTGAGGACTTCTTAGAGGTGGTGCTTCAAGAAAGTGCAATCCATCGCACTCAGTATCCAGCATATTCCCTCTCCTCATTACTACCAGTAGGAGAGGAAGTACAGAAGCCTAGTGACTCACCCTCACTGATTCAGAAAGAGCTTCATCCCCCTACCATCAGATTTCTGAATGGTCCCAGAATCCATGAACACCACCTCAATATTCTTGTTGCAGTGTCTTAACTGCTCATCGAAAGCCACTCCCCTGATGGAGGAGGGGACTGGTCTATGTAAAAAGCATTGCAGACCTTCTTACTAACTTCTGTTTAGTTGATGGCATCACAGTGCCGGTGGGGTGTGATGTCATCAGCTGAATAGAAACTAGTGGGGGGGCATGTGGTAACCATGCAGTCTCTCTTTTCCTCTTGGTTTGCCGTGGACCAGTTAAATGAGGGTGCCGTGGATACGGTAGACATTAGGGGTGTGTGCTGCAGTGCAGAAAGCCCAAGCACACACTTTAAATAAGTATTTGTGACATTATGTATGCTTATTGTGTAATGCCCAGGTTAAGATGTTTACTGCTATGCTGTGGGTATTTCATTTTAGCAATTCTGTAAGCGCAGTCTTTTGTGTTTTCAGCCTGTTTGGGTTTGAGCTGAGATAAGGGGCTTTAATGTTCAACTTAGGAATGTGGTGTCAGCCAATCAGGATGGTGGAATTGGGAGAAGGTTCTGGAGAACACTGGGTGGAGAAGTCTTGTGAGGGACACTGGTGTGGATTGGGGTCTTTCTTGGCGGGAGCTGGGAGAAGATGAGGGAAGATGGCTGAGGATGTCATCCTTGTTGTACAAGGTGTTTTGTGCAGATATTTGGCTTGAAGGAGGAAGGACCAATACTCGTGTGGGAGAGCCCGTTTGTTTGAGATGGATTTCGAGCAACATTCAGAAGGTGGTGTGTGCTTTCATGCAGGCTGAGGGTCCAGTGCATGATTTACAGACAATTTCAAAATGAGCTCCAACTTCTGTGTACATTTGACTGTTTAATTATAATGGGCCTTTTTTGTATTTTTCTTACTTTTCTTTAATAACTCTTTGGTTAAGTTAACGTTCATAAATATACTTTCTTTATAATTGTATGCAGTGTACAATCTGTTTTTTCTTGCCAACGGACAATTGCAGGGAGGGTAGTAAATCACACGGCATTTGCACAAACCAGGGTTTGGGTGAGTGAGACATCCTAACCTCACGGGTTTGGCGCTCTAGTCGTACGAAGCCTGAAGAAGGTGGGTTTCTCAGTGTGGAGTCCAGTGGCTGTTAATGAGGGGCTAACGAGCTGTATTTCCAGAGATGACCAGTAAAAGGGATTTCAATTGTCTGTTTTGTCCTGCTGCTTCAGATGGTCAGTTTAGATAAGTATCTGTAAAATAAGAGTTTACTGAAAGTTTAATGTCTGTCTTGAGTTGACTTAGTTTATTGATTCATAGAAAAGAACCACACAGAAATAGGCTCTTTGGCCCATATAGTCCACCTTGAACTATTTAAACTGCCTACTCCCATTGATCTGCACCCAGACTATCCCCTCCATTCCCCTACCATCCATGTGCCTATTCAAACTTCTCTTAAACATTGAAATCAAGCTTACATGCACCACTTAATGCTGGCAGCTTGTTCCACACTCTCACGACTCTCTGAGTCAAGAAGTTTCTCCTCATTTTCCCCTTAAAACTTTCATCTTTCACCCTTAACACATGACCTGTAGCTGTAGTCCATAAGACATAGGAGCAGAATTAGGCCACCTGGCCCATCGAGTCTGCTCTGCCATTCAATTATGGCTGATCCTTTTATTTTCTCTCCTCCTCAATCCCAGTTCTTGGTCTTCTCCCCGTAACCTTTGATGCCATGTTCTATCAAGAACTTATCAATCGCTGCCTTAAGTACACCCAACAACCTGGCTTCCACAGCTGCATATGACAACAAATTCCATAAATTCACCACCCTTTGGCTAAAGAGATTTCTCCACGTCTTTGTTTTGAAAGGTCACCACTCTATCCTGAGGCTGTGCCCTCTTGTCCTAGACTCTCCTACCATGGGGAAACATCCTTTCCACATCCACTCTGTCTAAGCCTTTCAACATTCGAAAGGTCTCAATGAGATCCCCCCTCATCCTTCTGAATTCCAGTGAGTACAGACTCCTCGTATGATAACCTTTTTATTCCTGGAATCCTCCTTGTGAACCTCCTCTGGACCCTCTCCAATGCCAGTACATCTTTTCTAAGATGAGGAGCCTAAAACTACTCACAATACTCAAGGTGCGGTCTCACCAGTGCTTTATAAAACCTCAGCATCACATCCTTGCTCTTGTACTCTAGAACTCTTGAAATGAATGCTAACGTGGCATTTGCCTTCCTCACCACCGACTCAACCTACAAGTTAACCTTTAGAGTGTTCTGCACAAGGGCTCTCAAGTCCCCTTCCATCCCAGATTTTTGGATTTTCTCCCCGTTTAGAAAATAGTCCGCACATTTATTTCTACTACCGAAGAGCATGACCATGCATTTTCCAACATTGTATTTCATTTGCCACTTTCTTGCTCATTCTCCTAATCTGTCTTAAGTCCTTCTGCATCCTACCTCTTTCCTCAACACTATCTGCCCCTCCACCAATCTTCGTATCATATGCAAACTTGGCATCAAAGCCATCTATTCCATCATGTAAATCATTTATATACAACATAAAAAGAATCGGTCCCAGCACCGACCCCTGTAGAATACCACTAGTCACTGGCAGCCAACCTGAACAGGATCCTTTTATTCCCACTCATTGCCTCCAGCCAATGCTCTAACCACGTTAGTAACTTTCCTGTAATACCATGGGCTTTTAACTTGGTAAGCAGCCTCATGTGTGGCACCTTGTCAAAGGCCTTCTGTAAGTCCAAATATACAACATCCACTGCATCCCCTTTATTGATCTTACTTGTAATCTCCTCAAAGAATTCCAACAGGTTCGTCAGGCAGGATTTTCCCTGAAGGAAACCATGCTGACTTTGTACTATCTTGTCCTATGCCATCAAGTACTCCATCACCTCATCCTTAACATTTGACTCCAACACCTTTCCAACCACTGAGGTCAGGCTAACTAGTCTATAATTTTCTTTCTGCTGCCTTCCACCTTTCTTAAAGAGTGGAGTGACATTTGCAATTTTTCAGTCCTCTGGCACCATGCCAAAGTCCAATGATTTTTGAAAGATCATTTCTAATGCCACCATAATCTCTAATGCTACCTCTTTCAGAACTCTAGGGTGCAGTTCATCTGGTCTTGGATGACTTATGTACCTTTAGGTCTTTCAGCTTTTTGAACACCATCTCTCCTGTAATAGTAACTGCACCCACTTCTCTTCCTTCACACACTACAACATCAAGCATACTGCTAGTGTCTTCCTCAGTGAATGCAAAATACTCATTTAGTTCATCAGCCAACTTCTCATCCCCCATTATTATTTCTTCTGCCTCATTTTCTAATGGTCCTATATCCTCTCTCATTTCTCTTTTATTTTTAACATACTTATAAAAACTTTAACTATCCACTTTGATATTATTTGTTAGCTTGCTTTCATATTTTATCTTCTCCCTTTTAATGATTTTTTAATTTGCTCTCTGTAGGTTTTTAAAAACTTCCCAATCCTCTGTCTTCCCACTAATTTTTGCTTTGTTGTATGCCCTTTCTTTTGCATTTACAGTAGCTTTGACTTCCCTTGTCAGCCAAGGTTGTACTATTTTAGCATTTGAGTATTTCTTCATTTTTGGAATACACCTACTCTGCACCTTCCTAATTTTCCCCAGAAACTCACGCCATTGCTGCTCTGCTGACATCCCTGCCAGCATCTCCTTCCAATTTACTTTGGCCAACTCCTCTCTCATATCACTGTAATTTCCCTTACTCCACGTCAGACTAACAAATTTCAAGTTGAACTCAATCATACTGGTTCCTAAGATTTCTTTTACCTTAAGCTCCCCAATTGCCTCTGGTTCATTACATAACACCCAATCCAGTATAGCTGACCCTCTAGAAGGCTCAACAACAATCTGCTCTAAAAAGCCATCTCTTAGGCATTCAACAAACTCACTCGCTTGAGATCCATTACCCATCGACCTGCATGTTAAATCTCCCATGACTACTATAACATTGCCCTTTTAGCTCACCTTTTCTACTTCTTGTTGTAACCTGTGGTCTACCTCCCACTCACTGTTGGTAGGCCTGTATATAACTGCCATCTGTGTCCTTTTACCCTTGCAGTTTCTTAATTGTTTTCTTAACAAGGATTCAATATCTTCTGATCCTTTGTCACATCTTTCTACTGATTTGATGCCATTCTTTACCAGTAGAGCCACAGCACCCCTTCTTCCTACCTTGCTATCCCTCTGATATAACATGTAACCTTGGACACTCATCTCTCAAATAAGACCATCCTTCAGCCACGATTCACTGATGGCCACAACATCATACCTGACAGTCTGTAATAGTGCAACAAGATCATCCGCCTTATTTCTTATACTACGTGCATTTAGATACAATACCTTGAGTACTGTATTTGCTGTCCTTCCTGATTATGCATCCCTAATGTTTTAATGTATTCAGCTTGTTGGCTACAACTAAGTCCCATTACCTGCCTGCCCTTCCTGACAGTCTGACTGCACGCTATCTTTACTTTTTTACCATCCGTCCTATCCTGAGTCCCTTCACTCCGGTTCCCACCCCCCTGCCAAATTAGTTTAAACCCTCCCCAACGGCTCTAACAAAACTGCCCGCAAGAATATTGGCCCCCTCTCGGGTTCAGGTGCAACCTGTTCATACCTCCCCCAGAAGGGATCCCAATGACTCAAGAACCTGAAGCCCTGCCCCCAGACCAGCTTCTCAGCCACCTGTTTGTCTGCCAAGTCATCCTGTTCCTACCCTCACTGGCGCGTAGCACAGGCAGCAATCCAGGAATTACTACCCCAGAGGTCCTGCTTCTCAACTCTACCTAGCTCTCTAAATTCTCTTTTCAGGACCTCATTGCTTTTCCTTCCTATGTCATTGGTACCAATATCTATCAAGACATCTGGCTGCTCCCCCTCCCTCTCCAAAATGTTGTGGACGTGATCTGCAACATCCCTGACCCTGGCACCTGGGAGGCAACATACCATCCGGGTGTCCGTTCACGTCCACAGAATCTCCCGTCTGTTCCCCTCACTATGGAGACCATTGTTACTACCGCTCCCCTCTTCTCTCTCTTTCCCTTCTGCACCACTGTCCTATGCTCAGTGCCTGTAACCTGGTTACCATGGCATTCTCCCGAGAGGTCATCCCCCACAAAACTATCCAAAGCAGTATACTTGTTTTTGAGGGGAATGGCCACAGGGGCGCTCTGCCCTAACTACCTATTTCCATTTCTCCTGATGGTCACCCAGCTACTCACCTCCTGCAACTTTGGGGTGACTACTTCCTGTAACTTTGATCAAGTATCTCCTCACTTTCCTGTACAATCCGAAGCTCATCCAGTTGCTGCTCCAGATCCCTAACGTGGTCTTCAAGGAGCTGCAGTGGATGCATTTCATGCAGATGTACTTCCCTGGGAGACTCTGGGTCTCCCAGTTCTCCAACATCCGGCACGAAGAACACACCACTGTGATGGCACAGTAAGAGAGGGAAAAAAGATAAAAAGGAAACTTAAACAGACGCTTTACACAGAGCCGATGCCTCTTCCGAGCTGAATCTCCTTTGAGCTGAAGCCTGTTGTTTCTACTCTCACCACTGGCCTACTCCCAACAAAGGCTGCTCCGCTTATCCCCTCTGTACTTTTATTTAGTTCTTAGAGCTCTGTTGACGCCGCTGATGGGCCCCAGCTTCAGTGGAAAAAGCCTGCTTGAATTTATCCTGTCTATACCCCTCATAATTTTGTATACCCCTGTAAAATCTCCCCTCAATCTTCTATATTTCAAGGAATAAAGTCCTAACCTATTCAATCTTTCCTTTTAACTCAGGTCTTCCAAACCAGGCAACATCCTTATAAACTTTCTCTGTACTCTTTCAGCCTTATTTACATCTTTCTTGTAGAAAGGTGACCAAAACTGCACACAATACTGTCTTATACAACTTCAACGTACCATCCCATCTCCTGTACTCAATACTTTGATTTAGGAAGACCAATGTACCAAAAGTTTTCTTTACATCCCTATCTACCTGTGCCGCTACTTGCAATACATGATTGACCTGTATTCTTAGATCCCTTTGTTCTACTGCACTCCTCAGTGCCTAGCCTCGTTGGGGCAACACTACGCACTTGTCTGCATTAAATTCCATCTTCAATTTTTCAGCCCATTTTCCCAGTTGGTCCAGATCCTGCTGCAAGCTTTAATAGTCTCCCTTGCTGTCACTACACCCCCAATCTTGGTGTCATCCGCAAACTTGCTGATTTAGTTAACCATATTATCATCCAGATCGTTGATATAGATGACAAACAACAACACTCTCAGCACCGATCTCTGCAGCATACCACTAGTCACAGGCCTCCAGTCAGAGAGGCAACCATCTACTATCATTCTCTGTCTGCTCCCACAAAGTCCATGTCTAATTCAGTTTACTACCTCATCTTGAATGCCGAGCGAGTGAACCTTCTTGACTAACTTCCTGTGTGGAAGCTTGTCAAAGTCCACGTAGACAACAGACAGTGCCTTGCCTTCATCAATTTTCTTGGTAACTTCCTTGAAAGCCACTTACTATTAGACACGACCTACCTCACACAAAGTCGTGCTGACTATCCCTAATCAGTCCAAATCTATCCAAATACTCATAAATATGGTCCCAAAGAATACTTCCCAATAATATTTCCTCTACTGATGTCAGGCTCACTGGCATATAACTTCCTGGCTTATTTTTAGAGCCTTTCTTACATTGTGGAACAATATTGGCTGTCTTCCAATCCTCTGGTACATCCCCTTTTGCTAAGGATGAATTAAATTTCTCTGCTTGGGTCCATGCAATTTCTGCACTTACCCCCACAGGGTCTAAGGGAACACCTTGTAGACCCTGGGGATTTATCCACCCTAATTTGCCTCAAGACAGCAAACACCTTCTCCTCTAAAATCTGTATAGGGTCCATGACCTCGATGCTGCTTTGCCTCACTTCTGTAGACTCTGTGTCCACCTCTTGAGTATATACAGATGAAAAATATCCATTAATATCTCATCCATTTCTTTTGGTTCCATACAATTATTACCATTCTGATCTTCCAAAGGACCAATATTGTCCCTTGGAATCCTTTTGCTCTTAACATCTGTCAAATCCCTTAAGATTCTCTTTCATCTTGTCTGCTAAGGCAACCTTATGCCTTCTTTTAGCCCCCTGATTTCTCCCTCGTGTCTTTTGCATTCCTTATACTCCCTAAGTACTTCATTTGTTCCTACCTGTCTATATCTGCTAGGCATTTCCTTTTTATTTCTTAACCAGGGCCTCAAAATCTCTTCAAAATCAAGGTTTCTTAAACCTGTTATAGGCACTTTCAAGGTATATACTCTTAACAAGTACACCTTTGCCAGAAAACCGCCTGTTCTAAACCACACTTGCCAGTTCCTTTTTGATACCATCCAATCTGTCCTTTTTCCAATTTAGAATTTCAACCCATGGACCAGATCTATTTTTTCCATATTTACTTTGAAACTAAAGGCATTATGATCACTAGAGGCAAAGTGTTCCCCTACACAAACTTCTGTCACCTTCCCTGTCTCATTCCGTAATAGGAGATCAAGTTTCACACACTGTCTGGGACTTCAACTGTACTGATTAAGGAAACATTTAGATAGATAGATAGATACTTTATTCATCCCCATGGGGAAATTCAACTTTTTTTTACATTTGACAAACTCTATCAGTATGGGAATCCCAGTTATTATGTGGAAAGTTGAAATCAACTGCTATAATAACCTTGTGTTTCTTGCAACAGTCTGCAATCTCTCTACAACTTTGTTCCTCTAAATCCCGCAGACTATTGGATGGCCCCATTACCATGGTCATACCTTTTTTATTCCTCAGTTCCACCCACAACACTTCACTAGACGAATTCTCCAGTCTGTCCTCACTGAGCAGGGCTGTGACATTTTCCTTGACTAGTAATAACCACCCCCTCCTTTTAATCTCTCCTGCTGTGTCGCTTCTTAAAAAAATGGAACCCTGGAATATTGAGCTGCAAGTCCTGTCCCTCCTGTAACCAAGTCTCATGAATGGCTATAATATCATAATTCCATGCGTTAATCCATGCCGAGCTCATTTGCATTTCCTACGATACTTCTTGCATTGAAATACACACAGCTCAGAAGCACCATGCTCAACCTTTTGATTCCTAACAACAACTGTCTTAACAACATCTGACTCCACAACCTTTCCTCTATCTGTACTGGAAGCGCGGCACAGGTAGCAATCCTGAGATCAGAACCTTGAAGATCCTGCCCTTTAACTTAGTGCCTAACTCCCTGAACTCACTTTGCAGAACCTCATCATTCTTCTTTCCTATGTAATTGATACTTACATGGCCAATGACCTCTGGCTGCTCATGCTCCCACTTAAGAATGCTGAGGGCTCGATCTGAGATGTCCTGGACCCTGGTACCCGGGAGGCATTCCATCCAACAATCTCGTTCTCATCCAAAGAACCCTCTTTCTGTTACCCTAACTAACAATTCCCCTATCAGCACAGCTCACCTCTTCTCCCCCTTCCCTTCTGAGTCAGAGAGCCAGAGATCTGGCTGCTGTGACTTTCCTCTGCCTGGTCATCCCTTCCCCTAACAGAATCCAAAGTGGTATACCTGTAGTTGAGGGAGATGCCCACAGGGTTACTCTGCATTGGCTGTTTAACCCCTTTCCCCTTCCTGATTGTCATCCAGTCTCTCATGTCCTGCACCTTGGGTGTAACTACCTCTCTATACGTCCTAGCTATCACCCTCTTGGCCTCCTGAATGATCCAGATTTCATCCGGTTCTAGTTTCAGCTCCATAATGTGGAGGGTTAGAAGCTGCAACTGGATGTGCTTCTCATAGGTGTAGTCCTCAGGACACTGGAGATCTCCCTGCTTTTCCACGTCCTGCAAGAGGATGTTTTTGAGTCTCTCGTCTGTCCTCGCTTACCAAACCCATAAACCTGATTTCCATCAATTTGTTTTTTGTGCTGTTTATGTCATTTATAGTAATTTGATGTCTTTTCATTGTACTGCTATTGCAAAATAACAAATTTAACGCCATTTAAATCAGTGATATTGAATTTGATTCTAATTCTAAACGAGAGGCTGTTTATTTGGAGCCCTCTGTTCCTGAAAGGTGTCAGAGCCAAGAAGCAAGACTGTCGATTCTTTTGGCTCCTTTTGTTTTAAAACCCTTCCATTTGTTTATTGGTTTCCTGATTGCTGTTCACACATTTTCCAAACACAAGGTGTGGACTTACTTCCTGGGGGCAAGGAATCACTTTAATGACAGAGCCCAATTGCTTTAGGCAGCTAAACAGTGCATGATTGTAGATCTATGTCTCATTGGTGGATTAAAAATAACAACTATATTGGATGCACTTGAGTGAAAGCACAAATTCAATTACTACATTATTGAAATGGTTGAAATGTAAGTTCTCCTTTTGATTATTTTGCCTTTTGTGCTCTATATACCAGGACTGGTTTGAAGTTGGACCTCCTCCTGTCTTCTGGTTGTCAGGTTTTTTCTTCACTCAAGCCTTTTTGACAGGCGGACAGCAGAACTATGCCAGAAAATATACTATTCCCATTGACCTACTCACATTTGACTATGAAGTACTAAAAGACAAAACATATATGTATCCACCAGAAGATGGTAAGAGAAACATAAGTTGTATTTTGATCAAATCTACACAAGGTATTGAGCAAAATGTTATGTTACTAAGTTGTGTTACACATGAGCTCTGTTCAAAATTGAGCAGTTACATTTTGTTAATTTTGTTCCCAAAATCTGTGTGAATGTACAAAGTACATTAACTTCATTGTTGATGCTCTGATTTTAATCTTGTGATTTCTATGACAACAGTCTTGGATGTCATAGCAGAAAGAGTGGAGACAATTTATGAATGCAGTTTTACAATTGGGACCCTTGCCTGCCGGTTGTGCAGATGCATTCACTATAGGAACAATTTTCAAATTATTCACCTGTTAAAATGTTTGCGAAGTAACTGCTATGCTGCCATCACAAGATTGTTAATATTCTTTTAAATTACTTTTTTTTAAAAACTTTCTTGAACACTAAAGAGCAATATTTTTATATAACTGAATTGAAGACAGTGGCTGTAAATTGATTCTCTAGCAATAAAAGGGAGGTAAGAATTAGATGTGCATCGCCCTGTCTTGACAGTGAATTCCATTCACTCCACAGAGTGTAATGTCTGGACAGGAGTACTTGTATTCCAACTTGTTTCATGCTATCGAGGGGGTTATTAGACATAAATCATTTCCTGATAATTTCACTAAAAAGTGCCTGTATACCCTCTGTAAATGGACAGCAATAAGATGCTTATCTAAGAGTAGGATGTCTTCCTCACACTCAGCTCAAGAATGGTCGACAAAGGCCAATATTAGGCAAGAGAAGTAGCGTATCTATTCTATATATTAGATGAAATGGGCCAAAACACTAATAGAAAATTCTAAATACAGAGTAAAATAACTACAGCATTCCGGTACTGAGTGGTCAGATGAAACAATGAATATTGCATGTAGCTCCTCTACTGATCTCCTGCTTAGAAATGTAAAAGTGTGCAGCACAACACAGCTGGATTTTAAATCTTGATAGCAATGATTGAAAAGCATAATTTTACCATTATTGGTGGGCAAACTTGCCCAGAGGTACAGAATAAAAACCACTACAATTTGATACCCAAACTGAATCAGGCCCACTTTATATTTGTTCCACATTTAACCTTTCAAACCCAATTGAGAATGTCATGTTAAAAAGATATATACTTTGTTTTTTGTAATCTGGGGAAGAATACAAATGCAGGACAACAAATACTTCTTTGGGTCTTTAATTCTTTTTTCCGTTTTAGATGTTTTAATACAGAAAGAGGGTAACGAAATAAAAACAATGAAATGAAATTTTTTTAAAACACAGTTCCTGCTGTTACAATTTGATCTTAATTTTGGACCACACTGTTGTTACATATGCAGTATGAAAATAACTAAAACAAAATATACAAAACCAATATGGTAGTGGCAATTCTTAAAAAATATACAAACAACATTAGAATCCTACCAGCCCTGTACCTTATATACAATATCAAAAATATGAATAAATACATCTCATCTTAACTAAGAGATGTACTCACTTTGGCACACTCATGCTTAACTTCCAAACACATATAGGCTAGATCCTGAAACGAGTTCTCCTTACTCACCCCAGTAGCTCAATAAGGAGATTCGCACAATCACGCTATTCCAGCACTAATTAATTTACTCGTGAAAATCTTTCCTCACCAATCTTACTGGAGTTCCTTGAGGACATAATGAGTACAGTGGATAGAGGGGAACAGGTGGTTGTCCTATATTTGGATTTCCAGAAGGCATTCGATAAGGTGCCACACAAGAGACTTATAAATAAGATACGGATGCATGGAGATGGAGGAAGTGTATTGGCATGGATAGTGGATTGGTTAATCAATAGAAGGCAGAGAGTTGGTGTAAAAGGGTGTTTCTCTGGTTGGCAGTCAGTGGTGAGTGGGATGCTGCAGCTGTTTACTATTTACATTGATGATTTGGAAGAGGGGATTGAATGTAGCATAGCAAAATTTGCTGATGACTCTAAACTGAGTGGAAAAGCAAATTGTACAGGGGATGTGGAGAGTCTGCAGAGGGATATAGATAGCTTAAGTGAGTGGGACAAGGTCTGGCAGATGGAATACAACATTGGTAAATGTAAGATCATCCACTTTGGAAGGAATAATAGAGGAGCAGATTATTATTTAAATGGTGAAAGATTGTGCATACTGTTGTGCAGTGGGACTTGGGAGTGCTTGTTCATGAATTGCAAGAAGTTGGCTTGCAGATACAACAGGCTATTAAGAAGGCAAACGGAATGTTGGCCTTCATTGCTAGAGAGATTGAATTCAAGAGCAGGGGGGGTCATGCTGCAACTAAACAGGGTACTGGTGAGGCCGCACCTGGAGTACTGTGTGCAGTTCTGGTCTCCTGGTGCTGGAAAAATGCAATGGGCCAAATTGTCTTTGTAGAAAATCTTGATTAATTTGAGTTATGTCACTTTGTGAAGGAATGGAATTCAGTTGTATCAATGAGACTTTAATTCCATGTACCAAATATGTTCCTGTGGATCATTGTGTTTTCAGCTTTCCATATTTCAAGAAAAGTATATAATTTGGAATTGTAAGTCTCCATGTAATTGCTAATCTTTAATCAGGTCATTTGTACATAGAAAAAGCGTTAGGCTATTTGGCCCTTGTGATTTAATAATATGCTAATATGCTAGCCATGGCAGCCTACCTCTACGTGTCCATTTAATAAATAAACAATAAATATTGAGAATATGAGACGAAGAGTCCTTGAAAGTGAGTCCATAGGTTGTGAGAACACTTTAGTGATGGGGTGAATGAAGTTGAGTAACACAATCCCCTCTGGTACTAAAGCCAATAGACAATAGGTGCAGGAGTAGGCCATTCGGCCCTTCAAGCCAGCACCGTCATTCAATATGATCATGGCTGATCATAGACAATCAGTACCCCATTCCTGCCCTCTCCCCATATCCCTTGAACCCGCTATCTATAAGAGCTATCTATAAGCCTGGTGGTTTAGGGGTTTAGGGGTAATAACTGTTCTTTAACTTGGTGGTGTGGGTCCTGAACCTCCTGTAACAACTCCTTTATGACAGGAGTGAGAATAGAAGAGCATGACCTGGATGGTGGGGGTCCTTGATGATAAATGCTTCTTTCTTGTGTCAATGCTATGTGTAGCTATGCCAGTGGTGGGAAGGGCTTTAACCATGATGGACTTGGCCGTTATCTACTATTTTTTGTAGGCTTATATGTTCAACTGTGTGTTCAAGAAGGCTGTGAGTGAACTGCTGATTCTTCGGAGCAAAGGGAGTTTTTTTACTACTTGGGTTAAAGAGAGGCGAGACTGCACAGGCGCATGATGTCAGCCAGTAGAGCGTGAAAGGTTTAAAAAGAAGGCAGCCATATGCAGCGGGCAGCAGAGTGAGAGGTAGCAGAGTGACACGGCTTTGGCTCAATGGGCTTAGACGGTAATGGGATGAGGCGAGGTAGGAAGTATGTGTGCAAGGCCAGTTTTCTGTGCTCGGTGTCAGGTGTGGGAGGTCCTGGAGTCCCCCAGTCTCCCGGACGGCCATATCTGCACCAAGTGTGTCCAGCTGCAGCTCCTGAGGGACCGCGTTAGGGAAGTGGCGATGCAGCTCGATGACCTTCGCCGAGTCAGGGAGAGCGAGGAGGTTGATAGAGAGGAGTTATAGGCAGGTGGTCACACCGGGGCCACGGGAGACAGACAAGTGGGTCACAGTCAGGAGGGGGAAGGGGAAGAGTCAGGTACTAGAGAGTACCCCTGTGGCTGTACTCCTTGACAATAAGTACTTCTGTTTGAGTACTGTTGGGGGGGGACAGCCTACCTGGGGGAAGCAACAGTGGCCGTTCCTCTGGCACAGAGTCTGGCCCTGTGGCTCAGAAGGGTAGGAAAATGAAGAGGAAGGAAGTAGTGATAGGGGACTCTATAGTTAGAGGGTCAGACAGGTGATTCTGTGGATACAGGAAAGAAACTCGGATGGTAGTTTGCCTCCCAGGTGCTAGGGTCCGGGATGTTTTGGATCACGTCCAAGATATCCTGCAGTGGGAGGGAGAACAGCCAGAGGTCGTAGTACATATTGGTACCAATGACATAGGTAGGAAAAGGGAAGAGGTCCTGAAAAAAGACTATAGGGAGTTCGGAAGGAAATTAAGAAGCAGGACCGCAAAGGTAGTAATCTCGGGATTACTGCCTGTGCTACACGACAGTGAAAATAGGAATAGGATGAGGTGGAATATAAATGCGTCGCTGAGGGATTGGCGCAGGGGGCAGGGATTTAGATCTCTGGATCATTGGGACCTCTTTTGGGGCAGGTGTGACCTGTACAAAAAGGACGGGTGCACTTGAATCCTAGGTGGATCAATATCCTGGCAGGGAGGTTTGCTAAGGCTACTGGGGAGAGTTTAAACTAGAATTGTTGTGGGGTGGGAACTGAACTGAAGAGACTGGAGAAGAGGAGGTTAGCTCACAAGTGGAGAAAGCTTGTAGACAGTGTGAGAGGGAGGATAGGCAGGTGATAGAGAAGGGACGCACTCAGACGGACGGTTTGAGATGTGTCTATTTTAATGCAAGGAGTGTTGTCAACAAAGCAGATGAGCTTAGAGTGTGGATCAGTACTTGGAGATATGATGTGGTGGCCATTACAGAGACTTGGATGCTGAGGAACAGGATTGGTTACTTCAAGTGCCGGGTGTTAGGTGTTTCGGAAAAGACAGGGAGGGAGGCAAAAGAGGTGGGGGTGTGGCTCTGTTGATCAGAGATAGTGTCACAGCTGCAGAAAAGGTGGACGCCATGGAGGGATTGTCTACAGAGTCTCTGTGGGTGGAGGTTAGGAACAGGAAGGGGTCAATAACTTTTGTTGGTGATTTTTATAGGCCGCCTAATGGTAACAGGGATATCGAGGAGCAGATAGGGAAACAGATCCTGGAAAGGTGTAATAATAACAGAATTGTCATGATGGGAGATTTTAATTTCCCAAGTATAGATTGGCATCTCCCTAGAGCAAGGGGTTTAGATGGGGTAGAGTTTATTAGGTGTGTTCAAGAAGGTTTCTTGACATAATATGTAGATAACCCTACAAGAGGAGAGGCTGTACTTGATTTGGTATTGGGAAATGAACCTGGTTAGGTGTCAGATCTCTCAGTGGGAGAGCATTTTGGAGATAGTGATCATAATTCTATCTCCTTTACAATAGCATCGGAGAGAGAGAGGAACAGAATTAAAAGTGTTTAATTGGAGTAAGGGGAATTATGAGGCTATCAGGCAGGAAATTGGAGGCTTAAATTGGAAACGGATGTTCTCAGGGAAAAGTACAGAAGAAATGTGGCAAATATTCAGGGGATTATTTGTGTAGAGCTCTGTATAGGTACGTCCTAATGAGACAGGGAAGTTATGGTAAGGTACAGGAACCGTGGTGTACAAAGACTGTAATAAATCTAGTCAAGAAGAAAAGCTTACAAAAGGTTGAGAGAGCTAGGTAATGTTGGAGATCTAGAAGATTATAAGGCTACCAGGAAGGAGCTTAAGAAGGAAATTAGGAGAGCCAGAAGGGGCCATGAGAAGTCCTTGGCAGGCAGAATTAAGGAAAACCCCAAGGCATTCCACAAGTATGTGAAGAGCAGGAGGATAAAACATGAAAGAATAGGACCTATCAAATGTGACATTGGGAAGTGTGTATGGAACTGGAGGAAATAGCAGAGGTACTTAATGAGTACTTTACTTCAGTATTCACTATGGAAAAGGATCTTAGTGATTGTAGTGATGACTTGAAGCAGACTGAAAAGCTTGAGCATGTAGATATTAAGAAAAGGATGTGCTGGAGATTTTGGAAAGCATCAAGTTGGATAAGTCGCCGGGACCAGATGAAATGTACCCCAGGCTACTTTGGGAGGCAAGGGAGGAGATTGCTGAACCTCTGGCGATGATCTTTGCATCTTCAATGGGGGCGGGAGAGGTTCCGGAGGATTGGAGGGTTGCGGATGTTGTTCCTTTATTCAAGAAAGGAAGTAGAGATAGCCCAAGAAATTATAGACCAGTGAGTCTTATCTCAGTGGTTGGTAAGTTGATGGAGAAGATCCTGAGAGGCAGGATTTATGAACATTTGGAGAGGTGTAATATGATTAGAAATAATCAGCATGGCTTTGTAAAGGGCAGGTCATGCCTTACGAGCCTGATTGAATTTTTTGAGGATGTGACTAAACACATTGATGAAGGAAGAGCAGTAGATGTAGTGTAAATGGATTTCAGCAAGGCATTTGATAAGGTACCCCCATGCAAGGCTTATTGAGAAAGTAAGGAGGCATGGGATCCAAGGGGACATTGCTCTGTGGATACAGAACTGGCTTGCCCACAGAAGGCAAAGAGTGGTTGTAGATGGGTCATATTCTGCATAGAGTTTGGGCACCAGTGGAGTGCCTCAGGGATCTGTTCTGGGACCCTTACTCTTTGTAATTTTATAAATGACCTGGATGAGGAAGTGGAGGGATGGGTTAGTAAGTTTTCTGATGACACAAAGGTTGGAGGTGTTGTAGATAGTGTGGATGGCTGTCAGAGGTTATAGCGGGACATTGATCGAATGCAAAATGGGGCTGAGAAGTGGCATTTGGAGATCAACTCAGATAAGTGTGAGGTGGTTCATTTAGGTTGGTCAAATATGATGGCAGAATATAATATTAATGGTAAGACTCTTGGCAGTGTGGAGGATCAGAGGGATCTTGAGGTCCGAGTCCAAAGGATGCTCAAAGCAGCTGGGCAGGTTGACTCTGTGGTTAAGAAGGCGTATGGTGTATTGGCCTTCATCAATCATGGAATTGAATTTAGGAGCTGAGAGGTAATGTTGCAGCTATAGAGGACCTTGGTCAGACCCCACTTGGAGTTCTGTGCTCAGTTCTGGTCGCCTCACTACAGGAAGGATGTGGTAGCCATAGAAAGGATGCAGAGATTTACAAGGATGTTGCCTGGATTGGGGAGCATGCCTTATGAGAATAGGTTGAGTGAACACGGCCTTTTCTCCTTGGAGCGAAGGAGGATGAAAGGTGACCTGATAGAGGTGTACAAGATGATGCAAGGCATTGATCGTACGGATAGTCAGAGGCTTTTTCCCAGGCCTGAAATGGTTGCCACAAAAGGACACAGGTTTAAGGTGCTGGGGAGTTGGTACAGAGGAGATGTCAGGGATAAGTTTTTTACTTAGAGAGTGGTGAGTGCGTGGAATGGGCTGCTGGACAATGGTGATGGAGGCGGATACGATAGGGTCTTTTAAGAGGCTTTTAGATAGGTTCATGGAACTTAGTAAATTAGAGGGCTATAGGTACCCCTAGTAATTTCTAAGGTAGGGACGTGTTCGGCACAATATTGTGCAGTAGGTTTTCTATGTTTCTATACCAGGCTGTGATGCAACCAGTCAATATACTCTTCACCACGCATCTATAGAAGTTTGTTAAACTTTGAGATGAATCTTTGCAATCTTCTATGAAAGTAGAGGTGCTGGCGTGTCTTGTTCATAACTTCACTTGCATGCTGGACCCAGGAAAGATCCTCTCTTTAAAAAAAACGAAACCGGAGGAATTTGAAGTTGCTGACCCTCTTCACCTCTGATCAGCCGATGAGACCGGCTCATGGACCTTTGGTTTCTCCTCCTAAAGTCAATAATCAGCTCTTTGCTCTTGCTGACATCGATGAGAGGTTGTTGATTGTGGCACCACTCAGCCAGGTTTTCAATATGGCTTTGGAACTGTGCTTAATCTCACAGTCTTAAGTATAAAGTGAGAAGAGCAGGGGAGAAGCACCTATGGTGATTGAGATTACGGAGGAAATATTGTTGCCAATCAGAACCAACTGGAGTCTGCACGTGAGAAAATTGAGGATCCAGTTGCACAAGGAGGCATTGAGGCCAAGCACTTGAAGCTTATTGATTAGTTTTGACGGGATGATAATATTGAATGCTGAGTTGTATTCAATAAAGTGCATCCTGACGTTCAAAGTTCAAAATAAATGTTATTATCAGTGTACAAATATGTAACCACATATATCCCCGAGATTCACTTCTCTGCATTCTCAGCGAATCTATAGAATTGTAACAATGAAAGATCAACCAGAAGACAACAAATTGTGCAAATGCAAATATAAATAAATAGCAATAAATAATGAGAGCATGAAATAACAAGATAAAGAGTCCTTAAAGGGAAATTATTGGTTGTAGGGACAATTCAATGGTTGGGCAAGTGAGTATAGTTTTATTCAAGAGCCTGATGGTTGAGGGGTAGTAACTGTCCTTGAACTGGTGATGTGAATGTGGTTAAGAGACTACTCGACAGGTATACGGAGGAATTTAAGGTGGGGGGTTATATGGGAGGCAGGGTTTAAGGGTCAGCACAACATTGTGGGTCAAAGGGCCTGTAATGTGCTGTACTATTTTATGTTCTATTAATCCTGAGACACTTGTACCTTTTACCTGATGACAGCAACAAAAGAACAGCATGGCCTGGGTGCTGAGGATCTCTTGATGGATGCTTCTTTCCTATGCTCGTAGTTCGTGTAGACGTGCTCAATAATTGGGAGGGCTTTACTTGTGATATACTGGGCCAAATCTACTACCTTTTGTAGAATTTTCCATTCAGAGGCATTGGTATTTTCCATACCAGGCCGTGATGCAGCCAGTCAGTACACTCTCCACTACACATCAAAAGAAATCTTATCAGTTTTTGATGACATATCAAATCTCTGCAGTCTCCTAAGGAAGTAGAGGTACTGCCATGCTTCCTTTACAATTGCAATTACATGCTGGGCCCAGGATAGGTCCTTTGTAATAATAACATCCAGGAATTTAAAGTTGCTCACCCTCTCTACTTCTGATCCTCTGATGTGTGGACATTTGGTTTTCCTCTCCTAATGTCTATAATCTGTTCCTTGGTCTTGCTGACATAGAGTGAGCGGTTGTTGCCAATTTTCAGTCTCCCTCCTGTATGCAGATTCATCACCACCTTTGATATGACCCACAATAGTGGTGTCATTAGCAAACTTGAATATGGTGTTGGAACTGTGCTTAGCAATACAAACATAGGTAGAGCAGGGTGCTAAGCACACAGCCATGTGGTGCACCTTGTGCTGATGGAGATTGTGGAGATGTTTTTGCCAATCTGAATGGACTGTGGTTTACAAGTGAGGAAATCCCTAATTCAATTGTACAAGGAGGTATTGCAGCCAAGGTCTCGCAGCTTACTGATTAGTTCTGAGCGAGGATGGCATCTTTGCTGTCCAGATTTTCCAGGGTTGTGTGAAGAGCCAATGAGATGGCATCTACTGTGGACCTGTTGTTCTGGTAGGCAAATTGGAGTGGATCCAAGTTGCTTTTCAGGCATAAGTTGATATTTTGTTACCAGTCTCTCAAAACACTTTATCATTATCAATGTAAATACTATTGGACAACAGTAATTGAGGCAGGTTACGTTCTTCTTAGGCGCCAGTATAATTGAAGCCTGCTTGCAGCAATTGAGTACCTCAAACAGAGGAAGTAAAACATTAAAGATTTCAGTGAACACTCCAGCCATTTCCGCAAACAAGAGAAAATCTGCAGATGCTGGAAATCCAAGCAAAATGCTGAAGGAACTCAGCAGGCCAGGCAGCATCTATGGAAAACACTAAATAGTTGACTTTTCAGGACAAGACCCTTCATCAGGGCTACACAGATCTTTACTACTCGACCATGTACTCCATTTAGGGCTGAATGCATTTATAAAGGATGCTCTCACATCAGGTTCAGATATAGATCCGGCTCAGAGACTAGATCATCAGAGGTTGCATGAGTCTGTGAAGGTGCCTCCATGTTTTGATGGTCTTTGCCAATCAGCCTATGCCAATTTAGTCATCTACAAAATGTTGATAGATGGCTTTGCTTACATCTGCTGAAACATTCTGGAGGTAACTTGAGAGCAGGAATCAATGGGAAGGAAATTGTCAATGTTAGCATAGAGGCGGCAAAGTTGATGAACCCAGAAGGAAGCTAGATATTTACAGTAAGAAATGAAGTATGGAATAGCAGGAGATTGGGAAAATTTATCTTGATTGATTGACATACAGCACGGAACAGGCCCTTCAAGCCACATTACCCAACAATCCCCCAATTTAATTCCAGTCTAATCACAGGACAACTTACAATATTTACAATGACCAATTAACCTATTAACACCTTTGGGCTGTGGGAGGAAACCCACATGGTCACAGGGAAAATCTCCTTGCAGGCAGCAGGAATTTAATTCAGGTCGCTGGTACTGTAAAGCATGCTATCACACTGCCCCCAAGATCAAAGACTTAGAGAAATGCAAGGAAACAAGGTGACGGAAGAGAAGCCTTTGGAGGTAAGTGGAAGGAAGGAATAAAGATTAAGGGCTTAGATATGGAAAATAGAGTTGAAATGAAAAGTTTTGATTGTTCAGCAAATTAAAATGAACTGTTTTATCTGTAGGTGTCTACGTAAGAGGTCTCTTTCTAGATGGAGCACGCTGGAACAGGGATAAGCAAAAACTGGCAGAATCCTATCCCAAAATCCTCTATGACCTGATGCCGGTGGTAAGCTTATTGCAGAAAGGGGATTGGGATGGAATGGCCTGGGGAGAAATCAAGTGAAAGGGACACACGATGGGGAAAAAGGAAAGGGTTGGGTAATTGGAGATAAAAGGAGAGTAGAGGGCGGAGTTATGGAGCAGGCCAAGGGGAAGAGCAGGGAAAGACAGGGGTTGGTGCCTTGGAGGCAGGGCTGGTTACCTGTAAGAGCTGGCACCTGTGCCCGCTCTCCTTTGCTTCTTGTAACATGTAGAACTAAAGCCACTATTTGTAGTTTATGTTCCGTTTTCCTTTGACAGATGTGGCTAAAGCCTTGTAAAAAGTCTGAAATTGCACCACACCCAGTTTACATCTGTCCAGTTTACAAGACCAGTGAAAGAAGGGGTACACTGTCCACAACTGGACATTCCACAAACTTTGTGATTGCAATGCGAATCCCCACTGATCAGCCTTCTGAACACTGGATTGGCCGTGGAGTTGCTCTGCTCTGTCAACTTAGTTCTTAATAATGTTCTTACCTGCATTGAAATTATCCACTGAAAGTGTGTATGGATGTTACAAATGTCATTTTGTATTTGGTACCTGTGGAGTTAGGGTAATTTAAAAAATATAACAATTGGTTTTATTTTTCACTGTAGATCTTTCTAATTATTTTTGTTGGTACATTTTTGTTTGAATACTCCTTTATAATTGTATGTGCAACAATACAATAAAACAGTGGTGTGCATTGTCAGGAATTTATTAAGTAAAACTTCAAATAACCAGTTTTGTTCGTTCAAATTAGTATAATACAAGCTTAGAACATCAAAACTTTTGTTTACTGATAAGCAAAATGCTTTTTGATTTCACTTGTAACAAACACAAAGTCTATGGTACCTTAACACTGAACTTTTCCACAAACTTCAAATTAATTGGTCAGGTTCCATAATCTTTGGCTTTTATGATGAATTATCAATATCCACAAGAATCACAGGTTCCACAACTTACATTTATCATATTTTGGCCAGCTGCACTTGATCACATATGATCGATTATACATTGATTTATACAGTGACAAAAGGAAATGTCACACAGTGACAGGCTAAAGTGGGCATACAAAAATTAACTCCAAACTAATACAAATAGCAAGCAATCTAGCTGATTACTTAGGGACACGTAAACCTGGTTCTGAGGTATTACAATAGGAGGAATGTTAAAATTTAACCCATTTGACACCATCGGCAATTAGGCAATAATGTACATCATTTTCAAACCTAAACCAGAACTTGTATTATGTGCGACACTGATAATGAGTTCTCATGAAACAGCACCATGAATCTAGATGGCATTACAGTTGGTACTGCCACCCATAAACAAACACCCAATACAAGGCATGCGAGAGAAAGTTCTCCAAATAGCTGTTACACATATCACTTTTCCTGATCTAATTGTACTAAATATTTAAGCATTGATTTTGTCTTCTCCATAGATATTTAAAATAAGTTGATTATTTAAGTTTCATACTGAACCATGGAGGCAATCTTGCATCAAACCAACTGACAAACAGCAGCTGTTGTGGAAATTAATCTATTGTGCTAACAAGTATCACAATTTGCTCTGAAAAGTACATGTACCACTCAATTGTTACATACAAGGCAAAAAGGACCATACAATAGTTCTCATCAAAACTGTTAATTGTTACAAGTGGATTACAATTTGATCCTCAAAAATGGCAATTAGCAGCATGATGGCAAACCCACAGAGCATCCCAGCATTCTGTAGAACAAAGTGCCCAATGTTAGCCTGGCTACGATTATCCGTTGGACGATGTAGCATTTCTGGTAACTGAACATGAGGAGAAGTGAAGAAGCAATTAGGATTTATTTTGAAAGCAAACATTTCAATTAATACATCTATCCTGCTATTATAAATTTTTCCCAATCCTATTCATCATGGAAGTACATAAATCTTTAGCTCTCATCTTTTCCATCAAAGGGAACAATTTGCCTTTGTACATTCTATCTGAATGCATTATTTGAACTATCATATCCCTCTCAACATTCCCAAATTCTTCAGCCTTCCCTCATAAGCTATGAAATATATTTGATAAAAATTTTAACATCAGAACATTCAAATTGTAATATAGCCAGTGTTTCATTACCGGTTTCTTGCTTTTGTACTGCACACCTCTAAGTCCAGGTTCTTATCACCTTTAATCAATTTCTCAACTTGTCCTACTTTCAAACATTTATGTACGTAGACACAGAATGCTCTTATTTACAACACAATGTAGATTTAAAAAAAAAGAATTGTATACTTCACATTGTCTACCCAATTCATCTTATCAAAACATGTCAAGTATCACTTTCATGTGTTCAACTTAATCTGACACATTCTGCTCATTCCAGACACGTGTATACTCTGTAACTTCCTCTTTGCATCCAGGTCATGATCATAAAAGTTTATGGCCCTAGCACTGATCCATCAGCAGTACTACTCCCCCGATTACCTAGCACCTTGAAAAACTATCCATACCTTATCACATTCTTGGAGCCAAGCTAATTTCTCACTCATGAAGCCACTGGCTTTATGCGGTGGAGTTCAACTTTACTGACATTTTAACTGGATACCATAGAACAGTACAGGCCCTTCAGCCCTCCATGTTGTGCCAACCCATATAATCCTTAAAAAAAAGTACTAAACCCACACTACCCCATAACCCTCCATTTTTCTTTCATCCATGTGCCTGTCCAAGAGGCTCTTAAATACCCCTAATGTTTTAGCCTCCACCACCATCCCTGGCAAGTCATTCCAGGCACTCACAACCCTCTGTGTAAAAAACTTACCCCAATGTCTCCCCTAAACTTCCCTCCCTTAATTTTGTACATATGCCCTCTGGTGTTTGCTATTGGTGCCCTGGAAAACAGGTACTGACTATCCACCCTATCTATGCCTCTCATAATCTTGTAGACCTCTATCAAGTCCCCTCTCATTCTTCTATGCTCCAAAGAGAAAAGTCCCAGCTCTGCTAACCTTGCTTCATATGACTTGTTGTCCAAACCAGGCAACATCCTGGTAAATCTCCTCTGCACCCTCTCCACAGCTTCCACATCCTTCCTATAATGAGGTGACCAGAATTGAACACAATACTCTAAGTGAGGTCTCACCAGAGATTTGTAGAGTTGCAACATGACCTCTCTACTCTTGAACTCAATCCCCCTGTTAATGAAGCCTAACATCCCATAGGCCTTCTTAACTACCCTATCAACCTGTGCAGCGACCTTGAGGGATATATGGATTTGAACCCCAAGGTCCCTTTGTTCATCCACACTCTTAAGTAACTGACCATTAATCCTGTACTCAGCCTTCTGGTTTGTCCTTCCAAAATGCATCACCTCACACTTGTCCGGATTGAACTCCATCTGCCATTTTTCTGCCCAACTCTGCATACCTTTTGGAAGTCTATTCTCATCAAGTCAAACTACTCTCATTAAAGTGAAAAAACTAACAGTTGTGTCACTGTTTGGCCAAACGGGTTATTTGCCTTTCACAAATCTGCACTGGCTTCCAATAATTGATACTCCCAACTAACTTAATTCTGTCCTGGATTCACACAAAATGCTGGCAGAAATCAGCAGGCCATGCAGCATCCATGGAAAAGAGTAAACAGTTGACTTTTCAGGCTGAGATCCTTCATCAGAACTAGAAAAAAAAGATGAGAAGTTAGAGCAAGAAGGTGGGGAAAGGGAGCAGTTTTCTCCCTCCACCCACCTCCTGCTCTAACTCATTTTATTTTCCACTCCTGATGCAGGTCTTAGCCTGAAATGCCGACTATTTACTCGTCTCCATGAATGCTGCCTGGCCTGCAAGTTCCTTCAGCATTTTGTGTGTGTTGCTTGGATTTCCAGCATCTGCAGATTTTCTCATCTGTCCTGGATTATTGTTTCTGCAAATAAAGTAGACTGTGGTCGCTTCCCTTTTTGAGCAATGATTCACCATTGGAATTCTTCAGTTCCTTGACATCATCAATACACCTAAGCCTGCACTTTTAGAATTACTATCTGTCCCTTAACGCAAGGTGCAAACCAATGTGAACTTCGTGATTTAGCTACTCTATATACAGCCAACTGTGTACTTCCTTCTTTCAATTTTTAGTGTATCTAACATTTTGACTAATTTTCTTTTACTGTCTATACACCAGGTTCTTTACTTGGACCAGTGGATCCTTGAGTACATCATGTTAAATTTTTCACATATTTAATTTCATCCAACATTTTTCCATTAGTATGCTGCAATGATAAAATGTGCTATTGAAGAATTTTGCACAGATGCCACAAACTTCAGTTGCTAAAAAGCAGTAAGTGTACAGCATCTGAATAGAAAGGAGCAAAATCAGCAAAATGTCTGAAAGACAGACTTAGATGAGATCCTTAAATGATGCTCTCCATGTATTACTGTCAATTTGAAAATAAAATGCGAGGAGGTTGACAAGGACAGAACTGATAATGTTCCAATCTAATTAGTGCACTGCAGTTCATCAATTTTGTTTTGGATGGTTTATATGTGAAATGTTCAGTTTTATTGCAGTGAAACTTTTACAGGTGCTTGATAAATGCATGCAGCTGCCCAGAATTCCCAAGGCAGGAAACTACTTGTGTCATCTCTATGGATGAAATTATGTTTTAAGTACCTTAATCTACTGAATTGCAGGTGGGGTTTGTACTGACAGTGGATCATACAGAACCTTTCAGGGATTAAGATTAAGAAGATTCTTCATTCCTAGTCCTGGTTTCAAACGATGCAATTTTTCTCCATTATCTTAAGAGGCCAGAACAGCTGCTCAATATTAATAGGGACAAATTGAAATTTTTCAACCTCCAAGTGAGAATCCGTCTGGTAGGCGCTTCAGATCCCTCCAGACTAAGACTAATAGGCATTGGAGAAGTTTTTTCCCTACTGCGGTCACTTTGCTGAACAGTTAACTGCCGGTTAACTGTCGGCTATTACTTGGATTGTACTACCTGTATGTATAATCTATATTTTCATTTATATTTATCATTATTATTGTTATGAGCAGAGAGACAACATCTGCCGGAAGTAAATTCCTTGTATGTGCATAGGTACTTGGCGATTAAAGTCTGATTCTGATTCTGTAAGTGGAATAGGCAGCATTGCATTACATTTCAGTGTAGTTAACAATATATCCTCTCTAAATTCTTACAATTAATATTCCAATGAGTTGGTGGGATCAGTGTTGATGCTTATTCTGCATTCTGTATTTATATTTCAGTTTCCCTACAAATACCAGGGAGTTTTCAATACTATTAAAGACATTTTGACAAAAATACATTCAGTAGGTCTTCATGCCTAATGCAAAACAATGAATTATTGCTGCCTGAAGGTGAATGGCAGCTTGGTTATTTTCTTCACCGTTAGGCTGTAGCCACAATATCCACAAATAGTCCTTTAGAATTAACTGCAGCACACCTGATCTTTGTCAATAATTTCATATCAGTATGGAAGAACTGAAATTGTTCAACATTGTTTCTCCAATCTAAACTGGCAAACTTCTGCAAAGCAGGTAGCTGATCAATACTTGATAAACAATATTTATTGATCCATTGTGTAACAAATTCTATACTGCAACAACTTACTGACTGACTCTAAAGAGCCATCTTACTCGACTATTCTCAGTGGCCACAATAAGGATCACTACAGAAATAATCACCCCACACACTGCCCCAGAACCCATCCTGATCCCCTTGTCCTCCACTCAGGACCAGAGGGCCACTACTGGCAAAGCAGGAAGCCAGCAACAACTCCATTCTTTGAGCAAGCTTCCTGTGGAGCGTGACTAGTGCCAGCAACTGGGACCAGGTTTAGCAACAGATCAGAGGATCAAATTCCTTTGAACCTAGAGTTTGACATGAATTGAATGACACTTAAGTAACTCATATTTTGAATATGGTACAGAGGGGACTGAAATTTCTTGTCTTTGATTGTACTTTACAGCTCTCAAAACTAATTAAGATATTTAAACTACCATTTTCCCATTAAACATTTTGCTAACTGAAGAATAAATAAGAAAATGGAATTAAAATGCTTCAAAAACAAAGATACAAAGTTAATAGTCTAATTGCAGTATCTTCTATAATATGAAAGCATGGACTACTATTAATATACAATAATTGGAAGCCAATAAATGTAAAAAAGAATGATTCCTCAAATGTTCCTCAAACACTCATAGTGTTCCTCAAATACTCAGACTCATCTTATTTAATGAGCAGAAGTTTAAGGCCCTTTCAAATAATTATTGATTTTGTTTTCCCAACTGAAGGGTTTTTCAAAGGTTTTGTTTTATATGAAAGGAGCTAGAATATAATAATGGCGTCAGTATTGCAAAAGCAAGGGGAATACTGGACTCTGCCTTTCTTCACTCCGTTGTCCCAAACTCTCAGTGCAGAAGAGCTTAATAATATAGTATTAAAAAAAACCCTCAGCAATATTTAAAAAGTGCACATCCATAAAGCCTATGCCTGCATTTTATGACTTGGAGAACTTTCATTTAAGTTCAACTTAAATTTGATGAAATAGATTTTTAAAGATCATTAAATCCACTTCCCCTAGAGTAATCTTTTTTTTAATTCAGCGAAATCAGCTTGCGTATAATGAGAGAGGTTGGTGAACAGTAGAGAAAGAATAGAAATCTCAATTGAATGAAAGCATTTGGAAAATTTTAATTGCACTCTTAATTTTCCAATGGGTTTTAAAATTAGCAATTGAAATAACTGCTAAGCTACTTGTTAAGTTCAACATGAAAAGGAAAAAAAGGAACTAAAGAAAATAAGTCGAGCATTTGAAACAAATTAAAAAAACAGACGTAATCCAACAAAAAAGTGACGAGATTCAGTGCAAGAACCAAAACTGCTCATTCTTCATTACCCACATCTTGGATCTGGAGCAAATTGGAATGTGAATTTTTAAATGTTTACAACTAATTTATACTGACAGAACAATTTACATAAACTGCTAATAAAACACAATTTAATGATAAGTTTAGGTATTGTAATCACAATTTCTAGTGAGGTTTTTATCAAATAAATATGACACGTTACTCATTTTTAAGAATGTTTTATGTTTGCTGATTTAGTAAAAGGTTTGGCAATAATTTAGAAAACTGTTAAAATTAGGTTCAATTTAATTACTGAAGTGCATACCTTATGGCACAACGATGCAGATTATATTGTCCAATAGTACTTACCATATCTACCAATGCCACATATAGGAACATGCCTGCCGTGATGGCAAAGATCCACTGGGTTAAATTATGGGTATACTGTCCCACAGCTATACCTATTACTACACCAACATATGCAAGTAGAGCTGACATGAGGTTGTAAACGATAGCTTGTTTCACAGACATTCCTGCATTAATTAAAACAGCAAAATCACCTGGAGAGAAAAAAAATTACAAAAGTTACAAAACTGTAAGATCCCACTTTTTTAATTGATTTTTTAAAATTTCATTTGGATCAGATGTTTTAATTTTAAAAATCTAAGTGTTTCCTTAAAGGGAAATCTTGCCTGTCAAATCTGTTCGGATGCTTTGAGGAAATAACAGCAGGATACCTAAGGAGTGTAAGTGGATGTTATTTATTTGGATTTTCCAAAGGCATCTGACAAGGTGCCGCACACGAGCTGCTTAACAAGACGAGAACCAGTAGTATTACAGGAAAGATAGGTAGAACGCTGACTGGCAGGAGGCAAGAGTGGGGAAAAAAGACAGCCTTTTCTGGTTGGTATTGGGACCATTTCTTTTCATGCTTTGTGGCCAAATTTGTGGACGATATGAGGATAGGTGGAGGGGCAGGTATTGTTGAAGAAGCAGAGAGGTTACAAAAGGACTTAAGAGAGATTAGGAGAATGGGCAAAGAAGTGGGCAGATGGATTACAGTGCCAGGAAGTGTACTATCATGCACTTTAATAGAAGGAACATAAGTATAGACTATTTTCTAAATGGGCAGAAAAGTCAAAAATCTTAAGTGCAAAGGGACTCATTTAGGATTCTCTAAAGGCTAACTTGCAGGTTGAGTCAGTGGTGAGGAAGGCAAATGCAGTGCTAGCATTCATTTAGAGCGGACTAGAATATAAAAGCAAGGATGTAATGCTGAAACTTTGTAAAGCACTTGTGAGCTCTCACTTGGGAGTACTGTGAGCAGTTTTGGGGTTCTTATCCAAAATGTGCTGACATTGGAGAGGATTCAGAGGAAGTTCACGAGAATGAATCTGAAATGAAAGGGATATGACGACCATTTGATGGCTCTGAGCCAGTCACTGAAATTTAAAAGAATGGTAGGGGTGGGGGTGGAGTGTGGTGAGGAAGTCTCATTGAAACTTTTTGAATGTTAAAAGGGCTAGCTAGAGTGATTGTGGAGAGGATGTTTCCCTCACATCCTGAGAGGGAGTCTAGAACTAGAGGGCAAAGTCAGAATAGAAGGACGTCCATTTAGAATGAAGATGAGGAATTTCTTTAGCCTGATGGTGGTGAATTTGTGGAGTTAATTGCCACTGGCAGCTTTGGAGGCCAGGTGATTGGGTGTCTTTGAGGAGGAGATTGATAGGTTCTTGATTAGTCAAGGCATGAAAGCTTATGGGGAGAAGACAGGAGAATTGGGTTGACAGGGAAAATGGATCAGCAATGATAGGCCGAATGGTCTAATTCTTCTCCTATGTCTTATGTTCTTATGTAACATTGCTTATCACAAAACAACAGGTGGGTTTAGGGTGACTTCAATTGTATTAAGCATACCCAGCATTTATCTTGTCTCAAACTGTCATTGTGGTTGGATTATAATACAACTCTAATGTATTAATTTCAGTAAAACACACACTAAACACCAAATTAACATTCAGAAATCCTACAGAGTACTGCACAAGTCAAATATCAAGATACATTTAGCAACAGCTCTAAAGCCCAGGAAAGAGAACAGGTGTTAGTTATTTATATGGCTACCAAAATATTTATTTTTGGATCAATATATTGCTTATCCCACAGCTAACAAGGCATTTTAGTATGATAAAATTATTAATAATTTGCTTCCCAGATTTGCCAAAGCAAACCAAATCTCTCTATTACTCTCTCACTGTAGCATCTGTATTTAACCTCATGCCTAATTTTTCAGATTCCCAATACTACTGGCATTTTAACAGAAAAATATCTGCTTTTAAATAATGTGGTTCTATCCTCACAAAATTCATTTTGATGTGTCAAGAAATGGAGGCTTCATATTATATCTTGGAGCGAAAGAATTTCAATACTTCTGTTCCAGTTGTCCTTTAGAGTGATAGAAGAAGCTAGTTCTAAAGAAAGAAACCTCTTGCACTCGATTTTTTATTTCAGTTTTCTCCAAAGGTGAAGGAAATATAGCTGCTTTAATGTTACTACTTCACCAAGAGAAAATTTAGGTAATTACATAAACTTTTGAAAAAAAAATGCCATTACTTGTTAAATGACAAGAAAATCAAGAAGCAGACAATTGCAGTATATCACATTTGTAGTGTGGAAGTTTTTTCACATCCACTGCCAATTGGAAACAGGGCAGACAAAATGAACTCAGCACCTGAACTACAGATTCTCTTGTGTTATTTCCAACAATATAGCTGAAAAAAAGGGGAAAAAAGAATCCAAGAAACAGATTAAACTGTTTTTGAGGGCAGCAATAGATTATTGGATTTGCTAGTAATTGTTTTGAGCAAAAGAATAGTTGTGTAGATACAATAAAAATTGATTTGTCCCAAATAGTTGCTACTAACACAGCAACTGAAATAGTATTGAAATATTCTGCGTTTTTATAATTGTATACTTGCTAACCATAAATAAAAAACAAAAGCTGACAGGGCATGTAAAATGCTGACAACTCTGAGAAAAGGCCTGAGTCTAGGCCAAATATAAAAACAAGAGTTACACAAATGTTAGGCTCAATCTGTGGTCATACCAAATAATTCCATTACTGAAACTGCAGGAAATTAAAGTGCACAAAACTGTATTTTGCTGAGACAAACACTAAACTACAGAAAGGGAATATACAAGTACTTAAATCAAAGAATTTAGTTTCTAGGGAAGTGCTGACAGCAGAATTATCCTTTAACTTTTTTACTGTTGTTAGCATCTTGAAAACCGCTAAGTAGCATCAGCTTCCCTGAGTTGACAGCGTTACCAGCAACCAGCTTTTTGGGGTTTAAATCTGTTGTGTAACTAATCTATCAGTAATATTATAAATATATTGTTATATTAAGCAGTCATTATTGTTTAAATGATTCGTGATGGTTGTATGTATGAAATGCATGACTGGTATACGTTGTTGTGTCACTGTGTCATATGCGTGCATCTCGCTTAAAGTAAAAACAAAGTTAGACTCACATTCCTGGCTCTCTTGTTTTGAAGTTACAAAACATAATAAAATCTCACACAGTCTTGGAGTTCAATGAAGGACAAGAGGAGAAAATGCTAAATGGACAGTTGTGCCTTCACTAACACTTTAAGTAAAGCTATTAGTTTGTAAAGGTTCAGTAAAAATCCCAATGGCATTAACTGTGGGAGGGCAGAGTATTCTTCCTGGTCAGTTTTCAAATCTCAAAAGTTTAGGGTTGAGATTTATGAAGGATGGAAACCTAGCTCTTCAATGGTTGCTGATCAGGTATAGAAATGGAATGGGTAACATTTTCGAGATAACTGGAGTTCATGGTACCCCCAAATCAAGCACTCAGCATCAATTCAGTATGATTTAAATTGCAAAGAATGGGGCGTGGGGAAGGGGTGGATGAATGATACTGTCTTCCAAAAGGAACTGACAGGTCACCAACAGGTTGACACAATATACGTGAAATGTACAATATACACATGTACCAATATAAAAGATCTAGACAATAAGAACTAAAGATGGGTAGATCAATACAATTTTCTTCCTAGTTAAGTTGAACATACTAGTGTGATAAATGGTGAGATACATCAATAAACAAGCATGTGAAGCTCAGTTGAACAAGATAGGAAGCCACTGGTTTGGAAAGGTTGCAGTACATTTGGCTCTGTGTCATTTTAAATTTTGAATGTGGAATTGCTGAATGCCATTCAGAAAGCTATTCAGAACAGGTGCAAGCAGTGAAGAACATATAGCAGTGTGCCAATCCCTTGCTCCTAGTGATGCTGGGATCATGGAAATATAATGCCATAGAAAACTACTAAACGCTTTGTTATGAGTGATGAACAGACCTGATGGAAATGGGGTGCAGAGTTAACCATTCCCCCCCCCCCGAGAACTATGAACTATTGCTGTTGCTATGCTGCTACTGAGAGAGAGAGAGAGAGAGAGAGAGAGAGAGAGAGAGAGAGAGACTGTTGATCTATTGTATTTTGACTCTTCCTGGATTATTTACCTTTCACTACAAGGACTTTACTTTGCTTGTTAACATTCCTCAGGAGACAGCAGGAGTGGCCTGATTTGATGGACACAGTCATTCAGAGTTGATGGATAGCTGAGACCCCGTGAGTGGGGATAAAAGACAGGTCTGGGGAGACACCCTTCAGACACACCAGTGGACACTGACTGAGTGTTGGGAACCCACAGAAAGGTGGGGGGGTTTCAGAGACCAAATCAGGAGATCGGTCAATAAAGCTCACAGTGTTACAGCAGGGCCGGTGGGGACTTGTGTGTGTGTCCACTCATGCCAGAGTGACGAGTCCACCACAGAAGAACGGTCTGGCTGAAGAACAGATGGGTCATAACTGAATGACCACAACGATACGACAGAATCAGAAAGCAATAGGTTTGCCTGCTGTAGCTGTTACCTCTTGCTCGCTCTCTCTCTCCAATGATTACAACACAACAACCATAACTACCTCAGCATACATGAACTGAACTTTATACTTTTCTATGACAATTCATTTACCCCTAGACATTGATAGAGCTTGTTTATTATTGCTTATTATTATTCCTACACTTTTAGGTTTATTACTGCTAACTTGTTTTATATGTATATTTGCATTTTTGATACTGTATTGTGTAGTTTACTAATAAACATCTTTAGTTTGGTACCACCAGACTCCAATGGGTTCTTCTATCTTTGCTGGTCTGACACCTAGTTACGGAGTACGTAACAGCTTAAAAACTGCAGATGCAAGATGGGAATTCAATGCATGTGATTAGCTCATGTTCAGAACATTCGTGAAGAAATTTTGCCCCGGAAATAGAATCCATAAAATAACATACTGCCTATGAGCCATAACAAAACTGGCTTGGCTCTTAAATGAATGGGAGTCTTGACCTCAGAATAGAAGGACATCCTTTTAGACAGAGATATAGAAGAATATCTTTAGCCAGAGTATGGTGAAACTATGAAATTCATTGCCACAGACGGCTGTGGAAGCTAAGTCATTGGGTATATTTAAAGCAGAGGTTGATGGACTTTTATTAGTAATAGCATCAATGGTTGCAGGAAGAAGGCAGGAGAATGGGGTTGCAGGGAAAAATAAACCCCTCAATGGTCAATGGTCCAAATGTCCTAATTATGCTCCTATACCTTTTGATCTTACGCTCACACACTTGATCAGACATGAGTTAATTTTATTCTTCATTTAAGAGCCAAGCCAGTTTTGTTATTTAGATACACTACACTTGGTCCCCTCTTCCAGATCATTAATGTATATCATTAACAGTTGTGGGCCTAGCACCGACCCCTGCAGCACACCACTCACTTCTGATTGCCAACCAGAGTAACACCCTTGTATCCCAACTCTCTGCTTTCTATTAGTCAACCAATCCTCTATCCATGCTAATACATCATCCTCAACTCTATGCATCCTTATCTTATAGATAAGTCTTTTATGTGGCACTTTATTGAATGCCTTCTGGAAATCCAAGTAAATAACATCCATCTGTTTGCCTCTGTAGGCTTATTATATCCTCAAAGAACTCCAGTACGTTTGTCAAACAGGACCTGCATTTGCCGAATCCATGCTGCATCTGCCTGATGGATCCTTCCCTTTCCAGATTCCTCGCTATTTCTTCTTTAATGATAGCTTCATGCATTCTGAGGTCAAGACTCCCATTATTGGAAACATCCTTTCCATATCCACTCTATTTACGTTTCAATGAGACTTCCCCACCCTCCCCAAATTCTTTTGAACTCCATCAAGTATAGGCACAGAGCCATCAAACACTCCTCATATGTTAACCTTTCCTTTCCAGGGATCTGCTCAGATTGCTTCAAATGTGGTCTAATGTCTTTTAAAGCTCCAGCATTATATCTTTGTTTTTACACCCTAGTCCTTTCAAAATGTGTGTTAACATTGCATCTGCCTTCCATACTACTGACTCAACCTGCAAGTTTACCTTTATGGAATCCTGTGCTACAACTCAAGTCCCTGTGCACCTCCGATTTCTGAATTTGCGCCAATGTTTAGTCTATATCTATTTCTTCTACCAAAGTATGACCATACACTTCCCACTGTCATATCTGTGTCCATTCTCTTAATCTGTCCAAGTCCTTTGGTAGACTCAATGCTTCCTCAACACTACTTGATCTTCCACCTATTTTTGCATCTAACAAACATGGCCACAAAGCCATCAATTCTGTGATCCACATAACATGAAAAGTAGTTGATCCAACACTAATCCTTGCAGGACACCACAAAGGCCCCCTTTATTCCAATTCTTTGTTTGCTGACAGTCCTCGAATCTTCTGTCCATGGTAGTATCTTTCCTGTAAAAGCCATGGGGTCTTATCATGGTCATTATGTATGGTAGAGATGACTCAGAGAGGGTCACAGTAGCGTAACAGTTAGCATGATGCTTTATAGTGCTAGCAATCACTGATCTAGGTTCAATTCCTACCACTCTCTGTAAGGTGTTTGTATGTTTTCCTCATGATTACGTAGGTTTCCTGTGGATACTCCGGTTTTGCCCCACATTCTAAAGAGGTACAGGTTAGGATTAATGAATTGTGTGGTTGCCACATTGGCATTAGAAGCATGACAACACTTGTGAGCTAGCAAATACACGGACTGTGTTGGTCACTGACACAAAAATAACACACTTCAATGTATGTTTTGACATACTTGTGACAAATAAAGGTAATAATTCCTTTTTCTTTTTTTCAAAAATAAGGAACATCTTTAAACACCGGAACTACCAGGATGGCAACACCTCTTCTACATTAATTTAATTCAATATATTATTAAGAAATCTATCTGTACACTTTTCTGCACATTGTAGATGAAAAGACTCCAAACAAGGCTACTAACCTGCAACTGGCTCACCTAAAGCCACAAAGGCAGGTTTCACCTATGATGAGCCAAATGGAAGGTGGGTGATGTGCAACTGGGTTTAGAAAAAACGGCAAGCTAGTTTGAATACTTTTGAGGATGGATTCTTAAAGTAGCACATGCTTAAAAATGGCAAAATTTCCTAAATTCAGTTCCTATCTTACACATCTGAGAAACTCATATCTCATAACAAACTCCCTACAATACTGCAACTTGTACAGGTACATCACAAAAAGCCCATTTACTTATTTCATTCATACCTACTTGTTGTTAGTACAACTACAGATTAAATGTACTATCTCAACACTGACCCCTTTGATTTAATCAAAATGCTTTCCAACTCTTCCTCAGCTTCTACTCAAGGCAAAAAACTTCCACATTACAGAATTGTTATTACTCTGCTCTATCCTCCGTCACTATGTGAAAAATGTGACCATGTGATACAGAGCTTATGTTGCCGGTAATCAACAGGAACTCAAGAAATGCAGCTACGATTGGTACAAATTCATCATGGTAGTGAAACAATACAGGGACAAAATCCAGACGCAACTTTCCACCAACAACACACGCAGCTTATGGCAAGGTCTGCACACCATTGCAGACTTTAAAGCTCAACACAGTGGAGTTCCCAATATCGCTGCCTCTCCCCCAGACGAGCTAAACCTTTTTTACGCTTGATTTGATGTTGCCAGCACTGAGACCCCGAAGAGACCTACAGCTGATGCGACCTGCAGAATTGGTCATCTCTGAGGCCGAAGGAAGGTGCTTCCAATGATTTGACAGTCGCAAGGCCATGGGACTGGACAGCATCCCAGTGTAGGTACTCAGGATGTGTACAGCACAGCTGGTAGGTGTGTTTACAGACATTTTTAATCTCCCCCTCTCCCAGGGTAGAGTGCCCTCCTACTTCAAAACATCCATCATTGTCCCTGTACCAAAAATGATCATGGTAACATGTCTAAACAACTGCTGTCCTGTTGCACTCACCTCAATAATAAGCAAATGCATTGAGAGACTGGTCAAGGACCACACCTGAAGCATGCTACCACCCATACTGGACCCCTACAATTTGCCTACCGACACAACCAATTGACAGATGATGCAATAGCCACAGCTCTACACACCGTCCTTACACATCTGGAAAAGAATGCTTATGTGAGAATGCTGCTCATGGACTACAGTTCAGCATTCGACACCATAGTTCTCTCCAGGCTCAGCATCCTGACTGGCTTCATCACTGTGTGGTATGGAAACTGTACTTCGCTCAATCGCAGGACTCTGCAGAGTGGTGCAGTCAGCCCAGCATCTGTAGATGTGAACTACCCACTATTCAGGACATTTACAAAGACAGGTGTATAAAAAGGGCCCAAAGGATCACTGGGGACCTGAGTCACCCCAAGCACAAACTGTCCCAGCTGCTTCCATCCAGGAAACGGTACCACAGCATAAAAGCCAGGACCAACAGGCTCTGGAACAGCTTCTTCCACCAGGCCATCAGACTGCTTAACTCATACCAACACAACTGTATTTCTATGTTATATTGACTATCCTGTTCATTTATTATAAATTGCACATTGCACAGAGATGTAACATAAAGAGTTTTATTCCTCATGTGTATGAAGGATGTAAGTAACAAAGTCAATTCAATTCAAATGCAAGTCATCACTTCTTATTCCTTTCCTACTGGAGCAACCATCATTACACACTATCAAAACACGGTTTCATTTTCTCTTTGCTGGGGGAATTAATCATACTCTCTCATTATACTGCTATAGATTTTCAACCACAGCATCATACATAATTTATAATTAACATACACACACTATATATATATATTATACACACACATAAATGTAAACACACACACACACACACACACACAGAGCTTATAATTCCTTGGAATTTTAAATTTTTGCTCTTTCTGCTCATACTTTTGATATTAGCAAAATTTATTATGAACATTTTCTCTTCCCATTTCAAAATCAGTGACACTGCAGGACAATTTATTCTAACAAAAGTAAAGCAAAATACCCAGCTCGTGAGGAAGCTCATGACAAAACACAGCGATGGAAGTACTCAGTCCCCCTGTGATGGAAGCACTGAAGGCAGCACCTACAGGGAAGAAAAAAGCCCTGTTTAATCATACAGATAAGTTATGCAATCACGCATTTATTATTTAGAATCAATAGAAGAATGATATTTACAAAATTTATATTGAACATTCAAACCTTTATCGTCATTAACTTTACATTTTTTAACAGGTGCAATGCACTGAAGGGAACCTGCAGGCTGTGAAAAGCACAATGCAGAATTATCTTCTTATTTCATTTTAATGTAAAATCTGTAGCACAGTTGAAAGCAATTGCTGTATTTATTGGTGAGTTTTAAGATTACCGTCAGAATGAAGGTGATTATTCAGAATGTGCAACAGTTCTTAGTTAACATTTTAATTGCAGGTATGAAGAGCATCCACATCATCTTTGCCTTGCTAGTGCTAACCCAATTTTAAAAATGCAATGCTTAGTCTAATCCATGAATTCTCAATATTAGAGTAAAAAAACTAATAAAGACTATGGTTGTATTTTAATGTAGTCATTTTTAGTTTATTCACAGAATATCTACCACAAATATTTTAAAATTCAATAGTTCTCTAAAAAGCTATCTTAAATTGACCACATTAGAATTTTGGAGAAAACGTTAAATCTAATCGCTCTGGGAATTAATGCAAGACTTAAATCGTTACCTAAATTATCCAAATTGTGAACAATCAAATTTTTATGCTATCACTGGAGAACTCGAAACTGAGCCAAGTAAGAACTTCAATTCTGAATAGCACAAGATCAGGCCTATGATGCATCGATAGTGGGGGGTTGGGAGGTTGCTGATATTTGCAGATCATAATGTCCATCCCCTTGTATAGTGACAGAAGCAGAATCCCATCTTGAACACATTAAACAAAATTCTAAGTATAATTCAACTCTGTGCGATGGGGTCCTGAATTACCCCTATGAACTGTATTTTTGAAGAGAGAGAGGGATTTGTTGTTCAACATCGGACACCTTGTTATTAAGAGAGAGAGAGAGGGAGAGGGAGGGGGGGAGAGAGAGAGGGGGGAAGAGAGAGAGAGAGAGAGAGGGGGGGGAAGAGAGAGAGAGAGAGAGGGGGGGAAGAGAGAGAGAGGGGGGAAGAGAGAGAGAGGGGGGGGAAGAGAGATAGAGGGGGGGAAGAGAGAGGGGGGGAAGAGAGAGAGAGGGGGGAAGAGAGAGAGAGAGGGGGGGAAGAGAGAGAGAGAGGGGGGGAAGAGAGAGAGAGAGAGAGGGGGGGGAAGAGAGAGAGAGGGGGAAGAGAGAGAGAGGGGGAAGAGAGAGAGAGAGAGAGAGAGAGAGAGAGAGAGAGAGAGAGAGAGAGAGAGAGAGAGACTGACTGACTGACTGGAGATGGTGTTATGGTCTCTCTGCAAGCATGTTTATGCTTTTACAAGGATACTGTCAGCTTCTGTATTCCTAGAGAGAGAAGGGAGGAGCTGTTTGATGGACAGCTGGTGTTCAGCATGGTTAAATAAACAGGTCCGCTGATGGACCTATAAACACATGGTTTTGGACACTGAATTAGCTTTGTTGTGCCTACAGAAAAGGTGAGTTTTGGAGGATCGAACAATGGCTCTCACAGTGTGAAAAGGGTGTGACCGGTGGGGAGTTAGTCCTGTGTCCAACCCTCGCCTGGGTTAATAATTCCACCACAGAAGAATGGTCTCCTTTTTGTGGTCACATTCGGTGACTTTAAAGGAAGAGAAGAGGGGAGAGGAAGGTTTGAAACAGAAGAAACCTAGTGACAAACAGGTCACTATTTGGGTTCTCTCCTCTATAGCCCGTAAGGGTGAGTTTGAGTTCCATTCGAATATGAAGGTGTGACTGTCACGTAGCTAATCCACAGGAGTGGGTTCTCTGGTGAGGGGAAAACCTTTGTGATTACCACTTGTGTGTTACCCTTGTTTGGGTGTGATAGTTCACTGAAGAAAGGCACCCCTGTGGCAAATCAGTGTAGAGTTATTCCGTATGTTGTGGAACTGGATAAGTGGCTATCACAGTTGTGTGTTTGGGGTAACTTTGTGTGGAAACTACCTGTGTGTGAAAATCCTGGCCTGGGTTGGTAGTTTTACCACTTGAAGATGGTACCTCAGTGATAAACTACTGCTGGTGATAATCCATACGTAGATTCTGTTTGAGTATCCTGTGGCCACCACTTTGGGATGACCCGCAACTGAATTCGGGTGTGGTACCACTTGTGTTGAAAGGATATTCGTTGAAGATCACTGTCGGTGATACTTCGTGTCTGGAGTGGAACAACTTCAGAGATAAAACCTACTGTTATTGTTATTTTGGAATATCGACGTAATTGCCTTCTCATAACATATGCCTTTGGATTACAAATCTCTGTCTCTCTCTCTCCATCACTACTCAATACCACAAACTGAACTGAACTTCACTCATCATCGTAAGACTGTATCCATTTACCCCTAGGCTTGAAGAAGCTTGGTTTTCCTATTTCCACACACACACATATATATAAAATCATTGCTAACCTGTTTGATATATCTGCATTTATATTACTGTATTGTGTAGTTACTAATATATAGCATTAGTTTATAGCAATACCAGACTCCATGGTGTTTTCTATTTCTGCTGGTTCTTTAACCCATCACAGGGTACGTGACATCTGAAACACTATCAAGTTTTGATAGGGTAGCATGGTAGTGTAGCAGTTAGCATAATGCTATTACAGTGTCAGTGACATGGGTTCAATTCCACCACTATATCTGTAAGGAGTCTGTACATTTTTCACGTGACCACATGGGTTTCCTTCAGGTGCTGTGTTTTCCTCCCACATTTCAAAGATGTACGGGTTAGTAAGTTGTGGACACATTAATTTGGCACTAGCAGCAGGGCAACACTTATGGACTGCCTCCCGCAAATCTTCAGACTGTGTTGGTCATTGATGATGTATTGCATTGTATGTTTCAATGTACATGTGACAAATACAGCCAATCCTTAAAATAATAAAAAGACTTGTTTAAGTTTCAAAGTAACAGGAAATTTTGTACATTACTGTAATGTAACTGATACTCTTTCCAGATTTTGTTTACAGCGAATTACATCAGGACCCTGCAGAAGCAATGATTTTGGGAAACAGAAGCTAGTATTTTCTCCTTACCTACTGCAAGTCCATCACTGAAGTTATGCATGCCATCTCCCATGATAACCATCCAAGCAATATTCGCTATGCCGGCATCTTGCATCTCTTTATTAGAATGGCAGTGACCATGAGAATGATGTGTAGAATTTGAATTATGCTTTTCAGACATCATTTTACTTTCATGATTTTGAGTGAAACAATCAATTTCACTGTGCGAATCATGGATGTAAACAGACTTCAGGTCAGGAGTGACAGATGCCTTCGACGGGGACCTCAGTGTGCCATCAAGATCAGTGAGCTGGGTTACCTCGTGCTGCTCACTGAAACCATCCTGTTGGTCTGTTCCTGAAAAACAGGAATTACTACTGTCAATTGAAACTTGTATTTGCTTCAACTTAAACTGAAAAATTATTATTTCATGCAAACTCCTTCCAAGTGAAATTTAGTTCAGTGTTTCAAATATTTTGAATCTACATAAGTACCCTGAAAAACTAAACACCGTCAAACCTTTTGTTACGAAAGCTTGGGAGGCAGAGAATTCACTGCTCCCAGCACTGACTTGAGATATGACGCTTCAGCAAAAAAAGGGAGAAGATGAGAGCACAAGAACCACCAAAGCAATTACAGCTTCAAGAAATTGATACATAAAAACAGCAGAGCAAACTTACAGAGATAACACATTTACAACTTTAGTGTAAAACATCTGATCTGAAATGATTTTCTCTTCTTCACAGATTCTGCCGTACCTGCTAGGTACCTTTCTTCAGTTGTCCACTACTCTGTGGTATTTTGTTTTATCAAAAGTATAGTCAAGAGCAGGTATTCATGTCAAGAGGGGGTTAGAAATTTGTGTATAATCGGACAAATGTGTAAGTGAGAAGGAAGGATATTTGTATTGGAAAAGGAAGAAGGGTAGAAGATGAGTGGAGGAATGGGGGTGGAGAGAGGGGAGAGGGAGAGGGGAGAGGGAGAGGGGGAGGGAGAGGGAGATTCCACAAATGAGTGTGGGTTTTGAAAGACAGTGGTCATTTATGTATTCCTACCAGAGGAACCAAAATTATGGATTGCTTCAGAAAGGATACCTCCAACAAGGTAAGACCAGTGGTTTCATTTTTCTTGCAAACTGGTATGAAATCAGTACTGATATAATGGTTGTCATGGACCTGGCAGGCTAACGGGCCTGTTTCTGTCTTGTATCATTCTATAAGAGGAGACTGAAAAGAAGAATGAAGAGTATAAATGGTTAAGGAAGAGGCCAATAAAACAAAAAAATGCTGGAAAAACCTCAGCAGGTCATGCAACATCTGTGAAAGAAGAAACAGTTAATATTTCAGGTCTAACATGCTTCTGCAGAACTGGAAAAGAAACGAAACACACTCAAAATGCTGGAGGAACTTAACAGGTCAGGCAGCATCTATGGGTGGAAATGAACAGTCAACATTTTGGGGCCACATCCCATGAAGATTTCAGCAGCAGATTGGGGAGGTATGGGTAAAACAAAGTGAATCTTGCCAATACAGGGGAAGCGAAATTTAGAAGAGATTAGAACACTAAACAAAAACCATTATACTTGGAAAAATGCAGTCAATTTGGGAGTGGGGTTTCCATGGAATGTAAATGAATGCAGAAATGTGTTAAGGGGATTCTTCAGCAGGGTTTCAGCATTACCAGATAAAATCTTCTTCAGGAGCAGGAGAAAGGCGTAGAAATTGACTGCAACATTTCTAATAGACTGGATTATTATTTAGTAATGTATTGATAAGTCTTTAAGAGATCCTGAGTGACTGTGGAAAAGGGGAGATTGTAGAAAAAGACTACCTGCAAAAGAAGTCAAAAGGATTGATTTATATTTTTCTGCAACAGCCAGCAACACATTTATAAGCAGCTAAGATGCAGTTTGTTAGGATTTTGGATCATTCATCATTCTGCTCTTTAATTCAGATTGTATTCTTAGAAATTTGATTGATTTTTATTTTCGTTTAAAGCAGTCACATTAGATACAGGCAGGCATTACCTACCTGGATTCCTGGAAAGCTTTTAATAAAATATGTGATGAGACTTCTCCACAAATCAGTCTTGTGGAACTCACAGTTTGCTAACATGCTGGATTCAGAATTGGGAGAATGGCCACTGGCAGAAAACAGCGAACAATTAATTTGTCTTGTTTTTGTGAAATGTTCATCAGTGGTAGCTTGCTTGACTTGATACCAGTGCCATTATTTTTAACCAGTTTTAATAATAACTACATTACACAAATTCGGAGGATGGGGTGATCTACTAATTTATGAGAGTAAGCAAGCATATAATAAAGGGTAAAACTAAGAAGTCTTGAATTTTCCAGGCAGGTTCAATGTGGTGGAAGATTAGACTAATGCCTGGCCAAACATACTTCGAAACATGTACATAAAGCATTGAATCAAATCAATATTGTGTACTTACACCCAAATAAGGAACAGAACTAAACATGGTGAAAAAAAGAAACTGGAATAACTTAACATACTATTTTACCGAGAATATGATTACAAGACAATTCGCAATAAAGCATTAACAATCTGTCCCTGTTCAAGGTCTTGATTAAGGCTCAGCTGGAATACCCTGTTCAGTTCTAGTTATGTGATATTGAACCAGGGAAAACACTATCAAGTGAAGATATTAGATGCACCTTTCCCTAAAAGGATGAATCACATAATGTGCCAGGCATTGTGCTCTCTAAGCTCCACAGGTGATTGGCCAAGCAGTAACTGAAATGCTCCCCTGTACATAGCCTTTGTTGCCGCATAGCTGAATTTTCTTTCATATTTTAATATAATTTTGAAATCTATGTTAATAAAATTGTGAAATATCCTGAATTAATTATGTGTTAATAAATATAATCTATAAATTTTCTAAATAATAAGTATACCATAACCTTTACTTTGAAACATTTTAAGGCTTCAACATACTTACATTATCAGTGTTTCAAGTTACAACACTTAAAAATTGTAACAATAAACACAGAGTGGAAGTCAGTAGCTCACTGTTAACAAGCCACTGACCCTCTAAATGTCAACAAAGAAGTACTCAGCTACTATTATGAACTATGACAAAAGCCTTGCATCAAAAATATCACAATACTACAATTTCAAATTAGTTGTTTCTGAGAAAGTTAAAACTGGTTCAATTCACTGATATGTTGAACTATGTGCTTAGAAACAAAGAATTTGTAAAACTATCAATTCTTATTGACAGCATAAACAAAATGAAGGAGGACCTCAGCATTATGAAATAACAAGCGAAATAGTCAAAGTAAAATCAGTGGATGTTGTTTATTTGGAATTTTCAGAAAGACATGGACAAGGTGCTGCACATGAGACTGCTTAACAGAATGCTCATGGTATTATGGGAAATCTAGTAGAACAGAGAAAGGTTGGCTGATTGACAGGAGGCAAAGACGTAATAAAGGGAGGCATTTTCTGGTTGGTTGCTGATGACTGTGGTGTGCCACAGAGATCGATGTTGGGGCCACTTTGCTTCACTTTGTATTTCAATGATTTGGATGAAGGAATTGATGGCATGTGCACCATTTATGGATAATACAAAGATAGGTGGAAGGGCAGGTAGTGTTGAAGAAGCAGAAAGTCTGCAGGAGGACAGATTGAAAGTGTAGACTATTTTGTAAACGGGAAGAAAATTCAAAAATCATAACTGCAGAGAGACTTGGGAGTCCTCATGCAGGATTCCCTAAAGATTAACTTGCAGGATGATTCAGTGGTAAGGTGGTTAGGAAAGCAAATGAAATGTTAGTATTTATTTTGAGACGACTAGAATACATAAGCAAGGATGTAATGTGGAAGCTTTGTAAGGCATTAAGCTTTGCTCTATTGAGAAAATTTCCTACCTGACATGGTTTTAAGGTCAAGCCATTCACTTTCTGACCTTCGGTTTAATTTGTGGTCTGACAATTTTCGTCCAACAGCAGCTTCGCCGCTGAGAATTTTCTGCTTATGCCACTTCTTTTTACCCTGGAAATTAAAATTTAGAAAAGCAGTTGCATTAAGACATTGTAATCAATCAAAAATTCAAAGTCCAATCGTCTATTAAGCTAATGCTGAACAGACTTTGCAGTCAACTTGTGATAATCCTTTGCTTTACAAAGGACTGAATTACTCAGTAATTCAGAGTGCTGCAGTGGCTGTGCAATGCAGATTCAGGCCACTACGCACCAATCCTCTGGATCAAAGGCCTTTGATAAACAATTATCAAGCTTTTGTAGTACTGCCTCTACTATAACTTCCCCAGATTCCTCCAAAATGCTCAAATGCACTCCAATAGGATCAGGTATTTTATCCTCAAGAGTACGATTAGCTTTTATAGTTTCCATTTTATATCCACTGATTTTGTTACTCATTTCATCATCCCAATATTATTTGCATTATTTTCCTGATAAATATCAAATAAATATATTAAAAAAATTCTTTGATCTCCTTCCCAATTTATTCCTGTTGTATTGGTCCGTTTATTCTTAAATGACTTATTCCTACATTTTAGTTTCTTCTTAATTCATTTGCAAAATATTTTAATACTTTGTTTCATGTTCCTTGATAATTTAATTTTCTGGTTCTTTTCTGTCCTCTTAATTATTAGGTTTATGTTTCCTAGCCTCTTTCTATCCTGTTTTACCTCAGCTGATTCTGCTAGTTCTGCACTTACTGACTGTTCTTACTCCTGTTTGTCTTTAGCATACTTTTTTTCTGTACTCCTGTTCTTCTACATCACTATTTTGCCTTCCTTATTTTTCAAGTTCCATTCTTAATTTCTCAAATAAAACTTCTGTATCAATGCAAGTTTTATCAGCTTTATATCTTCATCATTTAAAGGAGTACTTATATTAGAGTCACAATAGTCCCAATTTTACTCAACTTCCACTTCCATTTGTTCTAGCTCTTTCATTATTATTGGATTTAATAGCCACTGCCACCCTTGTTGTCTTTTTTCATATATTGGGCTAAGTGTCTTGTATACAATGTAGAAGTTCCATTTTTTTATTTCCTTCTTTTCTTCAATTAGTATCAGGATAGTTGGAAATTTCCAATCATACTCTGCAATTTTTGGCCATTTTTTTCTGGTTTGCTGGATATTTCTGTCTCCATTTTCCTCCTAGTATTAGATGGCTTGCAGATTGTGTCAATTAAAGATAACAACTCCATTACCTTTTATATTGATCCAAATGGAGTCTACTTTGTCTTCCTTATTGCCGCATTCCTTCTCCCTACTGTCTCCATATTACCATTAATAAGCAACATTACTCTACCTTCTCCTTTCCTCATGCTAGTGTATGCCAATGTTCAACTGCCTCCAGCTCCTCTGCTATATTACACACACACACTGCCTCACTGTTCAAGCAATTTAATACATTTTAATAGAATGGTTAGCTGGTCCATTAAGTCCTTCTTCTATTATTCTATTTACTACTTTGCCATTAATGTTCTATCTTACCTAATTCATTCCTATGCTCTCCCCCCACCTTTCTCTTTTTACTTCCAAGTTAAAAATAAGCTTGACTATTTAAGATACACCAATTTCCATACAGCTATTGCTTGGTGTTCCATCAACTGGAGTCAAAGTGCACATTCCTGCAGTCCAAAATTCTCTGGCATTACGACCAATGAGTGTTCCTCAACTCTGAGGTGATAATTAACCACAGGAAACTCTAGTGCAGAGCCTGAAATCCTATCCTCAAGTCAGCAGAAGTATTTACTCAATTTTTAGAAAACCTAGCGCATTTATCTTTCAACATAGTCCCCTCCTACATTTACACACTTAGTCCAGCAGTCGTGGAGCATATGGCTCTTGGACCTCCAGAAAGTGTCCACAGATGGGTGATTGATAAGTTTGTGGCCTAAGGTAGAAAGAGATGAGGGCATGAACTTATCAATCACCCATCTGTGGACACTTTCTGGAGGTCCAAGATCCGAATGCTCCACGACTGCTGGGCTAAGTGTGTAAATGTATAAATGTGCTAGGTTTTCTAAAATTGACTCCTTCTACCTTAGGCCACAAACTTATCAATCACCCCATGTATATCAATCCCACCCTAATCCTACTTTATTACCTCTATATTTGCATCAATTTCCCTACTCTTTCTACTGCGTTAACATACCCATGAAGTCATAAGGAGAATGTGCAAGCTCCAAACAGAAGCATTGTTGGTCATGACTAAACCATGATTACTTCTAAGCTACATCATTGTACTACCATGTCACTGACTTGTTTACATTAATTATCCAGTCACATCAGTGCAAATACGCAATAAAACACTGGAAAAGCTTTGCAGAGTTGCAGAAATTTAAATTTGGATCAGCTATCTCTGTTTCACAGTAGAATGTCATGCATGCTACACATAACAGGAAAACCTAGATGTTTTTGATTGTTGTCTTTATCATATTAAATGGCTTCTGGAATTTCTCAAGTGTCCTCAATATCTGCTAAGTACTAATGGAACATGTGAAAATTGCAGAAGCCACTGCCAATATTTACAGATCAAATGCATTCTTCTGGTGGTTTCAGATCATAAAAAACTCTGCACACTTGTTTCCTTGCTTGCACTACCCTATAATACCTGTGCTTGCTGATCTACATTGTCTCTGGGTCTTAATCATACCTTCAGTCATTTTATGGGCATGGCCAGTCCATTTTTTCATAATGTACTCACCTTCTATAACCCTCCTATTAATGGATGCCTCTCATCTAAGCTCCAGTAGAATGGGATTTTAAATGCTGTACCCGTTACCTTTAATTCTCCATCTCACTCTCTTTTAAGAAGTTTTGTTACACTTGCTATTTTATAACCATGCATTTTGTTGTTGGCATTAACATTTTCTCTATGGATGGGTATCAGCTTTGTTTACTGAGACCTGTTAACATTTTGGGTAATGCTGTGAATGGAAAATTTTGATGCAATGTAAAATTATTCCATCTAAATTTTAACCAATTGCTGCATTACAGGATACAAATTTATAACTTGCATGATTCTTAAAAACTGAATTTCATGTAACGTAACAGTTCTTAGTAAAAGCTCAAGGATTAACATCTAAAAAAAACTGAAACTCAGTATCATCTACATCACTTCAAATTCCAATTTTAAAAACTGCTGAAAATGAAAATCATAACCAATTTTAATCAATGTCATTTGCAAAAAGTGGTTTCTTCATTTTGTTCAGAAACATCTGTGCTGAATTGCTCATACCTCATTTTGCATAAAAGAAAATAACACACACAAGTAAATAGAGTTCACTTAGCTTGAGTAGTTTAATGTAGTTGTACAAATTTGGTTTGTAAACTAACTGCAGTTAACAAATATGGTCAAGGTTGCAATGTAAGAGTTGTCTTGTAATTTCAAGTAAGTCTAGAAATTAATCTCAGAAAAGAACATTGAATTACTGGCAACAATGTATATATTTTGAGTTTACCATTCTGGCTCTACGATGTCTGAAGAGTCCAATGCAATGTTCAATGATGAAAAGAAGGTAGATACCGCCCAGAGCTGTAAGTCCTTTCCACAATCCATTGTAAATTATAAGGAAATCCTCAGAACTTTCATGATTTCCATGAGTATGATTGTGGTCGTGGTCGTGGTCATGGTGACTATGATCATGTTTACCTTGTGACTGTTTTTGGAAAAAAAAAAGATAAATAATGATAAATCAAAATCTTTTTAATTCTCACTCTCCAACATAAACATCAACAATAATCAAGAAAATTTTACTTTATTATAGTATGAAAAACAAAACAACACAATTGTTAAAAATGGTCTATAAAAGTAACAAAGGGAATATCTCCTAAGCTTCCAGATGGTAATATTAAAATGGTTTTAAATTCAAAACATAAAATCACATATATTTGGAGACAACTGGAGTAAGGTTTGACGTTACTTTACCTGTTACCCAGGAACGTAAGAAATTGATCAATTGTACCACAACTGTGGATCTGGAATCACAAAGGCCAGTCCAGATAATATTACATAGAAAACCTACAGCACAATACAGGCCCTTCAGCACACAAAATTGTGCTGAACATGTCCCTACCTTAGAAATTACTAGGGTTAACCACAGCCCTCTATTTTTCTAAGCTCCATGTACCTATCCAAAATGCTCTTAAAAGACCCTATCGTATCTGCCTCCACCACCGTTGCCGGCAGCCTATTCCACACACTCACCACTCTCTGTGTAAAAAACTTACCCCTGACATCTCCTCTGTCCCTACTCCCAAGCACCTTAAACCTGTGCCCTCTTATGGCAGCCATTTCAGCTCTGGTAAAAAGCCTCTGACTATCCACACGATCAATGCCTTTCATCATCTTATACACCTCTATCAGGTCACCTTTCATCTTCTGTCACTCCAAGGAGAAAAGTCCGAGTTCACTCAACCTGTTTTCATAAGGCATGCTCCCCAATCCAGGCAACATCCTTGTAAATCTCCTCTGCACCCTTTCTAGGGTTTCCACATCCATCCTGTAGTAAGGCAACCAGAACTGAGCACAGTACTCCAAGTGGGGTCTGACCAGGGTCATACATAGCTGCAACATTACCTCTCGGCTCCTAAATTCAATTCCAGGATTGATGAAAGCCAATGCACCATATGCCTTCTTAACCACAGAGTCAACCTGCATAGCTGCTTTGAGCGTCCTATGGACTCAGACCCCAAAAAACCATCTGATCCTCATTATTGGCTAATTTCTTTTTGTGAAAATGGTAATGAAGGCAAATAAGGTTCAACAATAATCTAAAATCACCAGGACTCGTACAAACTTTATATTACATATGGGTAATAAAGACATTGCCACAGTGGATTCAAACTCATGACTCAAGCATTAATGTCTCAGGTGTCTAGGTCTCTGATGCCATGTATATAAATGGTTTTTTTCAAAAGCAAAGGCTAACAAGTTCACCTGAGCTATGCAAAGGAAATCAGGTTAAGTTAAATCTAAAACATGTCCAAATCTCAATATCAAAACGTTGCATCTTTCAGAAAAACCCTGAGAACTCAGAAATCACAGGTGTGCCTACACAGCTTAGAGAGGTAATCACAAAAGAAAAAAAAGACCCTGTTTTATTCTTTTCTTCTTCCAGGTATGGTACAAGGATAGCTAACACAGCTGAAATTACAGAATAAAACCTCATACATTTCCTTCTCTAAAAACAATTACCGTATTTTTTAAACAGATCTGCCTGTTCAATCTTTACTCACATGAGGCATTAAATGCAGCAGTGCATCACCACTGAGTGTCCCCACTGCCAGAGCCACCAGGAATGTTAGAAGATACTTGAAACATACTTGATTGATGATTGGTACCAGGACAACACCCAGCACTGACAACAAGCTTATAATGGTGATTGATACGAGTCCGCAGATCCAAACTGTGTAAGAAACAACTGATTCAGAAGAATATATTAGGTTACCACTAACACATCAAAATAAAATCAATTTAATAGTTGACAAAGGTATACTCATGATATATAATGAAATTGAGAGTCAACCTCTATAGCTTTCACTCAAGCTTTGAAGCTCTTGATACATGAATGAAATACTTAAAACTGTCAAGTGCAATCAAAAGCCCTGAGAATATCTTGCTCCATTCTTTAGTTCTCAAACTTTTGTTCCCTCCGGAACCCGATCATGCCACAAAAGAGAGAATGTGTGGAAATATCCAACAATAACTCAAACAAAAGCATTTTAATGGCATTCCTGGAGAATCCACGATGTTCAGCAAAATAAGAATGCAACCAGGGTTACATATGCAACAGGTAAATTGGAGTGACAATCACAAAATATCAGTGATCTTGCGCATTAACTAGTCTTTTGGGTCTGTTTTGAAAGCGGATTTATAGAATGACCCCTGAATCAGAATCAGGTTTATGTCATGAAATCTGTCTTTATGACAGCAGCACAATGCAATACATGATAATAGAGAAAAATGTGAGTTACAGTAAATATCTATCTAAATAAAATAGTTAAATAAGTCGTACAAAAATAAAAATTGTAGTGAGGTACTGTTCACAGGTGCAATTTCCATTTAGAAATCGGATGGCAGAGGGGAAGAAGCTGTTCCTAAATTGTTGAGTGTGTGTCTTCAGGCTCCTGTACCCCTTTCCTGATGGTGCCAATCAGAACAGGGTATGATCCGGGTGATGGGGTCCTTAATGACAGATGCTGCCTTTTTGAGGCATTGGTCCTTGAAGATGTCCTGGATAACTATGAATGCTAGTGCCCATGATGGAGCTGATTAAGCTTCCAAGTCTCTGCAGCTTATTTCAATCCTGTGCAGTAGCAACACCCCCACCCCCCATCACCAGATTGCGATGCAGCCATTTAGAATGCTCTTCACAGTATATCTGCAAAAATTCACGAGCATCTTTGGTGACATACCAAACCTCCTCAAATGGTTATTTGCGGGAATAGGGGAATAGGACCTGCTCTGGGGTTTCATGACTGGTTGTTGTTTGGCACAGCCTAAGAGCTTCGCTCACTTTGGAGGACTGAGATTTTGTGGCTCTGGGACCGGGGGGGGGCAGGAATCGGTAGTGGGCGTCCAGACAGATCGGTGTGTTGTTGGAGATAGAAGATCACAGGCTGCATGTCCAGAGACCCAAGATCTTTGGGCATATGGCTTAGAAAAAGCAACACAACAGACTTTAAACATCGTAAACCAGCGAATTGTTTATGTCTCCCCTCTCGCTGTGAAATGGAGACACCTCTTTATCCCTTATTAAGAAGAGAGAGAGAGAGCCTATGGTATGTCAAATACCAGCTGAACAAGTACTCTTTGGGGTAACTGCAAGTCTGTGTCTTTGCTGTTGCTTTGCTCATGCTTGAGTGCTCGATGATGGGTACCAATGTTTTTTTTGACGGTGGGGGGGGGGGAGGGCGGATTGTTGCTTGCTGCTGCTTATGCACAGGAGAGAGGGGAGCTGGGGGGTGCTGTGGGGTTCTAACATTTAACTGTCATTCATTCTTTGGGGGAACTCTTCGTATCCCGTGGATGGTTGTGAAGAAACTATTTCAGGATGTATATTGTATACATTTCTCTGACATTAAATGTACTTTTGAAACGTTTGAAACTCCTAATGAAATATAGCCACTGCCGTGCCTTCTTTTTAGCTGTATTAATATGTTGGGTGCAGGATAGATCTTCAGAGATACTGACACCCAGGAAATTGAACTTCTCGTTCTTTCCACTTCTGATCCCTCTATGAGGACTAGTGTGTGTGTTCCCTTGCCTTAACCTTTCTGAAGTCCACAATCAGTTCTTTACTGACTTATTTACTTATTTTACACACTCAGTTCTATCACCACAATGGGAGTATGGCAGATGCAATCTCACTGGCTCTTCACGCAGCCTTGGATCACCTGAACAATACAAATACCCATGACAGGATGCTGTTTATTGACTATAGCTCAGTGTTTAACACAATCTGTTGTTGTGAACTTTCCATGATTCAGGACATTTACAAAAACAGGTGTGAAAAAAGGACCCAAAGAATCATTGGGGACCCAAGTCACCTCAACCACAATCTATTCTAGCTGCTATCATCTGGGAAACAGTACTGCAGCATAAAAGCCAGGACCAACAGGCTCCAGGACAGCTTCATCCACCAGGCCATCAGACTGATTTGAGTGTATTTTCTATGCTGAATTGACTGTTCTATTTAGTATAAATTACTATGATTGCACATTGCACATTTAGACAGAGACATAATGTAAAGATTTTTTACTCCTCATGTATGTGAAGGATGTAAGAAATAAAGTCAATTCAATAATTTTTACAGTTCTGATTGAAAAGCTCCAAAACCTGGGCCTCCGTACCTTCCTCTGCAACAGGATCTTCAACTTCCTAGCTGGAAGACACAATCTGTATGGATTGGAAATAACATCTCCACCCCGCTGACAATCAACACTGGCACACCTCAGGGATGTGTGTTTAGCCCACTGCTCCACTTTCTCTACACTTATGACTGGGTCTAGGCACACCTCAAATGCCATCCATAAATTTACCAACAACGTAACTATTGTTGGCAGAATTTCAGATAGTGACTAGAGAGAGCGTAGATGAGCAAGATGTATCAGCTAATTGAGTGATGGTGTCGCAGCAACAACTTTGCAGTGGGTCCAGGTCCTTGCTAAGACAGCAGCCTAGCCATAACCAACCTCTCAAAGCACTTCATCATCGTAGATATGGATGAAAGTCATTAAAACAGCTCACACCACTTTTCTTGGGTGGGGGTATGATTGTTGCCCTTTTGAAGCGGGTGGTAACTTTCGATTGTCACAATGAGAGATTGAAAATGTCTTTAAACACACCTTGCAGTTGGTTGGCACAGTTTTCAAAGCCCCACCATGTACTCCGTCGGGGCCTAGTTACCTTGCGAGGATTCACCCTCTTGAAGGACAGTCAGACATTGGCCTCAGTGACAGAAATCACAGGGTCACCAGGTGCTGCAGGGATCCTCATAGCTCTAGCTTTATTCTCCCTTTCAAAGTGTGTATAAAAGATGTTGAGCTTTTCTGGTAGTGAAGCATCACTGCTATTCATGATGTTATGTTTCGCTTTTTAGGAAGTAATGGCCTACAAACTCTGCCAGAGTTGACATGCATCCAATTCTGCCTCCAACCTCATTCAGAACCATTCCTTTGTTCTTGAATTAGCCTTCCATACCCACAGTTTTCTTGTATAGTCCTGGGTCTCCAGACTTGAATGCCACAGATGTAGCCCTTAGCAGACTACGAACCTCCTGGTTCATCCATGGTTTTTGATTTGGGATGTACAGTATGTTCTCGTAGGCACAAACTCATCCACACAGGTTTAAACAAAGTCAATAACAGCTGTGGCAGACTCATTCAGACTCGAAGATGAATCCCTGAATGTAATCTGATCCACTGATTCAAAGCAGCCTTCTAAGTGCTCCTCCACCTCCTTTGTCCATACCTTCTTGGTCCCCACTACTGGTGCTGCAGTCTTCAGTCTCTGCCTATACTCAGGAGTAGAAGTACACCCTGGTGATGAGACTTTCCAAAGTGTGGATTTGGATGGCACGAAAAGTGCTCTTGATGGTAGTGTAACAGTGGTCAAGTGTATTTTTTGCTCTGGTACTACAAGTGATTTGTTGGTAATATTTACAGACCTTTTCAGGTTGGCCTGGTTAAAGTCCCCCAACATGATAGGGAAGGCACCAGAATGTGCTATTTTATGCTTGTTTATTACTTTGCCCAGTTCGTCTAAAGCCTATTTGACACTGCCTTGAGGTGGAATGTTCACCGCTACCAAGATGATCACTGAAATCTCCTGCGGCAGATAAAATGGACGACACCTGATCGTGAGATGTTCCAGGTTGGGTGAACAGGACTGGGGCAGCACTGCAACATTTGTACACCACAAGGAGTTGATTATAAAACACAATCCAGATTGATGTTCCAAATATTTCACTGTCCAGTGCATTCTAAAATATATTTTCTTAATACACTTTCACATGGTTATTAGGGAAATATGTGGCATATGCCAACGTTAACTTCTTTTAATTTCTTATCATTAAAACATGATATATTTTCTGACAAGTCATTTTGAATATAATTAATACTTCAAACATCAAAAATATTCAATTTCTTTGACTTTGTGCGAAAAACAATTTGATCTCTTGCTATGGCATTATTTCAGGATAGCATTCATCTTTTGATGGTCATTTGCTGATGCATCTCTTGAATTCAAATTAGTGATTTTTATACGTACAATCTTCTTTTTCAAACAATGACACACATCAAATTTGATAAGTTAATATGCACTGCATAAACTGACGATGTAAAATGGTGAGTGAAGTGAGAGCAGCAGAGAGCACCGAGATTAAAATGCCTTACGATGCAATAAAGTAAGGAAAATACTGACCTAAATTCAAATAAGATTTAAATACCATCTTTAAGCAACCACTTAGTAAGTTTTCAGAATAGTACCAGAGCTCCACATAACTATAGCTGCCTATCCCCCTTCCCTTTTCTTAATTGAATATTAATTAATTCTTAATTTCTTACATTTATTGCTATCAAATTATTTCACATCGCCTTTTATGACATGAATAACATCTAAGCTTACAAAGACGCTTCGACAGGGTAAAATGTCAAGGCTCTTCATAAGGATAAAATCTGGCTAAAAATTTGTTCCAACCTAAAGAAGAAAACATTAGAACAGGTGATGCATAAATCAGTCGAATAGGCAAGTTTAGACTCTTAGAAAGAGTTAAGGAAGATGTGAAGGGAGAAAATTCCATAGTCACATGGCTATATAGCTGAAAGCATAATAGGAGTGGAGCTGTAGAAGTGGTTACAATCAATGTAGTACCAGCTTTGCGAAGACCACAGAATCACTTACATCAGGAATAAAAATATGTGGATTCCCCTTAATTGGACCATTGCTTAATCGGGGCAGTGGCCTTATTTAGGACAATTCTGAGAAAACAAAAATTGAGAAAATACCTAGCATTCCCTTAGCTTATTTGGGACAATATGCCTCTCAATTGGAGAAAGAAACGCTGAATAGTTTCTAATTAGCGTCAGACGTACACACTAGTATGGCCACTAGACACTACACCGTGCTTAGAGCAAACCATTTTAAAATAGTGTCAGTTGCACGTGTTTATGTTCAAAAAACAGTGATTTTTGTTATCAATAGTTGATGAGAAATAAGTAGTAAGATGATTAATAGCTTTGCTCACTGTGGCTTCAATCATTCAGACTTGGATATGCCAGAAACAGCCAGTAGCGAAAATGAAGTGACTTCAATGCTTCAACAAGTTAGGAACTATGAACATTTTTGAAAGTATCAGCAATCATCTTCAGCGTTACAATGAATATGAAGATTTGAAGGATGCAATCATCCATAGTATTGTACGAAGGCAGTCCATTATCTGCATTAGGTGCGTGCGCTGATTTTGTTCATTTAGCCAATCAAAAAAACACGCTGCGTACACCAGGTATGTTCTTCCATCAGTAACTATTAGGAATTAATAAACAATTTTATAGTACAGTAGTAGTACTGTTAGAGTGTTCTGATTTATTCTATGTTTCATTTAAATACATAATTTGTTACTCAGTTAAATGGTTGTTTGACTTTTCTATACCTATTTAACTGTTTCCATGAAACTTTGGCTAACTGTGGCGACCATTTAATTGAGCCAAAATGTACTGGCCCGATTTGTCACAATTAACCGAAGCCCACATATTTCCCATATTTTATCACCTTGACAGATTGAAATTTTAAATTTTAGTGCTCCTATTCTCAGATCTCTTGCAGTATCTAGAATTAAAATGAATATTTATTTTGTATTCTATACTGCCTAGGAAACTTGGCGTGATGGGGGCAGAGTCATGAAAGATGCTCTCAGCTTTTGATAGTATTTAGTGGGTTCCTCAAAATACAAAAATGATTGAATGCACATATTAAAAATGCTTGAAAGTTCAAGAGTTTGCAAGTATAAGATAAAGAGTGAAAACATTTTTATGGCTCACCTGTCAGTAGTGAATCTTGTTCATCTGCTAGTTCCATCCTCAACTCCTCAGGATGATGGATGCAAACCCTGCTGTCTATTTGGTACAGCAAAGCAGGGCATAGGTATGTAAAATCTTCTGTAGAAATTCCAGAATTTGTGCTAAGACCATAGCTTTGCAGGAGCTGGGAGACATTCAAGCACTAGAAGAATAAATGTGTAAGTTTTACACAATTACCCATTAAATATATAAGGATAACACAACAACAAAGTGTTTATTCATCAGATAGACTTTCTCTATGAGATAATTGATTTAATGGCCCAGGTCATTTTTCTTAAAACACTAGATTCTGTATTCTGTTATTACTTTTCCCTTTGTACCTCAATGTACTTATGTTTTGAAATGATCTGTATGTATGGCATGCAAATCAAAGTTTTTCCACTGTACCTCAGTGCAGGTGACAATAATAAACCAATTACTCACTGGGGATCTGCATGCATGGAATGTAGACATCACCGCCCCCCCAATACTGTATTTTGTTCTAATGAACTTTCCGCCTGCTCTGCCCGAAGCTAAAATGAGCAGGAATCTGCTGGAACCTTTTTTCTAATATGGTTGCTCTTACATTTTAATTTGCAACTTAATGAAAAACTGTGGACACCAAATCAGCCCCACTGGCTATCATTTTAATGTTCTGTTGCTCTTTCTTTAGAAATCTAATCTGGTACATGTCCAGTCAACAGCACTCAATATTTTACTTTTAAAACTAGATGAAGACTAACTAAATTCTGGCTGACATTGGTTTCCAGTGTTAACTTGGATCTATCTGAAATTTGAGCAAAGCCTATTTGCAAACATTATCATGAATAGCCATGCAAATGCATTGTCTTGGTCCAATTACAAAAAAAGCATCTGTCAAAAAAGTGTTTGACATTTCCTCTATTTTTATTAGCTTATTTAGTATTTTTAAGATGGTTCAATTTAAGGCGAAATTGAATTTTACATCATGTATGATGAAAGTCAGTAAGACCACTATCAATCAATTAACTTTAAGCAACTAGCCAAAAAGAGTCTACAAAAGACAGGTGAATCATTCTAAATTTATCTAGGCATTATTCATGGAAGAAAGGCTTTAAAGAAAAGTTACACTCTATATAATTTGATTCAACCAATCTTACCTCTTCATGTGCAAACTTGGGTTGGTCGTGATGTTCATGCTTCAAATTTGAGGAACTCAAATCTTTTCTTCTTCTGTGTTGAGATGTCATTTCTTCATTAGGAACACGAAAATGTTCATCTGTACTCTCTTCATTCTTGGACATAATACTCAAGGATTCACTAGGAGGTGCAGTCCATGTTATATCTGATTGCTTCCCTACACTTTTAAATTTTTTTCGTTTCTTTGATCTTTTTTTAGCTTGGTGTTGTGGTGTGTTAGGGTCTGATGGGTCAGTGAACTGTTCTCCTTCCTTGTGGATCTGTGAGCCTCCAAAATGGCCAGTGCCTCGATGATGATTATGGTGATAATGGTGGGGCTGATGGTGAGGAATGGGAGAGGGAGTGGTGGTATGTATATTATTACTGTTAGAGTTTTTGCAATGTTTACTGTTCACTTTGGTGACTGGTACAGATTGTTCATGTGCTGTGTGATTGAAGTCTGAGTGAGAGTGCTCATGTTTATGTTCTAGCATCTCTAAAAGGTCCAAGTGTGACGCATGATCATGGTCATTGTGCTCATGGTCAAGTTCAACAACCTTAACTTCCCCAAGACCTAAATTTGCTAAGAGTTTCTCAAAACCATGGAAAGTCAATTTACCATTCTCACCATAACGACTGAATAGTTTGTGAATGTAATATATTTGTCTATTTACTGCATTATGCACAGGCCTCTTGCTGGGATTATTTTGAAGATATGGCTCCTCAGATATCTGGTAGTCACTGTGGTTATGTAAATGGTTCCCCTCAGGAACATGGTTGGTGTTATGATCATGATTACGCTCATGGTCATGGTCATCATGGCAATGGTTGCAATGATGAAAGAGAAAAGTGAGTAGGCAAATTAAACAAAATTTTGTATGTAGATGTACCTTCATGGTGGCAATGCTGTATCTGAAATAAAAGAAAGCAATTTCAGAAAAATACCTACGGTGAATTTCAAAGATGTTCCAAACTGTGACATATACAAATATATTTCACAAAAAATGCAGTAATTCTTACAAAATATTGTTTGATAAGACTTCTGCTGAACAAAATACTTCATTATAAACAAATACAAACCTACTTCATTTAACAAAGGTACTGTGGTATAGTTTTTTTGAGTCAGAAAGATATTTCAGAATGATTTTCATGCAGACACACTGAACTAGTTTTCCCAAAGAGACTCAACTATGAAGGTCTAATAGATCTATTGTTCACTGTGTCAACAAGTCATTGGAACAGACTTCCAGTGCTACTCAGTATTTCTACACTGCTGCTCAGAGCCACTTCGGTTGCATTTAAAAATATCCCAAATACTAGCCTCCGACTTTGCTTCTAGATTCAACAGAGAGGCCGTGGCCAAGCAAAAATTATACTGAGCTGACGAAATTGATGTTCAGCTTTTTCCCAGCCATGGCTAGCAGACTACCTAGCCACTTCGTTAATCTGAAAAGTTGCTGACAGTGACTGAAAATCTTATGTATTATCTAGTTTCTATTCCTTTATTTTACTATAAAATAAAAACAAAAATATGGAATTGTTAAAAAAGAAAATTATTTAATTCTATTTGAACTATTTTAAATGCTTTCATTGTCAGCTCAAGGAGACCTGCAAAGTAGAAGCCTATAAGTAGTCTGCCCTTCTGTGTGAGAAAAGCTCATGATCAATGTTTTATGTCACTTGGAGCTGTAGGTTTGCAAAATACAAGTTTAGCCTCAGGAAAAATATGAAAACAGGAGGGAATTCAAGATGACTCAAGTTTATTGTCGTATGCCCATCTACAAGTAAGCACAGGTGCAATGAAATTCCTACAGCCACATAGCATCAAACAAGCAGTATTCTTAAGAAAAACAAAAATTACACAGAATCGTTACAAGAACACAGTTAGAACAAAAAACTAAATTTTAGTGCAAAGTGATCATATTCATGCTACACTGTAGTGATTAGTTTTTCCAGTTGATTCAAGAACTGAATGGCCCTTGGACCTGGTAGAAGGTAAGACAGAGACTATACTTCATCAGGAGTTTGAAGAGATTTGGTATGTCAACAAGTACAGTCAAACACTTAACTGGATGTACCGTGGAGAGTCTTCTGACAGGCTGCATCACTGTATGGTATGTGGGGGAGGGGGGGGGGGAAGGAGACGGCTACTGCATAGGACCAAAAGAAGCTGCAGAGGGTCGTAAATTTAGTCGGCTCCATCTTGAGTACTAGCCTACAAAGTACCCAGGACATCTTCAAGGAGCGATGTCACAGAAAGGCAGCGTCCAATTTTAAGGACCTCCAGCACCCAGGGCATGTCCTTTTCTCACTGTTACTATCAGGTAGAAGGTATAGAAACCTGAAGGCACAAACTCAGCAATTCAGGAACAGCTTCTTCCCCTCTGCCATCCGATTCTTAAATGGACATTGAACCCTTGAACACTACCTCACTTTAATATCTATTATTTGTTTTTTGCATGATTCTTAATCTATTCAATATATGCATACTGTAATTGATTTATTTATTAATTTTTCTCTTTCCACTCTTTTATGTATTGCATTGACCTGCTGCTGCTAAGTTAACAAATTTCACAACACATAATAAATGTGATTCTGATTCGGATTTCAGATTTCTGTAGTTCCTGCCAAAGGTAAGATGACAGCATAAACAGAGGATGAGGATCTTTAATGGTAGGTTTTGTCTTATTGTAGCTACACCTCCTATAGATATTACCAATGGTGAAGAAGTATATACCCAAGATGTACTGGGCAGAGTGCACTACTTTTTGCAGCTTCTTACGTTCCTGTGCTTTTGAACTGCACCGTACCCAGATTCAGTCAGAATACTTTAAACTGTATGTGTTTTTTTAAGTGTTCAGTCACAAGCTGAATCTCTTCAATCACCGAAAAAAGTAATGACACTGGCACACTTTCCTTATGATTGCATCTATGTGCTGGGCCCAGGAATTTACAGCTGCTGACTTCATCCACTGCCAATTCCCAAAGTAGACTGGTGAATTTTCACCTCCTTCCCTTTCCCAGAGTCCACAAATAACACTTTTGTTGACATTGATCGAAAGCTTGTTGCTCCGATACCACTCAACCAGGTGCCCCATCTGGTTAAGTTGATTCATCACCATCTATGATTCATCCAACAGCACTGCTATCTGTGAATCTGAAGTGGCATTGGTGTTGTGCTATTTGTATAGAGAGTAGAGCAGGGTGCTAAGCATGCAGCTTTGAAGTACACCTTGTATTAATGATCAGTGGGAGAAGACAGTGTTACCAATCCTCACTGATTGAGATCTGCCAATGATGTTGAGTATCCACTACTGTATTCAATTCAGAACACACACAACCTGGCCAAATGTTACAGTCAAGAGGATCCACACTGAGATCTGACTCAGCAATGAATAGTTTCCACAATATGTTGGTCTGTACCTAGCAACTTCTAATCAAATAAAAACAGAAATGTAAATATGCAGGAAATCAGACAGCATTTTTGGAAAGAAAAACAATTTCAAGCCATTAAAACCCGATGAGTATTTTCAGATTTTCACCATATTGCTTCACAAAATAGACACATTTTATTTATCAATAAAAGACTTTTATTGATATATAGTGCCTTTAACACAGAAATATATTTTGAGAAACTTCACCATTAAAAAAACAATGCTGACAAGCCACTAAAACAGAGGTTCCCAACCTTTCTTACGCCATGGGTTCCTACCATTAACAGGTTGAAGACCCCTGCACTAAAGAGTTCTATTACCAAAACTTTAGGTATAGGTAGTATGTATTAGGGAACATCTCATTAGAAGAAATGTTAGAGCAGTTTAGGAGTATTAGATCTTATGGTCTTTACCAGGTGGAGGAATTGTGGATTTATGAAATCCACAAACTATCAAGATGTGGGTTTTGTGGAGTAGGATAAACTCACGTTACATATGTGGCTGAAGAAAATTAGACACACATGGAGTGGCAAAGCCATGGGGAGAATGAAAATAATTTTAAATCAGGGCATTGGGGTTATTTTGGCTAACAGCCACATGACTCAGCATTGCATAGGTAACAGTGGAAAGACCACCTTCAATAAGCAACACAGGATTCAATAAAACAGTAAAATTGGAATGTTCCAATGAGGGAATGGTAATTGTGGTGAATGCTGTGTAAATGCTGCCCATGTAAAGTTACTGTTCGCCAGGAAATAACAAACCTTACACCAGCATAAAATTAAAGCGGAATTATATTTCAAGATATTTCAACTTTAACAACAGTAAACAGAAAAAGAAAAAGGGCCCATTACAGATAAAGCAGTCTAAATGTGCACATAAACACTGGAGCTCGCTTCTGAAGTAGTCAGGATGTTTCGCTTTGATTACAGTCGGTCCTCCTTATCCGCGAGGGATTGGTTCCGCGACCCCTCATGGATACCAAAAAACACGGATGGTCAAGTTTCCTATTCAACCTGTCTCAATGCAGTGGACCTTAGGACCCAGCAGAACCCTGGACCTTATTTAACCTCAGTGAGGTGGACATTAGGACCCGGTGGCGGATCTCTGAATCCTCAGTGCTTCTGTTCACAAAAATGATCATGATCACGATTGAAAATAAAGTGGAAATAATAAAGCGATCGGAAAGAGGTGAAATGCCATTGGTCATTAGAAAAGCGTTAGGTTACAGTCGGTCAACGATCAGAACAATTTTAAAAGATAAAGTGAGAAAGGCCCTGCCCCAATGAAAGCTACAATTATTACTAAGCAATGCAGTGGTTTAATTATTGGGTTTTGGGTTTTTGATCCTCCACATCAACCTGGCACGGATGGACAGCGCGCTCAGAAGCGATCCGTCACTGGATCGCCCAGCGCTGAAACATACATTTCTTAAGTGTTTTATATGTGTAAGGGGGTTTCTTCTTTCTTTATGTTACTGCATGTGTTAATCAAAATGGCTTCTTTGTTTGTTAAAAGTAAAAATGCTTCTTTGTTATGCTAACTGGTGAGAGAGTGCTTTCTCTCAAAGCTTGTTTGGGTTATAATTACTGATAACGAGAATTGTATTTGTTTGTTAACCAATTGGGATAGAGGTTATTCTTTCTTGTGGTTTGTAAGCTAGCGTTGCGTGGGCTTTGGGGGAGACGGCGCGAGGGGCTTAGAGGGAGAAGACGTGATGTTTTAAGCTAGGCAATGGAACGGCCCCGAGCGGGGTTCCGAGACCCAAGGTTTTCGGCGAGGAGAGGAGACGAGGAGAGATTTGTGTGGAGTGTCTGGTCCACCATTGTTGTTGGTCCCAGGCGGCGGGGTGAGGTCAGAGGGGTTTGAATGGTGGCAAGAAGACTTTGTTTACTGAGCTCCAACGGGTTGTGCACAAAGTAGTTGGACTTTGATAAGTTTGGCGCCTTTTTTACTTTTCCTTTTATATTGTATTTCTATTAAGTACATAGTTCCAATAAGATCTATAAAGAGTAATCATCTACTTCGCATATGGTGTACTGTCTGTTATTTGGCGCGGTGAGGACATCACACAGCATCTACACAAGCTGATTACCCAGTTTGGCGGGGCCGAAGGCTGCTCCCCCTAGACGGAAGCGAGCTGAGCAAGCCTGAGGCTTCCCAGGGGGCTACATATGCATAGAAAGGCAAAATATATACTATATGCTAAGACAAATGTTTGACTGACGCTAAATAATACCGAATATACCTGTTCCCACTTACTTTGTAAGAGAACTTCCTTTTTTCCGATCCCGATCCACGATAATCTTTGCACATCCTCCCGTATACTTTAAATTATCTCTAGTTTATAATACCTAATACAATGTAAATTCTATGTAAAATAGTTGTTATACTGCGTTATTTAGGGAACAATGACAAGAAAAAAAGTCTATACATACTCAAACTTACGGGTTTTTGCGGTTGGTTGAATTCGCGTATGCGGAACTCCCAGATAAGGAGGGCCGACTGTACTCATGCCCTGAACCCATGTTCTGCATGAAAGACACCAACCAAAGTTCCAACTTCCGTTGAAGACCATTTCGAAATAACTGGCTGACTCAGGAGTATTGGCTCTTCCTCCTTTGAGCCTTTCATCTGCACAAAGCACTTCTTATCCATCAGTAAACTTGGTTTGGTTTGAACTGGATCTAGCAGTGCAGTCATGTCTCAGCAGTGGGCTAAGCACTCAGGCCTGTGGAATGTCAGTGCTCAGCGTGATGGAACTAGAGATGTTTCTACCAACAGATTGATTGTGGTTTTTCTGTTGAGAACTCTAAGATCCAGTTACAGAGAGGTGCTACAACCCAACGAGGATAGTTTACTTACCACCTTCAGAGGGATGATCATATTAAACACTGAGATGAAGTTAACTAGCATCCTGGCAAATGAGGCACCAATTTTATTTATTGAGATGCAGCACAGAATAGGCCCCTTAGCCCCTTTGAGCCATGCTGCACAGCAACCCCCTAATCATGGGACAATTTAGAATGACTATTTAACCTATGTCTTTGGACTACGGGAGGAAACCTTAACACCCGAAGGAAACTCACACGGGCACAGAACAAACTCCATACAGACAGCGATGGAAAGCAGATCCAGGTTGCTGGTACTGTAAAGCACTGTGTTAACCACTGCACTGCTCCATTTTCCAGGTCAGATAGTATGGACTGGAGTGCAGAGGCTATGGCATCATCAGTGGACTGATTTGAAGGATAGGTGAACTGGAAAAGATACAATATAGCAGGAAGATGGGATTTAATGCAACCCATAACCAGTCACGTAAAACACTTCATTATTGTTGAAGCTAATCCCCCTGGACAGCAGTCGTTGAGGCAGGATACTGTCGGCCTCTTAGGCACCAGGATGATGGTGGCTGCCTTGAACCCTGAGGAGACAGTGAACTGTTCCAGAAAGGATGTTGAAGATTTCTGTTAGAACCTCAGTTAACTGGGCTGCACAGTCCCTCAGTACCCATTCATGTATGCTTTCAGGCCTCGCAGCTTTACATGCGTTGAACCTGGCTAGGCTCTTCCTCATATTAGCTGCAGCCACACAAAGTACCCGCTTCTTGCGGCAAAGGGGTGTCTTCTTCACCAGCACATTGTCCTGTGCATCAAGCTGAGTGTAAGTGACATTCAGCCTATCAGGAAGAGAAGCATCACTGTTGACATGTAGTCTGTTATGGTCTGAATGCCTTGCCACATGTGCCTCATGTCTCTGGTGTCACAAAAATGGCTACATGTTCTTGTGAATAATATCGTTTTGCTTTCCTGATGACATGGGAAAGCACAGCTCTTGCTGACCTGAGAACTGTCTTATCCCCAGATCTGAAAGCAGCATCCTAATGTCATTTAGTTGTGCTTTGTAGATGGTTAAAAGGCTTTTCACCAGGGTGAGAAAACCTGTTAAGCAACAAATTCTGGGGCTGTCTTTTAACTTAGACTTGTGTCTTTAAGCGGCAGTAAAATGCAAGCTATTATTTTTGTTGTGAATACATGAGAATGGGACAAAAGTGGGAAAAAGAAATGTTGAACATATATATATTAGTACATTGATTCAGTACAAACATTTATTACCTTGTGGTTATGATCAACAATATAGTGTAATCTGGAATTCTGCCAGGCTACGATTAGACAAAATTTAGCTCATATTCACCCTTCATTGTGCAACCCAGATACTCTGGCTCACACATGTAGCCTGACCTAAGGACTCATTTCAAAAAGACATCCCATCTAATGTTAGGAAATAAAATCTTGTGCCCTGAAAGATTAGTCAGAATCCTACAGCGTGGAAATGGGTCCTCTAACCTAGCTGCTCTATGCCAATCAAGTTTCCTGTCTAAGCTAGTCCTATTTCATACTGGCTAGATCTTTTCTATACTGGCAACCTTTTGCCTCCAATTTCATTTGAGTCTTGTACTGCTAGTGTCCATCAGCCTAGATTTAACACTATTTTGACAAAAAGTCTTCAACCTGAAATATTAGCAATATTTATTTTCCCATGGATGCTGCCTAAACTGTGCAGTATTTCCAGCATCTTCAGTTTTGATTTCACACTTTCATCTGCAGTTTTTGTTCGACATTTCTCCAATACTGCTGAAGCCTGGTGCAGAGAAATCAACTCTAGTTATTTCAATAGTTTCCAATGGAGAGAAACATGTTACAGATAATGATTTGAATGTATATCGTCAAAATGTGTCAAATGTTTTCCAGTATTAAGTGTTTTGTTTTCAATTTTTTTAAGCAAGACTTTGAGAAGTTAAATGTTTGTTTTAAATTTCACTAGTATTTTTAATATATAATAGTTTTTGAACATTTGAGGAAGTCAGAGGCATTCATATTCAAGCTAGAAAATGTTTTACAGCTTTGAGAGCTGTTCAGCCTGGGAGTTGCAACTTTTCTTTGAATTTTTTTCAAGAAAGAATAGTCTTGGGCTATTCACGGAAAGAGCAATTAGGCTTCAGTGAGGAATTTTGAGCTGGAGGCCTGCTCAAGCTAAGAGCACATTCACTGGGTAGAAAGTGGCACCTCAGAGATATCTGAAGAAATTCTAGACCAATTAATTTTCTATGAAAACTGCTACAGAGCAGATTTAAGGAAATGCTCAAATCTGAAAAGTACAAAAATAAATGTACCAGGAAAGAGTTAACGTTCTTTACAACACTTTGGAAAAAAATATTCATGGCAAATAAATATAGTTAAAACTCTGGAAGCTTTATAACAACCAGGACAAAATAAATGGCTTGAGTGCAACTTCATCGGAACAGGACAAAAACTCTTCTTGGGCTTCCAGCTGGGTAAATGTATTGACTAATACTTGTGTGTGAGAGGGAGGCAGGGGCTTTGGGGTTCTTACGTTTTTTTCTGCCATTCATTGTTTGGGGTTTTTCTTCTGTTTTGAGGACGTCTGCAGAGAGTAAGAATTTCAGGTTGTACATTGCATACATTCTCTGATATTAAATGGAACCATTGAACATAATATGGAATGTACAAAATCTACAAATGTTTCAGTAAAGCCAAAGAGCATAAACAACAAAATACATTAAAACAAGATCTAGGCCCTGGAAAAATTAATGCTGCATTCATCACCCCCAATCCTTGCCCATTAAACTTTGTCACTCTTTGAAGAAATTCTGCATCACAGAGGAACCATTCATTCCATATTAACTATATGTGGCCCTTAACTGGGAAACTTATGCATATAGAGCTTCAAGGATTACAGATGACCCGGTTAACAGAAATCTGATTTTACATAAATTTGTCCTTGCACGTTCAAAGCAAGTTTGTTATTTGGTATGATTTGGTAGGTTATTTTTTGGGTCTGGGAATGCACAAAATTTTTTCCCATATAAATTAATGTTAATTGCTTCTTCGCTTTACGAAATTTCCACTTACAAACGGTTTCATAGGAACGCTCCACCTTCAGATAGCGGGGGAAACCTGTATTGTTACTTTTTTTGCAACAAGGTCGTTTGTCTTTGCTGGTTTTGCAAGAGTGAGTTGGATGTACTTTTTTTCAACTTGAAACTCAAGTTATTTGGAAGTGCATCATACAGTGATAATTCCCCCACTCAGTCCCTCAGCAGTTCTGGTTTGTTTGTAAAGTAGCCACTCCATTTTTGTCAACAAAAAAGTTATAGCAAACAAGCACCAGTCTACAGCAAAGGATTGCCTGTTGACAAAATAATAATAATAATCACAAATGCGGTAGGTTTATCTGCCACTTTTTGTTGATTCATGCTGTGAATTTGTGGTTTGAACTCTATTTTGAATGGTCAGTGCCACCTGCCCATTGGGGACAGTTGCTCGATAGTATTAAATGCCAGTTGCACAATAAGGAGAACGAACAAATTAATTGAAGCTTGGTGTTGAAGTCCTTAGCCGGCAAAAGAAATATTAAGCTGACTGCCAAAGCTTGGTGAGTAGAATTTAAAGTCTTCAAAACGAATATAAAACAAATGTGAACAAAATTAAAAGTTTAATACCATCAATTAAGGATCTTATGAAAAATAAGGAACATAGCTTACAAGTGCAATCTGGGATTTGACTAATCTGTAAAGCTGTTGCTAAGCAACATTAAATACTGATCTCATACTTCAAGGACAAACAGGAAAAACAGGAGGAATGGTTAACCTAAATACGTTACATTGAAGGTCATGTTGCTACAATAAGTGAATACAAGTCTCACCTTCCAACAGACGATGTTTCTTAAATTCTAAGGCATGTTTTGACTGCGCATATAGCAGATGACCCACAAGTTGATGTGAAACTGAATAGTGTGTCAAATGTCAGTACTCAAAGCTCTGCTGCAGGAAGAAAATCCTTTACATCTACTACCCTACTCTGCACGCATTATAACAGAGGCTGATTTAGCACATCGACAATTAGTGAAGCACAAACATATGCTGGAAGAGCCAAGAGGAACAGCTACAGGAAAGGAAAGAGCAGCTTAAGCTGCAGGAAGAAATTGCTGCACAGGTGGCCAAAGTTAATGCTCTGGTCTTCAAGTGTGGAGAGTACTAAAAGTGTTCCAGCAGGACATAACATAAAAAAATAGAAGCAGGAGTAGGCCATCTGGCCCTTCAAGCCTGCTCCGTCATTAAATAAAATCATGGCTGATCTGGCCATAGACTAAGGATTTCTGGAGCCAAGGCATTTTACTTCTTGGGGTAAAAGAGAGGCAAGACTGCGCAGGTGCGTGATGTTAGCCAGTAGAGCGGGGAAAGGTTAGAAAGACTGCCATATCCAGCAGGCAGCATTCGGAGTGAGAGGACATTGGCTCAATGGGCTTAGGTGGTAACAAGGCGAGGTAGGTTTACCTGTGTTAATTGTGGAAAGGAAGTAGTATGTGTGAGGCCGGTTTTCTGTGCTCGGTGTAAGATGTGGGAGGTCCTGGAGTCTCCCAGCCTCCCGGACGGCCATATCTGCACCAAGTGTGTCGAACAACAGCTCCTAAGGGACCGCGTTAGGGAACTGGAGATGCAGCTCGATGACCTTCGTCTGGTCAGGGAGAGCGAGGAAGTGACAGAAAGGAGTTATAGGCAGGTGGTCACACCGGGGCTACGTAAGGCAGACAAGTTGGTAACAGTCAAGAGAGGGAAGGACAAGAGTCAGGTACTAGAGAGTACCCCTGTGGCTGTACTCCTCGACAATAATACTCCTGTTTGAGTACTGTTGGGGGGGGGAACAGCCTACCTGGTGGAAGCAACAGTGGCCATGCCTCTGGCACAGATTCCGGCCCTGTGGCTCAGAAGGGTAGGGAAAGGAAGAGTAAGGTAATAGTGATTGGGGACTATAGTAAGGGGCTCAAATAGGCGATTCTGTGGACGCAGGAAAGAAACTAGGATGGTAGTTTGCCTCCCAGGTGCCAGGGTCTGGGATGTTTCAGCTCACGTCCAAGATATCCTGCAGTGGGAGGGAGAACAGTCAGTGGTTGTGGTACATATTGGTACCAATGACATAGGAAGGAAAAGGGAAGAGGTCCTGAAAAAAAGACAACAGGGAGTTAGGAAGGAAGTTGGGAAGCAGGACCGCAAAGGTAGTAATCTCAGGATTACTGCCTGTGCCACGCGACAGTGAGAATAGGAATAGAATGAGGTGGAGGATAAATGCGTGGCTGAGGGATTGGAGCAGGAGGCAGGGATTCAGATTTCTGGATCATTAGGACCTCTTTTGGGGCAGGTGTGACCTATACAAAAAGGACAGGTTGCACTTGAATCCCAGGGGGATCAATATCCTGGTGGGGTGGTTTGCGAAGGCTACTGGGGAGAGTTTAAACTAGAACTGTTGGGGGGTGGGAACCAAACTGAAGAGACCGGGGAAGAGGCAGTTGGCTCACAAATAGAAAAAGCTTGGAGACAGTGTGTGAGGGAGGACAGGCAGGTGATGGAGAAGGGATGAACTCAGACGGACGGTTTGAGATGTGTCTATTTCAATGCAAGAGGTATTGTGAACAAAGCAGATGAGCTTAGAGCATGGATCAGTACTTGGAACTATGATGTGGTGGCTATTACAGAGACTTGGATGGCTCAGGGACAGGAATGGTTACTTCAAGTGCCGGGTTTTAGATGTTTTAGAAAGGACAGGCAGGGAAGCAAAAATGGTGGGGGCGTGGCTCAATTGATCAGAGATAGTGACAGCTGCAGAAAAGGTGGATGTCATGGAGGGATTGTCTACGGAGTCTCTGTGAGCAGAGGTTAGGAACAAGAAGGGGTCAATAACTTTACTGGGTGTTTTTTATAGGCCGCCCAATAGTAACAGGGATATTGAGCAGCAAATAGGGAAACAGATCCTGGAAAGGCGTAATAATAAGAGTTGTTGTGATGGGAGATTTTAATTTCCCAAATATTGATTGGCATCTCCCAAGAGCAAGGGCTGTAGATGGGGTGGAGTTTTGTTAGGTGTTCAGGAAGGTTTCTTGACATAATATATAGACAATCCTACAAGAGGAGAGACTGTACTTAATTTAGTATTGGGAAATGAACCTGCTCAGGTTCATTGGGAGAGCATTTTGGAGATAGTGATCATAATTCTAACTCCTTTACAACAGCATTGGAGAGAGATAGGAACAGACAAGGTAGAAAAGCTTTTAATTGGAGTAAGGGGAATTATGAGGCTATCAAGCAGGAAATTGGAAGCTTAAATTGGGAACAGATGTTCTCAGGGAAAAGTACAGAAGAAATGTGGCAAATGTTCAGGGGATACTTGTGTGAAGTTCTGCATAGGTATGTTCCAATGAGACAGGGAAGTTATGGTTGGGTACAGGAACCGTGTGTACAAAGGCTGTAATAAATCTAGTCAGTTCAGAGAGCTAGGTAATGTTAGAGATCTTGAAGATTATAAGACTAACAGGAAGGAGTTTAAAAAGTTAATTAGTTGAGCAAGAAGGGTCCATGAGAAGGCCTTGGTGGACAGGATTAAGGAAAACCCCAAGGCATTCTACAAGTATTTGAAGAGCAAGAGGATAAGACATGAAAGAATAGGACCTATCAAGTGTGATAGTGGGAAAGTGTGTATGGAACCAGAGGAACCAACAGAGGCACTTAATTAATACTTTACTTCAGTATTCACTATGGAAAAGGATCTTGGTGATTGTAGTGCTGACTTGCAGCAGACTGAAAAGCTTGAGCATGTAGATATTAAGAAAGGATGTGCTGGAGCTTTTGGAAAGGTTCAAGTTGGATAAGTCACCGGGACCGGATGAGATGTACCCCAGGCTACTCTGGGAGGCACGGGAGGAGATGCTGAACCTCTGGCAATGATCTTTGAATCATCAATGGGGACAGGAGAGGTTCTGGAGGATTACGGATATTGTTCCTTTATTCAAGGGAGTAGAGATAACCCAGGAAATTATAAACCAGTGAGTCTTACTTCAGTGGTTGCTAAGTTGATAGAGAAGATCCTGCGAGGCAGGATGTATGAACATTTGGAGAGGCATAATATGATTAGGTATAGTCAGCATGGCCTTGTCAAGGGCAGGTCGTGCCTTACAAGGCTGATTGAATTTTTTGAGGATGTGACTAAACACATTGATGAAGGAAGAGCAGTAGATATAGTGTACATGGATTTCAGCAAGGCATTCAATAAGGTACCCCATGCAAGGCTTACTGAGAAAGTAAGGAGGCCTGGGATCCAAGGGGACATTGTTTTGTGGATCCAGAACTGGCTTGCCCACAGAAGGCAAAGAGTGTTTGTAGACGGGTTATATTCTACATGGAGCTGGTGACCAGTGGTGTGCCTCAGGGATCTGTTCTGGGACCCTTACTCTTTGTGATCTTTATAAATGACCTGGATGAGGAAGTGGAGGGATGGGTTAGTAAATTTTCTGATGACACAAAGGTTGGGGGTGTTGTGGACAGTGTGGAGGGCTATCAGAGGTTACAGTGGTACATTGTTAGGATGCATTTGTTGCTCAAGTGTATGTGATACAGGAACAAAACACCCAAGAGATAGTTCAGGGTGTTTACTCTCAGCCTGTACTAATGAAGCATTCTGAACCCAAGTCATATCCAAGAGCTCAAATTGCTCATGGGAACATTCACAGACGATAGAGGTCAAAACCGTATTTCGGATATTATAATGAACCAAAATGAAATAAGAACCATATTGACACTGCAACAACACATTTCATATTTGCCTTAAAAAGAGATTCAAATCTTGAATAGTAATCCCTTGCAGTTTCATTCATTCATGAAGGCCTTAGTGTTGAAAGCAAGACTGACATCCATAGTGACTATTTCCTTGACAGTACACGAGGGATCGCCCTAAAAAACTTGTCAGAAGTTGCCAGCATATGGACAATAAGAAAGGATATGTCAAAGCTAATGCTTTGCTACAGGAACATTTTAGTAATGAACAGAAAATTGTATCACCCTCTATGCGAAAAGCTCTTTATTGAGTACTTATCAAATCTGAACACGAGGAAGCTCTTCAAGACTTGTCTTTTTCTTAAGAGACTGCTGCAGTATCATGGATGAAGTATAGTACATGTGTGAGCTGGACAAGCCTGCCAATATGTCAATAATCATAAAGAAAATGCCCTATAATCTCAACGATAAATCGTGGTTCATGAACTGCAAAGAAAAAGGCACAATTGTAAGAATACTTTCACCGACATTTGTTTATTTTATTGAACGGCAAATAAAGATTGCTACAGACCCAGTGTTTGGGAATATATGGAATGCTCTATCACTGGCAGCTAGCAAAGATGTGAACAAAAACTAAGTCACAACTTCATTCTAAGGCTAATTAAAGGGAAATGGTCTCATCAGTGAAAGGGGTTTGTCTGTTCTGCAAGGGTGAAAAGACACTGGATTTGTCCCCTCAGGTGGAGAAAAAAGCTCATAGTGAGAAGATTGCATTACTAAAGGAAAATGGTATCTGCTTTGGCTATTTGCATACAGGAGACATCAGCATAGATTGCATGCGGTTTTATGCATCCCAGAATACTTCATATTCACACTAACAGAAATGGTGTAGAATCAAAACAAGGCATGAAAGAATCAGACCCAGCAGTGAGTAGTGCCCTGGTATCTAATGGCCTTACAGGCTCTGATAATCATGATTGTAAACTTCACAAATTTCTAGTACAAGTGGTCTAAGGGCAACAAAATAGTGGTCATGTATGCTTTCCTAGATCAAGGGAGTACAGCAATTACACAGTGAGCCTAATGAACAAGCTCAGCCTCACAGGAAAAAGGACATATTCTCTTAAGCACCATGGGTCAAGAGAAGATAGTGTATAGCTACATTGTTTCAGGATTGGAAATGGCTGACTTAGATAGTGAAAACTATTGTGAACTGCCTAACATTTATACACCAGTATGCCTGCCCATGGAAGGAACATTCCACACCAGAGGGACCTCCAAGGATAGTCTCAGCTGAAACATGTATTTGCTAGAGACTGAATTGGAAAATGAACCGCTGACAGGGACGAACGTACCTGAAGCATTGGAGCTGTTGCAAATGATTCGCAATGTTAACAATGGATCAATTAGAACAATATTGGGTTGAACTGGTGAATGGACCATTGAAAGGAGACAAAGGTGATGGAAGAGACCGTGCACAGCCTGAGCTGACAGTTAACAGGGTCTCAGTTTTGAACTTGGATGAGCTTTGGCAGCAATGGTTCAAGGTAGACTTCTGAATTCAGTCAGGGTAAACAACTGATTTGTCAAGAGAAGACCACAATATCGAGCCGGTTACAAATTCTGTAAAGCTGGTGGATGGCCACTACCAGATTATTTATCGCAGAGGATCTGGAACAGAGTGATGGAAAGGTCAGGTATATTGAACTTCCTGGTGTTTACCACCCCAGAGAAGGGAAACTTCCCATTGTGTCTGACTGTGCAGCAACTTTTCATAAGGGATATTACTTAATGCTTAGCTCTTATAGGGGACAGATCTTAATGCTGCTTCTTTCACTATTGTTACACTAGTTTTGATGGTTCTTAATTACCATACAAATACAGAAGTGCTACCAGCCCAAAAACTGAGTCATGAAGCTGCACAGTGTCTATATGTTTTACCACTGTTGCAGCAGTGAGTTCCATACAAGGTATGGAAACTGACTTCACTGAACTACCCTAGGAATGAAGCACTGCTGGAACCATTCCAAGAATAAGATCACCATCACCCAAGCCTTCTTGTTGTGTTGCCACAACACAGGGAGGCAATTTTTGTTTTGAGCCTGGGGATTGTTTGCTTGGTAGATGAGTCCTGGCTTGATCATGTGACTGGCTGCGTTGCCACACAGCACCACAGTAAGGTGATCTTTCCAGGCCTTGAACACTGGGGCCTGCTGGGCACTCTTACGATTGGGCATCTTCTTCCAGAACAAGCCCGTTTCATCACAATTGACAACTTGCTCTGGAATGTAGCCTCTCTCTTCTATGAGTTTCTGGGAATGCTGCTGCGGCCTCGGCATTAACCGATGCCAATTCTCCCATTACCTTTATGTTCTTGAGGCTGTAGCACTTTACATAGCCAGCCATCCCTTACTAGCTTTAAACTTTTTCTCTCGCTCTCATCAACCCCGTCAGAGTAGTGCTCATGGAGACCAAGTGCTTTTTCATGTATAATTTTGCCATCGACAGGGATATGCTTCTGTGACATGTCCTCTAGCCACACACTTAATGCTTTCTCAGTCTTCGCAAGCACTTCATCATGAACTAGAGACCATTTTTGCCATTATAGGGGCAGCACTAACACTTCCACAAATTTCAGCTTCTTTCTGCTTTATTGTGTGAATGTTTGATTCGTTCTTACCGACCTTACAGCCCACTTCGGAAAGCAAAATGCCACTTTTCAAAAGATCTAATTATTTCTACTTTCTCGGCGAGAGATAGCACTCTTAGACTTTGAGGAATTGCTTTGACCACATAATTGCTTTTTAGGAGCCATTTTTTCACAGGAACAAAGTAGCAAATGAACAAAACGCGAGGCGAACAATGTTCCAACAAGAAGTGCTGCAACAGCACTTCCAGGTTTCCTCGATTCACGGTTGGTTGAATTCGTGCATACGGAACTCGTGGATAAGGAGGACCAACTGTAATTGTCATGCCCAGGACTGCTGAGCACAAATTGAACTTGATCACGCTAGTACGACTGCTTCAACTGGTGAAACAAGTCAGGTAAGAAGTTGCACAAGATAAAACTGAAACCTATTGAAGCCTTGCACTCTAAGTTAGCCAGTTTTCTACATGTTTCCAACAATATAATGGAAAATTGCTACTATTCCCCCCCCCCATGTGTTTAGTTAATTCAATTTTTTTTTAAGAAAGGCATTTAATCATTATAAAAGTAACCTTAACAGCTTTGCTAGAAAGCAAAGCCATGCCATTGCCGAAATTTGCTGCTGGCTTCCTCAACCCACAATTGCACTTGCCTTCAGGCCCAAAGTATCAGCAAAAATAACCTGAGCTGGATGCAGGGCTCACAGGCAGCAAACCAAATGCCAACAAAAGATAAAAAAGTAGAGATAAATTAGTAATATTCATGTGCAAAAAGCAGAAGAAAATGTGATATATGTATTACTTACAAATCAACAAGTAAATTGATATAACGTATGCATGATACAAATATACAGGGTGGGCACATGAACTACACCCCACTTATCAAAAAAACACAGGAGCAGCTATCATCAGTCATCTCTCTCTTTAATTATTCAATAGATAAAAGGGATGCCAGATAAAAGCCTAGTCTACAGGAAGGCAGTCATAGCTCCCATCTTAACCACAATCACTTCTATCCCCATAATGCCAACTAATTCTATTCAAGGCAGTAATCTTTTGAAATCTTATTTTAAAATCTGTATAACACTTACCAGTGGGATTCTATTTTCAAAATGACTTAACATCCCTACAAAAAGATCTTGGCACTTCTCCATTACTGAACTTCTCTACAATCCCCAAATTTCCTTTATCTTGCCAATGGTGTCCATGTGTTCAGTCATGCAGGCATCAGGTTCCAGAATTTGCTCTCTAAACCTAAATTCAAGCCTGTCTTAACAGACATCAAACTCCATAAAACCATCCTGACCAAGTTTTTCCTCCTAATATTTTATATACCTTGAAATCACGTTTTCTAGTTGGTAAGATTTACTAAATTTTTTGCATCCGTTTAGTATTTTTAATGTGCGAGAAAACATTTTTATAGTTAATTACAAAATCCAATCACTCACTCATGCCATTGTGCGGAATGACCCAATCTTTACAGATAAATCAAAATGGAACAAAGAATTTATATTGCTCTGATGTACTTTTTGACATGACTGCAATTTTAAAATTGGATATGCGCTAGCCTGTTTGCAAAAAGTCAATGTGCACACTCAGTAATGTGATAAATGATTAGAACATTTTGCAATGTTAACTCCTAATTCAAGTGAAGATTTAATGCAACATATATAGAATGGAATTACTGAACATGGTTAGAAGATGGAATTTGGAGATGTTTTTAATGGAGCAATTATAATGGGTAGAACATAACAATAGATTTGCAGATATGAATTCAATGCCAGAAGTAGTAATTAATACTGGATGACGAACACAACCTTGAAGTAATTGGGACAGACATTGAGCTGTAGTTTAAAAAAATCTACACAAAAGAACTTAAATTTTAAGAGTTTTAGTGGATATGCTGAAATGAGTATTTCAACACACAGATACAGCCAATAGTCTGATACAATGAGGCACTTAAATGTTGTCAGAAGTGGGTACATCCCTCATTGTTTCATTCTATTAAAACTGTTGCTAAATAATATAACCATGCAAATGAAAAATAAGTATCCTGTTGTAATTGCTGTATACAGGTGGCCCCGTTTTTCGAACGTTCACTTTAACTAAAAAAAAATGCCCGCTTTATATGTGTGCTACCCCGAGAAAGACTACCATGCCTTGTGCGGGCAGTTGTACGCGCATGCGCGTACGTGCCGATTTTTTTCTCCACATCAATTTTGTCTCGCTGTCTTCCCGATTTTGATAAGTGAAACTACACCGTACATACAATATTTCTATTTTATATAGACTGTATATTTACCATATCACTCCTGCTTTTACTATATGTTCATGTTATTTTAGGTTTTATGTGTTATTTGGTAGGTTATTTTTTGTGTCTGGGAACGCTCAAAATTTTTCCCCGTATAAATTAATGGTAATTGCTTCTTCGCTTTACGACATTTTGGCTTACAAACTGTTTCATAGGAATGCTCTACCTTCAGGTAGTGGGGGAAACCTGTATATGTATCAATTTCCAATTGTGGAATCTAAAAAAATAATTGAAATTGATTAGAAAAAGCTTAAAACCTAACAACGCAAAGTCACTTAGGAGTGGTGCAAATAACAATGAAGTCTTTGATTTAAAGAAACATTACTACCACTTGTTCTGAAAAAATATCCATCCAGAGGACAGTTGACATCATGGAAGAAATGAAGTCAAGCATAGTTTTGTCTGCAATTGAAGCAGAAAATGGATGCAGGCTCACTACATAGCAACAAAAAACCCTTACTCTAACCCAAGACAATGCTACAGAATAAAAGGGGACATCAGCAAAATCACTGAAGCTGGTCCCTTCTTGGACAGCCCAGCTAAACTAACCCATGATAAACTGGCAATGCCATAGTTCAAAATTGTGAATGCATTTTTTGTTTTAAATAACTTGCTCAATTTTCATACCAGACCAACCTGCAATAACATTTGCACTTCTGCAATCTATAATTTAAAATTCTTACTGTCCTATAAGGTAAAGAATTCCCAATAAAGCAATACTGCCATTAACTTATACCCACTAGATAGCACGAGTAACACACACAAAATGCTGGTGGAACGCAGCAGGCCAGGCAGCATCTATAGGAAGAAGTACAGTTGTTTTGGGCCGAGACCCTTCATCAGGACTAACTGAAGAAGATAGTAAGAGATTTGAAAGTGGGAGGGGGAGGGGAAATCCAAAATGATAGCAGACAGGAGGGGGAGGGATAAACCTAAGAGCTGTAAAGTTGATTGGCAAAAGGGATACAGAGCTGGAGAAGGGAAAGGATCATGGGACGGGAGGCCTAAGGAGAAAGGGGGAGGGGAGCACCAGAGGGAGATGAACAGGCAAGGAGTGATTGTGAGAGGGGCAGAGAGGGAAAAAAGGGTAAAAGAATAATAAATAAATGATGGGGTGAAAAGCAGAGGAGGGGCCTTAACAGAAGTTAGAGAAATCAGTGTTCATGCCATCAGGTTGGAGGCTACCCAGACTATCAAGTATTGTTCCTCCAACCAGTGTGGCTTCATCTTGACAGTAGAGGAGGCCATGGACAGACATATCAGAATGGGAATGGGATGTGGAATTAAAATGTGTGGCCACTGGGAGATCCTGCTTTCTCTGGCGGACAGAGCATAGACGTTCAGTGAAACTGTCTCCCAGTCTGCGTCAGGTCTCACCAATATATAGAAGGCCACACCAGGAGCACTGGACACAGTATATCACATCAGCCGACTCACAGGTGAGGTGTCGTCTCACCTGGAAGGACTGTCTGGGGCCCTGAATGGTGGTGAGGGAGGAAGTGTAAGAGCAGGTGTCCCTGAATGGTGACAAGATGAGTATGTAATTGCAAAAAAAACCCAGCAATTTCATCTGTAATCTCTCATGGTCACATCACTGAACATAGTGCAATTATAGAGACAAATGTATACAATATTTTAATTACAAGTGTGGACACAGGAATTGATAATGATGATAGAGGGACAAAATGACCAAATTCAAAGAAAGAACTGCATTATATCTGGAAGTGCAGATCATCTTATGTCACTTGAAGATGGCACCCATATTTAATCTTTGGATACAAAAAAAATCATACACATAACATGCCTTACTTTAAACCAGTTCCAGCATCTGTAGAATCTTGTCTTTACCATTTTAAGCAAATTCGTCTTTTCTCCAATTACTTAAGTGTAGATTTGTTTGCAAATTGTCCCCCCAATATCCCAAATTAGAATTTCAGCCACAAACTTAATTATTACTGAATGCAAACTTGCAAGCTGCTGCTATGGCAACCACATTTTGTGTTGGAATAGTGCTTTGTTTGTAAACCAATCTGATTGTTAGTGTTACTGTAAACTACACCTCCCAATCTTGAAGCACATGTTGCATGCACATGACAAATCCTTTCCATGATAAGACTTGTGAAAGCCAAATTGTTCACTTAATGTACGCTGTGAATACTCAATCTTGGTCATGAGCTATATCATCATTTACAAGCTCTAAAATGGGATAATCTTCATTATTTCCCCATGAGAGCAGATCATATACATTGATCATATATTTCAAGTTTTTTTGTTTCAAATTAATAAATTGTCAATACAATGTTTGAAACATTTGCTACATTTAACTGATTTTGAAATAGAGAAGTACTTTAACAATTTTAAAATACTGTAGTATACTGAATAGAGCCCAAGCACTGGCTGCCTTCAAATTTTATCAATAGCAATAAATCAGTCAAAGCAGATAACTGTGACTGCTAAAATTATTTACCACACCTAAAAATTAAATATTATTAATGATGTCAGCATGAATACTAACATTTGAAACAGTAGACAGAAAGGTTTTCACTTGGAAGGCATCTGAAATTAGTACATACAAAAGTTAGTAATTGAGTTAACAATTCAAAAGCTTATGAACCAATAAACTCAAGCATGTGGAACTTGAAGCTGGCAGTAAAAGATGAATGGCATTAATATACTTAAGACAAAACTGGGTAAGCAGGAGTGAGAAAGAAACAAGAATTCTGATAGGATTAGAAGTAGTGATGGTAGATTTAGCAGGGTGGTAAAGAACTTGTGTGCAACATTAATAAGAAACAGATCTGTTAAATTTTAAGTTTTATGCAGCAGAGTTTATTCATTTTAGCATTTTATCAACTGGGTCATTGAACACTTGTTGGATCCTTGTGCTAACCTTGGTAGGTTGAGTCACAAGATATATATTAAAAAAAATGCCCATTGCTAAAATCCAATGCAGCCCATTTTTATTTGACCATGCACTTGTTTGCCAGATCAAAACTCAGGAGGCAAATGCTGGTACGATGCAGCCCAAGAATTTACAAGGAACTGAATTATTTATTTTTTTAATTTTCCAAATAGTCAGTTAGCTTACAATGAATGGAAACATTGGTATTCAGACAGGTCAGTACTAACCAGATGGCACTACTGGTTATGCTCAGCAGTGCCCAGAATACAAATTCAGAGCCATTATACTCCAACACTACAACCACTGTCTAAGCAAGATGAAGGTTATGATTTATTTCACTCATACTTCTTAGATTGGTTGTACTGAGGCCCTTCAGATCAACTGCTTATATCACCCTGAAGTAAAACGAACAAATAATAGGCAATAAAAAAATTGGTACTGGGGTAATAATTTCAAAATTGCTTGCTCACCTACATCAAGCAGCTTTATTAAATGAGTTAAAACCCCAACACATGGTCACATAGAAACAAATATTATAGGGGTTTCTATTATTTTTTAGGTAATGAATGTATGACAAATTCAGCGTTTAATAAACTTATGCCACAGTAAAACGAGGCCAACCCTGAAAGGTTTCAAGTTAAAGTACCCACATGGAAACGGTATTCAACCTGTAAAAGAGAAACCATTACGGAATAATTTGAAGATTTAAACTGCAGTTGAGAATAACACCGATTAGGATTTTAACGTGCAATCGTTACATAAACATGCATTACACCACAAGCCTTTAATGTGAAAATACTCAATAACTAATTGAAATAACTTTAAATTTAAAATAAAAACGATGCAACAAATTGCGCTTCATCAACTCAAACAAAATTACATTTTCTGAAGCAATCTAGTAAAGCTCTCCTTGCTGTTTCAAAGTGGCATTTCAACAGTTATAATACAACGGTTGCACGTCATTTTCCCCAATTTGCGGTTTAACAAAGATCAAGATATTTTAATCTTAATTATTTATAATAGGGGGTGGAAGGAAAAACTCGATTGGGGAAAAAAATGAAGACTCATCGTGTTCAGAGTAATACTAAAAATGCGCCAAACTGCGGATAGAAATTTGCAGCAAAAAGGAGAAAGAAAATTCACCCCCACACGCAGCACACAAAATTTCTGATCTAAAGATTGAAGGGCGAGGGTGACGGAGAGGCAGCACCCAAAGTAGCAGCAGTCTTAACAAGAAGATAAATCAAACACCCCCTCCCCCAATTCACTGACCAAGGACCACCACTTTATCTAACGCGGGCAGAATGACCATCCTCCCGACTTGCGGCATCAACCGGTAAATTAGCACGCTTAAATTGTTATTTTTTTTGTAAAGGGAGGTTTGTAAGCACTCCTAACGGCACATTTATCATTATGTTGTATTAAATTTAAGCTGTGCAAGACCCATCACAAGACCTTTTTCACCCCTCTTTCTCTCCTTCCTGTCCTTTGTACACACGCGAACTTCTTTTTTTCCCCCCCGTAAAAAAATAAAACAGAAATCAATCCCCACGAACGAACGGCTGACAGCTGCCGGCCAGGGCCGACGAGGCGAGAGAGTCACAGCACAATCACGGCGCCCAATAGCTCGGTTGTGCGAAGCAAAACAAATGGGTGTTTAAATACCTCACTCGAGTGCCGTGTGCATCCTCTCCGCTCGGTACCAACACAAGGAGCACGAGGCGGGCCCGTCCGGCCAGGCAGGGCCGCACCGCCTTTAGGCTGCGCGCGCAGCCGCACCGCGCCACATGCGGGGGCGCGCGCTTTTGGCGCGCCCGCCATCTTTTACAGTTAAAGATAATTGCCGATGGCCCCGATCAGCGGTATTCGCGCGGTACCGTGGCATGTGGTTTCTTTCCCCCTCCCCGAACCTGCCGTGGTCACCCACCCTGCACGGGTCTCGATAAGGCAGGCGAATGTTTGACGAGTTCGGCGTGCAGAAATGGTGGCCGCGCAGACCGGAAACGGTCTAGAATGTTCTGCGGCCTCTGGCTGGTACAAAACCGTCCTGAAGGCCCGATCGGGACCAGGCCAGAGCTGGTACCTGGCCAGCAGGTAACTCAAGGCATTGGGAAATATCAGCAAACCTTCTCCCGAAAGCCCAACTAATAGTTGAAAATAGAAATAAAATAGAGATGCTGGAAATGTTAATGCAAAAGTGCTGGAAACATTAAGTTGGATAGTATCAAGGGAAAGGGAACAACAAATGTTTCAGGTCCTCAAAGTACATATATGTCACTATACTATCTTGAGATTCATTTTATTGCAGACATTTACAGGAAATTAAAAACAATAGAATTTATAAACAGTAAATAGTCTCGTGGACTATTTCTCAGAAACAACAGTTTACCAGCTAGTTAACTGCCAAAAAAAATTGTTAGATTCAAGAGTCATACAGCCCAGAAACAGGCAGTTCAGTCCATGATTTCCATCTCAGTCCCACTTGCCTGCTTTTTAGCCCATTTCTCTCAATCTTTCCTAGTCATGCATTTGTCAAAAGTACCTTTTAAATGCATTGTACCTGCCAGTTGAGACAACTCCTACCAATGCTGACTACATTCTAGATGAAAAATATTGCTCTTCAGGCTCCTCTTCAAATCTTTCTCACCTTTGTCCTATACCCTCTAGTTTGTAATTTCCCAACTATAGGAAGAATACATGTTCACTCTATCCATTCTCTTAATTATTTTCTACACCTCTGTATTACTCTTCTCATTTGTACTCCTTCCAGCTTAAAGGCATTTTCCCTATAGCAGGGTGAACAAAACTGAAGATACTGTTACAAATGCAGCCTTGCCAATGTCTTGTACAACAGTAACATTACATCCCAATTCCTGTACTTATTACTCAAAATGCCAATGTGCCAAGAGCTTTCTTAAGATCCTCTCTACTTGTGACACCACTTACAGTGAATTATGGACCTGAGTTTTCAGATTCCTTTGTTTCTACCACACTCCTCACTACCCTATCGCTACTACCCTGGTTGGTCCTCCCAAAGCGCAACACCTCACATTTGTCTGCATTAAATTTCATCTTGCCATTTTTCTAGCTGGTCCACGTCGTACTGCAAGGTTTGATAGCCTTCCTTGCTGTCCACTACACCCCTGATCTTGGTGTCATCCGCAAATTTGCTGATCCATTTAACCATATTAGCATACAGATAATTGATACAGATGACAAACAACAATGGACCCAGCGCCCTTCCCCGCAGCACTACATTTTCATAGGCCTCCATTCAGAGAGGCAACTATCTACCACCACTCTGGTTTTTCCCACAAAGACAATGTCTAATCTAATTTACTACCTCATCTTGAATGCCAAAGGACTGATCCTTCTTGACCAACCTCCCATGCGAGACCTTGTCAAATGTCTTGCTGAAGTCCATCTAAACAATATCCACTGCCTTGCCAAACTTTCTTGGTAATATCCTTGAAAAAACTAAGATTGATTAGACATGACCTACTATGCACAAAGCCATGCTGACTATCCTTAATCAGTCCATGTCTATCCAATATCATATCTGGTCCCTTAAGTTCCTTCTAACAACTTTCCCACTACTGATGTCAGACGCAGTTTATAATTTCCTGGTGTATTCTTAGAACTTTACTTAAACTCTAAACAGCAGAACAATGTGAGCTATCCTCCAGTACTCTTGAGACACCACCTGTCGCTAAGGATTTAAGTATCTCTTCTAGGGCCCTTGTAAATTTCGGGACCTGGCTCCCACAGGGTCTGAGGAAATACCTTGTTAGGCCCAGGGGATTTGTCCACTCTGATTTGTTTCAAGACATCAAACTCCTCCTCTGAAATCTGTATAGAGTCCAAGACCTTGTTGCTGCTTTGCCTCACTCTGTAGACTCTGTGTCCATCTCCTGAGTAACTACAGATGTAACACATTCATTTAAGATCCACATTTCTCTTGGCTTCACGTATGGATTACCATTCTGATCTTACAGAGGACCAATCTTGTGCCTTGCAATCCTTTTGCTCTTAATATATCGGTAGTTCTTAGGATTCTCCTTCACATTGTCTGTTAGAGAAACATAATGGGATATTTTATTTCCACTAGAGAGAGCCGTTTAACATGTCAACTTAAAAGATAGCATTTATAATAAATTTTAGTGGTGAATTCTTGAATGGGTTTTCAATTCAGAACTATCACTCTTAAAAACAAAGTAACTGTGCTAACTCAGCTATAAAGTCAAAACATAGCAAATACATAATTGGGTGTGAGGTTACAGCAAATATTCTTTACCAAGACAATAGAAAACATCATTAAGAAAGCAAGGTCCAAAACTAATTTTCCTGTCAAATGTGCAATCTATCTGGTTCAGTCACAGGCAGCGAGAGGCTTGAAGCTGGTGAGCTGGATTGAACTCTGATGTGAGTCATGTTTCTTTGAAAGCAATTTCCATTGCATAGAATATATTTTTTGTATTTTGATGCTGCAGGGGAAGTTGATCAGGGTCACTGTTCATCATAAAAGTACTATCTAGTTTACTTTGTATTTTTCTGATTTAAATTGATCTGTAGTGGTTTAATTTTTAACTGAGTTTGTTATCTTTATATATTTTAAGTAATTATATGAATCTACTTACATTTTTAATTGTCTGAATTTCAAAGACATTTAGAAACAGTACAAATGTGACGGCTTTAGATTCCATCTCCTGAAGTCTCACTACCACTCATAACCCACTTTTGCTTCATAAAAGACTGTTCATCTCATGTGTTCTGTAGCATCTAGCTGTGGCCATGGGATTAATGTGCAGGTTTGGGGAGGTTGCTGAAATTTTATGAAGTATGAGGGGTGGGATCAAAGAGAATACAGATTCTAAAAGTGCATATTGTAAGTGAATTGAGGAAAGAATTTCTTCCAGTGGTAGTTACAGAAAGGAAAATTAATTGGAAGGGAAAAGAGAGTTTAAGTGGGGAACAATTGCTGACTGTTAAACTTCACTTAAACTTCCATTCGAAAAATCTGCAAACCCAACAACCTTCTATACAGTATAATGCAATCCACACAAAATGCTGGAGGAACTCAGCAGGTCAGGCAGCATCAATGGAAAAGAGTAACCAGTCAATGTTTCAGGCCAAGACCCTTCTTCAGCACTGGAAAGGAAGGGGGGGGACGGGAGAAAGTAGTGCAAGGTGGCAGATGACAGGTGAAACCGGGGAGGGGGTGAAGTGAAGAGCTGGGAAGTTGATTGGTGAAAGAGATAAAGGGGTGGAGAAAGGGGAATCTGATAGGAGAGGACAGAAGACCATAGAAGAAGGAAAGGGGGAGGAGCACCCGGGGGAGGTGATTGGCAGGTAAGGAGATAAGGTAAAAGAGGGAAGCAGAAATTGGGAAGGATTGGTGGGAGGGGGGTAGTACTGGAAGTTCGAGAAATTGATTGTCATGCCATCCGGTTGGAGTCTCCTCAGACAGAATACAAGGTTTCGCTTCTCCAACCTGAGTGTGGTCTCATCCTGGCAGTTGAGGATGCCAAGAACTGAAATGTCGGAATTTCCTATATAATTAAGGACATTCAGTCGTTGGTAGAAAAGCTGACCTGTATTTGATTTCACTTAAGCAATTACAGACATTTAAAATTTCATTTCCATCTGTAGTTTAATTTCTCTTCCTATGTCCACAATTCTGATTCACCAGCTGCAAGTTATATAAGCACATCCATCTTTATTTCTCTCCTATATCTATCTACAGTGTACATTTATTTTACATAATCAGGAACGACCATCTGACCAAGTTAGGAGGAACATACCGAAGATAGTAATGATAAAGACACAACAACACTTGATTTTACAGCTCTGGTACTCTCATTGCACATAGTGACATACTGGACATGGCACAAACAGTAGAGGAGGTAAGGATGATGCATATGCCAGATTGAAAGAGGGTGGTGATGTTGCTCACTTCTGTGGAGGATGAAGTTGAGGATTTAAGCAAGGCTGGCTAGGTGGAAACCATGATGAAATAGTTTGAGCATTGAAGGTACCTTACACTAGATTTTTTTAAAAAATGGTGACTGGTTCCACTACGTATTAGCCTCAGTCTTGAGGTTTGTTGTTTCAATGTGGTTTCAGATGGTCAGCTGATTATACGGATGAGGCATCAGAGGTAAAGTCATCTGGGTCTCATGCTGCTGAAATTAATTGAGGCTGATTGTGGCTTTGGCTGCAGTTTAGTTGATTCTCATTGGGCCTATATAGAAGTTTAGAAAAATAACTGCTGATAATATTGACAACTATGAGTTCTGATGGAACTCATAGCAGGTTGTCTCTGCACCTCAATTGGTCAGCACGTTCATCTGGTAACCAAAAGGTTGGCGGTTTGAGCCCATTCAGGACACTTATAAGAGGAGGAAACAGGAGGTCCATGAACCACTGTCATCAGGGGATCAAAGGTGGAGAAGGTCAGAAACTTTAAATTCCTGAGCATTATCATTTCAAAGGATCTGTCCTGGGATCAGCAGTTAAGTGCCATTACAAAGAAGGTACACCAGTGCCTCTATTTTCTTAGAAGTTTGCAAAGATACAGCATGCCATTGAAAACTTTGGCAAACTTCTGTAGATGCACAGTGAAGAGATATTGACTGGTTGCATCACAGCCTGGTATGGAAACACCAATGCCCTTGAACAGACAATCCTACAAAAAGTAGTGGATACGGCCCAATCCATTACAGGTAAAGCCCTCCCCACCATTGATTACATCTATAAGGAGTCTCTTGCTGAAAAGCAGCATTCATTATCAAGGACCCCCACCAAGGGCCATACTCTTTTCTCACTGCTGCCATTGAGAAAGAGGTGCAGGAGTCTGAGTCCCCACACCGCCAGGTTCAAGAACAGTTATTACCTCTCAATCATCAGGCTCCTGAACCAGAGTAGGCAATTTTACTCACTCCAACACTGAATTGATTCCACAACCTATGGACTCACTTTCAAGGACTCTTGCAGCTTCTGTTCTGAATAATATTTAGTACTTATTATTATTATTATCATTATTTTGTTTTTATTTTTATATTTGCTCAAATTGTTGTCTCTTACATGTTGATTTATTTATCCATCTGTGTGTAGCTTTTCATTGATTTGATTGTGTTTATATTTAGTGAGTGCCTGCAAGAAAATGCATCTCAGGGTTGTATATGGTGACGTGTATTTTGATAGTAAACTTGCTTTGAACTTTGAATTTAGAATTAGGAGGTATACTTTTAGAAAAAGGAGAAGTACATTTAAGACAGATGGGAGGAAGTTAGAGAGTAGTATTGTGGCTACTGTCTGAAAAGCTGAAATTGTACAACCTATCAGATGCTGGATTAAGTAATGGCCTAAGTATGCAGTGGATAGAGAAGATGAGTAATAGGATGTGCTGAACTTAGACCATCTGTTTTGAGATTTTCAGAGAAACCTGGGTGATTTATTTCCAATGGTTCTTTCACAGTCCACAACTTCAACTGATTCAGCTTTTGAGGATTTTTGTATATTTAAGCATGGTGCCACATTTACTTCAGCTTGAATGGTAAGAATGGTATAAATGTATTGGAGTTCGTTAGATAATATACATCTACTAATTAAAGTGTGTTTGTATATAGGTTTATTAGAATAGAAGACGTGTCACATAATCAAATAAATTAAACATTTCAATTACTTTCATTTACTGTTTGTCCAGCATTTATCCAAGTAACTGAAATTGTTAACTAACAAAGTTGTAATCAAATAATTTCAAAACAAGATTAAACCTAAAATGCTGTCTTTTATTTGCTTGACCTGCTGCATTTTACAGGAAGGATAAAATCTATCTCACAACACATACAAAATGCTGGAAAAACTCAACAGGCCAGGCATCATCTATGGAAAAGAGTAAGGAGTCGACATTTTGGGCCAAAACCCTTCTTCAGAACTACTCTTTTCCATAGCTGCTACCTGGCTTGCTGAGTTCCTCCAGCATTTTGTGCGTGTTGCTTCTTTCCAGCATCTGCAAATTTTCTCATGTTTGAAGCCAATCTCAACATCTGGTTTTGTATTCTAGCTCTTATTTTGTTACTTTAAGGGAACTTCATAGCTTTCAAGGATAATAGATGTGGAAAGATGTACAATTTCTCACCATGCATTAATAGGATATTCTCACTGAGTTTCTCCTAATTTATTATGTATGATATTCTTCCTTCCAGCTGATCATAAAATACAACTGTAATGCAAGCTACACATATTCTGTTATCTCTCCAGGCATCCAGTGCAGAATTGTGCCACTTAAACGTTACTCAAAGAAAGCAAGATGAACAACAGCTAAACCTTTATTCTAGCATAGAATTTATTTTCCCACTGTCTTTCTCCTTTTTATATTTTGTATCTGGTTAATACTTTACCTTTATTTAAATATGCACTCTTAGTGTTACAAGGTAAATATTTCACTTGATGTTTTCCTTTCTTTTCCATACCCTCCTCCACCCACTACATGGTTTGTCATTGGATATTACTAGTAGCAGACATACCGTACATGCCTAGTACTATTTGCACAGCACCAGATAGAAAAGTGTGTGTGTTCTAGAAAGGTTTGGAAGTGCTGTTTAAATATTTAAGTCTGTCTCTCACAGTAGAGTCAAGACTGTGACTTTGGTAGCATTTTCCAAAAATTGGAAAATCCAACAACTAAATGAATCCATGAATAGCCAGTTGCAGCATCACATTTTATATTTATGTTTTAGTACTTCCATTCTTTGTACAAGGAGGCTACTTGGCCATCATGTCCATCATGGCTTTCAGCTCTAAGCTATACACCAGTTATTCTCTTATCTATCCTTAGACTTCTCACTCATTTTCCTATCACCCACCTATGTAGGGTAATTTATTGTAACCAATTAGCATTTCTTAAGAACAGAACATATAGTACAGCATGGAAAAGGCCCTTTGGCCCACAATAGGAGGGCCAACCATAATACAAATTTAAACTAATCCCATTTGCCAATAGATGGTCTAAATATATCCATCCCTGCCTAGTTATGCACTTGTTTGAATACTCTTAAATGTTGGTATTGTATCTGCTTCCACCATCTCCCATGACAGTGCATTCCAGACACATACGACTTCAGACAAAATTTGTCCCAGTATCTCTCCTTTAACCTTCTTCTCACCTTAAAGCTATGCCCTTTTAGTAACTGACATTTTTCCTGAAACAAACACTCTGACTATCTAAACTATCTATGCCCTTTAAAATTTTATGTGCTTCTATCAAGGTTCTCTTTAGCCCCTGACACTCTAGATAAAACAATCCAAATTTGTCTAACACCTTACAGCAAATATTGTCTAATCCAGGTGATAGCCTAGTGAACCTTTTCTGAACCCTCTCTAAAGTCTTCACCTCTTTCCAGTAATCAGAACTATACACAATATACCTCTCCCTGATTTCAGTATTCCCTATATTCTTTTTGGTGAATACTGATGCACAAGTCTTAATTTGGTACTTCATCCACTTCCTCTTGGCTTGTTGGATAATTGCCCCTATAACAGCTACTCTCAATCTTCTCTCATCTTCTGCCTAATATGTCTGAGAACCTACGTTCAGTAATTTGCAGCTTGTTTCATTGCTTTGATAGAATTTGGGCAATGGTACTGAAATTGTGCTCCATTAAATATGTTTTTGGAAAGACAACTGCAGGGAAACTTACAGAGATTTTTTTCAATCAAAAGTCTTGACACAATTTTTTGAACCTCGACTTCAGCTCAAAAGTCATTTTGCAGCAAGATCAGTTCTTCTTCGATGCTTGTTACAAGTGTTTAGGAATGGATTTATTACCCGATCTGGAATTTGGATTGAGAGAAGATCCTGAAATCTCTCAGACATGTCATTATGCAAATCATGCAAGTGGGCATAGTTTATCATCATCTGGTATTCTTTCTTTCTCTTCCAAATCAGAGAGGCTTGGAAAGTGGAAAAGATCTCGTCAGCCAATGTTGCACTTAAATAGGATTAACTTGGACAGATATGTGGAGCAGACTGATTTGACTTTGATAATATTCACATAATTTCCTTGCAATTGATCAATTTCATTAAACTTTATGAATAATTCTGAATAAGCAATATCATGCCTAATATTCTTGAGTTTTATCACGGTTTCAAAAAGCACATAAAAGTGTCTCAGCGGTTTTCTTTCGAGAGCCACCAGACTTCTGTATGCAACAGCAAGCGTTTAAACTGTTTGTCATTCTCAATACAAAGCTCTTGAAATAGTTGAGAATTGACAGCATGGCACTTGATTTTATTTACCATTGTGATAACAATATTTAATGATTTGTGCAGCTTATCATGGTTCTTTTGTGACAAGATGTTGACAGTGAATGGTAAATGGTAGGTATGGCTTTTTTTTCAAGAAAGTAATAACCCCACAGTGGCATCCTATCCTATGATAGTGCCCCATCTGTTGTACAAGCAGGAATGTTGGTGAGCAGAAGATCCTACACTTTGAAAAATTTCTCAACAACCCAAAATATTGACACCCCCTTCGTATCTGTTTCTAGTTACCTTGCAAATAACAACTCTTGAATCACACTTCTAGCTTTTATGAAACGAACATAACCAAGAAACAAAGATTCATTTCCTGGCAAAGTTGACTCATCCAACTGCAGAGCAAATTCTGTTATCCTAAGTTTGTTGCACAATGTGTCTTCCATATTTTCAGACATTTCATCTGTTCATCTTTGAACGCAGTTGTTGCTGAGCTGAATCATTTTAGTTATTTAGTCTGATGGCTTATGCAAAATCGTACTCAGAACCTCTCTTACAGCTGGCAGAATCAGTATTTCTCCAATTGTATGGGGCTTTCCAGATTTAGCAATGAGCAATGAAAATGTTGTATGAGCATGCAAACCATCACTGTTTTATTGTGAAGTGCTGGCAAACATATTTTGAAGTGTTTACTGTTTCTGAAAGTTTTCACAAAGTGACTGAAAATAAGCCGAATTCTTGTTTGCTTTATCAGGGTGTATATTTGTCAAATATTCAAGGAGCTTGGTTGGTTTCTTTGCCTAATTTGAAAAGCTTTTTACACAACAGCAATTGCATCATTGTGTGATTAGAGCATGGTAATCATAACACTGTACTACAGTAGTGAACAGCAATAATGTGTGGGCTGGGCACGGATATAACACGATTTCTTTAGTCCAGATTTCTCATAATATGCCAAATGCAGAAGTGTCACTTTGCTTTTCATCAATTATAATATGTCGCTGTTTGATCTTCAGCAAATCCTTCCTACAGGAGCAGATGTGTTTCTTGGAAAGACTGATTATTTAAAGATAAAGATTAACTTTATTTGTCACAGGTACATAAAAATACTAAAACATAGAATGAAATGCGTCATTTTTGTTAGCAACCAACACAGTCCGTTGATGTGCTGGGGGCAGCCTGCAAGCGCCGTCATGTTTACCGTGCCAAATAACTTGCTCACAGCCTACCAATCCATATGTCTTTGGAACATGGGAGAAATCTGAGCACCCAGATAAAACTACGTGGTCATGGGGAGAATGTAGAAACTCCTTACAGACAGCTGCATGGAATTGAACCCAGGTCACTTGTGCTGTAAGTTGTTATGCTAACTGCTATGCTACTATGCTACCCATTTATGTAACCGTGCTACCCAACCGCACATATTAATATATGGATTATCGTTACAATGGTGTGGCAAGCAATGCTCAACCATGTGAAGCATTAATAATGTTCGTTAAGCGACTCATGCAGAATAAAATGTAACAAAGCACTTAACCTTGTCTATTTGCCTGAAGTATATTAATGCTTAAATTAAACAGTCTTTATTGACAATGTAGTATATATTATTTTAATTTATAGAACTTGGGCTTTATCCAAGTCAGCTATTTCCTTTCTCTGAGAATATTCAGAATACTAGATATAAAATAAACTTTGAAAGTCACAAACTCATTCCAAGTAATTTGGCTCTGGAACACATTGGCACTAAATTATCATTCTTATCAGGATATTAGAGATGAAAAAAATCACACTCTTGTAGTGCTGGATTTCTTAGACTGGAGGAAAGAGAAATTAGAGCATTACTTCACAGCATTTGTGCAAAAACATAGGCTAAAAGTACCTAATGGATGAAATTTGAATATTCAAGCTTTAGCGTTTATTTATTAAAGTTATTGAATAAACTAGTCACTAAATTTACCAGTTGGTCAAGGCTTTTATTAATTCAGTATGTGAATAAGGAAGCCTATTTACTTTAGCACAATTGAACATCACTATTAAAAAAGTAACATACTTTCATGGTTGCCATAAGAGGACACAGGTTTAAGGTGCTGGGAGTAGATACAGAGGAGATGTCAGGGGTAAGATTTTTACGCAGAGAGTGGTGAGTGCGTGGAATGGGCTGCCAGCAATGGTGGTGGAGGCAGATATGGTCTTTTAAGAGACTTTTGGATAGGTACATGGAGCTTAGAAAAATAGAGTGCTATGGGTAAGCCTAGTAAGTTCTAAGGTAGGGGCATGTTTGGCACAACTTTGTGGGCCGAAGGGCCTGTATTGCGCTGTAGGTTTTCTATATTTCTATGTTTCTATGTTAATATTTCTGTTCTCATTCTTTTATGCTTGGAGTTGCATTGCCACATTGACCTTGATAATAAACTTGCTTATAATTGCACAGAGGTTGAATCATAATCAAAGTTCATCTTCCATTGTCATGATAGATTGGATGATCATTTACATTTCAAATATTTTTATTTATATTTATTTCTGGAAGGAAAAAGGAAGGCAACAAAAGGAGGTTTGTTGTGGTTTCCATGTAAGATCAAAACAGCCCATGAATGTAATTGTTTTTGAAGAAAGAGAAAGCTTCCCTATCCTCTTGTCTCAGATTATTATGGAGGTCCAGCTATGCATAAGAAGGCTGTCTTAGTATTTATAGACCATAAGCCAAATCAGAGAAATCAGATGTTAAATAGGAAGCCTTATTTTTCAAAATTTTCAGGATTTAAAAAAAATCTATTGTTCCATGAACTGACAATCTGACCCGTGGCTCTTTCTGTATGCCTACTGCTTGATGCAGTGTTTTATCAAAGAATGTAACCAGCAAATAAATTCCAACCTGTTCACACAGAAACATTTGGAATACTCAGCCTGTACACAGCCAAAATTATGGAAGAGGCTAGAAAAATCCCACTCCTCTAGAGTCTGTGAATTAATTTCTAAACAAATTATACATTAATATATTCAAATCTGAGATTAGTAGATTTTTGGTTGCTTCAGGAATCAAGGAACTGTGATTAATAAGAAAAGTAGATTTGAGATTTAGGAATAGCTCTGGTCTCTAGATGGTAGAGAAAGCATGAGGCATCCTTCCCTGTGTGTTATTTTGTGAAAAGCATGTTAACCTCCTTATAAATTGGTAAAAAGATTGTTCTGTGCTTGCCTAATTTTAAAGCACCATTTATTTTTTCTCTGAACAACATACGCAAGATGCTGGAGGAACTCAGCAGGTCAAGCAGTGAACAATCAATGTTTCAGGTTGACACCTTTCATCAGGACTGGAAAGAAAGAAGGCAGAAGCCAGAATGAAAGGATTTGGGAACAGAGTGATATATAAGTGGAAAGTTCATAGGTGAATCCAGGTGAAAGGGCAAAAGTAGGTATAGATAGTTGAGTGAGGGGGGAGTATGAATGGCTGAGAGTAATAGGTGTAAAAGGCAGAGGGGTGAATATGGTGGAATCTGGTAGGAGAGGACAATAGATCATGAAATAAAGGGAAGGAGGTGGGGAATGAAAGATGCATGAGTGATTGGCAGGTCACAGCTGTAGGGAAGTGAAAAGAGAAGGGGTGAAGAGACAAGAGGATTAATAGAAAACAAAAGGGAGGGTGTGGAGGGGGAGGAACAGAGTAGAATGGTTGTCAGAAATTGGAGAAGTCAATGTTGATGATGTTAATGTTGGAGACTACTAAAACAGTGTATACTGTAAGTGGATGTTTTAGCAGTAACACCAGCTGGTTCCACTAATCTGATGACATAGAACCACCAAAGGAAATTGCAAACTTTTGCACTTTACATGACACAATTTATATTGAAGAAACTTCATCTTTATGACACCTCACAGTGGTCAAATTTTCATTTGTTGATATTTTTTCATTCCCGAAGTTCCACCCAATCCCACAAATTCACTCATTGTACCAGATAACACTTGCTCAGCAAAACAGTTTTCAGGAATTAGGATTCCAACTTCAGCCAATAATAACTTCTGACTACCGGTAATTATATTGTTAGACTAGTTGCAGATCAATGGTAGGAAGACAAACATTAGAATAGACCAGTGTGTGAAAAATATATTTCAGATCCTTTCTTTAAATGCTATCTTGTGGCATGGTATCAAATTGTCACAACTGCAATTTCAAAATTGTAATTTATGCATAATAAAAACAAGAACTTTTCATGATCCTGACTGTACAGCGGCAGGCATCAAAGTTTCAGTACTCCAGTTCCCTGGAGTATGGTTAGCTGCTGCTATCCATTTAAGACTCAGGTGCTAATTAATGCTTGCATATTCCTTCAGGGAAAGTCTGTACTTAAAGGCCTTGTGCTGAGCACTCAGTGCTCATTCGTAAGAGTTCCATTTCTAATGCCACTTTCTAATTTTGCTTTTGTATTTCGTTTGTGTCATCTTGTTTATTTTGAGTTTATTCTAGACCTTACTCTCCACTTGATTTCATCACCATCCATAGTTTTTTCATTACAGAACTTCAATAAATTATTTATTACTTACAGCTTAAAGTACAAATTTCATTGGTATTTGAAAGCTCCTGTTTCTTCTTGTTTTAAATAACCTGCATAGTGTATATTGCTGTTACATGCTCCTTGTTCCTTTTTATATTCTTTACTGTTAATTTGCATTATTTCTATTAAATTATCACCACATAACCCCGGTGCTTTCTCTTTTTTTATTTCTTCAGAAAAGCAGAGAATATAAATTGAAGGAAGCAGAATTCAATAATTAATTTGTAAAGCAAAATATTTTGTAAGTTGAAACAGACACATGCAGAACATCAGGGAAGATAAACAGAAAAGGTTCTTAATGTAAGTGAGATTGTGCAATACCAACAAGATTTTGAGGAAAGACAGAGGAAGCTTTGCTGAAGGTTGTTTATTTACTTTGTTTAATTATTCCTTTAGTAAGGTGGTGGAAACAACTTTTGTATTGATGTGTGATTCTAAGAGCCTCTTTATAACGTGCAGTGCAAACTGGGAAGTCACTGATAGGAATCCAATGGCCAGACAATTGGATACACAAGAAATTCTACAGATGCTGAAAATCTAGGGCAACACACACAAAATGTTGGAGAAACTCAGCAGGTCAGGCAGCATCAATGGAAATGAATACAGTTGATGTTTCGGGTCGAGACCCTTCATCAGGATTGGAAAGAAAGGGTGAAGCTGCCAGAATCAAAAGTGGTGAGAAGGAAAGGAGGACAAGCTAGAAGGTGATAGGTGAAGTCAGTTGGGTGGAAAGGTAAAGGGCTGGGGAAGAAGGAATCTGATAGAAGAGGAGACTGAACCATGGGAGAAAGGGAAGAAGGTGGGGCACCAGGGTAGTGATAGGCAGGTGAGGAGAAGTGGTAAGAGGCCAGATTGGGGAATAGAAGAGGGAAGGGAAAAAAACTGGACAAACCAATGTTCATGCCATCATATTGGAGCTATCTAAACAGAATATGAGGTGTTGATCCTTCATTCTGATTGGCCTCATCGAGCAGCTCATGGACTGACATGTTGGAAAAGGAACAGGGATAGGAATTAAAATGGTTGTATCAATTATTTCATTAAAGTAACTTCTTGCACTGGACAACAGGAGGTTGCCATCATACACTATTAGACCATTATGGAACTTTTCTCTTACATGAAACATGTAATAGCTCTCAGCATTAATACTGTGATTAGCATGTATATCGTTCAAAGCATGTGTTGTACCACTACCCTCCAATTTCAGAGTATTAATGGTAATCATATAAATGGATATTGATTGGATTTAGAACAGCAAACAATACAATTTTTACCTCTGATGCTAAAAACAACAGCAGGTACCGCTCTAAATAACTGCAAACATGAGGAAATCTGCAGGCGCTGGAAATTCAAGCAACACACACAGAATGCTGGTGGAATGCAGCAGGCCAGGCAGCATCTATAGGAAGAAGTATAGTTGACGTTTTGGGCTGAGATCCTCCTGACAAAGGGTCTCGGCCTGAACCGTCGACTGTACTTCCTGTAGATGCTGCCTGGCCTGCTGCGTTCCACCAGCATTTTGTGTGTGTTGCTCTAAATAACTGATTAGAATTGTAAAACATGCTCTGGCCAATTTATGCAACTTCAGATAATGGCAGTTTAAGCAAACTTAGGTGCTGCTGTCTGTCAAATTAGGCACTATAATATTTTCATAGGACATTCTTTGATATTTTAACAAAGTCATGAACCTGCTTGTATTTAGTAGGCTTCAAAAAAGTGAATGAATGAAGGTTGCATAACTTACTGAAACAATTAATTGCTAATTTAACTGTAGTTTAAATGTTTGGTCATATTTTTATGTTGTCTATTGTAGTGTTTGATACATTTGCTCTTCCAAATCATTTATTATTTTCTGAGTGACAGGCCTGGCAGGAGGCCTGAACAAAGTCTAGATTTGTGCCAGCCACTATGAAATTTTGCAAACAGCTAGTTACTGCTTGTGGTCTGATTTCCTTCTCTTTTATATCATCAATATCAAGCTATGAAGATATGGCTAAGATTGGGTGTTCAGTGCATAAAGAAACGTGCAAATCATGGTCTTTGGGCAAAATTTTTTTTTGTATTAATTGTTTAAATGCTTGATATTATTGATACTGATGGTTTCTGAAAGCCAGTGTGGGGATTGCTTAGCACAAATAATTTAAACAGTTTGATTACAATGCAGGCTACAAACTAACTTATGTTTTGCCTTTTATCTCAATGGTTTTGCAGTGTGGCCAATCCTAATCATGCAGTTAATTGGGGCTGTGTGCATCAGCTGGAGTCCAACAGGATTGGCTTTACCTGCTCTGCGAAAGCCAGCCCACATTTCTGGACTGGAAACATAGTGTGGTTGGAATGGGTGTTGGCTGTTGCACAGGACCTAAGAACACGAAGGAATGTCTTGTAACTTTTGACAAGGTTTCTCATGGTAGGCTCATTCAGGAAACCATGGGGCATGGGATCCATGGAAACTTGGCTATGTGGATTTGGAATTCACTTGCTCACAGAAGATAGAGGGTGGTAGATGGAGTGTATTCTGCCCAGAGGTTGGTGACTAGTAGTGTTCTGCAAGAATCTGTTCTGGGATTTCTGCTCTTTGCAATTTTTTTAGATGACTTGGTTGAGGAAGTGGAAGGGTGGGTTGGTGAATTTGTAGATGACATGAAGGTTGGCGATGTGGATAATGTAGAAGGTTGTTGTAGGTTACAACAGGATACAAAGAATGCAGAGTTGGGCGGAGAAGTGGTAGATAGAGTTTGGAAGATCAAACTAGAAGGCAGAGTATAAGGCTAATGCCAGTATTCTTAGCAGTGTGGAAAAACAAAAGGATCTGGGACTCAGATCCATAGATCCCTCAAAGCTGCTGTGCATTGATAGAATGGTTACAAAGATATATAGTATGCTGTCCTCAATTAGTAAGGGGATTGGGTTCAAGACCACAAAGTAATGTGCAGCTTTATAAAACACTGGTTAGACTATGCTTTGAGTATTGAAATCACAAGAGATTCTGGAGATGTTGGAATTCCAGGGTAACACATACAAAATACTAGAGGAACTTAGCAGGTCAAGCCGCATCCATGTAGAGTATTGTATTCAGTTCTGGTCACCTCAATATAGGAAAGATGTGAAAGCTTTAGAGAGGTTACAGAGGAGATTTACCAGGATTCTGCCTGGATTGGAAACTATGTCTTATAAGAAAAAGTTGAACAAGCAAGGGTTATGGTTAGGATTAGTCTTTGGAGCTATGGAAAATGAGAGATGACTTGATAGAGGGGTATAGTATTATGCGAGAGATAGTTAGAGTAGTTTTTTCCAGGATGACTGTGGCCAATGTCAGAGGACATCCATTTAAGGTGAATGGAGAAAAGTTTAGGGCTATGTCAGTGGTAGTTTTTTTCAACAGAAAACACTGCTGGGGGTGAAAGTAGAGACTGATACAATAGAGACAATCAAGAGACTCTTATATAGGCACATGGGTGTAAGACAAATGAAGAGTTAAGGGCTGTGTAGGACGGAAGGGTTAGATTGATGTGCAGTAGGTTGGCACAACTTTACGTTGTTCTATGAATAGCATAACATAATTGAGTGTGGACCGCAGGGTTTTCAGAACCTGGACTACAGGTTTTTGTGGATGGAGTCCAAAATTAGATTATAAGACCATTATCCACTGAGGGCAAAGATGCTCTCTCTACCCTTCCCACACCACACCCCCAGAATTACCTCTATCAGGCACAGAGTAGCTCTGGAAGTTAATGCTAGGTGTCCAGTCTTGCAGACCTGGAAGTGGTGGATGCAGTCGTAAGTTCAACTACCTCCTGAATGGGCAAACATAATGTTTGCATTTGCCATTACCATTTGGTATCAACCACAACCCAACTTCAGATGCTGTTCAGCAAACCATATTACTTTCACTTCCCATGATTCTTCATCAGTAATGACTTATACCATAAGGCTTCACCTTGCTCCTACAACTAAGCACTATTCTGGATTACACACTTTTTTCTGGCATCTTCTATTGGGCAGCAAATGTAATTTCTACCTTCAGTTTCTTCTCTAACATAATTGGTGAATGAAACTGACTTTGGGAAATAACATTCCTAATATGATAAGAGAAAAATAAGAATAAATGACATCTAACAGCCACTAGATCTAATGGGTTCTGGCGAATTGAAACCTTTAAAGATGATGATATTATTACCCTTAAATTTCACAAGCCATTCTCAGCCAACAGTCTCTTTGGATGTAGAAAGTGCTCCCCCTGCTCGCTATCTGCTGAGTGTACCAAGTGACTGATTGATTTATTAAAAAACTTGCATTTAGCATTAAGGAACATGAAGGAGTGCCACACCAACTTTGTGAACCTGCTGGTGCCTTTCCAGCATGGAAGAGGTGTCCAATTTTGGAGCCAAACCTGATATTAGCATCTAAAGACAAGGTCAAACAACACATGCAGAATTCACCCAAGTGAAGAAGCAAAAACTGAGATTCCTGCCTTCACTTTTTAGAATGCAAAGTGTCACAGCAGACCAAGAATCTCTAGACTGTTGTTAGAACGATTTGATGATGCATTGCCTCAGTAGTCAAATCAGCTTCAAAGAGCATGGCCTTAACTTTCAGTATTTAGATTTTTTTTCTCCCTGACATTCTACTGGGTGTAGCCTATCAGACAGCCAATATGGACTATTCTCACACATGCTAGGGTGGTGCATTTTGTCAATATGGCATCTGAGCCCACAGGTGCTCAATATTATCCTCCAACTGTTGACATCTGACACCTCTGAAGGCACCAATATCTGCTGATGTAAGAGCTGAGCATTGGGGAAGACAAATGCATATGGAATAGTATTACTATGGGCACATACAAGGGTGATTAATTTTGTACATTGCATTGGATTATTGCATTTATTCATTTTGCTTACAATATGTACTTAATGAAGGCTTTTCCTTTTGGATTGTGCCAAGTAAATGCTATGACAGTCAGTGGCCAGGAACAGATGAGTGTATTTGTGTTGCAGGTACTGGAATTATACTTGATTCTGTTCTTCACTTAGATCCTGCTTTGGAAAAGGATAAGAGGGGTGATGTTGCCAGGAAGTGGAGACACACAAGTTAACACCACCCTGTAAATGGACAATGTCACCATTTTCTGGTTGAATCCACAGTCAGTTTGCAGATTGAACAGTGTCTGTGACCAATGCGAGTTGGGATCCGGGACCAGAGTCAACCACAGGAGGAATGAGGACATGCTTTTTGGTAACTGGCCTAGTTGATCCAATGCCCTCTTCACTGTCAGACCCAGCTACCTGAAGCAATTAACTGCTGGGATCTGGTTCAAAGGGACTGAGTCATATAACAAAAATTGGCTGCAACATACTGGGAAGGTCAAACAAAAATTGGGTTTGTAGAAATTATGTTCTCTGCTAATAACTTGACCATGAAGTGTGATACTCTCCTGGGGCTACTTTGCAGACTGTAGATTTGCTAAGAGAGTATGGAGATGAATGCAGGGTTCCATATCCCAGTTCACCTCCAGCAGCTGCATAACAGAAACTCTGATCTGTGGGCTGTTTCCAGGGGCACATGCCGAAACAGACTTCAAGTACTGCTGGAAGACCATCAACTTGTTAAAAAATGTCCTTTGGTCTGCCTAAAGTTTTTTGGTCTTCTAGCACAATGAGATATCTGTAAGAGATGCTGCTGATTGGCTCAGTTCAGGCTGCAGGTGTACCTGCTGAGGGATGCACTGAAGCTTGGTGAGCCAATGCCAAGGCACTGTTAGGAAGGACCACAGTATAGGCTGCTTCTGCTACCGCACACAGGTAGGAGTTGGGTTGGTGAAGCCCCTCAAGCAGTCAAAGAGTGTATCACCTCAGGGAACCACACAAGTGGGAATGGTGCAATGTTTGTTCCTTTTTCTCTTTAAGGTTTAGAGAACTGAATGTACTAATCACTAATGTAAAGGATTTTTGCAATGTTTGTATTTTTCATTATGATTTAAGTCCATTTTTTAAATATATAAAAAGGAAATCTGGATAAACTTGCCCTTCTCTTCTGCATTCTCCTTTGTAGACCTGCTCATTAATTCAAATATATAATCAGCCAATCATGTGGCAGCAACTCAATGCATAAAAGCATGCAGACATGTTTAAGAGATTCAGTTGTTCAATCCAAACAGAATAGGGAAGAAATGTGATCTAAGTGACTGATTGTTAATGCTGGAAGGGATAGTTTGAATTTCTCAGAAACTCCTGGTCTCCTGTGATTTACATGCACAACAATCTCGAGTTTACAGAGAATGATGCGAATAACCAACAAAAACACATCCAGTGAGTGGCAGTTCTATGGACAAAAACATCTTGTTAGAGAAGTCAGAGGTGAATTCCCAACTGGTTGAAGCTGACAGGAAAGTGGCAGTAACTCAAGTAACTGTGTTACAGCAGTGGGGTGCAGAAGAGCATCTCTGAATTCACATGTTGTACCTTGAAGTTGATAGGCTACAGCAGCAGAAGACAACAGATATACCAAAATACACTCAGTGGCCACCTATTAGGGACCCTCTTGTATTGTTTTGTAAAAATTATTTTGTACAAGACTCTTGAGATCTTTTTTTTACAGAATGAGCCACACAAATTGAATGGTGTTATAGTGTACCTGTATTTCAGCGGAAGTGTTTAGGGTATTGCAATACATGTAATGACACTGTGTCTCATAGCTATTCCCCTTTTTTAACAATGCTTGCAAGACCTGTTGAACAGCAGGAAGAGAAGCAAAGCTGGTGGATGATTCACTTGGCCATTTTCCTAAGCCTCCTCTAAAGTACAACACAAACAAAGCAGAAGGTTGGGAACAGCTTGTCTGCTTAAAAAGAGGGTGGAATATGACTCACTCAGATCAAAGGAATAAAAGATAAGTTAAAAAATTTAAAAAGGAGTAATTATTCTAAAGGAAGTATCTGACTAGCTCAGTGCATAAAAACCTGTATTCATATTCATGAAAGTATGATTTTCTTTTGCTTTAAAACCACAGACTGGTAAGTGAAATTCATTTAAACAAAAGAATGTACAGTCTAAATGTTCTCTGTGAGTCCTTTTGAATGATAGATAGATGGATACTTTATTGATCCCAAAGGAAATTACAATGTCACAGGAGCGTTGTAAGTTCACAGATACACAATTTTAGAAGAGAAGTAAGAATAAATAATAATTTATAAGTAAAAATAAGAATGTTGAGTTAAAGTGAAGTGGAAGAATCATGTCTACTTGATGCTAGTAAGTTCATAGAGTCATAGAGCACTACAGCACAGAAAAAAGGCCCTTCAACCCATCTAGTCCATGTCAAACTATTATTCTGCCTAGGTCCTTTGACCTGCACCCATTCTGCAGCCCTCCATACCCTCCTATCCAGGTAGCTATTCATATTTCTCTTTTCAACCTGCATCCACCACTTCTACTGGCAGCTCATTCCACACTCACCACCCTCTGAGCGATAAAGTTCGTCTTCATGTTCCATCTAAACATTTCACCTTTCACCCTTGACCTAGGACATCCAAGACTGATTACAGCCAATGTGTTTCTGTTTTCTGTCTCTTAGAGTTTTGCAAAGCTGGTCAAGCTTCTAATGATTATGAAGATGTGGTGGTTGGCATCCATCTGTCTCAAACAATGGGTGACGATGATGATCATCATCACAAGACTGGGTGGAAGGTACAGAGATCCTGAGATGCCTAGTCTTCAAGATTCACCCCTTGGCCTCACCAGTGTAGTCCAAAGTAAACATAGAAAACATATAACACAATACAGGCCCTTTGGCCCACAAAGCTGTGTGGAACATGTCCCTACCTTAGGACTACCTAGGCTTTACCCATAGCCCTCTATTTTTCTCCATGTAGCCATCCAGGAGTCTCTTAAAAGATCCTATAAAGCTTATAAAGCAAGACATTTGGCACCAGCTTAGTTGCAGAAGCTGCCAGAAGAATGTTCAATGACACCCAACCGCCTTGTCTCCACTCCGGATCGGCTGTCTGGGTTTACTCCCGTAGCCTTCCCCTCCCCAGAGGTTATTTACCCATAGCTGGGGATCTGGTTCACAAGCACCAGGGTGTGTGCACACACCTGTGGGCCTGCGTGTTATGCGTGCAGTGGCCAGACTTCCTCCCCGTCCTCTGTAGTTCAGTCTGAGTCTGAAGGAAGATAGGTTTCCGTGTGTCGCCAGCAAGGCTTGCTTGGAGAGACTATGGAATGGCAGGAAGAGACTTACACATTCAGCTCTCCTTTTTGGAAGACTGCTAGCCAGTGGTGGAAGCTGAAAGTGAGAGCGACAAACACTACTCACTATACTACCACACTGGACACATCGCAACAACCATTTTGACACCATGAAGATGTGACTTAAGGTAAAATTACTGTATATTGAGTTATTTGTTGAATAGCTTAATAATAACTTCATCTACATACTTTCAGGAAATCCTCACTCCTCTCCAAATTGTTGAGAAGAAGACAATGAATGTTACTGTGTAATAATAAATGCTTCAGTCTGACAATCGTAGGCTATAGTATTAGAAAATCCTAATAGGTGGAAATGTGATGTGCAGATTTCTGCCACATACAGTAGTTCTCATGTAGTAAGATACAAATTAAGTCAATATAAGGTAGGTATCAATCAATGTAAGGTAGGCCTCTTGTATATCAGTGAGACCCGATGTAGGTTGGGAGACTGCTTCGCTGAACATCTATGCTTTATCTACCAGAAGAAACGGGATATCTCAGTGGCCACCTATTTTAATTCCACTTAACATTCCCATTCTGATATGTCTATCCATGGCCTCCTCCACTGTTGGGATAAGGCCGCACTTAGATTGTGGGAAAAACACCTTATATTCTGTTTGGGTAGCCTCCAACCTGATAGCATGAATGTCAATTTCTCAAACTTCCAGTAATGCTTCCCCCCACCCCATTCACTATTTCCCATCCCCTTGTCCCTCTCTCATGTTATCTCCTTGCCTGCCCATTGCCTCCTTCTGGTGCTCCTCTGCCTTTTTTCTTTCTCCCATGGCCTTCTGTCTCTTTCTAGCTCTTAGCATCATCCCTCCCCCTCCAAATTTCACCTACACCAGGTGTTTCTCTCTCCCCTCCCCCCACCTTTCAAATCTACTCCTCAGCTTTTCTTCGCCAATCCTGCTGAAGAGTTTCGGCCCGAAACTTCAACTACTTTTTTCCATAAATGCTGCTTGGCCTGCTGAGTTCCTCCAGCATTTTGTGCTCTTTTAAATTGCCACTTATTTACAGTGGTTTTTACAGATACTTTCTTCAGTTCTTATACTAAATAACTTTTCCAACATAAAAAGTATTGAGCCACAGAGCTATTAGTTTCTATGCATCATGATATTGATAGAACTTTGGGTATATTGGTATAATGTTTTACATTTACTGTATGTACAAGCTGGTGGAGATTCAAAGGCCTAGAAACATGATTGTCAAGCAAGGACACACTTTGAAATGGATTGTGCTAGTGGATATATCAGTGAGGGCAAAGTTCAATGGTTCCATTTAATATTAAGAGTATGTATACAGTATATAACCTGAAATTTTTAAACATCCATGAAACAGAAGAAAACCCTAAAGGATGAATGAGAAAAAAAGTTAGATCACTAAAGCCCCCCTCCCCCTCCCATGCGTAAGCAGCAGCAATGCATCTCCCTCTCCTCCCTCCTTCCCTCCACTTGTTCCAGCAGGAAGCACCAGCGCCTACCACCCACCAAGCAAATAATAGCAAGCCTCCAAAGAGAGACCATGGTCTGGAGTCCAACAAAGACCATTGTTCACCCAACAATTAGACATGTCCCAGGCTCGCTCTCTCACTAACAAGGGACAGAGAAGTGTCACCCCTTCCACAGCTAGTTGTTACAATGTTACAGTCTGCGGTATCACTTTTTATTATGAATTTCTCTGACTTAAGAATCAGCAGCAAACTCCCACTCTCATTATCAAGAACGAGATAAAGAGAGCATCACTTGAATTCAGAGACCTCCGACAGCTGTACCCACAGTCTCGATGTTCCTTTCTCCTGCGACACCTCAATTAGTGACACCAGCATGGAACTAAGTCCACAGGGATGCAGAGTTGCACCCAAAGGTGCCATCTTCTAGGCCACTCCTGGAGATATCAAAAACGGATGGTCGGTGAGCTCCAGAAATGGGAAACCTACAAAGAACTGCAGTTTGTAGCTGTAGATCATGGACTCCGACAGAACCCATCCACCTTGAAGAAATAAATTTAAGCTGTTTTGCAGATGAGTTTGAAGAAGTCACTTCATGAAAGATCATGACATCTACATTGCCATCTGGAGCAAAATGCTCCAGCCTGTATTCCTTCTTAACCTTAGCCATCTAAACATGTTTCAGAAAGACTCCGGCACCAGTGCATTCTCAAAGCACTGTCAAGTGATTTTTTTTTCCCTTCTGTAGCTAGGATTCTATAATTCTGTGGGTCTTTGTGTAGTGCTTATGATGGAATAGCTTTTGGCATCAGAATGCTCCTAAAGAGCAAAACCAGAAGCCTAGGGAAGAGGAGTAAGCAAAACTCTTGCCTAGCAAGTTTGTAACCAGTTTAACTGACTACATCATTTGTAAATGCAACAACACTCCACCCTCCTGCCTCCACCTCATCACCTTTCATTCAAAAGTGAACACCTTCGCTTCACTTCCTGGGACAGAATATCTGTTTAGGTGGCACTGCAATAACAACCTCATGCTTAATGTCAGTAAAACCACAAAACCAAAGAACTAATCATTGATTTCTGAAAGAGGAAGGGAGCAAATGGGTGATCATGTGCTAGTTTTCATTGGTAGGACAGGGGTGGAGAGGGTAAGCTGCTTCAAATTCCTGCACGTTAACATCTTGGTTGGCCTGTTCTGGAATGAGTACATGGATGAAATCACAAAGAAAGGTGTGTCGTCATGTATATTTTCCTGAAGCTTAAGAAGAGCTGATATGTCAACAAATACTGTAACAAATACAGATGCACTCTTGAAAATATACTGTTGGTTGCATAATGGCATGGTACAGCAAATGCAATACACAAGAATTCAGGAGGCTGCAGAGAGAGGCAAGCACATGTGTGCATCACAATCCATCACAGGTATAGGCCTCCCACCATTGACAGCATCTACTGAAGCAACACCTCAAGAAGGCAACATCTATCATCAAGATTCTCCACCGTCTAGGTCATGCCCTCCTCTCACTGCTACTGTTAGGCAGAAGGCATTGAATCCTGAAGTCTCATGTTACCAGCTTCAGAAACAGCTATTTTACTATGACCAACAGATTCTTGTATTCTTGTACTACAATTGATATATCTCTGACCGTGTCTTTTTCTTACGCTAGGTTCTTATTTTGCATAGTGTTTCTCTTTCTTTACAGTCTTGTACAATTTATGTATAATTTATGTTCAGTGTGTTATCAATGCCTATGTGCCTGTGATAAGTCACAGTACATATGCACATGATGATAAACTCGATTGTATCTGATTTTATTATGAATGGAAATTTATTCAGAAATATGTCATTAATAATGTGATTTTTTTCCGGAGTACTTCCATTCCACTGGTTGTATGCAAAATTGGAGCTCAATGTTGAATTGTGGAAGCAAACAATTGGTAATAACATCTAAAGGCAGGAGGAACAATGTTATCCCTATCTATCTGGTAGAGGAGGAGCATGTGAGCAATGCCGGGGTTAGGACTCAATGTATTTAAGTAAACTACTTAAGAACTTTTTAAAAGCTATTATTAATGCTTTTTGAGAGGGTGATTTTAGATGCATATCATATTTTTACTGAGTTAAGTATTGTATGTAATTAGTTTTGCTACAATAAGTGTATGGGACATTGGAAAAAATGTTGAATTTCCCCATGGGGATGAATAAAGTATCTGTCTATCTATCTATCTATCTATTAATATTGCCCAGGTTGGATGTAATGCATGGAGATGCCCAGACCAAACAGTTTCCAATTTTACCTTGCTCAGTTGAATAGGCAACAACGACAGCTTCCTAAATCTGGCAAATCCTTTTACATAGAAACATAGAATGTACTCCTGTGCCGAACCAGTACATTATGGAGTGGATGGGAGACATTGTCCAAGATGACATGCAACTTGGACAGCATCCTCTTTTCAGACAATTGTATGGGAATTGTATTATACAATTATATGGGAAACTCTGCAATTAAGGGTAGAACAGGAGAATGTCTTGAATCAGTGAAAATTTGAATTATATTTTCTTCAGTGATTTGGGATGAATGCAGCAGCAAAATATTCTGGAATTAAATAATAATTAGATTAATTATTTATTATATCATTAGAGATATTATAGTTAGGGAGTCCTCATGCAGGATTACCTAAAGGTTTATTTGCAGGTTGAGTCAGTAGTAAAGAAGGCAAATGCAATATTATCATTCATTTTGAGAGAACTAGAATATAAAAATAAGGCTGAAAAGCTGAGGGTTTATAAGGCATTAGTTGGACCACATTTGGAGTATTGTGCGGGGTTTTGGGCTTCTTATTTAAGAAAGGATGTGCTGGCATTGGAGAGGGTCCAGAGAAGGTTCATGAGATTGATCCCTATAATGAAACGGTTACAGTATGAGGTGTGTTTGATAGCTCTGGGCCTGTACTCACTGGAATTTAGAAGAATGGGGGGGGGGGGTCGCATTTAACCTATCAAATACCAAAAGCCCTACAAAGAGTTGATGTGGAGAGGATGTTTCCAATAGTGGGAGAGTCTAGGATCAGAGGTCACAGCCTCAGAATGCAAAGAAAGCCCCTTTAGAGATGAGGAGAAACAAACAGGGTAGTGAATCTGTGGAATTCATTGCCACAGGTGGCTGTGGGTGCCACGTCATTGAGTTTATTTAAAGTGGAGTTTGATAGGTTCTTGGTTAGTTATAATGTTACAATTTACAGACAGAAGGCAGCAGAATAGGTTTGAGAGGGATAATAAATCAGCTATAATCGAATAATGGAGCAGACCCAGTGGGTCGGATGGCTTAATTTTGCTCCTATGTATTACAGTCTATGGTCTTTAGTTAGTGTGCGTAGGTTTCATTACTTACAAATGATAAAAAGACCTGGTCTTGGAAATTCATTAGGGTTGTTTCTGTTTCACCAAAAGCGTAGTAGCAACGCAGTTTACTTACAGACATAGAGAAGTACAGGCACAGAAACAGGCCCTTTGGCCCATCTAGTCCATGCGAAAACCATTCAAACTGCCAAGTCCTTGGAAGAAATGGTTGTAATGTATGAGATCTGTCTTTACTCTAATGGTTGCAAAATTTCAAACTGAAAATGGAAACTGCACTGAATTAGCCAAAGAAGGCCTGAGTAGATGGTAGGAAAATGAGCCTATATTGCAATGTCACTGTCTGACAGAGTGCACCATGTGCACAATTATTTATTAATTAAACTCTCATTTTTACCTTAATTATGAATGAAGTATGACTTGGTGGTGCATAGAGGGACATTTGTCATGTGTGATGCACTAGGGGTTCAGTTATTAAATATACATTATAATACACAACCCAAATGTCCTCTTTCTAAAATGTATGTCAAGCACTTGCACAGAAAAAAATAATATAACATCAAACTCAGCATGGTCCACTTCCTGACAAGTTAAAGGATTCACTTGTAGTGTGTTATGGAAAGATATTAATGAAGCATGCAAATTAGAACTAATCTGAAAATGTGGATTACATTGATTCTGAAGCAAACAATTCTATAAATACCTTTTAGCAGATGGTGCTCAATGGTATTGTGTTTTTCAACACAGTTATCTGTCACTTCCCTAGACACTGAAAAATAAGCAAAAATTCAGAATAATAAAAGACTTCCAGAGCTGAACCACAGTACTTTCATCCCAGGACATAAATTACACAAAACATCTACATGACTTATCAAATCATTTGCACCAGATGAATGAAATATATATTGGATAAAAGAAAGATTAGTTTTTGGTTTTGTTACGTATCTGTGCTTTTGCCTTTCAAACTTTTCCTGTATCTTCTTTGTTATTCAAGTTATCATTTGTAAGAGAAAAATAACAACTTTTGCTGGCATGCACACAACATACTATTGCAATGGTATTTGCCCACATTTAAGAAATCATGTAAGGCAGACTTCAATATTAATTGGTTGCAGCATTTCATCCACTCAAGGTTCCCTGGAAGTCATTTATATTTATCTGCTTAATACCATACTGTGTTATTAGCACTCTTATTTTTAGATCACGAAGCCAGCAATAACCTCTCTTCTGTTTTTGTAATGGATTAGGAAGGTATTTGCCATTTTAGGATATATGGCATTCAAGACCTGTGAATCCATTCCAACATCAAGTTAGGCAAGCCAAAGTGAAAGTTATTTGCATTACAATTGCGCAGCAATTTCAAAAGTGTCGTCATTGTTACTATGAACAAATGCTATTTGTATCATAGAGGATCAACTCTGTTATAATCATATAACATATAACAATTACAGCAGGAAACAGGCCATCTTGGCCCTTCTAGTCTGTGCCAAACGCTTACTCTCACCTAGTCCCACCGACCTGCACTCAGCCCATACCCCTCCATTCCTTTCTTGTCCATGTACCTATCCAATTTTTAAAAAAATGACAATATTGAACCTGCCTCTACCACTTCTACTGGAAGCTCGTTCCACACAGCTACCACTCTCTGACTAAAGAAGTTCCCCCTCGTGTTACCCCTAAACCTTTGCCCCCTAACTCTCAACTCATGTCTTCTTGTTTGAATCTCCCCTACTCTCAATGGAAAAAGCCTATCCACGTCAACTCTATCTATCCCCCTAATAATTTTAAATACCTCTATCAAGTCCCCCCTCAACCTTCTATGCTCCTAAGAATAAAGACCTAACTTGTTCGACCTTTCTCTGTAACTTAGATGCTGAAAACCAGATTAACATTCTAGTAAAACTCCTCTGTACTCTCTCTATTTTGTTGACATCTTTCCTATAATTCGGTGACCAGAACTGTATACAATGTAATTCGTTGACCAGAACTGTACACAATTCTGTTCTGAAATATTAACTTCATATCCCAGACTCTTCTTATTTTGAGGTTAAATCTGAGTTGAAGTCTTATCTTTGGTTTTACCATCTCCAGTTGAAGTGGAGATTTTATGAACAAGCTATGTAACTGAAGAGAGACCTTTCTGTGTAGTAGCAGTAGGAAACTTTCATTAATTGTAGTAACCTGCTGCTTTACTCATATAGCAATATTTTCAGCAATTAATATATTGCGGTAGAAAATTTATTCAGTATTGACAGATCAGCTAGTTCAATAAAATCAGAAGTTATGTATTTGTTGGTGTGTTTTCTCCCCAAGAGAAGAAACTTGCACGATGTCTATGAAATGGCTTTTTCAGAGCAGCTTGTACTCCAGCCACTAGGCAAAAGGTATTTCTGGATCTGGTGTTGTGCAATGTGCCAAGTTTGATTAGAAAGCTTAAGGTGAAGGAACCCTTTGGAGACAGTGTGCAAAATATTTATTCTTATTTTAGTTTTTAGTTAGTGATAAACCATAATAACAGGCCCTTCTGGTCCAATGAGCCCATACTTTTTAATTACATCCATGTGACCAATCAACATACTAATCCGAACCTCTTTGGAATGTGGAAGAAATCCAGAGCACTCAGAGAAAACCCATGAGATCTCTGGGAGAATGCACAAACATCTTACAGAGAACAGTGGAATTAAACCTAGGCTGCTGGCACTGTAATAGTGTTACACTAACCGCTACGCCACTGTATCACTCCATATGATAAATTCACCCTGCATCTTGAGAGGGAGAAGCTGAAATTGGATCTATTGGTAATGCAGTTGAGTAAAGATAACTATAGTGGGATGAGAGGGGATCTGGTCAAAGTTGATTGGAAGGGTACCATAGCAGGGAGGATGATAGAGCAACAAAGGCAAGAGTTTCTGGGCATAATTCAAAAGATGAAGGGGAAGCATTTTAAAGGCAGGATGAGGCAATTGTGAATGAACTTTGTAAGTAGTTTGCATCCGTCTTTACTGTGAAAGACGCCAGAAATACAAGAGAGTTGCGGCAGAAGTGAGTGTAGTTGGTGTTATTAAGAGAACCTGAAAGGTCTGAAGATGGTAATCTGAAATTATTTCAGAAAACATATATTTTCATGCATCTAATATAAGAAAATAATCATTTATCAGTGGTGACAGATTTTAGGTAAATTGTTGGTGGACATAAAGCTTTTTCATGAAAATGTAAGAAACCCGTAAGCTATTTGCCATTCGTACTTGATTCCTATCCTTAGTATGACATTTCATTTGCACAGCTAGATGAGCTATTTCCTTTCTCAATGCTTTATGGCAAAATCAGTTGATAAATAGTTACCTCACCATGAAAAAGTGCCTAATTTCTACTTTGTTTCTTCTTAAGCTAAAGATGAAAATTTTCTTGAAGTGGGGACATAGGTGTACTACAACTTGTCAAACTATGGTTGAACAATTTTTTTGATATGCAGACAAAATTATGTACACATCATTCAGTTAATTTATTTTAAATTATGTAACTCCCAGCCAATTCATTAATTTTTGAGTTACGCAATAAAAGTCCAATGAAATGTACTGGGAAAGACTGGCAACTACATGTAAAACAGAGAATATTATTAAAATAGTAAATAAGTTTAAAACTTAGCATTGTTTTCCTTTATGTAAAATTAACTTCTGGCTTCCAATATGAAAATGATTTCTGGAACAAACACACCCAAGTTGTCAAATCACTTAACATCTTCATGAAAATGCAGAAAGCACTGCTGGTTGGATTTAGTCTGAAGTTCATAGGGATGGTTATTGGTGACCATTTGTGTTCTGCTTTTAGGCAGGAGGAGAGCAGCAGATGAGGAGCATATAATATTAATGTGAAAAATGAATATTCTTCTGTTTTCATCATTGCTTTTAATTATTAGACAGTCTGTTCATTTGGGGAAATCATTTGAAATTACTTCACCTGTCGAAGAAACAGTTTAATGAGCCAAATAATGTTCTCTTGTTCTCAGCTTCCTTTTATTTGCTCTTGAATAGATTTCGCATTTTGTTGCAAATTGAGGTCTTTACAAACATTTTTTGTAGTCAGCTGGGCTGGTTGCTGAGATACAATTTACTGGTACATTTCCAGAAACTCTATTTTTTTTACAGGATCTGGGGCACCTTTTGTTCCAGCCTCTATCTCAGTGAATGCTAGGCTGTGCAACATATGCAATTCTGGATGGGAACAACAATGATTCTGCTTTGTGCTTCCAGATCCAATATACTTGAATTGCTGAATCTAATCATTCATTGCTTAAAAACTAGCAGATCCTGAATTGATCTAAAGAGGTTTTATGAGATCTTGAAAATGGAATTGTTACATATAAGAAAGATTAACAGATGTGGTGCAACTTAACCATAGAACTCTACAGCACAGTACAGGCCCTTCAGCCCTCCATGTTGTGCCGACCCATATAATCCTTAAAAAAAAGTACTAAACCCACACTACCTTCTGTTTTTCTTTCATCCATGTGTCTGTCCAAGAGGCTCTTAAATATCCCTAATGTTTTAGCTTCCAACACCATCCCTGGCAAGTCATTCCAGGCACTCACAATCCTCTGTGTAAAAAACTTACCCTGATGTCTCCCCTAAACTTCTCTCCCTTAATTTTGTACATATGCCCTCTGGTGTTTGCTATTGGTGCCCTGGGAAACAGGTACTGACTATCCACCCTATCTATGCCTCTCATAATCTTGTAGACCTCTATCAAGTACCCTCTCATTCTTCTACGCTCCAAAGAAAAAAGTCTCAGCTCTGCTAACCTTGCTTCATATGACTTGTTCTCCAAACCAGGCAACTTCCTGGTAAATCTCCTCTGCACCCTCTCCATAGCTTCCACATCCTTCCTATAATGAGGTGACCAGAATTGAACACAATAAGTGCAGTCTCACCAGAGATTTGTAGAGTTGCAACATGACCTCTCTACTCTTGAACTCAATCCCCCTGTTAATGAAGCCTAACATCCCATAGGCCTTCTTAACTACCCTATCAACCTGTGCACTGACCTTGAGGGATGTATGGATTTGAACCTCAAGGTCCCTTTGTTCATCCACACTCTTAAGTAATTGACCATTAATCCTGTACTCAGTCTTCTGGTTTGTCCTTCCAAAATGCATCAGCTCACACTTGTCCGGATTGAACTCCATCTGCCATTTTTCTGCCCAACTCTGCAGCCTGTCTATATCCTCTTGTAACCTTCGACAACCTACAGCTCCATCCACAACTCCTCCGATCTTCGTGTCATCCGCAAACTTACCCATCCTTCCGCCTCTGCATCCAGGTCATTTATAAAAATCACAAATAGCAGTGGTCCCAGGACAGATCCCTGCGGCACTCCACTAGTCACTGACCTCCAGGCAGAATACTTTCCTTTCACAACTACCCTCTTCTTTCTTCCTTTAAGCCAATTTTTTTTTTATCCAAACAGCCAAGGTTCCACTTATCCCATGCCTCATGACTTTCTGGATGAGTCTCTCATGAGGGACCTTGTCAAGTGCTTTGCTAAAGTCCATGTAGACCACATCCACTGCCCTACTCTCATCAATTTCTTTTGTTACCTCTTCAAAAAACTCAATCAGGCTCGTGAGGCATGATCTTCCCTTCACAAAGCCATGTTGACTATCCATGAGTAGACTGTACCAAATGCTCGTAGATCCTATCCTTAAGAATCCTTTCCAGTAGTTTGCATACCATCGACATAAGACTCACCGGTCTATAGTTCCCAGGTTTCTCCCTATTACCTTATTTAAACAAGGAACTACATTTGCCATTCTCCAGTCCTCCGGCACTTTCCCTGCAGCCAAAGAGGATTCAAAGATCATGGCTAATGTTCCTGCAATCTCTTCTCTCAATTCCCACAACAACCTGGGGTGTATCATATCCGGCCCTGGGGACTTATCAATCTTAATGTTTTTAAGAAGATCCAGCACTTCTTCTTCCTTACTCTCCACATTGTCCAGCACACAGGCCCGCTCTACTTCCACCTCATCCTGATCAAGATCCTTTTCACTTGTGAATACTGAAGCAAAGTATTAATTTAGGACCTCCCCAACCTCCTCCGCTTCCAGGCACATGTTGCCCTCTTTATCCTTTAGCGGTCCCACCTTTGTTCTCGTCATCCTCCTATTCTTCACATACGCATAGAACACCTTGGGGTTCTCCTTAATCCTACATGCTAAGGCCTTCTCATGCCCACTGTGAGCTCTCCTAAGTCCTTTCTTTAGCTCTTTCCTGGTTACCCTTTATTTCTCATAAGCCCCTCCTACTTCCTGCTTCTTGTATCTAACATATGTTTCCTTTTTCCTCTTGACGAGTTGCCTCACCTGTTTCATCAGCCATGGCTCCCTTTTCCTACCATTTTTCCTTGCCTCAGTGGGACAAACCTATCCTGAACCCAGCTCAAGTGGTCCCTAAATTCCCACATTACTTCTGTGCTTTCCCCTTTGAACATCTGTTTCCAATTTACTCTCGCTAGTTCCTGCCTCATCCCTTCAAAGTTAGCCCTTCCCCAGTTAAGCACTTTACCATTTCGTCTGATTTTATCCCTTTCCATAGTTATGCTGAAGCTAAGGGAGTTGTGGTCACTCTCACCAAAATGCTCCCCCACCAAGAGGTCTGTCACCTGACCAGGTTCATTACCCAGAACTAGATCCAGTATAGCCTTTCCTCTCGTCGGCCGGTCCACATACTGTGTCAGGAATCCTTCTTGAACACACCTGACCAATTCAGCCCCATCTATCCTCCTTGCACTCAGGAGGTGCCAGTCAATATGAGGGAAGTTGAAATCACCCATAACTACTACCCTGTATTTCCTGCACCATTCTAAAATCTGCCTGCTTATCTGCTCCTCGGTGTCCCAAGGACTATTTGAGGGCCTACAGACTACTCCCGGCACAGTGATTGATCCCTTCCTATTTCTGACTTCCACCCAGACTGAATCCATGGACACTCCTTCTGCAGCGTCCTCCCTTTCTATAGCCGTGATACTATCCCTGACCAGCAATGCCACTCCCCCCATTTCTACCTCCCATCCTATTCCTTTTAAAAGACCTGAACCCCGGTACCTGCATCATCCAATCCTGCCTTTCCTCGAACCAAGTTCCAGTAACGGCCACAACATCGTAGTTCCACGTACTAATCCATGCTCTAAGTTCATCCTCCTTGTTCCTAATACTCCTAGCATTGAAATAGACACATTTCAATCCCTTTAACTGGCTATAATTATGTTCTGTCCCCTGCCTGTCCTTCCTCAGCAACTCAGAACGCTTAGCATCATGCCCTTGTCCTTCTACCTTAATCCCTGCACTCACATTCTGATTCCCACCCCCTTGCCAAACTAGTTTAAACCCTTCCCAACAGCTCTATCAAACCTGCCCGCCAGGATATTGGTCCCCCTGGGATTCAAGTGCAACCCGTTCTTTTTGTACAGGTCACACCCGCCCCAAAAGAAGTCCCAATGATTCAGAAATCTGAATCCCTGCCCCCTACTCCAATCCCTCAGCCACGCATTTATCCCCCACCTCATTCTATTCCTATTCTCAGTGTCGCGTGGCACAGGCAATAATCCCGAGATTACTACCTTTGAGGTCCTGCTTTTCAACTTCCTTCCTAACTCCCTGTAGTCTTCTTTCAGGACCTCTTCCCTTTTCCTACCTATGTCATTGGTACCAATATGTACCACGACCTCTGGCTGTTCTCCCTCCCACCGCAGGATATCTTGGACACGATCAGAGACATCCTGGACCCTGTCACCTGGGAGGCAAACTACCATCCAAGTTTCTTTCCTGCGTCCACAGAATCATCTGTCTGAACCCCTGACTATAGAGTCCCCTATCACTACTGCCTTCCTCTTCCTTTCCCTACCCTTCTGAGCCACAGGGCCAGACTCTGTGCCAGAGGCACGGCCACTGTCACTTCCCCCAGGTAGGCTGTCCCCCACAACAGTACTCAAACAGGATTACTTATTGTCAAGGGGTACAGCCACAGGGGTACTCTCTAGTACCTGACTCTTTCCCTTCCCTCTCCTGACTGTGACCCATCTCTCTGTCCCCATGGCCCCGGAGTGACCACCTGTCTGTAACTCCTCTCTATCACCTCCTCACTCTCCCTGACCAGACGAAGGTCATCGAGCTGCAGCTCCAGTTCCCTAACATGGTCCCTTAGGAGTTGCATCTCGATGCACCGGGTTCAGATGTGGCCGTCCGGGATGCCAGAAATCTCCAGGAGCTCCCACATCTGGCACCGACCACAGAAAACTGACCTCACACACATACTACCACCTTTAGCAATCAACAACTGCCTCACCTCCTCCCATTACCGCCGAAGCCCGTGGAGCCAAAGCCCTTTCACTTTGCTGCCCGCTGGATATGGCTGCCTTCTTTTTAAACTGTTCGCGCTCAACTGGCTGACGTCACGCACCTGCGCATTCTGGCCTCTCACTTCCCCTGAGAACTCAAAATGTCGACCTGCTGGAAATCCTTAGGTGCTCTCCCATTGCCTTCTTGTTCCAAATCAAAAACTTCTGCAGATTCCTTGCCCTTTATAAACTGTTAGCGCTCAACTGGCTGATGTCACGCGCCTGCGCATTCTGGCCTCTCTCTTCCCCCGAGAACTCAAAATGTCTTCCTGTTGGAAATCCTTAGGTCCTCTCCTGTTGCCTTCTCGTTCTGAATGTGCTACATTGACTGTACTACAAAAAGTCTGAAGCACACCTATGGTATTTATGAAAGTAGAAGCTACACTGAAGGGTTTGTCAAAAATAACATTGTTATATAATGATTTATGTAGAGTGGATGAGGTCTGTTTTCTGTGACTAAATATTCTATATGTCATAGTGACTAATAGACGAAGAGACAACCTACTACAGTAATAATTATGAGGTGTGAACAGTTTCTTCCCATTCACATGTCCTGTAGTACATTGCTGTACAAAGTAAGCAGTGGGACCACAAATGTCCTGGGATGAAGGAAGAGATGACAGGCTCACCAGAACCTGCATCTTCTTTCCTGTGTAACTGTAAAAATCAGTATGATCGATCATTCTAACTGAACTGCACCTGATTTCACAAACCAGAGAAAGATAAAATGCATCAGATGAATTGAATTTGAATTTGAATTTTCTATTTTATTTAAGTCTTACATCCATTCCACAATGTGAGGGAGTAAAAATCTTTGCATTATGGCTCCGTCTCAATGTAGAATGCAGCAGGTTGTCAGGTTAGCAGGTCTTAGAGATTGAGGTACACTGTAGATGCAGAGAGGAGTACCTAATCTAAAGATATGCAATGAAATGGCTTGTCCATGTGTCCCACTAATAACTTAGGAATGGTTATTAGTTATCTGAAATTTGCTCTTCAGTTAGGTTTAGCATAAGATTATAAACCACACTGATAGTATTTTTAAACTTCCAAAGAAGGCCACCCATAGCACAAAGGGCAACTAATTTAATTTTCTCCATTGAAAATTGATGATTTTTTTCTGATCTAATTTTGAGCCATTAAGTATTTGGGTGGACCTGAGTAAAGTACTTCTGTTCTACCTGAGCCACAAGAGATACTGAAAATTTGTGCACTGAATTTCTGTAGGAGACCAACTAGTTACATGAATATATATGAGAGAGGCTTCCAAGAGAAGTTTACTAAGCTAACAAAGAAATGCCTTAGATGCTATTTCAGAGGCTAAGAATGATCAAGAGTTACAATAACCTAGAAATCATTTCATAGAACATAGAATAGTACAGCACGTTACAGGCCCTTCAGCCCACAATGTTGTGCCGACCCTCAAACCCTGCCTCCCATATAACCCCCACCTTAAATTCCTCCATATACCTGTCTAGTAGTCTCTTAAACTTCACTAGTGCATCTGCCTCCACCACTGACTCAGGCAGTGCATTCCATGCACCAACTACACTCTGAGTAAAAAACTTTCCTCTAATATCCCCCTTGAACTTCCCTCCCCTTACCTTAAAGCCATGTCCTCTTGTACTGAGCAGTGGTGCCCTGGGGAAGAGGCGCTGGCTGTCCACTCTGTCTATTCCTCTTAATATCTTGTACACCTCTATCATGTCTCCTCTCATCCTCCTTCTCTCCAAAGAGTAAAGACCTAGCTCCCTTAATCTCTGATCATAATCCATACTCTCTAAACCAGGCAGCATTCTGGTAAATCTCCTCTGTACCCTTTCCAATGCTTCCACATCCTTCCTATAGTGAGGCGACCAGAACTGGACACAGTACTCCAAGTGTGGCCTAACTAGAGTTTAATAGAGCTGCATCATTACATCGCGTCTCTTAAACTCTATCCCTCAACTTATGAAAGCTAACACCCCATAAGCTTTCTTAACTACCCTATCTACCTGTGAGGCAACTTTCAGGGATCTGTGGACATGTACCCCCAGATCTCTCTGCTCCTCCACACTACCAAGTATCCTGCCATTTCCTTTGTACTCTGCCTTGGAGTTTGTCCTTCCAAAGTGTACCACCTCACGCTTCTCCGGGTTGAACTCCATCTGCCACTTCTCAGCCCACTTCTGCATCCTATCAATGTCTCTCTGCAATCTTCGACAATCCTCTACACTATCTACAACACCACCAACCTTTGTGTCGTCTGCAAACTTGCCAACCCACCCTTCTACCCCCACATCCAGGTCGTTAATAAAAATCACAAAAAGTAGAGGTCCCAGAACAGATCCTTGTGGGACACCACTAGTCACAACCCTCCAATCTGAATGTACTCCCTCCACCATGACCCTCTGCCTTCTGCAGGCAAGCCAATTCTGAATCCACCTGGCCAAACTTCACTGGATCCCATGCCTTCTGACTTTCTGATTAAGCCTACCATGTGGAACCTTGTCAAATGCCTTACTAAAATCCATGTAGATCACATCCACTGCACACCCTCATCTATATGCCTGGTCACTTCCTCAAAGAACTCTATCAGGCTTGTTAGGCACGATCTGCCCTTCACAAAGCCATGCTGACTGTCCCTGATCAGACCATGATTCTCTAAATGCCCATAGATCCTATCTCTAAGAATCTTTTCCAACAGCTTTCCCACCACAGACGTAAGGCTCACTGGTCTGTAATTACCTGGACTATCCCTACTACCTTTTCTGAACAAGGGGACAACATTCGCCTCCCTCCAATCCTCTGGTACCGTTCCCGTGGACAACGAGGACATAAAGATCCTAGCCAGAGGTTCAGCAATCTCCTCCCTTGCCTCGTGGAGCAGCCTGGGGAATATTCCATCAGGCCCCAGGGACTTATCCATCCTAATGTATTTTAACAACTCCAACACCTCCTCTCCCTTAATATCAACATGCTCCAGAACATCAACCTCACTCATATTGTCCTCACCATCATCAAGTTCCCTCTCAGTGGTGAATACCGAAGAGAAAAATTCATTGAGGACCTCGCTCACTTCCACAGCCTCCAGGCACATCTTCCCACTTTTATCTCTAATCTGTCCTACCTTCACTCCTGTCATCCTTTTGTTCTTCACATAATTGAAGAATGCCTTGGGGTTTTCCTTTACCCTACTCGCCAAGGCCTTCTCATGCCCCTTTCTTGCTCTTCTCAGCCCCTTCTTAAGCTCTTTTCTTGCTACCCTATATTCCTCAATAGACCCATCTGATCCTTGCTTCCTAAACCTCATGTATGCTGCCTTCTTCCACCTGACTAGATTTTCCACTTCACTTGTCACCCATGGTTCCTTCACCCTACCATTCTTTATCTTCCTCCCTGGAACAAATTTATCCCTAACATCCTGCAAGAGATCCTTAAACATCGACCACATGTCCATAGTACATTTCCCTGAAAAAACATCATCCCAGTTCACACCCGCAAGTTCTAGCCTTATAGCCTCATAATTTGCCCTTCCCCAATTAAAAGTTTTCCTGTCCTCTCTGATTCTATCTTTCTCCATGATAATGCTAAAGGTCAGGGAGAGGTGATCATTGTCCCCCAGATGCTCACCCACTGACAGATCTGTGACCTGACCCGGTTCGTTACCTAATACTAGATCTAATATGGCATTCCCCCTAGTTGGTCTGTCAACATACTGTGACAGGAATCCATCTTGGACACATTTAAACTCTGCCCCATCTAAATCCTTGGAACTAATCAAGTGCCAATCAATATTAGGGAAGTTAAAGTCACCCATGATAACAACCCTGTTATTTTTGCATCTTTCCAAAATCTGCCTCCCAATCTGCTCCTCGGTATCTCTGCTGCTACCAGAGGGCTTATAGAATACCCCCAGTAGAGTAACTGCTCCCTTCCTGTTCCTGACTTCCACCCATACTGACTCAAAAGAGGATCCTGCTACATTACCCACCCTTTCTGCAATCGTAATAGTATCCCTGACCAGTAATGCCACCCCTCCTCCCCTTTTCCCCCCCCTCTATCCCTTTTAAAGCACTGAAATCCAGGAATATTGAGACTTGGTGCCAGCCAAGTCTCCGTAATGGCCACTACATCATAATTCCATGTATGTATCCAAGCTCTCAGTTCATCACCTTTGTCCCTGATGTTTCTTGCATTGAAGTACACACACTTTAGCCCTTCTACCTTACTACTTTTATACCCTTTATTCTGCTGCTCTTTCCTCAACGCCTCTCTATATGTTAGATCTGGCTTTACTCCATGCACTTCTTTCACTGCTCTGTCACTTCGGGTCCCATCCCCCTTGCAAATTAGTTTAAACCCTCCCGAACCATGCTAGCAAACCTACCAGCAAGAATATTGCTCCCCCTCGAGTTCAGGTGCAACCCATCGAATCTGTACAGGTCCCACTTTCCCTAGAAGAGATCCCAATGGTCCAAAAATCTAAAACCCTGCCCCCTGCACCAACTCCTCAGCCACGCAGTCAACTGCTATCTCCTCCAATTCTTACCATCACTATCACGTAGTACTGGCAGCAATCCTCAGAACGTCATCCTTGAGGTCCTGTTCTTCAGCCTTTTGCCTAGTTCCCGAAACTCACATTTCAGGACCTCATCCTTCTTCCTGCCTATGTCGTTGGTCCCAACATGTATCATGACTTCTGGTTGCTTTCCCTCTCGTACCAGGATGTCATGCACCCGGTCAGAGACATCCCGGACCCTGGCACCCGGGAGGCAACAAACCATGCGGGTTTCCTTCTCATGTCCACAAAATCTCCTGTCTGCTCCCCTGACTATAGAGTCTCCAATGACGACAGCTCTCCTCTTCTCCGTCCCAACCTTCTGCACCACAGGGTCAGACTCAGTGCCAGAGGCCCTGCCACCATGGCTCACACCTGTTCGGTCATCCTCACCAACAGCATCCAGGACAGTAAACTTATTATTCAGGGGAATGGATACAAGGGTGCTCGGCACTACCTATCTACTCTCCTTCGCTTTCCCCCCCTTGGACTGTCACCCAACAACCTGCTTCCGGCAGCCTAGGTGTGACTACCTCCCTGTAGCCCTCATCTATGACTGCCTCATTCTCCCTTATGAGTCAAAGGTCATCCAGCTGCTGCTCCAGATTCCTCACATGGTCTTTCAGATCGCCCAGCCGCAAGCACTTCTGGCAGATGTGACTCTGCAGGAGAGGGGAGTTCCCCCAAGACTGCCACATCTCACAGGAGAGGCACATCACCGCCTCAGCAGGCATTGTAAAGACTAACTAGGAACAAGCTCGTCCTCCACCGCTTCTCGTCGAAGCCTCTCAAGTTAAAGCCTCAAATCTCCACTCCTTCACTGGCCCACTCACTCACTGGCCGCTCTGCTTGAGGTAACCCTGTATTTATTTGTTTGAGCTTTTCAAACTGCTTGGTCACCTGACCTCGATTGCCCAATCAGCTGCATTCTGCTGAGTCAGAGCTATTCAAATCTTGATTGTCTAATCTAAACAGCTTTCTGCTGAGCTATTCAAATCTTGATTGACCTGATTGCACAGTCCAACTGCCAAAACTGCCAGAATCTCTCAAGTCAAAGCCTCAAATCTCCACTCCTTCACTGGCCCACTCACTAACTGGCCGCTTTCTTTGGATGCCTCTGGTGAAAGAAAAAAAACATTCCTTATTAATCTACCTTTGGCTAGATTTCACAGCTAAAACATGATTGCCCTGGCTGTGACGTAATCAGGGATTGTTTCAATACTTTTGACAGGGGTGGGGGGGGGGGGTGTTGTGGGTTGTAAGAGTGCACATTCAGCTTTTAAATTCCATTCAATTTTGACAATGGTGGAGAATCCATAAGAAATCCATCATCAAGGAACCCACCATCCATGCCATACCCTCTTCTTGCTGCTGCCATTGGGAAGGAGGTACAGGAGCCTTAGGAGCAAACAACACCAGGTTCAGGAACAATTATTATCCTTTAAACATCAGGCTCCCGAACCAGCATGGATAACTTTACCAACCTCGACATTGAACTGATTCCATAACTTCCAAGGAATGTAAATGAAAATTATTTTAAAATTCGTTATGTGTTCTTTCCTGGTTCAGCTCAGGGTATTCAGATATATATTCACAAACTACAGAAGATGACACACATGTTCAAAGCCACAAGAAAACATTTTATTAGAACTAGCAAAGTTCAATACAAAAGGAAAAGCAAATTTCTATAGCAGTAAGTAGTAGCAGTACTGAAATCAAAATAATACTTAACATCCTCTAAATGTGCTAATCTGCAGAATGCCGACACACTTTCATGTGGCCTCTCCTCTCTTTTTCTAATTCTAATTCTAAGTCTGACTCAACATACTCTGACTCCCTTGACATACTGTTTCCTATCTTAGCAGTAGCCACCAGCCGTGACCTAGCCTAGGACAAAACTCTGTCTCCTTGCACCAAGAAGGTGCTCCTTTGGTACATTGGTTCTTTTCCATGTACTTGGTACTAGCCTCTGCACCTTGCCTTCCTGTGAAAATCTCGTTTTTCACCGTCTTACACTGTTATGGCTATAGACTTGTACTCCCTTAACATTCTCAAAACATTGCAGTGAATTTTACTGTCTCAAAACAATCCCACTCCAAGCTGACAGACTTCCATTTTATTTTAGTATATACCAAGGAGGAATCACATTTAACTTTTTTCTTAAAAGGACTCTACAACTCATGTATTTATCTATTTATTTAGCTATCTATCTATCTATTTAAATTTTTTTTGCATATTCTCTTATTTTGTGCATAGTTGTCAGTCTGTTTATGTGTAGTTTTTCATTGATTCTATTGCATTTCTTTGTTCTACCATGAACGCCTGCAAGAAAATGAATCTCAGGGTAATATATTTTGACATAAATATTTAGTGGCTGCTTTATTAGGTATAACTGTACACTTGCTAGTTAATGCAAATCTAATTAGCCAATCATATGGTCACAGCTCAAAGCATAAAAGCGTGCAAACATGGCCAAATGGTTCAGTTGTTGGTCAGACTAAACATCACCACCTGGTGTGCCTTCACATAATCTTGAACTAAAAGAAGGAAGCTCCAATCATGATGCGTAGGATTTTGCATCTACCAATACTATCCAATGGCCCAAGATTTTCAATTCAAAAATTACCACTAAATTACAACTGGTAATGCTGTTATTCTGCTGATTTAAGAATCAGAATCAGGTTTATTATCACCAGTATGTGACATGAAATTTGTTAACAGCAGCAGCAGTTCAATGCAAAACATAATATAAAAGAAAAATAATAAAATAAAAAGTAACAATAATAAATAAATAAATAACAGTACACATATATTGAATAGATTAAACAATGTGCAAAAAAACGAAATACTGTATATTAAAAAAATGTAAGGTAGTGTCCAAGGGTTCAATGTCATTTAGGAATCGGATGGCAGAGAGGAAGAAACTGTTCCTGAATCGCTGATTGTGTGCCTTCAGGCTTCTGTATCTCCTAACTGATGGTAACAGTGAAAAAAGGGCATGCCCTGGGTGCTGGAGGTCCTTAATAATGGATGCTGCCTTTCTGAGACATCGCTCCCTGAAGATGTCCTGGGTACTTTGTAGGCTACTACCCAAGATAGAACTGACTAGATTTACAACCCTCTGCAGCTTCCTTTGGTCCTGCAAACCCTCCCATACCAGACAGTGATGCAGCCTGTCATAATGCTCTTCATGATACAGCTATAGAAGTTTTTTGAGTACCGTAAATTCCGGACTATAAGCCGCTACTTTTTTCCCACGCTTTGAACACTGCGGCCTATACTACGGTGCGGCTAATGCATGTTTTTTTTTCAAGCCGCCAAAAACATTTTGCCTCGTAACAGTAGACCAATAAAATTGATGAGTAGTTCACAGAGGTCCAATGAAATTGTATGATAAATCAAGCGCACTTTCACAATTAAATTATTGTAAATCAGTCATTTGTACTCACCCTCATCAACATGGAAAACACTCGAAGAAAAGCATATGATGCAGCTTTTAAGTTAAAGGTGATCAATCTGGCGGTTGAAGAAGGAAATCAAGCTGCTGCACATAATCTTGGCATAAATGAATCGATGGTGAGACGGTGGAGACGCTAGCGTGAAGAACTGAGTCAATGCAAAAAGACGACAAAAGCTTTCAGAGGTAATCATAGCAGATGGCCCGAACTTGAAAACTTTCTTGAAGACTGGGTTAACACACAGAGAGCAGGCGGCCGCGGTGTTTCCACCGTGCAGATCAGACTGAAGGCTAAAGCAATCGCCACCAAAATGAAAATCGAAGATTTTAGAGGTGGGCCATCGTGGTGTTTTAGATTTATGAGACGAAAAGGCCTGTCCGTCAGGGTACGCACGACTCTGTGTCAGCAGCTCCCTCCCGACCACGAGGAAAAACTTGCTAACTTCCACACATTCACTCAAGCAAAGATAGCGGAGAATTCCATCGGGCCAGATGATATCATAAACATGGATGAAGTACCTTTGACGTTTGACCTGCCTCTCACTCGGACTGTTAATAAAAAAGGTGACTCGTCCATCACACTGAAAACAAGCGGCCATGAGAGAACGCATTTTACTTGTGTTATGAGCTGCACAGCATCCGGACTAAAGCTTCCACCGATGGTGATTTTTAAGCGGCTGACAATGCCAAAGGAAAAATTCCCAAAAGAAATCATGGTGAAAGTCAATAAGAAAGGTTGGATGATGGAGAGTCTAATGAAGGATTGGCTGAGAGAGTGCTACGCCAAGCGACCAGGGGGATTTTTTCACAGAAAAAAAGCATTGCTCGTTATGGACAGCATGAGGGCCCATATAACAGATTCAGTGAAAGCTGCCATCAAGAGTACAAACTCAATTCCAGCTGTGATTCCTGGGGGCACCACGAAGTATTTGCAGCCACTGGACATCAGCGTGAACCGGGCATTTAAAGTGGTGCTGCGCGTTGAGTGGGAGACTTGGATGACGAGCGGCGAGAAATCCTTTACCAAAACAGGCCGCTTGCGAAGAGCATCTTTAACTCAAGTCTGCCAGTGGATCCTAAATGCGTGGAGCCGTGTCACAACATTCACCATCACCAACGGGTTTCGAAAGGCTGGACTGCTGCATGATGAAGAGGACCGCGTGCGCTCAAGTGAGAGCGACAACGAAGAGACTGAAGTGAGTGACGAGATCCTGAGGTTGTTCAATTCAGACACTGAAGAAGAGGACTTTGATGGTTTTAGTGCGCAGGAGGAAGATGAAGAAGGCGATCAATAACTTTTCCTGGTAGGCTGCAGTATATATATTTTTTTTTACCAGTCGTTAGGAGATATTGGAATGTTGTTCGTGCACTGTTCAGTAAAAAAGTATACGCAACGTAATTTGTGTGTTACCGATACGTATGTATATTTAAAAGTAGCTGTGTTACAGGCACTGTTCGAAAAAAAGCATTTGCAATATGTATTTGTTTATGTTACCATACGGATTTAATTAAAAGTTAAAAAATCCTCACGTGTAATATCTTTCTGTGTAAATATCTCATATTACAATGTGGGACACCTGCGGCTTAAAATCCGGTGCGGCCTGTACAAGTACAAAATTGATTTTCTTTCTAAAATTAGAGCGTGCGGCTTTTAATCAGGTGCGCTCTGTAGTCCGGAATTTACAGTATATTTGTTGACATACCAAATCTCTTCAAACTCCTAATGAAGTATAACCGCTGTCTTGCTTTCTTTATAGCTACATCGATATGTTGGGACCAGGTTAGATCCTCAAAGATCTTGATAGCCAGGACGTGAAGCTGCTCACTCTCTCCACTTCTAATTCCTCTATGAGGATTGGTCTGTGTTCCTTCATCTTACCTTTCCTGAAGTCTACAATCAGCTCTTTTGTCTTACTGACATTGAGTGCTATGTAGTTGCTGCGGCACCACTCCACTATTTGGGATATCTCACTCCTGTATGCCCTCTCGTCACCACCTGAGATTCTACCAACAATGGCTGTATTGTCAGCAAATTTATAGATGGTGTTTGAGCTATGCTTAGCCACACAGTCATGTGTATATGGAGAGCAGTGCAGTGGGCTAAGCACCCACCCTTGACTTGCGCCAGCGTTGATCGTCAGCAAGGAGGATATGCTATCAACAATCCACACAGATTGTGGTCTTCTGGTTAGGAAATCGAGGATCCAATTGCACAGAGTCTGAGATACCAATTATTCCATTTGATCTATCTTTTCAATGATTCAAGTGACTTTGGTTCCTTGTTCTACTTAGTTTTGCTTTAAGCACTTACAAGGTTCATGGGCAATCACTAGAAGTTGTTGGCATCAATCTGAAAATGCTCTTCCTAAGGTCGACTATATATTGGTTGCTTCTCAGTTGGAGTGAAAAAGAATCTATACATGCCTATGCTAGATTCAAAATCAAGAAGTATAGTGCTTTCAGAGGCACTTCAACATTGACATTAAGAAAATTTATACTTTTTGCATAAGCACATATTTAAAAAGAACCATATTAAATGTAATTTTTGTATATTTTTATTGGTATCTTAAGTCAATTTACATGAAGACTCAACACAAGTCATATGTATCATTCATGAAATATATTATTCATTAAATGCTTATATATTTAAATGAACTAAATGCTAACATCATGTTTGCCAGCATAATAACCTGAACAACACTGGATATAGCAGCTACTAATACTGGTATTACAAATACCATACACTACTGCTACTCAACACAAGTCTTCATATATATTATTCATGAAATATATTATATATTAATGTCTATATATTTAAAATAGATTTATTTAATTTTTAAGGTGTGTTGCATTGAAATAGATGCAGACATCACATTTGCCAGCATAATAACCTGAACAACACTGGGTATAGCTGCTACAAATACTGGTATTACTAATACTATAAACTATTGCTACTACTACCTCGAGTGTGACTGCTACTATGACTATTAATACTAATACTACGACTAATAATAATAATAATCAACCATGTGAACGGTCTCAACCTGAACTGCTGACTGTCTATTTCTCACTACAGATCCTGTCTGACCAACTGAGTTCCTCCAGCTGTTCGCTTCTTGCTCCAGATTCCAGCACCTGCAGTCTCTTGTGAGTTAAGTTTAATAGTTTTATTCAGAACTAGCTGCAAAAATTAAAATTAGGGCCCCTTTGAGCAATGGAGGATCTCCGATAGGAGTTTTAGAAAAACTGTGAGTAGAGTGCATATCCTTACATGAAAAATATCAGATTTATAGGCTGTTTTGTTACTGAGCTTTGCAAAGAACACATGTATTTTTTATGATGCTCCGCATTTTCCCATTTTTTCAGCAAGGTGATGATGGATATACTGTAATTTTGAATTTAGGCCAATAAACCGGATTTCAAAACAACCCACTTGAAAGAAAATCTCTTCAATGTACAACAAAAATAGAGTTGAAAATAAAACTTCCCAACTTCCAATGAGGAAAATTATAATTAGGCACCTTATGGACTCTGGGGGTAATATTAGGTTGTTTCATTACTGAGGGATTCATGAGACTTACAAACATTTTCTTTCACTATGTATAGTATCTTCAGATTATTAGATATTTAGATCTTTCTAATCAAAGTTCCCTCTTCATGCACTTTGAATTTGAGTCAAGGGGACTTAAGACAGTTTATATTTTATTTGCTATCCAAAATGATTATGCAAGTACTTAGGATTGCAACTCCCTGAATTTGCGGAGTATCATGATCAAAGCAGATGTGTTTAGAGTGTGGATCACTACTTGGAGCTATGATATTGTGGACATTACAGAGACTTGGATGGCTCAGGGCAGGAATGGCTACTTAGAGTGCCAGGTTTTGGATGTTTCAGAAAGGATAGGGAGGGAGGCAAAAGAGATGGAGGCATGGCACTGCTGATCAAAGATAGTGTCACGGCTGCAGAAAAGGAGGAAGTCATGTAGGGATTGTCTACAGAGTCTCTGTGGGTGGAAGTTAGGAACAGGAAGGGGTCAATAACTCTACTGGGTGTTTTTTATAGACCACCCAATAGTAACAGGGACATTGAGGAGCAGACAGGGAGACAGATTCTGGGAAGATGCCTAGAGCAAGGGGTTTAGATGGGGTGGTGTTTGTTAGGTGTGTTCAGGAAGGTTTCCTAACACAATATGTGGGTAAGCCTACAAGAGGAGAGGTTGTACTTGATCTGGTATTGGGAAATGAACCTGGTCAGGTGTCAGGCCTGTCAGTGGGAGAGCAGTTTGGAGATAGTGATCACAATTCTATCTCCTTTACCATAGCATTGGAGAGGAATAGGAACAGACAAGTTAGGAAAGTGTTTAACTGGGGCAAGGGGAAATATGAAGCTATCAGACAGGAACTTGGAAGCACTAACTGGGAACAGATCTTCTCAGGGAAATGCTCGGCAGAAATGTGGCAAATGTTCAGGGGATATTTGCGTGGTGTTCTGCATAGGTACGTTGCAGTGAGACAGGGAAAGGATGGTAAGCATGATGTACAAAGACTGCTGAAAATCTAGTCAAGAAGAAAAGAAAAACTGATGAAAGGTTCAAAAAGCTAGGTAATGATAAAGATCTAGAAAATTATAAGGCTAGCCCAAAGAAGCTTAAGAATGAAATTAGGAGAGCCAGAATGGGCCATGAGAAGGCCTTAGTGAGCAGGATTAAGGAAAACCCAATGGCATCCTACAAGTATGTGAAGAGCAAGAGGATAAGACATGAGAGAATAGGATCAACCAAGTGTGACAGTGTAAAAGTGTATATGGAACTGGAGGAGATAGTGGAGATACTTAATGAATACTTTGTTTCAGTATTCACTACAGAAAAGGACCTTGACGATTGTAGAGATGACTTACAGCCACCTGAAAAGCTTGAGCATATAGACATTAAGAAAGAGGATATGCTGGAGCTTTTGGAAAGCATCAAGTTGGATAAGTCACTGGGACCGGACGAGATATACCCCAGGCTACTGTGGGAGGCGAGGGAGGAGATTGCTGAGCCTCTGGCAATGATCTTTGCATCATCAATGGGGATGGCAGAGGTTCTGGAGGATGGGAGGGTTGCAGATGTTGTTCCCCTATTCAAGAAAGGGAGTAAAGATAGCCCAGGAAATTATAGACCATTGAGTCTTACTTCAGTGGTTGGTAAGTTGATAGAGAAAATCCTGAGAGGCAAAATTTATGAACATTTGGAGAGGCATAATATAATGAGGAATAGTCAGCATGGCTTTGTCAAAGGCAGGTTGTGCCTTACAAGCCTGATTGAATTTTTTGAGGACATGACTAAACATATTGATGAAGGCAGAGCAGTAGATGTAGTGTATATGGATTTCAGCAAGGCATTTGATAAGGTACTCCATGCAAGGCTATTGAGAAAGTTAGGAGGCATGAGATCCAAGGGGACATTGCTTTATGGATCCAGAACTGGCTTGCCCACAGAAGGCAAAGAGTGGTTGTAGATGTGTCATATTCTCCATGGAGGCTGGTGAACAGTGGTGTGCCTCAGGGATCTGTTTTACTCTGTGTGATTTTTATAAATGACCTGGATGAGGAAGTGAAGTGATGGGTTAGTAAATTTGCAGCTGACACAAAGGTTGGGGGTGTTGTGGACGGTGCAGAGGGCTGTCAGAAGTTACATCGGGACATCAATAGGATGCAAAACTGGGCTGAGAAGCGGCAGATGGAATTCAACCCAGATAAGCGTGAGGTGGTTCATTTTGGTTGGTCAAATATGATGGCAGAATATAGTATTAATGGTAAGTCTCTTGGCAGTGTGGAGGATCACAGGGATCTTGGGGTTAATAGACAATGGACAATAGGTGCAGGAGTAGGCCATTCGGCCCTTCGAGCCAGCACCGCCATTTAATGTGATCATGCCTGATCATCCACAATCATTACCCCGTTCCTGCCCTCTCCCCATATCCCTTGACTCCGCTATCCTTAAGAGCTCTATCTAACTCTTTCTTGAAAGCATCCAGAGAATTGGCCTCCACTGCCTTCCGAGGCAGAGCATTCCATAGATCCACAACTCTCTGGGTGAAATTTTTTTTCCTGAACTTCATTCTAAATAACCATATAACCATTATATAAATGGCCTACCCCTTATTCTTAAACTGTGGCCTCTGGTTCTGGACTCCCCCAACATCGGGACCATGTTTCCTGCTTCTAGCGTGTCCAATCCCTTAATAATCTTATATGTTTCAATCAGATCCCCTCTCATCCTTCTAAATTCCAGTGTATACAAGCCCAGTCACTGCAATCTTTCAACATATGACAGTCCTGCCATCCCAGGAATAAACCTTGTGAACCTACGCTGCACTCCCTCAATAACAAGAATGTCCTTCCTCAAATTTGGAGACCAAAACTGAACACAATACTCCAGGTATGGTCTCACCAGGGCCCTGTACAACTGCAGAAGGACCTCTTTGCTCCTATACTCAACTCCCCTTGTTATGAAGACCAACATGCCATTAGCTTTCTTCACTGCCTGCTGTACCTGCATGCTTACTTTCAGTGACTGATGTACAAGAGCACCTAGATCTCGTTGTACTTCCCCTTTTCCTAACTTGACACCATTCAGATAGTAATCTGCTTTCCTGTTCTTGCCACCAAAGTGGATAACCTCACATTTATCCACATTAAACTGTATCTGCCCACTCACCCTACCTGTCCAAGTCACTCTGCATTCTCCTAACATCCTGCTCATATTTCACACTGCCACTCAGCTTTGTGTCATCTGCAAAGTTGCTAATGTTACTTTTAATGTTATAGGTCCATGTCCATAGGACACTCAAAGCTGCTGTGCAGGTTGACTGTGTGGTTAAGAAGGCATACAGTGCATTGGCCTTCATCAACCGTGGAATTGAGTTCAGGAGCCGAGAGGGAATGTTACAGCTATAGAGGACCCTGGTCAGACCCCACTTGGAGTACTATGCTCAGTTCTTGTCACCTCTCTACAAGAAGGATGTGAAAACTATAGAAAGGGTGCAGAGAAGATTCACAAGGATGCTGCCGGGATTGGGGAGCATGCTATTATGAGAATAGGTTGAGTGAACTTGGCCTTTTGTCCTTGGAGCTATGGAGGATGAGAGGTGACCTGATAGAGGTGTATAAGATGATGAGAGTCATTGATCGTGTAGATAGGCAGAGGCTTTTTCCCAGGGCTGAAATGGCTAACACGAGAGGGCATAGTTTTTAGGTGCTTGGAATTAGTTACAGAAGGGACGTCGGGGTAAATTTTTTTACGCAGAGAGTGGTGAGTGCATGGAATGAGCTGCCGGCGACTGTGGTGGAGATGGATACAATAGGGTCTTTTAAGAGACTCCTGGATAGGTACATGGAGCTTAGAAAAATAGAGGGCTATGGGTAACTCTAGGTAATTTCAAAAGTAGGTACATGTTCGGCACCCTCTATGTTTCTCGTTTCTATGTTTCTACTATATTTCATTCCTCTGAGAATATTGAACAGCAGCAAACTTTGACAAAAAAACATGCGTAGATTTTTTAAAATGTATGATTAATCGACAATTCCTTATAAAATAAAATTGAGTATCTTGTAGCCAAATGCTTCTCTAGATTTTAAGGACTTTCTACTAACGTACTTATGGAACCAGCAGTCAGTGGTATTAGTAAAGGATTGACAACAGATTTTCTGATTGCCTTCCCATTAGAAAGTAATATATAGAATCAGAAGGGGTTAACTTGAAGAAAAATAAATGCAACCATTTAAAAAGAATATGATTAAAATATGAACAATAGCATCATTTTACAAATTGATATACAGATTCATAATGTCTAAACTGAACTACCATCTCACTTCCTGTTAATGTGATCAAGACTTAAATTAACATAAATCAAAAGCTACCAATTCAATATTTTGTTTAAAATGGCTTTAATAATCTTGAATCTCAATCCTCATCGAGAATAATTATGATCTATTTTTAAAAGACTATTTCAGAGTAATATAATTTGGATAGCTTGCTATTGAGTAAGCGAGGCACTTACGAGTGCAAAATATTGTTAAAAATAATTTCTTGACTTCCATATGTTGTGCTTATTTATATCCATTAACTGAAGAATTCTGGCATTGAATGAAAACTGTGGCTATTTCTTTGGTTCCATCATCAATCGTAGAATTGTATCACTGCTTTTTTGTGGGCATTCTGCATTAGATCCCCTCTGTGAAGGTTGCCACATTGTTCAAAGGGAAGGAGTTAAGGCAGTTTTCTTTCCAGAGTCAACTTTGTGCTGTCCCTTAATGACAAATATTGGGCAGCACAGTGAAACAGCAGTTGGTTCTGTTGCCGCATAGGTCTTCCCATCTGGGTTTGATCATGACCGCTAACGAAACCTGTGTGGAGTTTCCACATTCTCCTTGTGACCATGTGGATTTCTTCCAGATGCTCAGTTTCCTCTTGCATCTCAGAAAGGTGCTGTTTGGTTAACTGGCTACTGTAAATTACCTTTAGTCTAGGTAAGTGTTTAGGAAGTTCAAAGTCAAAGTAAAATTCATTATCAAAGTAGGTATATGTTACTATATGCTACCTTGAGATTAATTCTCTTACAGGCATTTACAGGAAAATGAAGAATTACAATCGAATTTATGAAAAATATACATAAATAAAGTGCAAAACAAGACAAATTGTGCAAATAAAAAAATAAATGTTACTGAGCTGTAAAGTGTTCAGGAAATTGAGTGTGTAGATTGTGAAATCAGATCACAGTAGAGATAAGTGAAGTTATCCATGTGATTCAGGAGCTTGATGGTTGTAGCATAATAACTGTCCTCAAATCTGGTGGTGTGGGACCTAACCGCTCCTATACCTCCTGCCTGATGTAGCAATGAGAAAAGAGCAAGAATCAATTGCAGGCAAAAAGGTGGGGGTGGGAGAATGAGATTGTTAGGAATGTTCTGAGAGCCTCATTGATCCAGGGAATGAACTCCTTCTATATCATAACAAAATATCAAATATATGATATGATTTGATTGCTTTCTCGAGGCACAGCACTGCTAATCCTATCAGCAAACAGGATGTGAGATTCCTGAAGCAGGTTCACAAACCTGGTCCTAAACCAGGTGCACGAATGCAGGAGTGACTCCTTGGTATACAGGTTGTATGCATAATACAGTATATGCATATTTAATATTATATTAAATATCCCTGTGATATTATTGGTTGTATTTGCTTTCTGTTGTAATGCTGTGATAGTCACGAGTTCAGGAGAGAAGTAGCATGGTGAGTTCTGTCAGCTGTAATTCAGAGCCCTTGTAGAATCATTTTTCCCTCAGTCATTGATTGCATTCAGCAGGGTAGGTAGGTTTGCCCTAACTTTCCACAGCCCTTTGATCTTGTTCTTCCATTTGAAAAGATCTTTGCTAATCTGATTAGTAGCCAAAGTTCCACTTTCCCATTGTCCAAAGGAAGAGGAAGGGGAAGTTCTTAACGAATAATTTGCTTTGGTATTTGCCAGAGAGACGGACCTTGATGAATGTAAGGACAGCATTGAGCAGGTTAATATGCTGGAGCACATTGAGGTTAAGAAAGAAGATGTGCTGGACATTTTGAAAAATATTAGGATAGATATCTCCAGGGCCAGACAGGATATACTACAGGTTATTATGGGAAGCAAGGGAAAGATTACTATGCCTTTGGTGGCCACAAGAGTCTTACCAGATGACTGCAGCTTTTCAAATGTTATTCCTTTGTTCAAGAAAAATAAAAGGGTTAATCCCGGGATTTCAGACCAGTGAGTCATACTTCAGTGGTTGACAAACTATTGGAGAGAATTCTTAGAGACAGGATTTATGAGCATTTGGAGAAGTATAGTGTGATTAAGCTAAATCAACACGGCTTTGTGAGGGGCCGGTTGTGCCTCACAAGCCAGATTGAATTCTTTGAGGAAATAATGAAACAAATTCATGAAGCTAGAGCAGCGGAAATGCTGTATATGGATTTTGACAAATTTCACCATGATAGGCTCATGCAAAAAATCGGGAGGCATGGGATTTAGAATTAGCTTGCTCACAGAAGGAAACGGGTGTAGTAGATAGAGCATGTTCCTCCTGGAGGTTGTTAACCAGTGTGGCTCAATAGACATCTGTTCTGGGACACTTACTCTTTGTGATTTTTATAGATGTTTTGGATGAGGAAGTTGATGTGTGTATTAGTAAATTTGAAAATGACACAAAGGTTGGTAGTCTGGATAGTGTAGAAGGTTGTCATAGGTTATATGTCAGGGTGCTGGAGCAGACATCCCATGGAGGGCCACTAGAACCACCGACTGATGAAGGCCTGAGTATGCTTGGTTCCAGGGTGACAGGATAACCGGGAAGAATGACCCCACTGCAATACCTGTGAGTGGACAGAGCTGGGAACATAAAAATGGTTAGTGGGGCATTGACTAGGGGCTGTCTCGCTCTGTTGAGCAGCTTGCACCATGGCTTCAATGTCCCATTGCGCTACACCCATGAGACGGTGAGCGGGGAGGATGACATCGGGTACCTCAGGGATCTCAGAGGAAGGAAATCTTCAGGAGAGGGCATCAGGTTTTCCATTCTTGGAACCGGGGCAGAAGGACAGAGTAAAATTGAATCTTGAGAAAGACAGGGACCAACGAGCTTGGCAGTACAGATATATTTTTATCAGTCCAGACTAAAAAGGACACCTTAGCTCCCTCCAGCCAATGCCTCCACTCCTCCAGAGCTAGCTTCACAGCCAGCAGCTCCCAGTTTCCTACATCGTAATTCTGCTCTGTGGGAGTGAGTGATGCACCATCAATAACTCACTCTGAGACATAAGAAGCGAGATATCGGCTTTTATTGACTGGAAGAATGAACAACACTACATCCTGGAGAATGAGGCCGGGCTCAGGCCTCAATCGCCTTTATACAGGGGTCTGTGGGAGGAGCCACAGGAGCAGTCAGCAGGGGTCTGTGGGAGGAGCCACAGGAGCAGTCCAGACAGGTATATGTAGTTCACCACAGTGAGGCGGTGAGAGAAGGCGGCGCAGGGGTATACCTTCTCATCCTTGGCCGAGCGCTGACAGAGATCAGCTCCTACAATGTCAGACACATCCACCTCCACAATGAACTGCCTGTCAGTGTTGGGTTGAATCAGGATGGGGGCAGAGGTGAAACATTCCTTCAGGTCAGAGAATGCTTTTTCAGCAGCAGGGGACCAGGAGAATCTGTCAGCCGATGAGGTAAGAGCAGTGAGTGGTACAGCCAGTGTACTGTAATTTCTGATGAAGCAGCGATAGAAGTTAATGAAGCCCAAGAAGCATTGCAACTCCCGATGAGCCGAGGGTTGGGGCCATTCGACCACCAGCTTGACCTTCTGTTGATCCATCTGAATGGAACCACCTGAAATTACATACCCCAGGAAGGAGACTGCATTGCGATGAAACTCACATTTCTCAGCCTTCACAAAGAGCTGGTTCTCCAGAAGGTGCTGGAGATCTCTGGACATGACCTGTGTGTTCAACAAGGGACTTAGAAAAAAATCAAAATGTCGTCGAGATACACAAAAACAAACAGATGTGGACAAGATGGTTGGCGTTACAGAGATCAAGCTTGGAAAAAACTGAGGCTCCTTGTACTAGTTCAACTGCCGAGGTCATGAGCAGAAGAGGGTACGGTTCTTAACAGTGATTTCATTCAGTCCGCAGTAATTAATGCATGGACATAAGGAGCCGTACTGCTTTTCAACAAAGGAAAAACTGGCACCAGCAGGGGAGGAAGACGATCGGATGATGTCTGCAGCCAGAGACTCTTGAATGTACTTATTCATGGCTTCTGTTTCAGGTACGGACAGGGAATACAGGCGGCCTCTTGGAGGAGATGTGCCCGGCGAGAGGTCAATAGTGCAATGGGCAAACAAAAGTGGCGTCAAAGTTCAGGCAGAGATCAAAACATCAAGAGAAATCCAAAAACCAGAATTGGGAAACAGGCAGAGCTGATATTCAGACAGAGTACAGATACAAATGCTGGAAAGGCTCAGGATAATTCACTGGCGCAATCTGGCAACAAACAGGTGAAAACGCAGGACTGAAATACACTGAGCAATAAACAGAGAGGCAGATGATAGGTGGAGCACAATGAGACACAGGTGGCAGCAACACAGGTAATCATGAGAAACAGGTGAGAGTCGGAGTACTCAGTAATACAGGGGCCGGAGTACGGGGAAACACACAAAAAGTCAGAGTTCAACTGGAGGTACTGACATTATAATGGAACTTTGATAACCATATAACCATATAACAATTACAGCACGGAAACAGGCCATCTCGGCCCTTCTAGTCTGTGCCGAACGTTAACTCTCACCTAGTCCCACTGGCCCGCATTCAGCCCATAACCCTCCATTCCTTTCCTGTCCATATACCTATCCAAATTTACTTTAAATGACAATACCAAACCTGCCTCTACCATTTCTACTGGAAGCTTGTTCCACACAGCTACCACTCTCTGAGTAAAGAAATTCCCCCTCGTGTTACCCTTAAACTTTTGCCCCCTAACTCTCAACTCATGTCCTCTTGTTTGAATCTCCCCTACTCTCAATGGAAAAAGCCTATCCACGTCAACTCTATCTATCCCCCTCATAATTTTAAATACCTCTATCGAGTCCCCTTTAACCTTCTACGCTCCAAAGAATAAAGACCTAACTTGTTCAACCTTTCTCTGTAACTTAGGTGCTGAAACCCTGGTAACATTCTAGTAAATGTTCTCTGTACTCTCTCTATTTTATTGACATCTTTCCTATAATTCAGTGACCAGAACTGTACACAATACTCCAAATTCGGCCTTACCAATGCCTTGTACAATTTTAACATTACATCCCAACTCCTATACTCAATGCTCTGATTTATAAAGGCCAGCATACCGAAAGCTTTCTTCACCACCCTATCCACATGTGATTCCACCTTCAGGGAACTATGCACCATTATTCCTAGATCACTCTGTTCTACTGCATTCTTCAATGCCCTACCATTTACCATGTATTGTGGCGACCCACTTTCTGCGCAGGCGAACCGGCTCACAAATAGCCAGCGCGTGGGGGGGAGACTTTGATAATGCACCTCTGATGTCATATCCGCCCGGACAGGGCGGGCGCTAGGGATTTAACTGCCAGCGCCACAAAGTTTGAATAAACTAGTCTTAAAACGACTTACCGACTGTGTGTCATTATTTCAGTGCTGTGTGTAGCACATCGCTACATTGGTGACCCCGACGGTCCAAACAGGATTTTGACCAAAGATGACCGACTCTTCATCTGTTCACGCAGTTTCGCTAAAACTGCCGACTTTCTGGACGCTGCGACCACGCGTGTTGTTTAGCAAAGCAGAAGCCCAGTTCCAGATTCGGCAGATCTCTTCTGATTCCACATGTTACTATCACGTGGTGAGCGCCCTTGACCAGGAGACGGCCACCCAGGTTGCGGATTTCATACAGTCGCCCCCGGAAGAAGACAAATATGAAGCATTCAAGGCGCTGCTCATTGGGACCTTTGGCCTCTCATGAGCGGGGTACCCACCTGCTTCACCTGGATGGTTTGGGAGACAGACTGCCGTCAGCATTGATGAACGAGATGCTGTCCCTGGCTGACGGACATAAGCCCTGCCTCATGTTCGAGCAAGCGTCCCTGGAGCAACTGCCCAAGGACATACATCTGCTGCTGGCCAATGCAGATTTCAGCGACCCCCGGAAGGTGGCGGCCCGGGCAGACGTGCTGTGGAAAGCCAAGAGGGAGAGCGTGGGTCCATTCATCAGATTACCAGGCCACGCGCCCAACAGCAGACCAGACCAGGCCTGGCGGGGGGCGCACACAACACAGAGGCAGGAGTGAGGAGGCCAGTGAACAGTGGTCTTTCTACCACCAGCGGTAGGGCACAAAAGCCCGCCGTTGTCGCCCACCCTGCAAGGGCCAGCTGCCGCTAATGACTATGGCGGCTGGCCACCAGGACAGCCTCTTGTACGTCTGGGACAAACAGTCGGGATGCCGCTTCTTGGTCGACACCAGAGCGGAGATCAGCGTCTTGCCCCCGACGGGGTACAACACCCGCAACAGGAAGCCAGGACCCACCCCGAGGGCCGCAAATGGCAGCATGATACGTACCTACGGCACCCGCACAGTACAGCTGCAGCTCGGCGTCAGCCGGTTCACGTGGGACTTCACACTGGCCGTGGTGGCCCAACCACTCCTGGGGACGGACTTCTTGCGAGCTCACAGCCTGCTGGTTGACTTGCAAGGGAAAAGACTGGTACATGCCGAGACTTTCCAGACATTCTCTGTGGGTGAAGCCAAGTTACCGGCGGCCCCACACCTGGACTCCATCACGCTGTCGGACAATGAATTCACCAGAATCCTGGTGGACTTTCTATCGATTCTGGCACCGCAGTTCACGGCAGCGATGCCCAGACACTGGGTACAGCACCACATTCCGACCCAGGGACCAACCCTCCACGCCCGCGCACGAAGGCTCCCCCCGGAAAAGCTCCGCCTGGCGAAGGAGGAGTTCAAGAGGATGGAGGAATTGGGGATCGTACGGAGGTCCGACAGCCCATGGGCCTCCCCCCTGCACATGGCGCCCAAAGCAGCCGGGGGTTGGAGACCATGCGGCGAGTACCGCAGACTGAACGAGGCTACCACTCCAGACCGCTACCTCGTGCTGCACATACAGGACTTTGCAGCAAACCTGCACGGGGCAAGAATCTTTTCCAAAGTAGACCTCATCCGGGGATACCATCAAATCCCGGTGCACCCTGAAGACATCCCCAAAACAGCACTCATCACCCCGTTCGGCCTGTTCGAGTTCCTCCGAATGCCGTTTGGCCTGAAGAATGCTGCACAGACGTTCCAGCGGCTAATGGACGCGGTGGGACGCGACCTGGACTTTGCGTTCATCTATTTGGATGACATCCTTATAGCCAGCAGTTGTCGTCAGGAGCATCTGTCCCACCTCCGCCAGCTCTATTCCCGCCTGAGTGATTTCGGCCTCACGATCAACCCGGCCAAATGCCAGTTCGGTCTCGATACCATCGACTTCCTGGGCCACAGGATTACCAAAGATGGGGCAACACCTCTGCCCGCCAAGGTAGACGCGATCCGCCACTTTGCCCGGCCCAACACGGTCAAAGGCCTGCAGGAGTTCATTGGTATGGTGAAATTCTACCACCGTTTCCTCCCCTCAGCAGCCCGTATCATGCGCCCTTTGTACACCTTGATGTTGGGTAAAGGCAAGGACATTACTTGGGACAAGGAGGCCGCGGCCACTTTCGTTAAAGCCAAGGAAGCCTTGGCAGATGCCGCGATGCTGGTGCACCCCAGAACGGACATTCCGACCGCCCTCACGGTGGACGCATCCGACACAGCAGTCGGTGGGGTGCTGGAGCAGCTCATTGAGGGGCGTTGGCAACCCCTGGCGTTCTTCAGCAAGCACCTACGACCACCTGAACTCAAGTGTAGTGCTTTCGACCGGGAGCTGTTGGCACTGTATCTGGCAATCCGGCATTTCAGGTACTTCTTAGAAGGCAGGCTGTTCACCGTGTTCACGGACCACAAACCATTGACCTTTGCGTTCACGAAGGTGTCCGATCCCTGGTCGGCTCGCCAGCAGCGACATCTGTCCTACATCTCCAAGTACACGACGGACATCCAGCATGTCTCAGGAAAGGACAACGTCGTGGTGGATGCTCTCTCCAGACCAGCTGACCAGGCCCTGTCCCTGGGGATGGACTATGCAACACTGGCGGAGGCTCAGCAGGCAGACGACGAGATGCCCAGCTACAGGACCGCAGTCTTGGGTTTGCAGCTGCATGACTTTCTCGTAGGCCTAGGTGATAGGACCCTCCTGTGCGACGTGACTACCGGCCAACCTCGCCCCATCGTCCCGGCAGCCTGGAGGCGGCGAGTTTTCGACTCCATACATGGTTTGGCGCACCCATCTATCAGGACAACCGTCCAGCTGGTCTCTGGCAAGTTCACGTGGCACAGACTTCGCAAGCAGGTCAGTGAATGGGCCAGAACGTGCACGCAGTGCCAAACAGCCAAGATGCAGCGGCACATTAAAGCCCCGCCGCAGCAGTTCGAACCCACCCACCGGAGGTTTGACCACATGTGGATATCGTGGATCCCCTACCAGTGTCCCGAGGAGCGTGGTACCTCCTAACTATGGTAGACCGGTTCACGAGGTGGCCAGAGGCGGTCCCGCTCACCGACACATCTGCCGATTCCTGCGCCCGAGCACTGATCGCAACCTGGGTAGCACGCTTCGGGGTACCGGCCCACATTACCTCCGACACAGGCGCCCAGTTCACCTCTCGCCTGTGGTCGGCTGTGGCCAGCCTGTTGGGAACGCAGCTGCACCACACAACTGCCTACCACCCACAGTCGAACAGACTGGTGGAACACTTCCACCGTCACTTGAAGTCGGCTCTCATGGCCCGCCTGAGAGGACCTAACTGGGTGGACGAGCTTCCCTGGGTCCTGCTTGGAATTCGTAACAGTGCCCAAAGAGGATCTGAATGCCTCGTTGGCCGAGTTGGTGTACGGCGTGCCCCTGGCCGTCCTGGGAGAGTTCATACCAGCCCCAAGGGGGCAAGAGGAAGAACCCGCAGCAGTCCTAGACAGGCTACGTGAAAGGCTCGGCAACCTGGCCCCCGTACCAACTTCACAGCACGGACGGACCCCGACCCATGTACCCAAAGACCTGCAGAACTGTAAGTTTGTGTTTGTACGAAGGGGCGGAATACCGGGCACCGCTACAGCGGCCGTATGAGGGGCCATTCAAGGTGATCAACAACAATGGGTCCACGTACGTTCTGGACATTGAGGGGAAAGAGGAGGTTTTCACGGTGGACCAACTCAAACCAGCCCATGTGGACTCGGCGCAGCCGGTCGAGGTTCAGGCACCGTGGCGCAGAGGCAGACCTCCCAAACAGAGGCTGATCTAGACTGTGGACATTGGGGGGTGTATCGCCGGTTCTGGGGGGGGGGGGGGGGTTATGTGGCGACCCACTTTCTGCGCAGGTGAACCGGCTCACAAATAGCCAGCGTGTGGGAGGAGACTTTGGTAATGCACCTCTGATGTCATTTCCGCTTGGAGTGGGTGGGCACTAGGGATTTAAATGCCAGCGCCACGAAGTTTGAATAAACTAGTCTCGAAATGACTTACCGACTGCATGTCGTTCTTTCAGTGCTGTGTGTAGCACATCACTACAGTATGTCCTTTTTGGATTATTCCTACCAAAATGTAGCACCTCACACTTATCAGCATTAAACTCCATCTGCCATCATCCAGCCCACTCTTCGAACTGGCCTAAATCTCTCTGCAAGCTTTGAAAACCTACTTCATTATCCATAACGCCACCTACCTTAGTATCATCTGCATACTTACTAATCCAATTTACCACCCTGTCATCCAGATCATTAACATATATGACAAACGACATTGGACCCAGTACAGATCCTTGAGGCACACCACTAGATAGATAGATACTTTATTCATCCCCATGGGGAAATTCAAAATTTTTTCCAATGTCCCAAACACTTATTGTAGCAAAACTAATTACATACAATACTTAACTCAGTAAAAATATGATATGCATCTAAAATCATCCTCTCAAAAAGCATTAATAATAGCTTTTAAATAGCTAGTCACCGGCCTCTAACCTGACAAACAGATAGAATGCAGAATTGTGCTGAGAAGTGGCAGATGGAGTTCAGTCCAGAAAATTGTGAATGATACACTTTGGAAGGTCGAGCTTGAGGACAGAATGTAGGGTTAACAGCAGGATTCTTAACAGTGTGGGGGAACAGACATCCATAGATCCCTCAAAGTTGCCGCACAAGTTGATATAGTATTAAAGAGGCGTAAGATGTGTTGGTCTTCATTAGTTGGTGTATTGAGTTCAAGAGTCACAAGATGATGTTGCAGTTCCGTAAATCTCTGGTTAGATCACATGTGAAGCATTGTGTTCAGTTCTGGTGGCCTGATTAAAGCAAGAATGTGCAAGCTTTAGAGAGGGTGCAGGGAGATTTATCAGGAAGGTTACTGGATTAGAGAGGATAGGTTGAGCAAGCTGAGCTTTTTAGTGAAGGTGGATCAGGGGTCTTGATGGAGGTGTATAAGATGATAAGTGGTAGAGACAGAGTGGACACCCAGCACCTTTTTCCTAGGACAGCAATGGTAATTATGACAGCGTATAATTTTAGGGTGATTGGAAGAAAGTTTAGGGTGGATATCTGAGACAGGTATTTTACACACATGAAATGCCCTGCCAGGGTAGTGGTGGAGGCTGATACATTAGGGACATTTAAGAGACTCTTGGATAGGCACATGGATGATAGACAAAAATGGAGGGCTATGTTGGCCAGCTGGTGGTCTAATGGCATCAGCACTGGACTTCGAATGAAATGGTCTGAGTTTGAATCTGGCTGGCTCCTTGTACGGTTTCAGTCCATGCTGGGTTGATCATTGAGTTTGCAAAAACAGTAAAATGTTACAGAACCAGCAAAAATTCTGCCTGATTCACCACAAGTTGTAAAAAGGAACAACATCATCAATTTGCAAGAGCAGGATTAGAATGATCTTAGAGTAGTTTAAAAGGTCAGCACAGTGGTGTATTTAATATTTCAGAAATATCTGAATAATATTTTAAATATATTGTTTGATTAAGCATATTTTGTTTGTTTACATAATTTATAATGGGTTAGATGAAAGATGTATGTCAATGGCATACATCATTATGCTACCATGTCACATGTAAGTTCCTCACTAATAGACAAGGAAAAGAAAAACTAAGTAGAAAAATATTCCGGCTTCTATGTTTTTCTTTTGATTAGTTTCTGGAATTGCAAAACATAACAGTGGCATCCAGGATGTTTTAAAACAAACCCATGATGTTTACCTATCTGTTAAAGTGCAGCATGTTTTTATTTGGAGGGCAAGGGAGAAGTTCAAGTTTAAAAAAGATAGAAAATGGACAAAATTAACAGGCAGTGAGTATTGCCACAGGTTCATAAGCAGTAAGTACAAGGTGATAATAATAATAATAATAATAATAATAATTATTATTATTATTATTTCAAAAAAACAGAAATGGCTGGCTACATTAGAAAGATAAACATGTTTGGTTGCACAGCAGATAACTGGATGATGTATATTGAATTAATTGAACAGTATTTTGAAACAAATTAAATAGCCAATGAAAAACAAGTGCCAGTTGCTGAGTGCAATGGGTGAAAAAAATACCGTTTGCTTAGAAGTTTAATTACTCCAACAAAACCAGCTGAAATAAGCTTTGCTGATATCGCAAGTTTAATGCAGGAACACTTAGAATCAAAGCCACTTTTGATTGTAGAATGCTTGAGGTTTCATAAGCAGATTCAAATGGAAAGGGAGCTGATTTCAGCTTAAGTGGCTGAATAGAAGAAATAGTTCACAAATGGCTCCTAAATAAAGCACAATTCACATTTAAAAGAGCAGTTGAAATTTGTTGTTTCAATGGAAACAGCAGCCAGAGATTCAATTGAGTTGCAGGCAGCAATGAAGGTGAGCATGAGCAAGATTGCAACTTCTGAACGGAAACTGGCCTGGTCAAATAAATTGTGTTACCATTGTGGCAGGGGCTCCCATACACCAGACCAGTACAGATTTAAAGACAAAACTTGTAGAAAATGCAACGAAGTAGGACATATACAAAGATCATGTTGGTCAGACAAAAATAAATGGTTTGTACAGGGAAGAGAAAGAGATAAAAAGTCAAGTTGCAATTTCAAAAAGAGCACTGTTCTGCATGATGTTGATGAAAAATCTGATAATGATGAGAGTGACACAGGACAAGGTAGCCTTGAGAATTACAATGTGAAAACTAACAAGAGACAAGCAATATGGCTTACAACAGATGTGAACAGCAAATTAATTAAAATGGAATTGTTCATTGGGTTGGTTGTTTCAGTCTTTCCACAAATTGAATGATCAGCATTTCAAAGTTACTGAAGCCCACAGATATCCAACTAAGAACTTATACTGGAGAAAAGGTAACTCCTGTGGGAATGACATTTGTAACAGTGAAATACAACAAGCAACAAGCCACATAAGGCTTAAATGTGGTAAAAACAGGAGAGCCAGCGTTGTGGGGATGTGAGTGGCTGAGAACACTACAACTTGACTGTAGATCTATCCTCCAATTGCATGCCACATCCCATGTAATAGAGTCAAATGAAAGTGAATTAAGAAAGGTACTGGATGGTGCCACGCAGTATTCAAGGATGGCATTGGAAAACTCAATTATATCAAGGGTAAAATAGCGTTAAATGAAAATGCCACACCCAAGTTTTACAAAGACTGTCCAGTTCCTTATACCATTCATGAAAAAGTAGCCAGTGAGCTAGATCACGTGGAGGCTGAAGAAATTCTTTCCAAGTTTGAGTGAAGCCCATGGGCAACACCAGTGGTCCTAATAACCAAGAAGGATGGGTTTGTCAGAATTTGATTTTAAAGTCAATATCAACCCAGAACTGAATGTAGATCAGTACCCTCTGTCCAGTATAGAAGATCTCTTTGCAAACCTTTCTGGAGGGAAACACTTCAGCAAAGTGTACTCAGCTGAGGCCTACCTACAGATGGGGACGGAAGAAGGTTCAATTGGTACATTTAATGTCAGAGAAATGTATACAACATACATCCTGAAATTCTTTTCCTTCACAAACATCCACGAAAACAGAGGGGTGCCCCAAAGAATGAATGACAGTTAAACGTTAGAACTCCAAAGCCCCACTTCCCCCAACTACCCCTACAATGCACAAGCAGCAGCGAGGCAACAACCTCCCCCCACTACCCCACCAGCAAGAAAACATCAGCACCCTCCACTGAGCAGCCAAGGTTCAAAGTGTTTCTCATCATAAACACACAAAGGGCTTTATCACTATAATAGGCTTATTTTTGGAGTAGCGTTTGCACCAACATTCTGGCAAAAAGCAATGGACCAGATGCTGAAAAGCTCAGTGTTACCTGGATGGTACCATTGTTACTGGCGAAGACCTCCAAAATTTCAAGACAGTATTAAAAAGATTATAAGATTAGAAGATCATGGACTCAGAGGCATCCTCCTCATATGACATGGTGGCGTAATAACTTACGCAATTCATGTACTTTTACATATAACTTTGTTCCCTTTATGTAAGGAACAAAGAATGCTTAATCAAACAATATATTTGTAATATTACTGAAATATTAAATACACAACATTCTTCCCATCCACAGTATAGTAAATTTTAAATTGTCTCATTTAGGCCTAGAGATCTAATTGCTTTGTTGGATTTCTTACCCTTATGGGATAATGTCTTTCTTGATGAGGTGAGGTGGTGGGTGGCACTCTGCTTGACTGTGAAACAATCTCTGTTTTTGGGACCTCCTCCATAGTGGTTGTAGAAGTTAACTCTGGGACTGCAGTAAGTAGTTCTGACAAATCTGGACACCTTTCTTCTCTAAAAATTGACTAAACATCGTAGGCCCAGTGGTCTCTAGATTGCAGTACTATTCTAAAGTCTTATGTCCAGACTCCCCTTCTACTCTCCTAAAGTATTTTCAGCAAAATGTTCTTGATCCTATTCATGGCTCCTTTCTCACATCAGTGGATGGCTGCCAGACCGCATGATTTTCTGTAGATTCCTGCCAGCTTTCCAGTAGTACATGGCTGGAAGTGAAAAGCTCACATTTTAGCAGATTTTGAGAGTTTGTAAGGCATAGGCTCAACTTCTATTTCATTAGTGAAATTGCCTTGGTACTTTACAACCTGAACCTCAACTTGGGAGCCACAGTTAGTTTTTCTTTTTGCTTCTTTACTGTAGCTTCAGCTTTTCTAAGCTTAGCTGCATTGTAGCAGACAGCATGTTGCTCTGGTAAACTGTAAAGCTATGTTGAGCTGATCAGGATCATATTAAATAATAGATAACCAAAATTGCCGATAAGCAACAACATGAATTTCATTATAGATAAATATGAGGTAGTACATTACATATGTATGTGAGGTGATTTAGTAGGGAGCATACAGAGGCTAAATATCTCTTAATCTCTAATGTTTAAACTATGTAGAGCAACGTAATGGTCCTGGTATTATGATATAAACATCCAAAAAATGACCCATTAATAAGGCCTTAAAAATAAAGTACCTCCTGCTCACCCCTCACTAAGGGATAGAATTAGAGACCAATGAAGTTATATTAAATTTGGTTTGAAACATGGCCAGACCACTCTTGAAGTAGTGGATACAATTCTGATCTCCTTATCCTAAAAAGAGATATAAAGGTATTGGTGAAGCTGTAAAAAATATTTGCTGCAGTTGTCTAATCTGATTGGCTTTGCCAATGGAAAATATTGACCATGTATTTTTCAAACTACAAAAGAGAATACTAAGTTCTGATCAGAGAAATGTCTTAACATTTAACCAAATGAATCACTATTTAGCCTCATGATTGGATTAAGGTGTCTAGATAACTCTTTCATTCTCTAATACAGACTAATGTCTACAAATCAGGTTCAATTTTTGGCATAATGATTATCCCTGAAGTTTCAGCGACTTAACATCTCACTGATTCACAGCAACTCCCATGTTCTGAAACCTGCTGTTTTGGCAATATCTAATCTAGTTTTAATCAGTTAAGGTTTCTATTCGTCTCATTATTTTTTGCATCTTTCCTTAAAAGGATAAAGGGATGTAGATTCCTTCTTCTTCAACCCTTTACTTTTTCCATCTATCAACTTCCAGTTTCTCACTTCATCCCCCTTCCACCATCCACCTATCACCCCTCACCCAGTTTCATCTATCACCTTCTAGCTTATACTCCTTCCCCACCCACTCACTGTCTTATTCTGCCTTCTTCTCCTTTCATTTCCTGATGAAGGGTCAAGGACTGAAATGTTGGCTCTTTATTTCTCTCCATAGATGCCTCTTAACCTGCTGAGTTACACCAGCATTTTGTATGTGTTACTCTGGTGAGCCAGACATCAGTAGTGGGAAAGCTATTGGAAGGAATTCTAAGATACCTGTAATATGACTATTTGGATAGACATGAACCAATTAGGGATAGTCAGCATAGCTTTATGCATGTTAGGCTATGTTTTACAAATCTTGTAGAGTTTTTCGAGGAAGTTACCAGGAAAGTTGAGGAAGGCAAGGCAGTGATGTTGTCTACATGGACTTTACCAAGGCACTTGACAAGGTCCCATATGAGAGGTTGGTCAAGAAGGTTCGGTCACTTGCCATTCAAGATGAAGTAGTAAATTGGATTAGACATTGTCTTTGTGGGTGAAGCAAAAAAATGGTAGGAGATGGTTGCCTCTCTGAGTGGAGGCCTGTAACTAGTGGAGTGCCACTGGGATTGTCCGTTGTTGTATATCACCTATGTCAATGATCTCAATGATAATATGGTTAACTGGATCAGCAAACTTGCAGATAACACCAAGATTGGGAGTGTAGTGGACAGTGAGGAAGACTATCAAAGCTTGTAGTGGAATCTAGACCAACTGGAAAATGGGCTGAAAAAAATGGCAGATAGAATTTAATGCAGACAAGTACGAGGTGTGGCACTTCAGTAGACCAAGGTAGATCTTACACAGTAAACGGTAGTGCTCTGAGGAGTGTGGTAGAACAAAGGGATCTAGGAATACAGGTCCATGGTTCATTGAAAGTGCTGTCACAGGTAGATAGTGTCATAAAGAAAGCTTTTGGCACATTGGCCTTCATAAATCAAAATATTGAGTACAGAAGATGAGATGCAATGTTAAAGTTGTATAAGATGTTAGTGAGGCCTAATTTGGACTATTTTATGCAATTCTGGTCACTACCTACAAGAGAGATGTAAATAACGTTGAAAGAGTACAGAGAAAGTTTACAAGGACGTTGCTGGGTCTGGAGGACCTGAGTTATAAGGGAAGTTTGAATAGGTTAGGACTTTATTCCTTGGAACATAGAAGACTGAGGGGAGATTTGTTAGAGGTGTACAAAATTATGAAGAGTATAGATAGTGTAAAAGCAAGCAGGTTTTTTTTCCCTCCTATGTTGAGTGGGAATAGAACTGGAGGTAATGGGTTAAGGGTGAAAGGTGAAAAGTTTAAGGGGAACATGAGGGGAACCTTCTTCTCTCGGAGGGTAGTGAGAGTGTGCAATGAGTTGCCAGCGCGAGTGATACATGTGAACTTGATTTCAACTCTTAAGAGAAGCTTGGATAGGTATATGGATGGTAGGGATATGGAGGGCTATGGTCCAGGTGTAAGACAATGGAACTAGGAAGTTTAAATAGTTTGGCATGTTCTAAATGGGCTGAAGGGTCTGTTTCTGTGCAGTTCTTTTCTATGACTCTATTTGCAACAGGTGCAGAATGTCTAGTGTTAATATTTTTTGGATTTATTGAAATCTTAGTTTATGCAGTTATTTATTTAATAATATAATTCCTATATTCTCCTACTGTTAATGATAAAGAGAAAATAGGTGCTACTCATGAACTAATTGCCCATGATATCACTTCTAAGGTTTACTTCTCACTCCTTCTGCTCCTGCTACCTCTTAGCCCCACGGGTCTAGATAGGTAATTGATTCTTCTCTTACTGTCTCTCTGTCTGCCTTTTGTTTCTGTTTCTTTTATCACTGTGCTGGCCACAATGGTCCCACTATTACATGTGTCCTACTGTCTTGTGTCTTCTCTCTCCCTTCTACTTCTCTTTTCCCCTTCTAGTCTTGGTCGCTGATCTCACCATATGTATGCTCCTCTTAGGCGATCAGTGTTACTGGATGATGAAGAGTAGTTGTAGGCTCATCGGACCATAAGCACCAGCATGGAACTTTCAAGACAATTATTCTTTTATTAATAAATAGTGTAGCATGGGAGATCTGCTTATAGAACAATATGGAATATCAGCACAGTCATCAGTCTGCTTTTCCTATGCGTGTGGACACACTGGATCATGAACTTTTTGACTATGCTCAAAATATCTAAGACTATATCTTTACATTTCAGAAGTACTTGCCTCTGTAATCATTAAACTGCTTTGTTACTGTAAGATTACAGGAATTTAAGATTACTGCACCTCTTTCTCCAGGGCAGTAGTGTTCAGTATCAGAGGAGATCTATTTAAGGTGAGTGGAGGAAAGTTTAGGGGAGATACCAGAGGTAAGTTGATTTATAATAGAGAATGGTGGGTGCATGAAACACACTGCTGGGGATGGTAGTAGAATCTGCGACAGAACGGGTATTTAAAAGACTCTTAGATAGGCACATGAATGTAAGAAAAATGAAGGGTTATGGGCTGAGAAGGAGGGAAGGGTTAGATTGAGTAGGTTTATATAGGTGGGTTTAACATCATGGGCCAAAGAACCTGTACTGTACTGTTCTACAGTATGTTCTATGTTCTATAAACATAAGAACACAGGAAAAGGAACACAGAAACAGGAGCAGGCAGTTTAGTTCTTAGATCCCAGTTACTGGTTCAACATGATCATGGTTGATCTATGACCACATACCATAAGACATAGGAGCAGAATTAGGCCACTTGACACATCATGTCTGCACCACCATTTCATTATAGCTGATTTAACCCTCAACCCTATTCTCCTGCCTTCTCCCCATAACTTTTGACACCATAACTAATCAAGAACCTATGAACCTTCACTTTAAATATACTCAATGACTTGGCTTCCACAGCCATCCATGGAAATGAATTCCACAGATTCACCTCCCTCTGGCTAAAGAAATTCCTCCACACTGATGTCCTTGTATTCTGAGGCCGTGCCCTTTGGTCCTAAACTCTCTTGCTATAGGAAACATCCTCTCTATATCGACCTTTCAATATTTGAAAGGTTTCAATGAGACTTCCCTCCTCCCCCCACCCCCTGGCATTCTTCTAAACTTCATTGTGTACAGGCCCAGAGCCATTAAACGCTCCTTATACTTTAACCCTTTCATTCCTCAGATCATTTTCGTGAACCTCCTCTGGACCCTCTCCAATGCCAGCACATACTTATTTATCTATCTGTCTGTCTTTCTGTTGAGATAGTGCAGAATAAATGCTTTGGGCCCTTCAAGAGCCTCGCCACCACTGCAGCCCCTGACTTAGCCCATTTTCTTAGATAAGGAGCACATAACCTGCTCGTAATATTCCAAGTGCAGACTGACCAAAGCTATATTAATCCTCAGCATCACACCCTTGCTCTTATATTCTAGTCCTCTTGAAATCAATGCTAACATTGTATTTGCCTTCTTTACCACAGACTCAACCTCCAAATTAACCTTTAGGGAACCTTGCAAAAGTACTTCCGTATCCCGTTGCACCTCTGATTTTTCGATTTTCTTCCCATTTAGAAAATAGTACCGTAGATTCCGGATTTTAAGCCGCTACTTTTTTCCCACATTTTGAACAGCTTTGAACTTTGCGGCCAATAATCCGGAGCGGCTAATGCAAGGTTTTTTTCATGCCGCCTCGTAAACATTTTGCCTCGTAACAGTAGACCAATAAAATTGATGAGTAGTTCACAGAGGTCCAATGAAATTGTACGATAAATCAAGCGCACTTTCACAATTAAATTATTGTAAATCAGTCATTTGTACTCACCCTCATCAACATGGAAAACACTCGAAGCATTGTGCTACCTACCCTCTTAGTTTAAACTATATTTGTTTTCTGTACTACATCGCGGGATGCTATGACGACACACCCGGTTTCGCGGCGTCTTGTGGGAAAATGCCGTTTGCGATGAAACGGAAAGGAGGGGGTCGAGCGGCGGAGCGGCTTTGGATCTGAGCGAAATCTGCTTTTAAATGCCGTTTGCGATGAAACGGAAAGGAGGGGGGGAGCGGATTACGCGAGCGGCTTTGGATCTGAGCGAAATCTGCTTTTAAATGCCGTTTGCGATGAAACGGAAAGGAGGGGGGGAGCGGATTACGCGAGCGGCTTTGGATCCGAGCGAACTCTGCTTTTAAGTTAAAGGTATCAATAACTTTTCCTGGTAGGCTGCAGTATATATATTTTTTACCAGTCGTTAGGAGATATTGGAATGTTGTTCAGTAAAGAAGTATACGCAACGTATATTTAAAAGTAGCCGCGTACGGGCACGGTTCGAAAAAAAGCATTTGCAATATGTATTTGTTTTTGTTACCATATGGATTTAATTAAAAGTTAAAAAAATCCTCACGTGTAATATCTTTCTGTGTAAATATCTCATATTACAACGTGGGACACCTGCGGCCGAAAATCCGGTGCGGCCTAAAATCCGGTGCGGCCTTTACATTTAAAAAAATGATTTTATTTCTAAAATTAGTGCCAGCGGCTAAAAATCAGGTGCGCTCTGTAGTCCGGAATCTACGGTATATGTCTTTATTCCTTCTGCCAAAGTGCATGACCATACACTTCCCTACACTATATTCCACCGGCAACTTCTTTGCCCATTCTGCCAATCTGTTCAAATCCTTCTCCAGAGTCCCTGCTTCCTCAACACTACCGTCCACAAACTTGTAAAGCCATCAAGCCTGTCATCCAAATCTTTGACCTGTAACATGAAAAGAAACAGTTTCACTACAGACCACTGCAGAACGCCACTAGCACCGACAGTCAAGCAGAATAAACCACCTTTATTCCAACACTTTGTCTCTGGCCAGTCAGTCAATTTCTATCCATGCTAGTGTCTTTCCTGTGATACCATGAGCAGCCTTGTTAACTTGTTAAGCAGCCTCCTGTGTGGCACTTTGTCAAAGAACTTCTAAAAATTAACGTAAATAACACCCACTGACTCTCCTTTGTCTATTCTGCCTGTTATTTCCTCAAAGAATTCAAACAGATTAGTCAGGCAAGATTTTCCCTTAAGAAAACCACACTGACTTTTGCCTACTTTATCATGCACTTCCTTAGTAATGGGGTCCAACATCTTCCCAAGCACGAAAGAGAGGCTAACAGGCCTATAATTTCCTTTCTTCTGTCTCCCTTCCTTCTTGAAGAGTGGAGTGATATTTGCAATTTTCCAGTCCTCCAGAGCCATTCCAAAATCTTGTGATTCTTGAAAGATCATTACTAATGCCTCCATAATCTCTTCAGCTACCTTTTTCAGAACCCTGGGATATAGTCCATTTGATCCAGGTGACTTATCTACCTTCAAACCTTTCAGATTCCCAAACAGCTTCTCCTTTGTAATAGCAACCACACTCACTTCTACCTCCCTAACACTCTCAAATACTTGCATGCTCTTCTACAGTGACCACATACCATAAGACACAGGATTTCCTTGTCCCCAGTTATTACATCACATGTATGTATGTTTGCCCCATTTTCTTTGATTAGCAAAATATATCAAACTCTGAATTAAAATTAATATTTGAATTAATATTATTGCAGCTTGTGGAAGGACATTTTGAATTTCTAACAAAGCTTGCCAACAGCTGTTAGTTAACTGCTTTACCTCACTTTAATTTTTAAATCATGCTTCCTAGTTCCCAGACTCCTCACTTAGCTTCATTAGATTTCTCTATCCAACTAATATTTTAGGTTCTTTAAACCTTCACTCAAATCATTTTTTTTAAACTTTAAAATGATTTTTGCAATTTCTTTCTGTAATTCAAGGTTCTAAGTTTCTGGTAAATCTGCACTATTCCACATTAAGGAGGGTGGAAAAAGACGATGGTGGTGGGAATGCAAGAATTTGTTGGTCAAGCAACATGATTGATAGCTCAAGAGCAAGAAACTGCAGAGATTAGATATCCAAAGTACAAACAGAAAATGAATACATGTTGATCATGTCAGTGACAGAGAGAAATAAAGCTAATATTTTGGGTCAGAAGCTCTGTTTCTTTTCCTGACAGATGCGGCATTGCCTGCTGATTATTTTTAGTGTTCCTATTTGAATTATCACTGACACTCTAGTCATTATCTCTGCTGACTGCTAAACACAAAGTTGCAGCCACTTTCCCTACTTTACAGCGAACATTTGTTGTTAATTCTGAATGTTTTCAATGTACTTAGTGCGAAACCTGCTAGTCTTCATTTGTTTAATTCACTCCTTCCAAAGCCTTTATATTTGAGCTAAGCTGTAGTGCACAAATTTTTTCAGAGTACCCAAGATATATATGATCTTGTGTGTCTTTCATCTGTCTCTGTCTCTTTACCAGTTGGAGGTATTTCAAAGTCAAATACAGAATCTGTTGGGCAAAGGAAGGGATTACTGCTGCTTGTGATAACGGGTTGCATTTTCGAGTTATTTACTGGGTGTATAAATGGGAATGCAGATTGTTGGTCATGATAGAAACCACTTAATTGTCTTTTCCACCATACTTTAGTGAAAGGTTCTTAGAGAATAAACAAGGCTCTCTCCTTCATGTCCACCAGGTTTAGCAATTGTCTTCTTTTACCAGCTACTGCAATAAAATTCCTCTACCACAATATTGCCAATCATACCTTTATCCGGCCACTGTCTACATTTAGTATCTCTACATTTGTGCAGATCTTGTCTTTAATTTTCACCTTGCTCCTTTCTGTAGCACCTCACCTGAAGAAATAATGAAAGCTAAATTTGGGAAATTCTTAAAAGTGAGACCTTCTGAAATTGGCAACCTTTGTATAAAATTTGTAGATGTTGTACTGACCTAATGGAGGACATAGCCATGGGTTTATTTTTTGATATCCTATTTTTATTATAAGGTACTCACTACATCTATTGTAAAGCCAATTTTCACAGTTTCAATTTTATGTTGCTATTCTCTTGGAAAATAGTAAACATCACAGCTTAGAAATCATACAGTGAGAAAATGGTCTGTGCAGTTGCAATTGTCCCCATTGTGTAATACCAGAAAGCCTGTGGATCATTGATAAAAATACTATAATCTGCACAAAAATGAATAAAAAGCTAAATGTCTGTTCATGGATATAATGAAACAAATATTAACAGCTATCTTTTACATCAACTCTATGCATTATTGATATTCTTAAGCACTTTTCAACACCCCCACCCATACATTTGGCTGGCTTTCAATAACTGCACTGCATGGTTCTGGATATTTGCTAAAATACAATTCATAAACTGATTCCCAAGGTATAAAAATTATCTGAGCATCTTTATGGGAGAAATCCATCTTTTCTCATGTTAAATATGTATGAGCATTGGTTGCTGAATGTATTCATCGCCACATGTTCACTTTCACTGAGGTCAAAAGTTTAGAGAGAGAAAATAAAGAATGGTGGTTTTGAATAGCAGAAGGTTGATAAACAGATTCAAGCTGGTTGTCAAAAGAAGCAAACAAAATACAGAGGAAACATTTCTTTTCACCACATTAAGATTTTTAAATACACCTCCTGCTAGGCTAGTAGAAACATTTCCTTCCAAGGGAAATTTAACAAATGCTGAAGCAAAAAAAAGAATGGAGTGGAGGTTGGTTGGGAAAAGAACTGGAACTAGCTGTTTGAATGAGCTGGCGCAGCACTATGGTCTGAATGAACTCCTTCTGTTTTACATTATTCTATGATTCTATGGAGAATAGTTTGAGGTCTTAGAAAGTACAAGCAATTCTGACCTTGTGCTGATAATAACCTAAGATGTTAGAAGGAGCTATGAAATTAATGACAAGAACTAGAAACAGGAATAACTCAGCCATGGATGGCCTCAAGCCTGTCTGCAAGAGGAGCAGGGTTGGGCATGAGGATAGCAACCCTATCCTGTAAAAAAACAGCACTACAAAAACACCAACAGAAGCTCCAAAGACCTCATCCCTGGGAGAGAAAAATCTTTGACGGACTACACCTTGTAAGATAAAAGACTGGCCCAGGACAGAGGACTCTGACAAGCTGTTGTCAGCGGCCTATGCCCCAGCAAGGGTGACAGGTTTAAGAAAGTTGAATAGGCTTCACAGCCCTTTGAATTTACTTGACTAGTTTTCGAGATTATAGTTGATCTTGTGTCTCAAATTCATTTTTCCACCTGAACAACCCATGGGTCACATTGAAATTGTGCTTTCCTCCCACACCTAGTTGTAAATGTTGATTGACAAGTAATTGGCTAACTGTATGAGGAGTCTTCAAGACCACACCCATCCTTAATATCAGGATCACACATTCCAGGCCTCTTCACTCCTTTGGCCCATCCATCTCTTTCTTTTCTAGTCCTGATGAAGGGTCTTGACCTGAAACATCGACTGTTATTCCCCTCCATAGATGCTGTATGACATACTGAGGTTCTCCAGCACGTTGTGCGTGTTTTTCAAGCTTTCCAGCATCTACAGAAACACTTCCGTTTATGTGTGCTGAGACAGACAGGCCTATGTTTTGCACATGTTTGCCACATTCCATTGGTTTAAATGCCAGTCCTGTTGTAGATGAATTTCCATGCTATGTAGTTTTGCTTATTCCACTGACCCAACCACCACCCCGTCAAATGAAGTGTTCCTTTTATTTCTCTCAGATGAACTCAGTAATTTTTGGTTCAGTTTCTTCCTTTTCTCCATGAGTCCAAGTCAATGATAACCTATTAATGAATAAACTCGATGGAATGTATTAGGTAATTAGATTCCTCATAAAATCATGTTGAGAAATTAAGGGCCTTTAACATCTGATTGGGGAACAAACTAATTTGTCAGTTTGCAGAGGCCTTAAGGCTTTGATTTTCACAGTGTATCTTATTGTCAATAATAGTTTTTACTCACTCGACTTCTGAGTGTTTTGCTGAACTAAGAGGTTCTCCCTGAATGTTTAAAGAAGAAATGTGTTAGATCTAGATAAGTGTATACACTTTCATTCCTCCATTTTCATATTTCTGGTAGCTTCTCTTCCTTGGTGACTTTGCAGATTGTAAAGTTTTCTGAATGTCATTGCTATTCTCTTTCATAAGGTTAATGCAGTGTTACAGAAAACATTGCGTTCTCTTTGCAAAACCGGGTTATGGCATCCAGCAACCAAAGTCATACCTTCCAAAATTTAGCTCAAAACCTGGGAAAGAAAGAAATTCTTCATCTGTGTTTTCATTTATTTCATTTCAGATAGACAGGTGTTTATATTTATTCAATTATTCAAATGACATTGGCATTACTGTTTTGAATTCGAATCAAGTGTATTGTTTGGCTGACAAGTGAGAGCATTTTTATGAAGTATGGAGTCACAGGCAGGCTACTTCCAGTTTAGCCAGGTAGATTTCTAACTTCCAGGTTAGAGGTGCAGACTTCTATCCATTGGAGACATAAGTGAACCAGGTGATTTTGCACAATGAATACAGCCATCAGCTTTTCATTCCAGATTTATTTAATTAACCAAAATTAAACTCCCTGGTTGCTAATATAGGATTTAAGATCATGTCCTTAGTTTGGAAATCCCAACCTCTACATTTCTAATCCCATTACAACAGCAAAATGCATTGTTATACAAAAGTGTCAATTTAAAAACATTGTAATTAACTTATATACTAAAAACCTATGGAAAATAAATAATTGACCCACCAATCAGAGAATTACAGAATAGTTATAGCCACAGAAATTGGCCATTTGACCTGTTTGATCTGTACTTGCTCCATATAAGTTCAACCCATCAGTCCTACACCCTTGAATTCTCTGTTAATTCCAGCAAATTATTTGTTTTCAAAGACCTGTTTGGCTCCCATTTGAAGGGTATAATGGAATCTCACTCCACTTCTAACTCTGACAGTCCATTGTAGTTGTGTAGAAAAGTTTTCTTTCTTATTACTTCTGGTTCTTTTGTCAGTCTGCTTCATTTTATATCCCCTTAACTTGATGCTTTGTCGAATGAGATCAGTTTCCCTTTACCCACTCTGTCTACTGTATATCTTTGGTGATATTAGATAATTGCATTTGCTCCCTTGCAATCTCTTCCTTTTCAAGGAAACTACCCCAAACTCTTCAGTTTATCCAAATCCCTAAAGTCTCTCATCCTTGGAATAATTTCAGTAAATCTCTTTTTCATTCTCTGTGAAGCCTTGTAGGGTGGACGATTGTTTAATAAAGCTTGCATGTGCTTCCTTCCCTTGTAGTCCATGTTCCTATTTATAGTCCTAAAAGCCTGTGTACTTTTTAAACAATTTTCTCAACCTGCTCTGCCACTTTCATAACAAACTATGCATATATACCCATAGATTTTTCTGACCCTCTTCTTAGACTGATGTGCTTTGATTTATATTACACATTCTCATTCTCCCTATCAAAATGTAACACTTAGCACTTTTAAGCATCACACTTCATCTGCCACCTGTCTTCTCATTTCACCAGCCTGTCTGTATCTTCTTGAAGTCTATTACTCTCCTCCTCACAGTTCATTACAGCTTGTTGTCATCTGCCAGCTGGCCCATACCGGCATTTTATACTCCACAGGGACAAGAGTGGCAGTTCGAAAAGAACATGAAGACACATAATTCAGGAGTTCAACATGAATAACTGGTGACTGGAAAATGAGGTAGAAACAAAGAAAAAATGAAGCCACTGAAAAATGGAAGCTCTGATCAAAGAGGAGAAGAAAGGAGATGAAATGCATTGGGAATAGATGTAAATTGCTAGATTAAAACTATTTATTCATGCTTATTTAGGCTATCACCTTGATTTATTACCACACAGTGCGATGATCGTTTTTATCCTTAAGTAGGTAGCAGCACAGAAGATAAAAAAAGCATTGGTTTAATACACTCAGTGGCCACTTTATCGGGTTCACCTGCTCATTTTTTTAAAAAACTTTTTTTATTGTGTTTTCAAATAGTTACAGAATAAAAGTGTGTGAAAAAGAAAATATGTGTTACCCATCCCCCCTCCCCCTGCCCCCTAACATCCCTATAGAAAAAAAAGAAGAAAGAAAGAAAAAAAAAAGGAATGCCTGGATATTGGAGGATCCCCACATGCTCCATGTAGTTCGTAATAACTTTAGTATATATATTTCTTTCCCCAAATAACCAATTATTTCATCTTTGGAGCACCTATATATTTAATCCTATCTTTTGTAAATAAGGGTGCCAAATTTTCAAAAATGTTTCATATTTATCTCTTAAATTATAAGTAATTTTTTCAAGTGGAATACAGCCATAAATTTCTTTCTTCCAACGAACTATACTTAAATATGTATCCGATTTCCAAGTAACTGCAATAGCTTTTTTGGCTACTGCCAATGCAATTTTTATAAATTCTTTCTGATATTTATTCAATTTGGATATCGGTTTTATCCCTTCAATATCACCTAGTAAAAGTAATATTGGATTATGTGGAAGTTGTATTCCAATAATTTGTTCCAATAAAACTCTTAAATTTGTCCAAAAAGGTTGAATTTTAGAACAAGACCAAGTAGAATGTAAAAAAGTACCAATTTCTTGGTTACATCAGAAACACTGATCAGATAAATGTGGGTTTAATTTATTTATTTTTTGTGATGTAATATATAATTGATGTAAAAAATTGTATTGCACTAATTTTAATCAGACGTTTATTGTATTTGTCATACTCTCAAGACATAGTCTTGACCAATTTTTTTCTTCAATTTTAATATTCAAATCACTTTCCCATTTTTGTCATGACTTATGGACTCCTTGTTTAATTGCCTGTTTTTGAATCAAATTATACATACAAGAGATAAACTTTTTAATCTTTCCTTTTTGAGTTAAAGTTTCTATTTCATTGGATTTCGGTAATAACATTGTTTGACCTAATTTTTCTCTTAAATAAGCCCTTAGTTGAAAGTAACAAAAAAGAGTGTTGTTTGATACTTTATATTTATTCTTTAATTGATCGAATGACATTAATATACCTCCTTCAAAACAATCTCCTATATATCTAATCCCTTTTTGAAACCAGTTATATAAAAGTTGATTATCCATTGTAAAAGGAATAAGTCTATTTTGAATTAAAGATCTCTTTGCTAATAAGGATTTCTTTGTCTCATCGTCAACATTTATCTTATTCCATAAATCAATCAAATGTTTTAATATAGGAGATTCTTTCTTTTCCCGTATCCATTTAGATTCCCATTTATATATAAAATCTTCTGGTGTGTTTTCTCCTATTTTATCTAGTTCTATTCTAATCCATGCCGGTTTATCTTTCTCAAAAAAAGATGCAATAAATCTAAGTTGATTTGCTTTATAATAATACTTAAAATTTGGAAGTTGTAACCCTCCTAGCTCAAATTTCCATGTCAATTTTTCCAACGATATTCTTGACATCTTACCTTTCCAAAGAAACTTGCTCATTAATGCAAATATCTAATCAGCCAATCATGTGGAGGGGACACAGTGCACAAAAGCATGCTGACATGGTCAAGAGGTTCAGTTGTTGTTCAGACCAAATATCAGAATGGAGAAGAAATGTGATCTAAGTGAGTTTGGCCATGGAATGATTCTTGGTGCCAGACAGGGTGGTTTGAGTATCTCAGAAACTGCTTATCTCCTGGGGTTTTCATGCATGATCGTCTCCAGAGCAGGTTTTTTCAACTGGTGTTCCATGAGAGGTTGCTAGGGTTTCTGCGAGAGATTGTGATTTAAAAAACGTTTTTTTGAACTTCTCGCAATGTGCGATGCTAGTGCTCACAGTGACCGAGTGGCCCCATTAACAATCTCATTAGAGGGCTCTCAGCCCAGTATGGCAGTGCACAGTAGGACTGTGTTCATTTGGTTGAGTCCATTCTCAGTTTTTGAAGTGAGTTAGGGGAGGCCGTTGGTAATTGCTGAGTGCTGTATTGCACGGGGAGGAGGATGGTAGGCTGATGCTGAGTGCTGTATTTCACGGAGGGAAGGATGGTAGGCTAATAACTTGTGAGAGCTGTATTTCACGGAGGGGAGGATGGTAGGCTGATGCTGAGTGCTATATTGCACGGAGGGGAGGATGGTAGGCTAATAACTTGTGAGAGCTGTATTTCACGGAGGGGAGGATGGTAGGCTGATAACAGGTGAGCGTAGTATTACATAGAGGGAAGGACGGTAGGCTGATACTGGTGAGTGCTGTATTGCACAGAGGGGTGGATGGTAGGCTGATGCTGAGTACTGTATTGCATGGAGAGGAGGATGGTAGGTTGATAATTTGTGAGTGCTGCATTGTATGGAGGGGAGGATGATAGACATGCTGAGTGCTATATTGCATGGAGAGGAGGACAGTAAGACTAATGAGGATTGTGAAGTGCCTTTTCTGAGCATTGAATTGACTTGCCTCCCCTTGCCAAATTACCTCCCCCAATCTTCCCTTATGCGCTGCAGAGTGACCTATGGGAATGAACAAACTCCACCGGTGTAGTAGCAAATTGCAGGGAAATTTTTATCCTAAAGGAATTTTTATGCACGGTGATTCATATGCTGACCTGCTGTTGTTGTAAACATTGAAAAAGGAGGATTGTGTATGTTAGAAGTGCAATGCATTGTGAAGTTTTTGTGTTTTTTTGTGGTTTTCTCATTTAGTTTTTTATTATGCCATTCTTTTTGTAATATTTTATTAACCCCTGGGTTTTACAAACATGTCTGATGGTTCGATGACTGATGGTGCAATTCTCGGAGTCATTTCACTGCATTCGCGCAATAACGGACATAAAAAAGTCCATCTTTATAATGAAAGCTACTTACCAATGTGTTTTACGTGGACTGGTGATCCGGGTTGTCCTATTCCATTGTGCCTAGTCTATGGCAAACAACCCACAAATGCAGCAATGGCCCCAGCAAAATTGAAAAGACATTTAACTACAAATCACAGTCATATGCCACATAAAAATGCAGATTATTTTAAGTGACTGTTGGAATCTCAAAACAGAGTACAAATTTTGTTAGTGAAATCACAGTCAGTAAAAAGACTCAGGAAGCAAGTTATTTTGTAGCAGAACTTATTACCCAGAAAAGTCACATTGTTGGTGAGAACCTGACGCCAGCATGTAAAATTATAGTGAGTGAAATGCTAGGAGAAGAGGCAGTACAAGAAGTTGAAAAGGTTTCACTCTCAAGGAGTATGGTAAGTCAATGTATTGATGTCATGTTACATGATGCTGAAGAGGTTTTGTGTAATAAACTGAAAAACAACAGCTTCTCTATCCAGATTGATGAGTAAACAGATTTCACCAATAAATGTCATGTTGTAACACTTGTAAAACTTGTAAATGATGGGGAAATTCAAGAAAACTTCTGTTGCAAAGAGCTGCCCGAAACAAGCAAAGGCCAAAATATATTTAATGTTTTGTCTTCATATCTGGAAACAAAAGGTCTGTCTTAAAGCAACTGTGTTGCTTTGACTTATGGTTTTTAGTAATTTTACTATTCAACATTGTCAATAACTTTGCATATTGTAAATAGCATTAATTAAAATCAATTTACAGCTTTTATCTAAATCAAATATACCGAGCATACCTTTAGAAAAATTAAATCCAGTTTTTTTACAGAAACTTATTAGATTTGCCTTATGAGTTTTTAAAATTTATGAAAGAGAAAGAAAGATTGATTTCAAGAAAGGTAAGCTAAGCTTAACTACCTGTTTTTTTTCAAAAGAGATTGGCAAAAAATTTATTCTCTACTCAAAAGAGCTTTGACAATTATTTTTGGATTATTTTTATATCAACAAGTTACTGATTATGCTAACATACTGAGATACAATAATTTTTATGCAGGGGTTCCCTGAGACCTGAAAATTATTTCCAGTGTTCCTCCAGGGCAAACAGGTTGAGAAAGGCTGCTCTAGTGTTTACATAGAACGCTGTGAAAAACAAAAAAAAATCCAGTGAGTGGCAGTTCTGTGGGTGAAAATGCTGTGTTAATGAGAGAGGTCAGAGGAGAATGACTAGATTGGTGCAGGCTGACAGGGAGGTGACAGTAACTAAAATGTCCACATGTTACAACAGTAGTGTGCAGTGGGTGTCTCTGAATGCATAATGTGTTGAACCTTGATATGGATGGACAACAGCAGCAGAAGGCCATGAACAAAGAGTGCCATTGAGTGTATAAATTCCATGTGAGAAGTTCCATTTTCATTGTATTCTTGCTGCATCAATTTGGTTGCAAATGTTGTCAGGCCTGCGTTGTTGAGTAGTATGGTTGCAGCATCTCTTAGATAACAATTTAGAAAACTTAAGGCTAGTTGTGAAGTGATTTTGATGTATTCTGCCATCTTATGCCAACCAGCTGAAGCCATTGTCCATGTTTCCCACACACCCAGCCTAGGTGAATTGATTTGACACGCTGCTGCTAAAAGGCACATTTAAAGCTCTTGGTAGTGAATAGGGTTTCAGCTGGCATACCTTTGAGGCTGTGCCTCGGGAGGCCCAGTTTCGCCTCCTGAGACAGACAGAAGGTATTTTAGTTTTTAAATGCTTCTAAAATTCATGCACGTTTAATCATGACAAAAGTTTCTGTAAAAAAAGTAGCAAACATAATTTGTCTTGTCTTTATCCACCTAACTTCTAAGCTAAATGGATAGTAATTCTGATCTGACACCAGGATTAGAACAGGATTGGAGAAGCAGTTTAATGCTGGGAATCCCAGTAAAGCACACTCCATCTCTGAGCTCCAAGTGTAGGCTTGCTGTCTGGAGAACATGAAATATTTCAGTTGAAATTACACACCTTTACTGGTTTATCAATGTTTATTGCCTAAAATTTACGATGGTTCTGTTGTTGTGTGAATGAAATCACCGGAGAAAGTTACTGGTAGATACGAGGCAGCTTCTTTATTTGACAAAACAAGGTACAGCAGCATCATACGGAGACACTTTCAGTCGAAAGGTCTCACTGGCCCAGCGTGGGGCTTGATATTTTATGTGCCAAACATCAAAGTACAACTCCATATTTACAATATATGGACAACACTTTCTTTGAAACCACAGACAACCTTCACACCTCCTGATTCACATCCCCACCACAGACATGCAAATGAATTTTAATCAGCATTGTCTGGACTGGGATTCACAGCTTTTAGGAACCTATTGGTCAGAGCTGCACTCCAAATTAAATCCACAATACATTTTCCGATATGAAAATTGGTAGCCAGAGTCAATTGATAAATGTATATGTCCTAAACCCAAAAATCACTCAATGGTCCCTCCTCTTGGCCCTCCTGGACAAAAATAAATTTGTACCAGGAAAGGCAAACCTAAAGGAGAATCTACTCAAATAGGGCAGCAAAAAAATGCCCTGCCTCGAAAATCTCCGCCCCACCCCAATTATTTTATGTGCCTCTCCATCTATCCTATCATCCCTAATTGCTACCTGTAAAATGCTAAGCAGAGAGATTGTTCCAACAATTTGAACAACAGTCTTTAGAAGTACAGCTGTTGGGTCTTCCCCTGCAGGCCGACTGACTGCAGCTTAATCACTTTCCTTGTCTTCACCCCTTCATCCTTTGGTAGCTACAACTCCCTTTTGAGGGGCACCAGCAAGGTAAGTGCATGAGGCTCACAGGCCCTCTCATCAATGTATAGAAGTGGTCCCTGTTTGAATGACTGCAAGGACCTCTCTCCTGTTCACTGGCCCGACTGCCGAAAGGGTCCAGCTCATTTGTATTCACCCTCCATTTAGACAGGGAGTGACTGTCTTCAGATGCCGTGTGTGATCTTTCTCACTCTGAAATGTCATTGAAGTTGTGGAACTTGCTGTCTCTGCTTTAACTTAAATCCCTCCCCGCCTATCTTCCCCAGTATCTTTTTTGTTCTATGCTATTAAACTAATCATCTAGCTTCAGCAACCAGCCTTCATTACAGAGTACTGTCACCAGCACACTTTAGCAGTTCCAAGTTTACTAGTTTGCCCAATGTTGGTGAGGCTACGTATACTACCATTTTAAAGCTGAACAGAAAGCAGGTGCCCGTTCTGAGTGAATCACATCTTTTCTGAAATCGGCGCATGTCCATTTATTTAAAGGCACATTTATCACATTTTCCTGCTGGATTATTAGTTCAGTATCAGTTTAGTACCATTAGCACATAGGAACTGTGAATTTTTCAGAAAATTAGATAAACCTTATAGAGAAGTTTGCGAATGTCATCATGTCTTAATTGATAAGCTATTTTATTGCTAGTGCACAGACAAATGCATTGAATACATTCAGATCACTATAAATAACTCAGTCCATAAAAAAAGTCGATCCTCAAGATCTACAGGATTCATTCTACCTTAAATTCTCCATAATTACTTTAATATGATGCAGAGCAGAGAGAAAAAGTTTCTTTTAATATACAAATGTTTGTAAATCTAAACCCAATTCCTTTAAATTTAGTTCCAAATCTCCCATTTTTGTCTTTTTAATTATCTAATGACATGAGAAGTTTCTTTGCTGTCACAATCATGGTCTTTGTTTTTAAAGAAAATTTCTCAGTCTGCTTCTTACATATGGATGATTAGTTTACATCCAAGATGCCAGGTAGATCACACATCATGACAAGTTCTCTGTGCCCACAGAACTGCATCTGAAAACCATTCTGTTTGTGGATATGAATGCATTCAAGTCAGAGTGAAAGTTACACCATTCAGATAATTAGACAAACAATGCAAATATTGAACAGTTAGAAGTTTTACAATTAAGTTCAGGATAATCAAAACATGAAATTTTCTGGAATGGTTTCTTACTGATCTTTTACTATTTCTTAGAGCTAAATAGGTAATATAGTCATTAAACCAAATAAAATATTCCCTCAAGAGACTTCTACAACAGTATTTGATGAGCTATGAATCCTTAACTTGATATTAATTGTCCTTAATATTTTAACTGTTGAATATTTGAGCTGAACTTGGATGCTGACATATTTGATTGTTTTGAGGTGTATTCGCCATTTAATGCTCTTACTGCTGAAAAGTACTTAATAAGGAACTCCTTTCAGACTAGAGGTAAATCCACGGAAAATTGAATTCAAAGATCTAATTCTTACTGAGTTTGGTTTCAATCTTTGATATGAAGAGGTAGTGCAAAATATGTATGAATGCCTCCTTAATTCTAACACTGAATACATGCTGATGGCTTGCTCAGAAGTCAAGAGACTGTTTTCTCAGCAAAGCCACTGATTTTCGTGAGATTTAAAAGATTTTTTTTCTTTTTGTGCATTTTCGCATCCAAGCAGAGTTTGCAGTTCAACACTACTTCATTACCTCTGAAGTGTTTCGGAATGTGCTGAAGATATAAAATATTGTTGAATTCAACAAGCAATAAAAGGGTTCATTGTTCATTCAGATCAATAGTTCAGAATCTTCTGAATGAAAGCCTCATTTGTTTTCTCTCAGAAAATGCATTTTCTTTCATTGGTACCTGTAGTGTCATGGGTCATGTCACGTCCATTCCTTTGAAGGAGTTAATGATATCTTGGGATTCATGTGAATTGCTAGCGTGCCAAGTATTTTTAAACAGTCAAACTCTGATTATCCAACATCCTCAAAACTTTGGTGATGCTGGTATATCAGATTTTTGGGATGTTCCTGCCATTCATCTCCAACATAATTTTTTAGACTGTAGTATATTCTGTTCAGTAATGAGATTTTAAGGAATTGTGAAAAAGAACCCAGTCTGTTTTGCCTTGTAAATTTCAATTATGTTTCAGCTTGTCAACTGGCCTCAGGTTGAGTTTCAAATGACACATTGCTGTCATTAGTGACATGAGAAGTTCCTTTGTCTCTACAGTTAAGCAATCAAGCATGACCTTCATTACAAACTGCAAACCCCCTACCCACATTCCTGTCTTCCTAACCACAACCCTGGCTTAGTAGTGATTGTTTGTGGCCAGCAGTCCAGAAGGGATTTGGGTGCTTAAACCCTTTTATTTGACTTACTGCTCACGCGTGCATACAGATTGGCTTGAAAATCAAACAATTATGGATGTGGGGGGGGGGCAGAGGAGTATGCTTTGGGGTCAATATAAATCCATAAATCTATTGAATATTAAATAGGAAGGAAACAAGTTCCACAATATGTTTCAGGGCAGAGCAGGCAGTGGATTGATGGCATAATCATTTGAAACAATACATGACTAGGTCATTTTTTCCCCCCCCCCCTCATATCCATTTGATCCATAGGAACTTAAAGTTCTTTGAAGGTATCCTGGGCTCTGCAAACAATGCAGGATAAAACCCAAACAATGGAGCTTTGGACCCTGTAGAGTACTTCTTAGTATTTTCCGGATTATGGTAGGACTCAATATTGGATGGATACAAGCAACTTTAACATCAACGAGAAACATGAATCAGTTTTAAGAAACTTAGTAGTATAAATGTACCCTGCAGCGAAAAACGTATTGATAGTAAGTGGAATGCAATCACTTTGGAGTTTAACGTTTCAGATAAAATGATAAAAGTGAGTACCGTAAGTACTTGAACCTTGGTATTGGACAATTGTTTCCACCACATCATGATCAAGATGATTGTGTTATGATGACTGGCTAAATTTAATTCAATTTTTATGCCTAGATAATTTCACCTATACATTAAGGTAATAATCAGTGGTTTCAATTTCAATTTAACTATCAATTGCCTGAAATATTAATTACCCTTGAACATCATTCATTCTCCAAAGTACTTCAAGCCATTTGCATTAACTTTTGCATCTCAGAGTTCAGATCTCTCATAGGAGCATCGAATCATAGATGACTACAGCACAGAAGAAAGCCTTTTGGTCCATCTAGCCAATGCTAAACTGCCTTAGTCCCATCAACCCATATCTGGATCACAGCCTTCCAAACCCCACCCATCCATGTACTTACCCAAACTTCTCTTAAATGTTACAATCAAACCCACATCCATTGCTTCTGCTGGCAGCTAGTTCCACACTTGCACCACCCTCCGAGTAAAGAAGATCCCCCTCAGGATTTCCTTAAATATTTCACCTTTCACCCTTAACCTATGACCTCTAGTTCTAGTCTCATTCAACCTCAATGGAAAAAGCCTGCTTGCATTAATTCCATCTATACACCTTATGATTTTGTGTACGTCTGTCAAATCTCCTCTCATTCTCCTACACCCCAGGAATGAAGTCGTAACCTGTTCAACTTTTCCTAGAACTGATGGTTACCTGACTCAGTGGTCCCAACCTCCGGGCCGTGGACCGATACCGGGCCGCGAAGCATCCAGGGGTGCAGCTGTAGCCAGAACGCACCCAGCACATCTTTAGGAAGAAAGCCGAAATAAACAAGCTAATTAATTAGGTGCCGCCTGGCGTGTAAATGTCTGCCCAGATCAGAGGCAATTGTCGGTTGTGCAAGTGAAATCGGCAATCACCTCTGATCTGGGCTGACATTTACGTGCCGGGTGGCACCTAATTAATTAGCTTGTTTATTTCGACTATTTTCCTAAAGATGTGCTGGGTGCGTTCTGGCTACGGCTGCACCCCTGGATGCTTCGTGGCCCGGTATCGGTCTGCGGCCCGGAGGTTGGGGACCACTGACTTAACTCCAGGAAAGATAATGGATATAAGGGTCTCGGCCCTTATTGTTTTACATAGATGCTGCCTGGCCTGCTGAGTCCCTCCAGAATTTTGTATGTGTTGCGCAGGCAGAGTGGATGTGGAGAGGATGTGTCCTTTGGTGGGGGAGTATAGGATCAAAGGGCACAGCCTCAGAATAAAAGGACGTCCATTTACAACGGAGAAGATGAGGAATATCTTTAGCTTGAGAGACAGGTGAATCTTCAGAATACATTGCCACAGGCAACTGTGGAGGCCAGGTTATTGGGTGTAATTAAGTGAAGTTTGATAGGTTCTTGATTAGTCAGGGCATAATATGTTAAGGGTTGAAGAGAGGAGAATGGGATTGACGGTGAAAATGGATCAGCTTTGATGAAATGAAGCAGACTCAATGGGTTGAATGGCCGAGACCCTTTATCAGGTTTGGAAAAAAGGATGAGAAGTTAGAGCTGGAAGGTGGGGGTGAGGAGGAAGAAGTCCAAGGTGGCAGGTGATGGGTGAAACCAGGAGAGGGAGAATGGTATAGTAAAGAGCAGGGAAGCTGATAGGTGAAAGAGATAAATGTTTGGAGAAGAGGGAATCTGATAGGAGGATGTGGAAGAACATGGAAGAAAGGGAAGGGGTAGGAGCTCCAGAAGGAGGTGACGGGCAGGTCAGGAAATAAGGTGAGAGAGGGATTGGTAAAGGGGGCTGCGCACAATTACCAGAAGTTCATGCCATCAGGTTGGGAAGACAAATGAAGTTAGGACTTACACAGTGAACAGTAGAGCAGCAAGGAGTGTAATAAAACAGAGGGATCTGGGAATAAAGAATCTGGCCTCTTGAAGAAGGTGAGTCCCAGCATTGCCAACCACAGCAGGAGTAGGTGTTGCTCCAACATCATGGCTGAGCAAGGCATGCATCAGCCTGGGACTGGTTTCCAAGAAAAGGGCTTCATCAACTGTATGTGACTAGCTGATAATTACCTGAACATCAAATATTGCTTATCAAACGCATTCAGCAAACTCGCAGGCATTGCAATGATGTATTCATCCTGATTCCTACACACTTTGAAGTAGATTTACTGACTGTCTGCATGGGGTTGGAGCACCTGCTTAATTGAGTCCTTGGGTCTACCTTGGATCATCTACCATCAAAGCCCAAGATTGAATAACTAAATATGTATAACAGCATTGGATTTTAAATTTAACCACCACACTTTCATTTAACCATTTATCCTGCTCACTTTCCACATTCTACAAGACTTTCTGTTGTATTACATTCCCACCTTTCCTCATCCATCATCATTAGTGAATCCTGGGCCAATACCAAAGATCAAAGCCCCAATGTTGATCAGGTCCAGGTCGAAGCCTGAAGGTTGATTGAATATCTAGAAGTCAAGGCCTGATGGCCAGAGTTCAGAGTCTGTGAATCTCTTCGAATCTGCTGGGGAAGTCAATGGTCCATTGTCTGCAAATCCACAAGTCCACTGGCCTATCTTGGGGTTAGAGTACTGTGTATGTGCGTGGGTTGTTATTTACATTGGGTTTGTTTTGCTGAGGTTGATTTGCAACTTGGTATGTTCTGTTCTCTGACGTTCTGCTGAGCATTATGGGTGTGCTATGTTGGTTCCAGAATGTGTGGGCTGCCCCCAGCAGACCTTTGGGTTTGTTGTTGTTAATGCAACTGATGCATTTAACAGTGCGTTTCAATGTACATGATAAATAAATCTGAATATGAATCAGTACCTGACATTAGTCTTTGTGCCTTATCCAACCTTGTTTGAAAGTTGTCATCCACTGAGACAATAACATGCTGGCAAACTGGATTAGTCAGTTCTGCTCTTTTCCTTCATGGAAATATATTTGGCCGGAACTCTTTAAACTTTCTGAAATGTTTTCTGTTTTCTTCAAATCAGTTACAGTAAGTAGCTTAGTAAAATTGACCTTAACCCCTATTTTGAACTTTTATTCCTATTTTACTTTCATCCTTTTTCATAACTGCACTAATTCTAGCTAAGTTACAAGAGTAATTACAAAATTGCTCATTCACTGATACTCTTGCCATCTGCCCAGTCTTGTTCCTTCAAATTGAATGCATGATCAACATGAAACCATGTTGATTGTCACAAAAACCCATCTGGATCATAAGACTATAAGATATAGGAGCAGAAGTAGGCCATTCGGCCCATTGAATCTGCTCCACCATTTAATCATGGCTAATCAAATTCTTTCAGTCATCCCCACTCCCCTGCCTTCTCCCCATACCCTTTGTTGCCCTGGCTAATCAAGAACTTATCTATCTCTGCCTTAAATGCACCCAATGACTTGGCCTCCACAGCCACTCATGGCAACAAATTCCACAGATTAACCACCCTCTGACTAAAGTAATTTCTCCGCATCTCTGTTCTAAATTTAAGTCCTTCAATCCTGAAGTCATGCCCTCTTGTCCTAGACTCCCCTACCACGGGAAATAACTTTGCTATATCTAATCTGCTTAGGTCTTTTAACATTCAGAATATTTCTATGAGATCCCCCTTCATTCTCCTGAACTCCAGGGAATACAGCCCAAGAGCTGCCAGACGTTCCTCATATGGTAACCCTTTCATTCCTGGAATTATTCTCGTGAATCTTCTCTGAACTCTCTCCAATGTCAGTATATCCTTTCTAAAATAAGGAGCCCAAAACTGCATACAGTACTTCAAGTATGGTCTCATGAGTGCCTTATAGAGCCTCAACATCACATCCCAGCTCTTATATTCTATACCTCTAGAAATGAATGCCAACATTGCATTCACCTTCTTCACCACTGACTCAACCTGGAGGTTAACCTTTAGGGTATCCTGCATAAGAACTCCCAAGTCCCTTTGCATCTCTGCATTTTGAATTCTTTCCCCATCTAAATAATTGTCTGTCCATTTATTTCTTCCACCAAATGCATGACCATACACTTTCCAACATTGTATTTTATTTGCCACTTCTTTGCCCATTCCCCTAAACTATCTAAGTCTCTCTGCAGGCTCTCTGTTTCCTCAACACTACCTGCTCCTCCACCTATCTTTGTATCATTGGCAAATTTAGCTACAAATCCATAATTACATAGTCCAAATCATTGAGATTATCTTAAAAAGCAGTGGTCCCAACATTGACTCCTGTGGAGCTCTACTGGTAACCAGCAGCCAGCCAGAATAGGATCCCTTTATTTCTACTTTCTGTTTTCTGCTGATCAGTCAATGCTCCACCCATGCTAGTAATTTCCCTGAAATTCCATGGGCTCTTATCTTGCTAAGCAGCCTCATGTTGTGGCACCTTGTCAAAGGCCTTCTGAAAATCCAAGTACACCACATCTACTGCATCTCCTTTGTCTACCCTGCTTGCAAGTTCCTCAAAAAATTGCAGTAGGTTAGTCAGGCAGGATTTTCCTTTCAGGAAACTGTGCTGGCTTTGGCCTATCTTGTCATGTGCCTCCAGGTACGTCGTAATCTCATCCCTAGCAATTGATTCCAACAACTTCCCAACCACTGATGTCAGGTTAACAGGTCTATAGTTTCCTTTCTGCTGCCTCCCACCCTTCTTAAATAGTGGAATAATATTTGCAATTTTCCAGTCATCCAGTACAATGCACATACTTCACTCCTCTGACACTCTTGAATGTCCGGTATACTGCAGACGTTTTCCACTGTGAAGACTGATGCAAAATACACATTCAGTTCCACTGCCATCTCTGCGTCTCTCATTACAATATGTCCAACGTCATTTTTTATTGGTCCTATATCTACCCTCAACTCTCTTTCATAATTCATCTTTTCCTTCCTAATGACCTTCTTAGTTTCCTTCTGGAAGTTTTTAAAAACTCCCAGTCCTCTATCTTCCCACTAGCTTTGGCTTCCTTGTATACCCTCTCTTTTGCTATTACTTTGGTTCTGACTTCACTTGTTAGCCACAGTAGTGTGCTTCTTCCATTCAAAAATTTCTTCTTATTTGGAGTATATCTGCCCTGCATTTCCCTCATTTTTCGCAGAAACTCCAGCCATTGCTGCTCTGCTGTCCTTCCTACTGGTGTCACTTTCCAGTCAACTTTGGCCAGTTCCTCTCTCATGCCATTGTAATTTCCTTTATTCTACTGAAATACTGACACATTGGAATTTAGTTTCTCCTTCTCAAATTTCAAAGTGAACTCAATCATTTTGTGATTACTTTTGTTCCTTAACCTTAAGCTCTCATCACCTCCGGATCATTGCACAACACTCAATCCAGAATAGCCGATCCCCTAGTGGGCTCAACAACAAGCTGTTATAAAAAGCCATCCCTTAGACATTCTACAAATTCTCTCTCTTAAGGTCCAGTACTGGCCCAGCTTTCCCAATCCACTTTCATGCTTAAATCCCCAATGATTATTGTAACATTGCCCTTCTGACACGCCTTTTCTATCTCCTGCTGTAATTTGTAATCCACATCCTGGCTGCCGTTTGGAGGCCTGTATACAGCTGCCATTAGAGTACTTTTACCCTTGCCATTTCTTAACTCAACCCATAGAGACCCTACATCTTGCAATCCAATGTCATCCCTTTCAAATGATTTAATATTATTTCTTATACACAGGTCTACACCATCCCCTCTGTCTACTAACCTATCTTTCCGATACACCATATATCCTTCGACATTCAGCTCCCAATGGCAGCAATCCTTTAGCCAAGTTTCAGAGATGGCCACAACATCATACTTGCATATTTGTATCTGAATTTCAAGACCTGATCACTGTGGTTGTCCCCTGTCAGGTCATCTCCCTCAACAGCATCTAAAACGAGGTAACGATTACTGAGGGAGGGTTGTCCATAGTATTATCTGAGCTCTTCCCATCCCTTCTCTGACTGTCACCCACTTATTTAACTTCTGCAGCCTTGGGATTACTAACTCCCTGTAGCTCCTATCTATCACTTTCCCTAATAAGCTGTAGGTCATCGAGCCGCAGCTCCAGATCCCTAACATGGTTTCTCAGAAGCTGCATACCTGGCGCAGACGTGACCACCTGGGAGACAGGACTTCCACATCTGAACTAACCCTACAGACATGCTCTCTATTCCTCCAAAAAAAAGTGCAAGAAAAAAATGAAATCCACTCACCCACTTACCTTGCTGAAGCCCGAATGAGCCAATGACCTACCACTCTGCCTCTGACCACTCCATCGATGACTGCTCCACTAGGCAGAATCTCCCTTTTATGCCTAAACCTTCCCTGTTCTCCAACATATGATTGCTGCGCTGGTTATAGCCAAGTACCCGCCAAGCTTTCCCCTTTTAAACTTCGCTCCTGGACCTGTGCGCCGTCCCCTCTCTTGGAGCTCTCCAACTCATGACTGGGAGGAATCCTGCCGTCCTTACCTGGTCTGGCCTGTACGTGACTCCAGACCCATAGCAATGTGGTTGACTCTTAAAAATAGGGATGGGGAATAAATGCTGGTTTGACTGGCAATGCTCACATCCTGTAAGTGAATAAATTTAAAAAAATTATTGCACCAAATCTTGTTTGGATCCTCTTGATGAACTTTTATTTCATGTGTTCCTTTCGCAGTGGCTATTCTCTTCTTATTATTAGGAACGTCAGATCCTGCGACTCCTTTCATTCATATCAAAGAAAGCAATACATCTGCCTGCAGACTTGGTGTGTCCTAGCAAGAATTATTTTCCTTCCCACTATCCAGGCCCAAATTCTCCTTCACTTGCATTTCTTTAGATCTAGTGTACTGTATTTGGTGTCCCCCCAACACTGGAGAGACCAAACATGGACTGGGTGACCTCTTTGTAATACACTTTCTCTCAGTCAATATTGCAACACTAAGCTTCCAATTACCTCCACTTTAATTCTTATTTGTGGCAAAACACATCAGAATTAGCAGCATCCATGTGCTCTGGTAGATTCAAGACCCAGACCCAGAGTCAGATCAGATGCAGAAAATCTCCAACAGTATCAAAACACTGTCCAAAGGTTTGAGAGCAAGGTCAGTACTATGAAGCAGGCAATAAATATTCTTATATCTTATTTGCTAACTGATATTTCCTTGCCAGCCATGATCACAGCTGTGTTTTCAACTTGTGCTCACTGGCAAGTTTCAGGAAGCCTTGGAAATCAGTGGCCTGAGTAAATTACAAAAGCCACTAACAACCTGTAATCATGGTATTATTGCAAGGAATACTCCTCAGGGAAAGTTCCATTATGTATTATATGGCACTTCTCCTGAGGGAGTTTCTCACTTGCAGTTTAACGCACTGCAGTTAAATGTAGTAATTGCTAGACTGGAGGTGGCTTCACCCCAGACTGTTAACACCCCAACCCTGTCTCTTCACTATCACCTCTCCAACACGTAAACTCAGACCAACACAGTCCTGCACGTTAAAATTCAACGTAATCTTTCTGCAGACATTTGACCTGGCAGGTGGAAACAGATGTAAACCTGCCAATATATGCTGGCTTGGCAAGTTCTGATGCATGGTTATGGAGTACAATAAATTGCATGAAGTATTAGACAATTATAAAGTTTGTCTTGGTGTATGCAAGAGTGTTCTGAGGTTTGAAAGGATTAGGGTTCAGGGGCTTGATGATTGGTGATGGATAGATAGACTCTTCAAGTTTATCAGCAATGATTGTGTGACAAAGAATGTTTGATGGGGTTGTGGATACTGTGGAAGTCTGTTGATGGTTACAGTTGAACATTGAATGCAGAGCTGGACTCAGAATTGGCAGATGGAGTTCAACCTGAAAAGGTATGAAGCGATTCACTTTGGAAGGTCAAATTTGAAGACAGAATACAGGGTTAATGGCAGGATTCTTAACACTGTGTAGGGACCGAGGAATCTTGGCATTCATACCTGTCAAGCCCCTCAAAGTTTCAGCACAAGTTAATAGGGTTGTTAAGAAGTTGTATGGTGTGTTGGCCTTCAGGGTATTGAATTCAAGAGGTAATGTTGCAGCTCTATAAAACCCTGATTAAGCTACACTTGGAATATTGCATTCAGTTCTGGTCACCCCATTATAGGAAAGGTGTAGAAGCTTTAGAGAGGGGTGCAGAGGAGATTTACCAGGATGCTGCCCAGACCAGGGTGCATGTCTTATGAGGATAGGTTGAGCGAGCTAGGGCTTTCTCTTTGGAGTGAAAGAGGATAAGGGATGACTTGATAGAGGCATACAAGTTGATAAGAGGCATAGATCAAGTGGGCAGCCAGAGCCTTTTCCCTAAGCTGGAAATGGCTAATATGAGCGGACATAATTTTAAGGTGATTGGAGGAAGTTAAGTATTTTTACATAGAGAGTGGTGGGTGCTTGAAACACCCTGTCACAAGCACGGATTTGGCAGCACAGCAGATACGGCAATTGGGCAATTGTGCTCGTGAATATGCACATGTCAGCTAATTATTATTTCATTGTGATGCTATTTAACTCCATTCTTTTTTCATAGCGCTTGTCGAGACTTGAGCAAAGCCCAGCAATGTTTTGCTGCTTGTTTGCATTCAGCCTTGCCTGAGAAATTGGACTGTCGGGTCAACTGACTCTGAAATCTAGCGGTATTCCTTTTATACTGTATTTAGTTATTCCTTTCAGCCGCAGTGCTGGCTTCATTTTCCATTTGAGAGTTTTAGTTAACGAACCTGTTTGGTTTAGCGTTTATTGTTTTCTTCTCCCTCTCTGTTCAAGTTAAAGTCTATGAACTATCGACCTGCTTCAATGTCTCTCGCTGTGAGCCAAATCCAAACAGTGTCACACCCTGCTAGGTATGATGTTAGAACCAGATACATTAGGAACATTTAAGATATTTTTAGATAGGCACATGGATGAAAGGAAAATGGAGGTCTATGTAGGAGGGAAGGGTTAGATTGATCTTAGAAAAGGTTAAAAGGTTGGCAGAACATTTGGACCAAAGGGACTGTACTATACTGTTATGTTTATGACAGTATGTGATGAGGGTGACCCAGGAATGAATGTCATATGCTCTAGACATATAAAGCAGTTTTGAGAAGGGGCCAATCAGAAGTATCAGGATTCAAAGGTTCAAAGTGCATTTACTACCAAAATATATTTGTAGCATACAACCCTGAGATTCATCTTCCCCACAGACAACCATGAAGCAAGTAAACCCATGGAACCCATTCAAAGACAAAAAACCCCTGCATGAGCAACATAAAATTTAGGCAAAAAGACAGCAAAAGAAAATGAGCAAAAACACAGAATATAATACATAAAACAAAAGAGTCCAGGCATATTCAGTTCAGATTGGTGTTAGTTACCTGCAGGCTGTACCAATCAACGCCACCCAAAATAGCAACCAAAAAAAGAGCGACCAGAAACCAGAAATACATCATAATGTGAACCGCAGGGACTATTCCACAAACCACGTCGATTAAAACTCACCCAAGATCCAGAACGCAGGCACCATTCTCCGGCAACATCAAGAGAGTGAAAGACCATTCGAATGCAGGGACCTTCCTTCAGGAGTAGTGAGCGAATGGAGGAGAGAGAGACATCTTCCTTAGGCTGCAGCTAGTGAGGGGTTGGTAGACAGCACTGAACACCCACTGGTCTTCCACAATGATTTCAATCTTCCCCAGCACTTCAATCGGTGAGTTTAGCAAGGAATGGAGTTGATAATGGGCTCATACCCCATCTCCATGCTTCTTTGGTCTCGAGGCCGCCCCCTTTGTTCAAAGCCTCGCAGGACCCTCTTGGAGACAGCAAAGCGCAAGATTGCTTTCATCACACCACCAAAATGTAGATCACAGGCTTCAACAGTAGCAGAACCACATTTGAAAGAAAAAGATGTAAAAGATGTGAAAAAAATAGTTTTGTGAACTGTCTGGAAGATGCCACAGTTGTTCACTGGTGTCATCTTCTTGCAGGATACTGTGTTGATTGCACATTGGTGGTGCTCATCAACTAATTGAGCTCAAAATATAAATTAAATGGTGACTTTCCTGACTGTGTACCCCAAGAATGAGGCTTTAGTTGTGGTATTACTTATATGTTCACAATATAAAATTACTTGCAAAGTGATCTGCATGGCATTAATAGTATTGACTTTTCATATTCTCATATTTTCTTACAACGTTGAAGGAGCCATTTGGCTCATTCAGTCTAGGCTAGCTTTCAAAGTGTTCCCATCAGTCCTATTCCACCACTTACAGAAAGGCATCAGAGATTTTTCCATTTTGTTCACCTAGCTGGCTTAGGTTTTCTTTTCCAGGACTTGTTTTGGGTTCACGGGGAATAGCTGAATAATGAGGGTAAATGGGGGTTGTTCAGGTAGGCACCTTGATCAGCATGGAGGAGTTGGGCCAAAGTGCATGTATTACTTTACGACTCCATGTGAATGGGATGTTCTAGCTGCTCTACACCTCGTATCTTCAAATGATCTTGATTTTTATTTTGTTGCTGTTTGTGATATCTGACTACATGCAAATAGTTTGCCTTTCCAACAATTGCAACAAATAGTTATACTGCAAAACACACAAAATGGGGGAGGAACTCAGCAGGTGAAGCAGCATCTGTAGTGGGAAATGAAGAGTCGGCATTTCAGGCCAAGACTCTGCATCAGAACTATGCTGCAAAAGTTGTTTTTAAAGTTCCTTTCCACGTGCTGAGATTTAGAAAGGCATTAAGTGCAATTCTTAACTCTCCCATGATTACCTCTTCCAGTAATCATCCTTTTAAATGCCTATTAATAACATAATTATATATCTGTTCTTACTTTGATGGCTGCTTGTTAAGTTATAAGCAGTTGTCCTCCATGCTACACATCTGCACTCAGAACCCATCAGAAATCCTTTGAGTGATATTATTTCTCTGCTATTGTGTTTGTCATTGTCAATTCTGCTCCACTATGCACTGTACAGCTGAAGCATACAGTGAGTGTTCAGAGGCCTTATTTTGTGGTTTCTAGGCTGTCATTGGTTTAATATGATTATAATAGTTCCAACATATTTTATGTTGGGATTGGGAGTTGGTTAAAAGGTCCCACCTTCCATATAAAGCACATTGTAATATTAATGATAAAATGCTCTTGGCTGTGGTAATCAAGCTTGCTTTGTATATATCTGCACTTAAGTCACATTAACACCAAAAGGATAAAAAATATTTAATAATGTTACATTTTAATATGTTAGCTCTTCTGGGAAATAGACTTAGCAATGAAGAAATGTCAGTTAAGTAAAAGTTAGGAAGCATAATTATTTGCACCAAGCCTTACACATGTTTTAGGTTTTAAAATAGAAAACTATCTCTTGTTGTACCGTTAAAGAATTCCCTATGCAGACTTAGTGATAATCATATCTGTTAATGGGATTCACAGTCTAATGGCTGAAACATTCCACAGAAAAATGTGGATCATATATAATAAATCACTTCTAATGAATTAGTGATTAGGCTCCAAAAGGTTGTCCCTATTATCTGAGACTTACCAGCTCATGTTAATGCTAAAATTATTCCAGAATCGCTGCTGTAATTAGCTGAGACCTAGTTATGTGAACATCCTGAAAATATGTTTATAAGCCATGATTCCATGGCATTTCTCATGGTTAATTTGATCAGAAAAATGACTGTGATATTTAAGTACACAGATAGAGCTGAAAGGACTGCAGAAAGAAAGGGAGCATTGAGTAGCTATTGGCCTGTTCTTTCTCCAACAGCCAGTCCAGCGTTAGTTGAGTAAATTTGAACTCCTGGTGATCAAATAGGCTATGTCTACCCAAGTCAACCCATCTGCTATTACTTCCTGGAACTTTTTCTAGGTTCAAATGTCTACAGGAAAATCCACATACCTTTATTCAGAAAGCAATCAAAACCAAGTTACCTTGCTGGGTGTAGCATTCTTTTTGATATATCAATATATGCAGACTTACAAGGTGATGTCGCCAATTATTTTCTTTGAGTTGTGAGGTTTTCAATTATAAAATAGGGAGAAATCTAGAGGAAAAATTAAATAAATAGCAATTTTCAGTGATTCGCACTAAATTTAAGAAGGTGTTTGGTTATGCATGAAGAAATGGTTATGATGTGCAATAATTACTGTGGTGTAAATCATAATTCACATTTGTCAGTTTAGAGTTTTATCAAAACCATACAGACTCAGGGAAACTGAACTTTGTTTCAACTTAATGCAGCATTTCATCTTGACTATCTGGTAAAGGGCAAAACTGTATGATTTATGTGGATTAGAGGCTATAATAAACAGCAGTCTGCAAAGCAATTAATTTTGGTCTGATTCTAGTAAGCAATTGCCGTAAGCAAAAGCATTATATAACTTCCGCGTCCTTCTGTGAGTCTGGTTATAATATGTCAGAATCAGAATTGGATTTATTATCACTGACATATGTTGTGAAATTTGTTGTTTTGTCAGTTGATCTATAAATGTGTTTCAGTAAATTCTTTTATCCAATATTTCCCAATATGACAATAGAGCATAAAGTCTCATACATATCCCTGTGGATGTTGTACATGTTTAGAATTAAAGCTGGGCTACTAACTTCAACAGCATGTGAATGAGGACACATTATAATTAAGAAACTCTTACTGCTATGAAACTGTTATCTAGCTATAAGTCTTCATCACGAAATAGTAAATGAGCCATTTTATACTCTGGAAAATGCTACCAGATCAGAGGATTTTTCTGTAATTATGCAGCAAAAAATGCTTATTTTTTTAGAAGGAAGATTATTTCAGGAAGATATTGCAAATTGTCATTGGATTAAATAATGTAATCATCATGTTTGTAAAGGCTCTTTCTTCCCCCTTTAGTTTCAATATATGTAGCAACACTAAGATTGATCTGAAGCCTGTGAATGTAATAGAGTGAAAACCTTATCCATCCCAAATAACAGTTGCAATATTACAGCACTTTCTTTGTCTCAACATACCAGCAGATCTGAAAGTTAACAGGGAAGATGTACCTCAGAAGATATGCTGCCAAAATCCCAATCGGGTGAAATAGCCTATTGTAGATTTAAATATACATATCATGCAGCATCAGTATAAATTAATTAATCTCTGAGTCATGCTGAGCTAGTCAATCTTAAGTAATGTAACAATGGTGTGCCACTATAAAATAGAAAATGCTGGAAGTATTCAACATGTCAGGCATAATCGGTGGGAAGAGAAACAAATATTTCAGTTTGAAGGTCCTTTGATAGAAGAAAAAATATAATTAGGCAGATAGGAACGAATGAGGCATTGAGTAGTGTAAGAAAAACAAGAAAACTCTTAAGAAGGAAATCAGGAGGGCTCAAAGAATGCATGAGGTGACCCCAGCTGATAAGGTGAAGAGAAAAAGAATTGCAAGGGACAAAATTGGTAAACTATGTGTGGAATTGAAAGAGATGGGGGAGATCTTAAATGGATTCTTTGCATCTATATTTACTCAGGAGACGAACACAGAGCCTATGACAGTGAGACAAAGCAGCACTGAGTTCATGGACCCTATACTGATTTCAGAGGAGGAGGTGTTTGCTGTCTTGATGCAAACCAGGGTGGATAAATCCCCAGGGCCTGACAAGGTATTCCCTCAGACCCTGTGGAAGGATTGTACAGTAATTGCAGAGGCCCTAGCTGAGATATTTACACAGTATGGCTGCATCCTTAGCCATGGGAGATGTGCTGGAGGACTGAAGGATAGCTAACACTGTGTAAGAAAAGCTCTTAAGAATAAGCCAAGGAATTATAGGCTGGTGAACCTTATAGCAATAGTGGGAAAATTATTGGAAAGTATTCTATGGGTCTGGATATAAAAATATTTTGATAAATCAGGACTGATTAGGAATAGTCTCTATCGCTTTGTGCGTAATAGGTTGTGTCTAACCAATCTTATGGAGTTTTTTAAAGAACTTACCAGGAAAGGTGATGAAAGACAGTGGATGTTGTCTACATGGACTTTAGCAAGGCCCTTGACAAGGTTCTGCAAAGGAGGTTGGTCAAGAAGGTTCAGTCACTTGGCATTCAAGATGAGGTAAGTAATTGGATAAGACATTGGCTTCCTGGGAGAAGCCAGAGAGTAGTAGTAGATAGTTGACTCTCTGACTGGAGGCCTGGGGCCAGTGCTGTATCACAGGGACTGGTGCTGGGTCCATTGTTATTTGTCATCTATATCATGATAATGTGGTAAACTGGATCAGCAAATTTGCAGATGACACCAAGATTGGAGGTGTGGTGGATAGCAAGGAAGACTATATAAGCTGGTAGTGGGATCTGGACAAGCTGGAAAAATAAGCTGAAAAATGGAAGAAGGAATCTAATACAGACAAATGTGAGGTGTGGCATTCTGGGGGGACAAACCAGGGCAGGTCTTACATGGTGAGTGGTAGGGCACTGAAAAATGTGGTAGAACAGTGGGAACTGGTACTACAGATCCATAATTCTTTGAAAGTGGCATCACGATAGGGTCGCAAAGAAAGCTTTTGGCAAATTGGCCTTCATAAATCAATGTATTGAGCCCAGGATTTGGGATGTTATGTTGAACTTGTAAAAGATACTGTTGAGCGTAATTTGGAATATTGTATGCAGTTTTGGTCACCTACCTACTGGAAAGATGTAAATAAGATTGAAAGAATGCAGAGAAAATTTACAAGGATGCTGCTGGTACTTGAGGACCTGAGTTGTTGGCGTTATTTCCTAGAACATAGCAGATGGAGTGGGGCGGGGGGGGGGGAGAGATTTGATAGAGGTATAAAAATCACGAGGGGTACAGATGGGCTTTTTCCACTGAAGTTGGGTGTGACTACAACCAGAGATCATGGGTTAAGGATGAAAGGTGAAATGTTTAAAGAGAATATGAGGGGGAACCTCTTCACAAGAGGATGGTGAGAATGTGGAATTAGCTGCCAGCAGAAGTGGTGGATGCAGATTCGATTTCAACATTTAAGAGAAATTTGAATATGTATATGTATGGGAGAAGTATGGAAGGCTGTGGTCCAGGTGCAGTTCAAAGGGACTAGGCACATTAATTTTTCAGCATGAACTAGATGGGCCAAAGGGCCTGTTTCTGTGCTGTAGCTATGTATGACTATGATGGAGCAGAATTAGGTCAGTTGACTATTTGAGTCTGCTCTGTCATTTGATCATGGCTGATTTATTTTCTCTCTCAACCCCATGCTCGTGCCTTCTCCCAATAACCTTTTACTAATCAAGAATCTATCAGTTTCTGCTTTAAGTATCTCCAGTGACTTGGCCTCCACAGCTATCTGTAGCAATGAATTCCACAGATTCACCACATTCTGACTAAAAAAATTCCTCCTGATCTCTCTTCTAATGGGACATCCTTCTATTCTGAGGCTGTATCCTGTGGTCCTAGTCTCTCCCACCATTAGAAGTATCCTCTCCACATCCACTCAATCTAGGCCTTTCTATATTTGGTAGGTTTCAATGATATCCAGCCTCATTCTTCAAAACTCCAATGACTGCAGGCCCTGAGCCATCAAATGCTCCTCTTATGTTAACCCTTTCATTCTGGGATCATTTTCATAAATCACCTCTGGACCCTCTCTAACGCAAGCAGATCCTGTCATAGATAATGGGGCCCAAAACTGCTCACAAAACAATTGTCATTGTGTTAGGACTGAGAAGCAGAGTCCTGATGCATGGTCTCAAAGAGATGTCAACCATCTCTTTGCCTCCACAAATGCTGCTTGACCTGTTGAGAGCATATTGATTAGATTGAGGTAGTTCTATTGAATTGTTGCCTGGTGATTACAATCTGGATTATATAAAGCACTTGCGTGTGGTGCTAAAATGCTGTCAGCACACCTGGACCATGTTACAATATGAGCCACTACTTTTGTGTCATGTTCCTGAATTCACTGATAATTTTTATTTTGAAATTCAAAGCCTTACAATCCCACTGAAATGAACAGTCTATTTCCTTCCTCACATTTGCCTCATGCAGGTTCCAATTGGCAATTTCAACCATGTTTGTTGCTGGACTCCATGTGAAATGTAGAAAGATATTTGCCATTCTGAATATGATAGATAGATAGATAGATAGATAGATAGATAGATACTTTATTCATCCCCATGGAGAAATTCAACTTTTTTTCCAATGTCCCATACACTTGTTGTAGCAAAACTAATTACATACAATACTTAACTCAGTAAAAAATATGATATGCATCTAAATCACTATCTCAAAAAGCATTACTAATAGCTTTTAAAAAGTTCTTAAGTCCTGGAGGTTGAATTGTAAAGCCTAATGGCATTGGGGAGTATTGACCTCTTCATCCTGTCTGAGGAGCATTGCATCGATAGTAACCTGTCGCTGAAACTGCTTCTCTGTCTCTGGATGGTGCTATGTAGAGGATGTTCAGAGTTATCCATAATTGACCGTAGCCTACTCAGCGCCCTTCGCTCAGCTACCGATGTTAAACTCTCCAGTACTTTGCCCACGACAGAGCCCGCCTTCCTTACCAGCTTATTAAGACGTGAGGCGTCCCTCTTCTTAATGCTTCCTCCCCAACACACCACCACAAAGAAGAGGGCGCTCTCCACAACTGACCTATAGAACATCTTCAGCATCTCACTACAGACATTGAATGACGCCAATCTTCTAAGGAAGTACAGTCGACTCTGTGCCTTCCTGCACAAGGCATCTGTGTTGGCAGTCCAGTCTAGCTTCTCGTCTAACTGTACTCCCAGATACTTGTAGGTCTTAACCTGCTCCACACATTCTCCATTAATGATCACTGGCTCCATATGAGGCCTAGATCTCCTAAAGTCCACCACCATCTCCTTGGTCTTGGTGATATTGAGACGCAGGTAGTTTGAGTTGCACCATATCACAAAGTCTTGTATCAGTTTCCTATACTCCTCCTCCTGTCCATTCCTGACACACCCCACTATGGCCGTGTCATCAGCGAGTGTCATAGAGCAGTGAGTTGGGATTTAGACATTAATTGGCACATGCATGGAACTTTAATATATTATTAAATTACCGTATTGACTTTCAGAAAGATTAGTATTAGATGACAAGATTTTTAATATTATTTTTATTGCTCTCAATGTTCTATCTCAGATCATACACCTCCTGTCTTGCTTTAATCTCTGCTGCTATATAAAGATGAATTTCCACATCCTTGGCCTTGTTCTCTCACATGTTTTTGCTACCTCTATTGTCTCATTCACAGAGAGATCCATTCATGATCACTTTCTTATGGAGCTCTCTACCCATTTATCCCTTTCCCCCTCCAATAGCTTCAAGATGAATGAGGTATTTTACAAGAGCACTTTCAGGATCTCAACTATTTAGATTTTGGCTGTACAACGACCCATGTTAGCCTTGGGTTCTTTAGTGTCAAAATGACCTCCCATTGGTCAAATTGCAAAGGTTAATTTGCGGAGAGCAAGATGGAGGAGAGATTATTAAGGAGTCAGGCCCAGTCAGTATCCACTGGATGCCTCTTGAGTGAGGGATATGTTAAGGAGAGCAGTAAAATTGAGAGAAAGCTAATGAATGGCTAATGAATAAGAGGGGATCAAAGGCAAACGTTTGCCCAGCTCACTATCTGCAGAAATGTTATGATAAGTGGAGAATATAAGAAATAGGAGTAGGCCATTTACCTCCTTATGCCTGTTCTGTCATTTGATGAGATCATAGCTTGGATATGGATCTGGGGTTAATGTTTCTAGTTAACTTTTAGAATCAACATCCTTATTTTCAAATACCTCCACAGCCTTGCCTTTTTCAAACTCTGTAATAACCCCAAACATTGTAATCCTCCCAAATTTCCTGTTCTTCAAAATCTTCTGTTTTGAATAATAAGCCCTAAAAATATTCAGCAGGCTAGACAATATTTAGTAATGTTTCAGGTCAATGGCTGAAGAACCCAGGTTATTTAAAACCTGAATAAATTTTATTTCCTTTCTCACTCTGCAACAAACTGGTTGCATTTCTCCTATTTCTAGCCTCTTTAATGGGAGCAGGTCAGCTGCAGTGAAAAGTTTTTGCTTCACTTGTGGTAGCTGGATATTGTTGGATAAAAATCGTTGATAGAAATATCTAGTTTACAGGAATATATTTGTGCAAATTTGCCCAATGAATATCGCTGGTAATTTTTAACTTGCTTCTTGCAATGTGGACGATGCTGATGACACTAATACTATTTTTTATAGTAGGTCCCTAAGTGTTTTTACCATGAGAATCTTCCTAACTACCGGAGTCTATAGTGGCATGCACAAGTTTGTGCACCCCTGGTCAAAATTTCTGTTACTGTGAATAGCTAAGCCAGTAAAAGATGATCTGATTTCCAAAAGGCATAAAGTTAAAGATGACACATTTCTTTAATATTTCAAGTAAGATTACATTTTTATTTCCATCTTTTACAGTTTCAAAATAACAAAAAAGGAAAAGGGCCCGAAGCAGAAGTTTGGGCACCCTGCATGGTCAGTACTTAGTAACACCCCCTTTGGCAAGTATCACAGCTTGTAAACGCTTTTTGTAACCAGCTAAGAGTCTTTCAATTCTTGTTTGGGGGATTTTTGCCCATTCTTCCTTACAAAAGGCTTTTAGTTCTTTTTAGTTCTTGCATGCACTGATCTTTTGAGGTCTATCCACAGATTCTCAATGATGTTTAGGTTGGGGAACTGTGAGGGCCATGGCAAAACCTTCAGCTTGCGCCTCTTGAGGTAGTTCACTGTGGATTTTGAGGTGCGTTTAGGATCATTATCCTGTTGTAGAAGCCATCCTCTTTTCATCTTTGGCTTTTTTACAGACAGTGTGATGTTTGCTTCCAGAATTAGCTGGTATTTAATTGAATTCATTCTTCCCTCTTCCAGTGAAATGTTCCCCGTGCCACTGGCTGCAACACAAGCCCAAAGCATGATCGATCCGTCCCCATACTTAACAGTCGGTGAGGTGTTCTTTTCATGAAATTCTGCACCCTTTTATCTCCAAACATACCTTTTCTCATTGTGGCCAAAAAGTTCTATTTTAACTTCATCGGTCCAAGGGCTTGTTTCCAAAATGCATCAGGCTTGTTTAGATTTTAACTGATGAAGTTAAAATAGAACTTTTTGGTCGCAATGACCCCGATGAGGTACCTACTCTCCTTGTCACCACTCCAAGCCCTCTGCCAACATCAAGAGTGCTGACTTGTTATAGGGATTGAAACATCAAGTCCTATTAGCTTTATTTTACTTACATGCAGGGTGCCCAAACTTTTGCTTTGGGATCTTTTCCTTTTTTGTTATTTTGAAACTGTAAAAGATGGAAATAAAAAAGTAATCTTGTTTAAAATATTAAAGAAATGTCTCATCTTTAACCTTATGCCTTTTGGAAATCAGGTCATCTTTTACTCGCCTAGCTAACCACAGTAACTGAAATTTTGACAGGGGGTGCCCAAACTTTTCCATGTCACTGTATGTACTTCTACAGTGAGTCAGAAAAGGAATTTCAGTATTGTCCCAGTACTGTAAAATGATTAGTGATATATTTTAGAGTCTCGACTTGGAAGGGAACTGAAATGTGGTGGTGCTCCTGCTACCCTTGTTCTTTTTGCTGGATGTTTGGGAGGGGCACCACAGTCTTTCAGCTGTGGAGGGAGTAAATTTTTAGCATGTTCCTTATGCAGGCTGCTTTGACCTGAATTGAGTGGTGGTTCTTGATTTTTAAGCCATGGAGGTACTGTCTGAAGGCTCTTTAAAATTACCTCTCCCCAAAGCAACTAGCAAGTAGGGCTTCTTGAGGCAGTGAACACTTGACGATTGGTACAACGATGTTAAATTCAGCTCACGGTACATTGACGGAAATTATACTGCTTCCTGATCTGTGGCTTGTGAAGAGATTGCGAGGAGAGACAGGAGGTGAGACATTGGCCACAGAATATGCAATATATTTCCATCCATGCTGCATCCACAAAGCAAACAGCATTATGAAGGACCCCAAGCACCTCTCATACAATCTCTTCTCCCTCCTGCCGTCTGGGAAAAGCACTGAAGCATTCGGGCTCTCATGACCAGACTATGAAACAGTTTCTTCCCCCAAGCTATCAGACTCCTCAATACCCAGAGCCTGGACTGACACTTTGCCCTATTGTCCTGTTTATTATTTATTGTAATGCCTGCACTGTTTTGTGCACTTTATGCAGTCCTGGGTAGGTCTGTAGTCTAGTGTAGTTGTTGTGTGTTATTTTTTCTATGTGTTGTTTTTTACATACCGTAGTTTAGTCTAGTTTTTGTGCTGTGTCATGTAACACCATGGTCCTGAAAAACGTTGTCTCATTTTTACTATGTACTGTACCAGCAGTTATGGTCGAAATGACAATAAAAGTGACTTGACTTTTGTAACCGGGGTATTCAGGACTTCAGTCAGGTTTCTGGTTGATGGAAACTGCTGAATGTTTCCTCCTTGCATATGGGCATACCTGGGCAATGTTGTTTATATGTCAATGTTGTGACTACACTCTATAAGCTTGGTTATATGTTCAAATAGTAACATAGTGGTTAGCACAATCACTTGACAACACCAGAGATCACTAATTGAGGTTAGATTCTTGCTGCTGTCAGTAAGGACTTTGTACATTCTCCCTGTGACTGCATGGATTTCCTCTGGGTGCTCACGTTCCAAAGATACAAGGTTAGGTTTATTGAGCTGAGGCCATGCTATGTTGGTGTCGGAAGCATGGTAACATATACAGGCTGCCTAGCACATTAATGACTCGTATTACACATTTCACTCTACATTTCAATGTACGTCTGACTAATGAAGCTAATTTAATCTTCAGTACCTTAGTCAGAATGTTTTCATGGCACATAGAATTTTCTGTATCCATGGGGAAAATCAAATTGGCTGATGTCTGGCCTCTGTGAGGTAGGGATTTCTGGAGGGAAGCAGGCTGCAAAATCTGCTTAGCACTTCTGGCAGTGACTTCTAGGTTCCAAGAGAGTACGCCCATAAGGCTTGCTCTTTATATGAGGATAATCAAAGGCTTTTCCTAATGGCAGATGCCCGTTTCAGGGATATAATAAGTTGTATTGACACCACTTCATTTACCCATGCTTGCAACAACCAGTGCTGGATGACCTTGATTTTTGCAAGCCTGTGATGTAAACACACCATAAAATTTGTGTGGCTCCTGCAGATTTTCCAATGCATTCTGTTAAGGGAAACTATTCAGTACTGTACTCTGATACTTGGTGAGGCAAAAGAGAAATGAATCAAGAGTTATGGTTGTTTGCAAGAAAGGATTAGTTGCACTCTGTAAACTGAAGTAATGACACTGCTTTTGGCTTTAATAACTACAATTTGCTTCTGATATGAAATATCTATAAACACAATTTAGATTAGTATGTGCAAATAATGAATGAGTTTGTTAACATGCCAATAAGATAGATGTGACATTTACAGTGGGCTACATCTGTGCCAATTCTCAGACTGCTTTCCATAATGACAAGGTTCAAATAAAATGCCTTGGCTGTGAAAATTATACCGCTGCAAAACATGGTGGTGGGGGCTAAGATCAAGTCAGTGCACTCTAGTGTCTGCTAGAAAGCTTTACCTTTTGTGGCATTATACAGAACAGAAACAGGCTCTTCACCCACATTGGCTATCAGGAAGGAAAGGTTAGATTTATCTTAGAGTGGGTTAAAAGGTCAGCACAACATCTGGGCCAAAGTCCTTATGTTTCTTAGTATACTATGTTCAGCATGTTCTAAACCTACATGGTCACTAGGAAAATGTGCAAACTCCACACAGACAGCATGAGAAGTCAGGATTGAATTGTGTCATTGGAACTAGTGAGGCAGCTGTTCTACTAGTTGTGTTACCGTGCTGTCCCAAAGCTTTGTTACTTTTTAGCTCCCTCTGGATAGGCCTTAAGTTCTTGTGGCTTTACCAGAATTGGCAGGCACGTTTGCCAGATAAGTTGTCAGTTAGTTCCCAGGGATGGAGTTAGTAGTGAATGTAGAGAAGCACATCTGACTAGATATGGTCCATTATACAGCAGCAGAGGTAGGAGCATAGGTTGTCAGTAAATCCTTGAACCTGGTGGTGTGAATCCTGAAGCTCCTGTATCTTTTACCTGATGGCAGTAGTGACTAGAGAGCATGCCCTGGATGGTGGGGTCATGATAATGAGTGCTGCTGTGTTGCTACAGCATTTGATGTGGATGTGCTAAATGTTGGGGAGAGCTTTACCTGTGATGGACTGGGCTGTATCCACTACTTTTTGTAGGATTTTCTCCTCAAGGGCATTGGTGTTTCCATACCAGGCTGTGATGCAGCCATTCCATATACTCTCCACTGCACATCTTAGTAAGTTTGTCAAAGTTTCAGATGTCATGCCGAATCTCTAAGAACTCCTAAGGAAGTAGAGGCACTGCCGTGCTTTCTTCGTAATTGCACTCACATGCTGGGCTTCGAAAATAATAACGTTTGTGGTCTTCTGCTGATGTAGCCCATCCACTTCAAGGGTTGATGTTTTGTGTGTTCAGAGATGCTCTTCTGCACGCAGTGTTGTAACACGTGGTTATTTGAGTCATTGTTGCCTTCCTGTCAGCTTGAACCAGTCTGGCCCATTCTCATCTGACCTCTCTCATTTAATGAGGCGTTTTCACCCACATCACTGCTGCTCATTGTTTTTTTTTGGATTTTTTTTTACACCATTCTCTGTTAATTCTAGAAAGTGTTGTATGTGCAAATTCCAAGAGATCAGCAGTTCCTAAGATACTGAAACCACCCCATCTGGCACCAACAATCATTCCAGGGTCAAAATCACTTAAATCACATTTTGTCCCCATTCTGATGTTTGATCTGAACAACAGTGGATCTCTTGACCATGACTGCATGCTTTATGCATTAAGTTGCTGCCACATGATTGGCTGATTTTATATTTGCATTAAAGTGCAGGTATACAGGTGTACCTAAGAAAATGGCCACTGAATGTAGGGCCAATCTTTCTCCTTCTCCAAGCTTCCTGTCATTTCTAAATGTCAGATACTCTCAATATTCAGAACCTAATTGACGTCATCCTGCAAGCAAGTCTCTGTAATTGCTACCAAACTATATTTATTATTATGTACACTATAGTTTCAAATGGTGTGTGCATTTAAAGAGTCCTTTCTTTGATTCTTTTGATTTTTTTTCTGTAACCTCTATCTTAACTTTATAACCATATGACCATATAACAATTACAGCACGGAAATAGGCCATCTTAGCCCTTCTAGACCATGCCGAATGCTTACTCTCACCTAGTCCCGCTGGCCCACACTCAGCCCATAACCCTCCATTCCTTTCCTGTCCATATACCTATCCAATTTTACTTTAAATGACAATACCGAACCCGCCTCTACCACTTCTACTGGAAGCTCGTTCCACAGAGCTACTACTCTCTGAGTAAAGAAATTCCCCCTCATGTTACCTTTAAACTTTTGCCCCCTAACTCTCAACTCATGTGCTCTTGTTTGAATCTCCCCTACTCTCAATCTTGCTCACACTCACACTCTCAAGCTTGCGCACACTCTCTTTGAGACTGTACTCTCAAAACTTTAGTTTTGCTTGAGGATTTGTACTCTCTATCTCTTTCTGGCATAAGTAGTTGGAGTCATTTTCTAACACCATGTCTCACTAGCCATGCCACCAGCCTCAGCAACTGTTCAAAACAGAACAACCCCATCATTCAATCTCCATGCATCTCCACCAGTTAAATTCATCCATAATATGCAAGGTGATAACAGGCATAGATCAAGGGGATAGCCAGAGACATTTTCCCAGGGTGAAATGGCTAACACAAGGGGCCATAATTTTAAGGTGATTGCAGGAAAGTATACTGATGTTGTTGGTAGGTTTTTTAAACAGAGAGTGGTGGGAACATGTAACACGTTGCCACGGGTGGTGGTAAATGCAGATGAAACAGTGAAAATGGAGGGCTATGTGGGAGGCAAGGGTTAGATTGATGTTGGATTAGATGAAAAGTTCAGTACAACATCATGGGCCAAAGGGTTTAGACTGAGCTACAATGTTCTACATTCTGTGCCTCACCCCACCTTCAGCTTCATTATAAGACTCTCAGTCACGCCTCATTGGCTGCATACATGTGATCTGTAGTCATGGAGAAGGGCGACACAGTGCTGCCTCACGGTGCCAGAGACACTGGGTTCAATCCAGACCTCACGGGTTGTCTGTGCGGAGCTTGCTCACTCTCCCTGAGACCGTGATCTTTCCTCTAGGTCATATATGTCAAACTCAAGGCCCGCGGTGGAATTATCTTTGGCCCGCGAGATAATATCTAATTACTATTAAAGCTGGCCCCAGTAATCGAAGTGCCTATGGCGTATGATATGGCTAATGCTGAGTTTATTCAGGTACCAGGTTTTCAGGGTTTTTAGTGTTTATTCGGCAGTCTTCTTCATGAGAAACGGAATTTGTAAAGTGAAACACTTTGTAGTTATAGCACAGACTGAGACACATGAGAGCAGGCTGAAAAAACGGAGGCAACGAAAGCTGCGTTCGCACGCGTCCGACTGATCCGGCCCGCATGAAGCTGCATTTTGCTCAATCCGGCCCGTGACCTAAAATGAGTTTGACAGGTTCTCCGGTTTCTTCCCACATCTCAAAGACGTACACTTTGGCAGGTTAATTAAACTCTGTAAGTTGTCTCTAACATGTGAATAAATGGCAGAGTCTGTGGGAAGATGATAAGAATGTTAGGAGAATAAAAATGTGATTAATGTAGAAAGTACATAGAACATACAGCACAGGAGCAGGCACTACAGCACAGGAGCAGGCGCTGCAGCCCATGTTATTGTGCCAAGCTAATTAAGTAATGACACACAACTACACTAACGCTTTCCTCCTGCACATGGTCCATAGCTCTCCAATCTCTGCAGATTCATGTGCCTCGTGAACACCCCTATTGTATTTGCTGAAAGGAAAGTCCAGATCAGAAGATCTATAAATAAAAGATACAACTGATCATGAGCAGTGTACTTCATCATTTACAGTATATTGATCCAAAATGAGCAGTGAACTCCTTCATAACTGAGTTCAATCCCGTTGTATTATTTATACAAGTATGTATATTTCTAATCTTATATCACAAATGCTGAAGTAGCATTAGACTGAACATAAGAACAGTAAAAAAAATGTATTGATTTAAGAAGGGGATGATCTAGGAAGACTGAACCAGCTTGTTGAAAATAAATGAGGAACCACCAGTGGATGTTAGAATCAGATAGGGAGGATTTTGCTAAAAGCCTCTTTCCATGAACAGTACCTTCAGTCTTAAACATTATTCCAAAATACAACGTTTATTGAAAAGAGATATTCTACAGGTATCCTCAAAGAGCACCAACTCGGTTATTGCAGCTATCTCTGATTAGAAAAAAAAATCAGCATATGAGATTTATTTGTATAAAGGTGTCACTGATAGCAGCAAGAGATGAATGGAGTTCCTCACTTGTCTTTATGACCTCCCTAGTGAACAGCAATAACATTTTTCTTGCTCTCCTCTTACTGAGCTTTGAATGCTGTTACTACATTGGATGTGTGTGTGTGAGAGAGACAGAGGGAGAGAAAGAAAGAAAGAAAGAAAGAAAGAAAGAAAGAAAGAAAGAAAGAAAGAAAGAATGAAAAGATTATATGGAGTTCCTCCAGCAGTTTATTTTTTGCTGTAGGTTCCAACATCTCTGGTTTCCTTGCCTACATGATAATGCAGTTGATTTTGACTCAGATGACAAGTGTAGGAATCAACGTTCCTTTGATAATTTAATGATCTAAAGTATTATGGAAAGAAGGAAATGAAAAAGATAATCCACAAAAAAATTACCAAGCAACAGTAAAATGTACCCTAAAATATTGTATAGATACTTATTAAGAATCAATGGGAAACCATCATTATAAACAAGAAATGGATTTTTTTCTGAGTATCAAGATTGAATTATTTGACTCAAGTAGAGTAGAAACTACAGTAGAAGTTAAGTATCTGGATTTCTTGAATGTATTTGACAAAATGCCTGAAAAGAAAGAAAGAACATAGCAGCTTTGGAATTGAGTGAAGATTTGGTACCGGCTCAGTGGCAGGAAGCAACGAATGGTAGTGGATAATTGTTTTTCATTATTAGGCAATGTTCTCCCAGGCTCAACTCTGGGTTATGCCCATGCCTATCCTGGTAATTCTTCCTCTGTTTGAGGGAATATCTGTCCCAAAGTGGCTCTACTTTATGAGATACTGTACCTCTAAGCGAGGAAATCGCAAAGTGAAAGTCAAACTTCTCACAGGACTTTCCAGCACTTCTTTTCCTTTCATTTCATATGTGTTTTAATTATATAACCTCCAAACAGATTCGCTGTAACAGATCAAGCAATATGTTCTCACAGTCTGCATACAACTTTATTTTTAACTGTATCGTTATAATTTGCTGACAGATCTGTGAATTTTCAGTATCTCCTTCTCAGTGCTGAAAAAATATCTCAACAATTTTGCAGCTCCCAGTCTGTATGTCAGCTCACGCCAAATAAATTCAGTCACAGCAATCTCAGTAAATATAAACTTTTTTGTTTAGGCTGTTGGTAGGCAAAGGGATGTCTGACAAATTGGAGATTTTTAAAAGTAAGATCAGGAAAATTCCGGGTGAGTATATTTTTATTAGAGTGAAGTGAATGGCTGGCAGTGTTGGGGAACCCTAACTGATAGGGATATTGAGGTTCACAGCAGCAAAAAAAAGAAGATAGCATGTATCTTATTTAGATAGCTGGGATCAAGCAAATATTTTGAGGAGTATAAACAATGTAGGCATATATTTAAAAGGGAAATTGTGGAAAAAGAAAGGATATGAGAATATCCCTGATGGATGAGGCAAAGCAGAATCATAAAAGACTCTGTGATTATATAAGTATACTTATAATAAAAGGGTGATTAGGTAGGGAACAGATTACATTAAAGATCAGTATGGTCATCTATCTGTGGAGAAGGAAAAATGATTTTAAATCTCCACTGCCTTATGGCCATGGAAAAGGCTTCGGGAGTAAACCCCGAGGAAGAAATCCGGAGCTGTGGTCCCTAAGGCAGTTTGATGTTGTTTACAACATCACTCTGGCAAGCTCTGTGATGACACTGGTGCCAAGCTGTATCGGCGCTTGCCCTTCCTTTGGATACATCAGTGACGTGGAGAGTGGGAATCCGCTGCATGGGCAACAGCTGGTTCTTCAAATCTTCCTGCTCAGGCTTGCACCCTGGAGAGGACACAGTCCACCAGAGGCACAAACCCATGATCCTCTGGGATCGACGGATGCCTACTACTACTTTGAGAGGTGAACAAGATCTTAAATGAATGCTTCTTGACTGCTTTACTGTGTAAAAGGTTATGGAAATTAGTGTGTTCATGGGAGGGTACAGTGTTGAACTTGGACTTACTGACTTAAAATCAAAATCAAATCAAATCAAATCAAGTTTAATTTTCACTCAACCATAGATGAAGACTGATGAATGAAATAGGGTTGTTCTGGGGCCGAGGTGCAAGACATAAACAGCACATTCAAAATAGCGAGCAAAAAATCTTACTGGTATTCAAGCAAAAAATCACATATATAGCCCAGGACCCTGAATGACATGTCCTACAAATTGATGGTACAGTTCCTGGCAATATGGCCTGTCATTCCACTGAACGAACATTGGAAGGCAGCACTGACAGGCGAGGCCAGCCTCCAACTGAGCACGGATGCCAGCCACGCTATGCCACCTCTGGTGCCTCTTCTCCTGGACTGTAGCAGCAGGCAAGTCCACAGCTTGTGGCCTAGTCCTCACTATAACTGAGGCTATGCAGCTTCCCTGCCGCCTGTCTGATGCACCATCAATAACTCACGCTGAGACTTAGGAAGTGAGATATCGGCTTTTATTGACTGAAGAACAACACTACATCCTGGGAAAATGAGGGAGAGCAGCAGACCACAGTCGCCTTTATACAGGGGTCTGTGGGAGGAGCCACAGGAGCAGTCAGCAGGGTCTGTGGGAGGAGCCACAGGAGCAGTCAGACAGGTATATCTAGTTCACCACACTGTCGCATCAGCAAACAAGGAAAACAGACCTGCGGCATCTTACATTATCGATGCCCAAAAGGGTCTTGTGATTGCAAGAGAAATGTCCAAGACAATCACCCGTGGTTACACTGCACACTCTCTGCGCGCGACAACTCCGATGCCTTCGAGTAGCAGGCAGCAACATGGCCTGCACCCAGTCCAGCTTCTCTGATCAACAAGCAGTTCACTGATGGGGTACACCTGCAGTACCTGAAGTTGTTAGAGTCCAGAATTGCTATACGATCATAGAAATACATTTAACGCTGAAAAATAAAACACCATTGGGTGGTCCTCGAGTGGCCGCTGTGTCCAAACGTGCCAGCATCTTACCGAAAATAAAGATGAGAGTATGGATGTCGAGGTACATAGAGGTGGCTGAATTCCAAGAGCTGGCCAAATGAATCATGGGATACTGTGGGAAACAAGTGAAATTGCTAGTATTCTTGCACATATTTTTTGTACTTTTGTTAACCACGGGCAAGATAATACAAGACTAGAGGGCATTGAGTGTTGTGCCTTTAGTTATAGACGGTTACAAGGGAATTCCATACTCGTGTCATTCTCTAGCTGTGCAGTAGAGAGCATTTGAACAAGCTGCATCACCACTCAACACAGAAACTGCAGCGCAGTGGACAGGAAGACTCTACAGTGGGTAGTCAAAGCTGCCCAATCACTGGCACCAGCCTACCCGCCATCAACGACATGCATTCAGAAAGGTGCCGGAAAAGGACCAGTAACATCGTGAAGGATCCCACCCACCTTGTTCATGGACTGTTCGTCCCACTCCCATCAGGGAGGACGCTATGTAGCATTCATGCCAGGACTGCCAGACTCAAAACAGTCACTTCCCTAGCAGTAAGTCAGATCAACACCTCCACCACTACTTTATTATTTCCCGTCAGACACCTTATGCACAGCTTAGCATCCCTTTATGGAAAAAGAATCAATTATATAAGCTATCTTATGTATTTATATTTATTGTCTGCTTTTTATTATTATTGTGTTCTTTATCTTTTGTGTTTTTTGTTGCTGTATTAGGTCCAAGTAACAATTATTTTGTTTTTCTTACACTTGTGTATAGGAAGTGACATTGAACAATCCTCATTAAAACCATGAGGATAGATGGTCAGTGTCTTTTTCCCCACAGTTATTAAAAGTTGTCTTATTAAAGTGGAGGTTGACAGGTTCTTGATTAGTCAGGGCATCAAAGGTTATGGGGAAAAGGTCGGAGAATGGGATTGAGAGGGATAATAAATCAAGCGTAATGGAACGGCAGAGCAGTCTTGATGGGTTGGATGGCCTAATTCTGCTCCTACAGTGTATCTTTTCATCTTATTAAAGTTGTGGAGACTAAAGCAAAAGGCAGATTGTCAGCATTTCACACAGAAGGTAGTAGGTATCTGGTAGAAGTGGATATAAATGCAATCTTTAAAAGACATGCACTAGTTGTTCCAAAGGGCCTCTTTCTGTTCTCTATAATTCTATAACTCTATTATTTCTAGTTGATCTCATCTCATCATATCTCTCTTCTCAATAACAAAAATAGTAAAAATCCACTCCATGGTCTTGTTTGATCCCTGTTTCTGATAATGCAACCATATGAACTGTGCCTGCAGTTCACCAACTAAATGTAAAGGGCTGGGTTTTCCCAGACCCAGTTTGCAATGCAAACATCACTTCTTTTCCCTGCCCTCCCACACTGTCCTTTCCGAATCTGGAAAGACAAATATCATGACGGTGCATAACTAAGAGGCTGTTACTGCAGAACTGTGAGGCACAGGGCAGTGAGTAAGCATCAGGGAGCATATTCTGAGGCCCAGGGTTCAGAACACAGCCTTTAACTGTTCCTGAATCACAAAGGCTGTTATAAATGTCTCTGATAGAGATATTTACTAACTATTCAAGTATACTTAAACTCATAAAATATATTTAAATATATAAATAAATACCTTTGTTATTGCAGGATTTACTTTATAATTAAAACAAACTTGCTACTGATTACCTCCTTTTACACACAGTAATTCTGTTTGCCTTGGTTCTTATGTTCTTGTCCAGGCAAAACATTGGGTAGGTTTCTTATTGCAGCAGTGCCTGGAAGATACGAGCTGCAATGACAGAAATAATATTCCACCACTTGACTTTCAGGAGAGTCAGACTGGATGTTTTAAATGTCAGCCACATGGCAGGACTATGGGTCAACCTACTATGTTAAACCAAACTGTGTAATAGTTTCCAATTAAACATTAACTTTACAGGGTCATATTTTTATGATCTGATCCTTAAAAATACTAGGGATTATTAATAAATAATTTTATTTGAAATCAACAGTGATCAGTTTTAGCCCCAATTTCCTCAATGTATTTGGTAGAGAAAAGAATGTGACATTCTGAACACTATTGAATGGAGGTATTTTGCCCAGTTAAATGCCTTTGCAGTTATTCAACTACATTTACAATCTTGATGTGTCCCTAATACAGTAATTATGAATGCAACAGAAAGAAATCTAATTCAATAAATTTGTTTAATATAAGCTTAGAGCTTTCTTTCGAACAGGAACAGGTGAGCGGGCACCCTCGGAATGCCCAGACATGCTTTCAATTCAACTCAAGTCATTGAGGCTCATACACAAATACTCAAGAATGCAGGCAAATGAGACAGAGCTACTCCAGGGCCAAGGTACAAAACACAGAACCAACGGCTGCACACAGCACATAACACACATATATAAGATAGCAAGCACATGTAAGTTATCAGTAAAACGCAGCCATGCCAAAGAAGGGAGTCCAGATTGTGAGTCCACGAAGGCCACAGAAGTCTGCAGGCTTCTGCCAACTGAAAACCGGGGGGGCGCGGTTGGTAGAGGCAGCACTGACTCCAGCCTCGCTGTCACGCCATGCTGCCCCCGGTGGAGCGCACAGGCTGAGACACCTCTCTCCGGCGGGTGGCTGTAAACAGACTTGAAGCCTCATCCTCACTACGACCGAGGTCACGCTGCCCCCTGCCTTCCGCCAATAAAGAAGTGAATCGGACCTCCAGCATTCCACATTAACAATGTGCAAAGGGGTCTTGCGATCGCAAGAAAAGTGACTAAGGCAGTCACTCATTATTAGACTGCATGCCTCCTTTGCACACCAACTCCTCCGAAGCTCAGTCAACAGGTTGATCCACATCAAGTTCAGCTTCTCTGCCAACGAGCAACTCACTGATGGAGTACTTTAAGTTCTCAGTGTCCAGCAGGAACTTGTGATCATAAAAGTATGTTTAAAAAGAACAGTAGCACCCTTTGTTGACACCGTAGAAGCCACTGTGATCAAACACACGACCATCTTACTGTGCCTTCAATGAGTGCCCTCCTGTATAGAGCCAGGAGAAAGCTCAGAGGAAGTGATGAAAGATCACGCTCCTCAAATACGTTAGTTCCAGCCTCACTTTTCTCTTTGTTTGTTTAAGTTCTCTCATTTGTCTGTACATTTCCCAGTAAGATGGTACTGCACTCGGATACAGCGGCCACTCTGGGTCTATTCAAAGGTGTATTTGTCTGTCTTCTATGTCTTTTTATGGTCATAAGTAAGTGCTGAATACCAAAAATATTAAGTACTTTATGACTATCCAATCAGTGAGTTGCTAAATAACAATGGATCTGAACTGATTGCGTACTATTGCTGTGTCGTTACCTAGACTTGTCATGTACCATTTTGCGAGGATGGTGTATAGCCCAAAAAAAGGTGTTATCATGATTGCAAGACCCTGTTAGACATTGGTAGCATAGAATATGGCAAGTCCGGTTCCCTGGTTCACTGGTAAGACCGATGGTGGGGGAGCTGCATTGCCTTGGTTGTGGCAAAGACTAGGCCCAAGGTGTAGGCTTTCCTGTGGCAGTCAATCAGGAGAGCAGACGCTAAGGCGTTGTGAGAGAGACTCTGTCGGGTGCACTGGAATCTGTACTTGGGTTGGGGGTTGGCCCTCTTGACAGTGATGGTCTTCGGTGGAAGAACAAGCTGGACTTGGAAAACTTACCATCAATTCTACAGTGATGCCACTCAGGGACTTGGGCTATATTAATTGCTTTTCTTTGTAATCATCACCATGTGTGCCATCTGTGCTATTTGTGTTATGTGCTACGTGCCATGTCTGCTGCCCTCACTGTGTATGTGTACAAAACTAGGTAGGGAGTTAAACACCTTGTCAAAAATCACCTGAGCTGGAAGTTTTCTTCAGTATTTTTAGTGAGATAAAGTTGTGAAACAGCAGAACGCTAAGTAACATACAATACAGAATCTTTGTGTGTCTGAATATATTATCACAATCAATGTCAACCAAAGGAATGCACACATGCACATTCCGTAACCATGTTGTGTAGACTTGAGTGAACTCCTGGCACAATGATATCTTAATAGCGATAGATGATAAACATAATACTTCCTTCAAACACGTCTACTAAATACTTACCAATATTAACAAGAATTTAAGGTTCACAGGTTTAAGGGCAAGTAATGATAGATGTCTTTCCACCATGTGCTTTAAAATAAAATCCAAATTACCCACGCAGGAAATGATGTAAAAAAATAGCTTACATACAGGAACTGATATTCATACAAAATAAACTGTATGCAGAGCAAACAGCACCTCTACAGGCCAGAATACAGTCTTTGTGCCAAGGATTGGCGCCAAAAAGTTTCCAGGGCACAGCCTGGGCGGGTCATATGGGACACCAGCAGTTGCCCCTCTCCACACCACTGCTGTTGTCCAAGGGAAGGGCAAGGGCCGATACAGCTTGGCACCGGTGTCGTCGCAGAGCAATGTGTGGTTAAGTGCCTTGTTCAAGGACACAACACGCTGCCTTAGCTGAGGCTCGAACTAGCAACCTTCAAATCACTAGACCAATGCCTTAACCACTTGGCCACGTGCCAACACTCCATTCTCCATTGTTAGTATCAAATAAACCAAGGTCACATTGACACACTTTTAAATTATCCATCCATCCGTTGCAGCCTGGCTGTGATTAGAATCTTGTGATATGAAAATCAGGTGCAAATATTGATATTTCTGGTATGGTTTGCTACTAATTCTAGGTATTTTAACCCATTTTAAGACATGTTTTTGCCATACTATTTTTATCCATATAACATTGCAGTTCTATGTGCAACTATCCTCTTCCCTATGCCAGTAATTAATCAGCACCAAATACTCCTCTTTCCACATTTTCTGGCTTTATGAGGCCACCTCAAAGAGTGGCTCAATTAAGAATACTTCAGTGTGCAATAACTTCAAAACAAATAAAATTTAAGACAATTAAATCATTTTGTGTTTGGCTCTGTTACAGGATAGATCTCAAAGCTGGGAATAATTTTGAAGGAATTTTAAACACCTGCAACAAACGTTTCTCCATTATTACACTAGGAATGTTAACCAATTAACATACGCAAGTTTATAACACTGATCAAAACAAGCAATCCTTTCTATCCTTTTGTATGTACCCTCCTGGTGCTTTGGGTATTAATATCTGAATTTAGGAGATTGAGTTTCAAAACTGGAAAGTGTGGAATAGACAATCAATTACTGGGGAAGGAAAAAGGGTATTTGCAATTGAGCAGTGTTGAATAGACAGGATTTGCATGATAAAGTAGAGATGCTCCTCAAAAATAATTTTACATTTAGCTTGTTCTTAGAGGAGATTTGGAACGGGGACAGAATCAATGTTCACTATGATCTTTAATAATACAGCACCAGGCATAAAGGAGAGCTCAATGTTAAAGAGAGCAAAGTAATTACAATGTAATCTATGGGTCGATGTGACGGGTAATCATCCTTCCTGGCTGAAAACTATGGGACTGGAGGGGAACAAAAATTCCTTGTACAGTTAGTAGAATGTACTACAGTTAACAAAACGACCAAGAATGTGGAGAAGCTAACAGAGAAACAGAGAATAAATGGTCATTGAGTGTTCATATATGCTATTACATTTGCTCTTAATACTATAAATTGTTCTTTTGGAGGATATAGAAGCCAGCAACTAAAATCGAAGAGATTTTTGACCAAAACAATCAAAAGAGTAAACAGGAAACCGGAACCTTAATGTTGAAGAATAAATGGGAGATATTTTCAAGGTTAAAAAGCATATTTAAATGATGACCATGAATGTTTTGGCTTCCATTTGTATTCATTGTCAGAGGTGGAGCAATGTAGGGAGTTTTAACTACAACATCCTCCTCCCATCTTCTTATAACCAGTTGACATGACATTAGAGGATCCTTGCCAACCCTGTCATCATACTTTGAACTCCAAGTTTAACCAGTAAGTCACTGTGGTCCCAATTTGGACTTCAGATTTTGCATGCTGTCATTTCCCACGTCTAAGATGAATCATCAATTCAACCTGCAATCAGTTAAACCTTGCTTTCTAGTTGATCCACAGATCACACTCACGCCACGCTGGTGTGGTGCCTGCCTACCCTACACATGAGCCACATTCACATCACCCTTACATGCCCAGCAAATGATCTTGCACATCCAGAACATGGCCAGCACTCACCCAGCATTTGTACCATGAGCACATGATGCTTGCACTCTTAGCGCTGGTCCCACGCTCTCCTGACTGCTGCCCACCAAGCACGTGCCTCTCCCTGTACATCCAACACTTGACCTATCCTCATTTTAAGGTTCATCCCACACTGATTGTACTCCAGCCACTCAACTCTCATCCCACACTCCTTTTACTCTTGACCGCCATCATACTGTACGCCCCAGATTTGTTCTTCTCCCGCTCATCCAGCAGTCGTATCACATTCACGTGACTTTTACGTACTCAACATTCATTTTACACTTATCCATTTCCTTCACTCTGGACACTTGTCCCATAGTTCCCTGACTCCAGCACTCCGAGCACCTGTTCTACATATACCTTCCCTTGTGCTCGCAAATCTCATCTCACACTTACCTGTCTTGCACATTGAATATTGAAAAGCCTGGACTGAGTAGACATGGAGAGGATGTTTCCAATGGTGGGAGCATCTAGGACCAAAGAGCATAGCCTCAGAATAGAAGGATGTCCAATAAGGGCAGAGATGAGGAGGAATTTCTTTAGCCAGACAGTGGTGCATCTGTGGAATTAATTGCCACAGACAACTGTGGAGGTCGTCTGTGGGGGTGAGAGGGGTAATAAATGATCGAATGGTGGAGCAGGCTTGATAGGCCAAATGATCTAATTCTGCTTCTATGTCTTATGGACTGGTGTTCTGATGTTATGTTCCCATCCATACCAGCTTCCAGGATTTAGATGCTCTAACTCTCTGGATATGGACAGCTGGCGCATCCAGGGAGGTCCCACTAATTGGTAATCATGTTTTGGGTGCTAAGAATTGAGTATTTAAGGAACATCCAAACTGAAGTTTGGTGCTTAATCGTAAGCCTTACTAGTGATTTTATCTAGCATTTGTTTTGTGCTCAGTTCTCGATCCAGAGTGATACCGTGTCTCGATCCTTGCTTTGGCTACTCCAGCATTTGGGTCCAAGCCATCCTTGACAAGGTCTCTTGTCACAGTCTGATAATTCTTGATTTCTTGACAACCCTTTGACAATAAATGTTTCTAACATGGTACTTTTGAGGTTGATAGGTGATCAAGTCATTAACTAACTGGAAATAATTGTCCATAAACCTCTGCCCTCAGAACACTATCACATGACCTTAGTTCTGAGTTCCACATGTTCACTTCCCTAAGGAACTCCTTAGCTTTGTCGTCCATTCTTCAGCTTCACGTTCATGACGATGTGAAACACAGAGCTGTAAGAGACAGGTTACGTTTTCAGTCAAGAGTAGAGATCTTGTGCACTCATGCTTGGAAGCTTTTGATCTTTAATACTCTGTCAATGCATTGTGAGTTGGAGGCAAGATGAAGAGAGGGAAACAGTGAGCAATAAGGAAGTAAATAGAACTAGAGAGGTAAAAAATGAGGCCCAGTTTGAGATGAATAGGTTTGGTCATCTTGTAAGAAGGGGAGTGAATAGTTTCTTCTTATGTGGCTAAACAACTTTTTCCCAGTAAAACAACACTGAAAGTCAGATGAAACTGAGAGCAATGTACATAACGTCTCTTGGGATCTAGTGTTGATCAAAGATCAAACAGACCTCACCCTTAAAAACAGTGTGCTAAACTTCATGCACTCTATTCACTGTCGGGCTGGAGAACCCAGTAAGCAGTTTTCTTGATGGTTGGGTGTTCCACCTGAAAAGTTATATTGAAATAAAGTTTTCATAAATTTTGGAGGAATGCAGGCAACAGAAGAAAAAACATTCAAAAACTATCAGTTAAGTCTGGAGTTGTTTTAAAACTGTAAAGTTAATATTAAAGAGACAGTAAATTGATAAAGGGCAGTGATACATAAAGGAGAAGTTGGACTGTTTTTTCCTCTTTCTATATCGTATGGAAGGCAATCAAAGTATGCTCAATAATTGAGGAATGTCAAGGAGTGTGGGATCTTTGGAGTCTGATGCAACGTGGTATTTTTCATAATTTATTTGATCATGTAGAGAGTGGGCAGAAAGGGATTGTCAAAACTCTATTCTTGCTTAATTTACTGTTCTTCCAGTTCTCAAATCCCTCTCCTTCCTTTTTACCTCCCTCTTGCGCATTCTCCTTGTCTCTGTTTCTTGCCTGCAATGTTGGAGATATACTACAGTGTTTATCAGATTTTATTTGGAACAGTAAAGACATCCCAAACATTGTTCCTCACTGCAACTGAGGTAAGAAAACAACCTTTAGGAAATGGGGCCTCCTGCTGGCATCTTTTCTGCCCTTTCTCTTGCCTTGTGCAGCTGGATCCTAGACTTCTATCAGATCGCCAACAGGTGTTAAGGATGGGCTCCCTTACCTCTGCCCCTCTGACCCTCAACACAGATGTCTGCCAGGGTTGTGTCCTGAGTCCCCTCCTCTACTCCCTTTACACCCACAACTGTACTACTACGCACAGCTGCAATCTTCTGCATAAATTTGCAAATGACATAACATTGATCGGCCTTAGTTCTAGCGGTGACGAGACAGCCTACAGAGGAGAGGCTGACACCCTGACACAGTGGTGTCAAGGTAACAACCTCTCCCTCAATGTCCAAAGGACAAAAGAGCTGATTGTGGATTACAGGAGGAACAGAGACAGGCTTGGCCCGATCAACATCAATGATCCTGCATTTGAGAGGGTGAGTAGTTTCAAATTCCTCAGTGTACACATCACCCAAGATCTCACTTGGACTGTACACACCGGCTATGTGGCAATAAAAGCACAGCAGCACCTCTTCCACCTCAGGTGACTGAAGAAGATAGGCATGAGCCCGCAGATCCTCAAATCTTCTACAGGGGCACCAATGTATCACCAACTGGTACGGGAACTGCACCAACCTTGATCACTGGGTGCTATAGAGGGTGGTACGGACAGCCCAGTGCATCCGTGGACATGAACTTCCCTCCACTGCGGACATTTACAGCAGCAGGTGCAGAAAGAAGCCTGGAAGATCATCGGGGACACGTCACCCTGACCATAAACTGTTTCAGCTGCTTCCGTCTGGCAAACTGTACTGCAGCATTAGAGCCAGGACCAACAGGCTACAGGACAGCTTCTTTCTACAAACCATTAGATTTTAAAATTCACATGTCTGTACATTACAATGGAGTCATAGCGCAAAGAATTTTACTCCCTCACATTGTGGGATGGACGTCAGATTTAAATAAATTCAATTCAATTCAATTCAATTCTCCCCTTTCTCCGCCTCCATCTTCAGGAAAGATCATTGCTAGACCTATTATTATTCTCCAGGTCATGTCAACTTCTCACAGGATGTTTTCTCAGGCTGCCAATGTCCAGAAGTAATATAGTTCACCACAAGCTTTGAGTCACTATCAATCACTTTTGTAACTAGTCAGAGTGAGCATCAGCCTGTGAACTATTCAGACTTTAGCTAAATATGGGAGACAAGTGCATCTGTAGCAAGAAAATCTGACCTCCTTAAAGTTTGTCTACGGTGCAGTGGGTTTAGTGGGAGTTTTGTGCCATTAATGTTGTGTTCGACTGCATTAATTTACGATGGTAGGCTGGAGAATGGAACTCACATGTGATAGCACTGAAGTAACATCTGGGTAATATACAAGTTGACATTATACTCTACTAGCCGAGCATTTAAGGAATGCACTTTACCAGGATCTAGATTAGATCCTGTTTTGCAAGAACAAACCACATTACCCAGATTCCAAAGCAGATCCCACGTGAAGATTGTGCAGGGCCCAGATGGCGTCCCGGGACGAGTTCTCCAGGCCTGTGCAAGCGAGCTAGCTGAAGTGTTTGCTGACATCTTCAACTGCTCCCTGCTTCAGTCTAAGATCCCCTCGTGTTTTAAGAAGGCAACAATAATCACGGTGTCGAAGAAAAGCAAGGTGGCATGCCTGAATGACTATTGACCTGTGGCTCTGACATCAATTGCTATGAAGTGCTTTGTGTGATTGGTTATGGAACACATTAACCGTAAACTACCGGTCGACCTCGACGCTTTGCAATTCGCCTACCGGAGCAACAGGTCAACAGCAGATGCCATCTCTCTGGCACTACATTCCTCCTTAGAACACCTGGAGAATAAAGATGCATATGTAAGGCTCCTTTTCATTAACTATAGCTCTGCCTTTAATACCATCATTCCAAATAAACTGATTCCTAAGCTCTGGAACCTGGGTCTTAGCACTGAGATCTGCAGCTGGATCTTCAACTTCCTCACAGACAGGACCCAGGCTGTAAAAATAGGGGACAAGCTCTCCTCTACAATCACTCTGAGCACCGGTGCCCCACAAGGCTGTGTACTCAGCCCCCTGCTGTACTCACTGTACACCCATGATTGTGTAGCCAAGTTTCCATCGAACTCAATATATAAGTTTGCTGATGACACCACAATTGTAGGCCGTATCTTGGGTAATGATGAGTCTGAGTACAGAGAGGAAATTAAGAACCTGGTGGCATGGTGTGAAGACAATAACCTATCCCTCAACGTCAGCAAGACGAAGGAATTGGTTGTTGACCTCAGAAGGAGTAGCGGACCGCATGACCCCATCTACATCAATGGTGCGCAGGTGGAACAGGTCAAAAGCTTTAAGTTCCTCAGGGTGAATATCACAAATGACCTAACTTGGTCTAACCAAGCAGAGTCTACTGCCAAGAAGGCCCACCAGCGCCTTTACTTCCTGAGAAAGCTGAAGAAATTTGGCCTGTCCCCTAAAACCTTCACTAATTTTTATAGATGCATAGAAAGCATTCTTCTAGGGTGCATCACAACCTGGTATGGAGGTTGTCCTGTCCAAGACCGGAAGAAGCTGCAGAAGATCCTGAACATAGCTCAGCACATCACACAAACCAATCTTCCATCCTTGGACTCACTTTACACTGCACGCTGTCAGAGCAGTGCTGCCAGGATAATCAAGGACACGACCCACCCAGCTAACACACTTTTTGCCCCTCTTCCCTCTGGGAGAAGGTTCAGGAGCTTGAGGATTCGTACAGCCACATTTGGGAACAGCTTCTTTCCAACTGTGATAAGACTGCTGAATGGATCCTGACCCGGATCTGGGCCGTACCTTCCAAATATCCGGACCTGACTTGCACTACCTTACTTTCCCTTTTCTATTTTATAATTATGATTTTTAATTTAACTTTTTATTATATTTACTTCGATTTGTACTTCAGGGAGTGCGAAGTGCAGAATCAAATATTGCTGTGATGATTGTACGCTTTAGAATCAATTGTTTGGTGACAATAAAGTTAAGTAAGTAAGAATCATTTGTGCATTAGGAGACTATGTAACACATAGGAATCTGGGTGTCACAGAACACAATCCCCTCTCCCTTCCCCTTTCAAAATCCTGCTCAATTGAAATATGTTTGGACAAACTGAAAGATCATGTGGAGTTGGTGTTCGAAATAATGGCCCATTTATTGAAAACTGATGTGCACCAGGAAACCAGGCAAAGCTGATCTACCTGAGCATGAGTTTGGTTCCGCTTTTACCTTCTCAGTTGACAAGATTAACAGTAAAACTTCATCTTGATAACCAAGTAATGGCTACAGGTAGACCTAAGTAACAGACTAGGTCCTGATTACAGAATAAAATGATTATCCACAACTCTAACAGCAAATTGAATTCTCTATTAAAGTATGACTGCATGCTAAAACACAATTAGTGAAGTTTCTGAAACATAGGACTTATTGTTGCTGCATTCCAAATCTCTTCTTTGAAGCTTTGTCTGCAGTTCCCTGTTACTTCATTCCATATCTCTGTTTACTAATTATTAGCCCTGACTATTCTTTCCCCTACAAAACATACACTAAGATGATACACAATGTAAATATTAAAATGATGGAAATGCATTTAGTGGAGGTATCTTTGACGTTAACCATGTAAATCTGTTAGCTGTCCTGTACAATGCTATCCAACAAATTTAAACAGCCTTACAAAGCCTTTTAGTGAGGTGCCCCAAAAATGACAAAATGCAGTAGAGGGCACTCTTGTGGTTGAGACAGATTATTGAGAAAATTCTCTGCATTGAACTACTGCAGCAGATACGGAAGTGCTTGATGCTGACACTGACATTACATTCAATAGCACAAACATCCTTTGTCTTGATGAGCAGAAAATTTATTCACAATGAAAAACGTTGCTGAAAATGAACTGAAGTAATTTGGTTTGAAACAAAGCTGCAATTATAATGCTGCATTCATTTGCATTATCACATATAAATGATAAAGAAAAGTGGTGTAACAGATATGTAAAATATTGCATACTTTGTCTTAATTATGAATTGTAAAGTTTAATTGAAGGTTTCAAAATGAATACTATTTATTTTGCATCACATGATGAAATTTCATTGTCTTATATCAGTCTGTAAATTCCAATCTCAGATAAAAACTGATTTAAACAAGATTCTTCTACTCTTGCTATGGTACATAATAACCATAGAAATTTTAATTTCTTAAATTCATCAATACAGATTGAGATGTGCTAGGAACATCTAAATCACAATATGCTGCAGTGACTTAGTCTAACAAGGTTTCCTATTTATGTCTGTATAATCATAAACAAACTATAGTGATAAATTAGTTTGAAGCTGTACAGCAGTGGTTCAATACTAACTGCCTCTTAATGACTTTCTTTTTATATCTGAATACTAATTTAAGTTTTTATTTTGAATAATCGCCTTGATATTTCAAATATGCAAAATTCTTTCTACTTTATCTTTCTAAACAAATCCCTGAAGATGGCTTTAGTTCGGTGTTAATTTAACCTAGATCAGGAAGGGAATAGCAGTTAATGCTAGCTGAAACCAATGTAAATTGGAATGAATGCTGCTAGAATATGCTTTTGGTCTTAGTCAGCTAAACATTATTAAAGCTGTGTGAAGGAGACTGAAGAAGAAAGGCAAAGAGGAGATTAAAAAAAAGGTTCAATCAAGTTAGTCCTGTAAAATCACAGGAAATTTCTATTATCATTTGAAATGTGAACTGACACCAAGAGAATGACTTCTTCAGTTGAACCTTCAAGTACTTTTACTCTTTTCAAATATTGGAATTAAGGATGATTGCTCGGAGCAGAACTACAAGTTAGAAATATGCAGGAATTTGAAAACCAAACATATGGGAGAGACTTTAGTTAAGGGACAGAACTGATAGACATATCTCGAAGCGTGAGACCCTGCAGCGGATACTGAGGTCAGCTGAGAAGATCATTGGGGCCTCTTCCTGCCATCACGGACATTTACACTACACGCTGCATCCGCAAAAGAAACAGCATTATGAAGGACCCCATGCACCCCTCATACAATCTCTTTTCCCTCCTGCCGTCTGGGAAAAGGCTCAGAAGAATTCGGGCTCTCACGACCAGACTATGTAACAGTTTCTTTCCCCAAGCTATCAGACTCCTCAATACCCGAAGCCTGGACTGACACCTTGCCCTACTGTCCTGTTTATCATTTATTGTAATGCCTGCACTGTTTTTGTGCACTTTACACAGTCCTGTGTAGGTCTGTAGTCTAGTGTAGCTTTCTCTGTGTTGTTTTTTTTTACGTAGTTCAGTCTAGTTTTTGTACTGTGTCATGTAACACCATGGTCCTGAAAAATGTTGTCTCATTTTTACTATGTACTGTACCAGCAGTTATGGTCAAAATGACAATAAAAGTGACTTGACTTGACTGTATGTATCAGTTCATTGACAGGAACGAGGACAACAATTAACCTTTTACTGGCATCAATGTCACTTAATTGAGCTAAGATAATGGAACAAAGTAATATGTTCTTGGTCCAAAATATCGACTGATTATTCCTCTCCATAGATGCTGCCTAAACTGTTGAGCTCCTCCAGGACTTTGTGTGTGTTACTTAGTTTTGATTTCAATAATATGATGTTGATCAGGTGATAGGAAATCCAATTTAATTTCCATTTCCTGGGAAGCACGTTTGGATTAAACTATGGGCTCAAAATGTATAAGCTGAACGTCACCTCACACACATAAAATAAAATAATCAGAAATGGTGCTTTTCAATGAAAATCATTTCTCAAAATGAATCAAGGAAAAAAACCCCAGATAAAATTAAATAAATACTGGAAGTTGGTAAAACAGAGGGAAAATCAAACAGTGGTGTGGAAGCAAATTATATTTTATTAAATTTAATTCATTCCAGGCTTAGCCAATACTTTCTTTATTTAGCTGTGTATGAAGTATATTCATTTCCTTTCTTAGTGAAATTAGCCTTGTGGTGAGCAGAGTTCCCTTGTTAGGTTGCTGTTCTGTTTTAAAGAGCCAAGCACAATGTGTCTCAGTCTTAGCAGAGGAGTTAGCTGATATGAACTCTTATATGATCTGGATCCACTGTAATTTGTCTACCGCTACAACTGGCCTGTAGCGACTGCAATTTCACTGGCTCTCTACTCGGTCTTGGACCACTTGGACAACAGCAATACCTACACCAATCTGCTGTTTTTCATTCAGCTCAGCATTTAAAACTACTATTCTCTCAGTACTAATCAAAACCTGGGCCTCTGTACCTCCCTCTGCAACCAGATCCTTGACACCCTCATTAGGAAACCACAGTCAGTGTAATTGGAAACAACATCTCCCTTTCACTGACTGTCAACAGAGGCACACCTCAAGGATGCATGCTCTACTCTCTCTACACTTAAGTCTGTGTGGCTAGGCACAGTTCAACCACTACCTATAAATTCACTGATGACTCAGCTGTTGTGGCAGAATTTGAGATGGTGACAAGCCTGTACAGGAATGAGATAGATCAGGTGGTTGAGTGTTGTTGCAACAACAACCTTGCTCTCAATGTGAGTAAGACCAAAGAATTGATTGTGGACTTTGGGAAGAGGAAGATGAGGGAACACATACCAGTAAAAATTGAGCGATCAGCAGAGGAAAGAGTGAATAGCTTCAAGTTTGGTCATCCACTTTGGAAAGAAAAATGAAAGAACAGTTTGTTACTTAAATAATAAAAAATTTCAGCATGCTGCTGTGCAGAGGGACCTGTGAGTGCTTGTGCATGAATCACAAAAAGTTGGTTTGCAGGTGCACAGTCTATCAAGAAGGCAAATGGAATGTTGGCCTTCATTGCTAGAGGGATTGAATTTAAGAGCAGAGAGTTTATGCTACAGGGTACTGGTGAGGCTGCACCTGGAGTACAGCGTGCAGTTCTGGTCTCCTTACTTCTTCAAGGATATACTGGCTTTGGAGGTGGTGCAGAGGAGGTTCACCAGGTTGATTCCAGAGATGAGGGGGTTAGACTATGAGGAGAGATTGAGTCGCCTGGGACTGTACTCACTGGAATTCAGAAGAATGAGAGGAGATCTTATAGAAACATATAAAATTATCAAAGGGATAGATAAGATAGAGGCAGGAAAGTTGTTTCCACTGGTAGGTGAGATTAGAACAAGGGGACATAGCCTCAAGATTCAGGGGAATAGATTTAGGACGGAGATGTGGAGGAACTACTTTTCCCAGAGAGTGTTGAATCTGTGGAATTCTCTGCCCAATGAAGCAGTGGAGGCTACCTCAGTAAGTATATTTAAGACAAGGTTGGATAGGTTTTTGCATAGTAGGGGAATTAAGAGTTATGGGGAAAAGGCAGGTAAGTGGAGATGAGTCCATGGCCAGATCTGCCATGATCTTATTGAATGGCGGAGCAGGCTTGACAGACCAGATGACCTACTCCTGCTCCTATTTCTTATGTTCTTAAGTTCTTGGGTGTGGTCATCTCTGAAGGTATATCCTAGGCTTAACATATTGATACAATTATGAAGGAAGTATGCCAGTGACTATATTTCAATAGGAGTTTGAGGAGATTTGGTATGTCACCAAAGACTCTGGTAAATTTCTATAGCTATATCAAGGAGGGCATTCTGACTGGTTGCAAAGCTGTCTGGTAGAGAGGTGGCAAAAGATGCAGAGGGCTGTAAATTCAGCCAGCTCCATCATGGGCATTAGGCTCCACATCATTGAGGACATTTTCAAAAGTGATACTTCACCCAAGAAGGTGGTATCCATCTTTAAGCACCCTCACCACACAGAACACACCCTCTTCTCATTACTACCATGAATAAAGAGGTGCAGGAGCCTGAAGACAGACATTCAATGTTGTAGGTACAGCTTCTTCCTTTTCGCCATCAGATTTCAGAACTGTCCATGAACTCATGAACACTACCTCGTTATTTTGATCTCCTTTTTCACTATTTATTGATTTTCAGCTATATTCTTATTCTAATATATAGTAATTTTTCATGTATTGCATTTTACTGCTGCCACAAATAACAAATTTCGTGACATATTTCAGTGGTAATAAACCTGATTCATTTCTAATGCTAGGTCCTCTTATATGCTAGCTATACTTTGGATCTGAATAGTCAAGTCAACTCCTACTGGAACAAGGAGGCAGAAATTATGAACTGAGCACAGGAAAATGAAAGTCAACCCCATTTCTATGTTGGCTATTTGTTCAGATACTCAGGTGAACATTGAATTCAAAGTTCTGTCCTGCATAGAAACCAAAGTTAGCAAAAGACTATTTGCATAGTCAAATGATTTCTGAACAACTATAATCAGACTGTATAAGTTAAGTCAAGTCAAGTCAAGTCACTTTTTATTGTCATTTCAACCATAACTGCTGGTACAGTACACAGTAAAAACAAGACAACATTTTTCAGGACCACGATGCTACATGAAACAATACAAAAACTACACTGAATTATGTAAAACAACACAAAAACTACACTAGATTACAGACCTGCCCAGGACTGCATAAAGTGCACAAAACAGTGCAGGCATTACAATAAATAATAAACAAGACAATAGGCACAGTAGAGGGCAGTAAGTTGGTGTCAGTCCAGACTCTGGGTATTGAGGAGTCCGATGGCTTGGGGGAAGAAACAGTTACACAGTCTGGTCGTGAGAGCCCGAATGCTTCGCTGCCTTTTCCCAGATGTCGGGAGGGAGAAGAGTTTGTATGAGGGGTGCGTGGAGTCCTTCATAATGCTGTTTGCTTTGCGGATGCAGATTGTGGTGTAAATGTCTGTAATGGCGGGAAGAGAGACCCCAATGATCAAGTTTGTACTTAAACTAAGATGAAAGGTTAGTTCAACAAATGATGTCAGTTCATAATTTTTAAAATCTTTCATTCAATATTTGACTGGCTCTAGCCCGCTCATAATTTCATTTTGTCTCTTCCGGTAACATTTACAAAGGATGTAACTGACAATGACAATAATGAATTATGCCTTGTTTTTTTTAAATAGTCTGGTTCTACTGAGCTTTTTGCTGGCACCTGCTTCTTGTTTTCAAATTGAGAGACAGTTTTCATTAGCTTACAAAGGCAAAGTGTTATGTCCAAGAAAGGATGTCAAAAGAGAAACACTGTGCTGAGCTCACAAAGGTTGTACAGGATGTTGAGCAGCAATACAGCATGAAGAATCTTGAGGGACAATGAGTAGTTTCTGCCAGACTGAGCAAAGGCAAGGACAATGTGAGTTGGCTCCACAAAGGAACCAAAATGATAAAGAAATAAGCCAAAGGGCCAAAAAAAAATTGGCAAGATAGGAAAGTCCTTCAAGGGAGTAGAGTATAAACTAATTTTGAAAATTGAAGGAGAGATGCAGGAAAACCAAGGAAAGAGAGTTTAAAGGAAATTAACGTTTATACAGGTTAAAAAATAAACTGCTGGAAGAACACATTAAGTCAATTGGCATCTGTAGATAGATGTGTACAGATGAAGAGTCTTAATCCAAAACATCAGCTGTCCATTTCCCTCCACAGATGCTACCTGATCTTTTAAGTTCCTCCTGCAATTAGATTTTAGCTCCAGTTTCCAGCATTTGCTATCTTTTGGGTCTCTCTTAAACAGATTAATCCGGGTTTCAAGGAATCAAAGTCATCAGAGAACCACATACAGGCAAAGTCTGGATAATGTAGTAGGAAAGTGAAAGAAATATATACCGGAGATTAAGAAGGGAACAAAAGCACCCTCAGTGGCCACTTTAATAGGTACACCTCCTCCCTAATGCAAATAACTAATCAGCCAATGATGTGGCAGCAACTCAATGCATGAAAGCATGCAGACATGGTCAGGAAGCTCAGTTGGTGTTCAGAATGGGGAAGAAATGTGATCTAAGTGATTTTATTCATGGAATAATTGTTGGTGCCAGATAGGGTCACTTGAGTATCTCAGAAACCATTTATCTGTTGGGATTTTCATGCACAGCCATCTCTAGAGTTTACAGAAAATGGTGTGAAAAACAAAAAAGAAACATCCTGTGAGTGGGAATTCTTTGGGCAAAAACACCTTGTTAATGATAGAGGTCAAAATGGTTACACTGGTTCAAACTGGCAAGAAGGTGACAGTAACTCAAATAACCATGCTTTACAAAGGTAGTGTATGGGGTGTCAGGGAGGGGTAGCACCTCTGGTGGGGGAACATGTCGCGTCCTTTTCAGGCGGTTTGTCCATCTTTGGTCCCCACCTGGCACTCAGCTCTCACCTGTGGCTCCCCATAGTTGTTCGCATGTGACAGCGGCCACACCCTGGGCAATGGCTTCAACAAGCCGGCTAAACCAGGTGAGGGTAGCCGACGGGTCTCAAACCCTTGGTGAGATAGGGAGTTGTCTATCCCAGCATGTGAAGACAGACTCCGGTGGATTGAGCAGACGAGACCAATGGAAGGTCCAATGGTCAAGAAGGCGGTCTCTGCAAGCATCATGGAACGCATAGAGTGCAACAAGACACAGAAGATATCCTGGTCATCCACTGCACCTAGTCCCAACTCCAGCCGTCTCTTGTCTTGCCACTGGATCCAGATGGGAATTGGGAAGAGAGAGTGAGGCTGACGCTGTGCAACTCTCCCTCACTTAAATCCAAATCAAGTGCTCGTCTCGACACCATCATCATCATCATAATGGTGTCGAGGTCTTCATTGACAACAATGAACAAACAACCAACAGAAGAACATGTGTGAACACACATGTTAAACCTTGAAATGGATGGGCTACACCAGCAGAAAACCATGAACGTATGTTCTGTGGTCTCTTTATTAGGTACAGGAAGTATTAGGTGCTACTTAATAAATTAGCCACATGAGTGTAATGCATAAGTATGGTATTATGGGAAGAAAAGCAAGACAGTTAGAGAGAAACAGAACAAACATGTGAAAGTAAAAATTAAACTGGCAATATGAGCTAAGAAATATTCAAGAATACAGCAAGAAGCAGAGATCATGAAAATGGCTTGAAATTATTTGCTCAATATATATAAAGAAACTCGTATGTGAAGTTGATAAACAGGAAGAAGACTAGGGTCTGGTTGAGCCAGCTCATCTACATTGAACTGAATCTGGGAAGCTTCTGCCAAGTTTTTACAATGCACAATATTAACTGCAACAAATGGCACCCAGTCTGTACTGCCTTTGTCTGTTATAAAAATATGACACTGAAAACTAAATCGTATGCATTCTTTCCCAAAACATGAATATTATTCACATCCATGGGCTAGTGCAATTTGGTTATTTATGCATCACCTGCTATGTTTCTGGTTTTATTGCCTACCACGGTACATTATGGGTGTCACGGTAGTGTAGCATTAGCACGTTGCTGTTACGGCTTGGGATATTCATAGATACAGCATGGAATAGGTCCTTCCAGTCCTTCAAGCTGGGAGAACGTACAAATTCCTTACAGGCAGCAGCAGGAATTGAACCCGGGTCGCTGCTACTGTAAAGAGTCATGCTAACCACTAATGCTACATTTCCAGTGCTGTAAGGAGTTTCTACGTCCTTCTCGTGGAAAGTATAGGCTTTCTCTGGGTCCTCCAGTTTTCTCCCATGAAGACACACCAGGTAGATTAATTGAACGTTGTGAATTGTCCCATGACTACCATTGGGTTAATTGAGTTTGTCGGGGTTTGCTGGGTTGGCATGGCTCAAAGGGCTGGAAGGGCTTACTCTGCGTTGTATCGCTAAATGAGTACAGTACAGAGTCACATGCTGTTTACCGGCCAGAGGTGTTAATAAAATGATAATATATGCAAATAACATACAGAAACCCATAAAAATGAAGGTGAGCATAATCTAACATTGAATACTGATTGTAATCATGAGTCATATAGAAAGGGTGTTTCCTGATGACAGATTGTAGAAATAGCATAGGAAAATAACCTTTATCGAGGCAGGGCAGGTTTATTTGTTGCACAGATCAACCAGCATTATTGGCTAAAATGAAATCTCCCCCAAATCTTATACGGGTTAGCCTGACCAGGACTTAAAGAGCAAAGGTCGCTTGTTAACCAATTAACAGTAATGCTCAGGAAAAATTCCTGAATATTTCAATCATTTCAAAGTCCCAGTAATTTCACCAGGCTTTGCCACCTCTACTCTTTCAGTTTACTCTGCTAATACCCTGCCATTAACAGAGAAAAAATAATCTTTGATTTCTGCAACTGTGCCACAATTTCATTTAAATCTCGTTCTAATTTCTATACCTATTTCTTGCTGCTGTCTGCAAGATGATGATTAAAGTCAGCCATTAACAGAAGAGTTTGGCCTATGGCACCTATTTGTTCAACAGTACTAATGTATCTCTAATGTTATGATATTATTGCAGAAACTATTTCAATAAAGAGATAAGACATTGCAAACTGGTAGAAAAATTGTTTAATTAGCATCCTTTTTTATGCACACATCATGCAAAGCGTGGTTTAACACCAAATAGTTTGTCCGGTGTTAATTTCCTTGTAACATTGCATCACTTGTAACTTTGTGCACTATTCATGTGAGCCCACCCGACACTGTTTGAGTGTCAGCTAATTTCCATCCTTAACAACATAAATGGCAGTTCTCCCCAGAGCCACTTATGGAGCTCCACAACACAATGAACTCTGTTCATTGTTATTTAAAGGAACACGCCGCAGACATCAGATAGCTTCACAACTTCTTGCACGCTGCTCAAACACCTTAAGTCTAGTGTTTAGTAAAAATGATAAGATGTGCTTTCTCCAGTACCATCTGAAAGCATACTCATTGAATGACAGCCTCAGTTGTGACTGCACCTCGGTCCATGTTAAATGATAAACTAACTTACTAATGTGGGGTTGAACTTTTACATGATTGCACAGTCCTCTTTCACTACTTTGTAAGGGAGTTTCAGTGACATGGCATCTCCCATGTAATCATAGCCTGCTGGAAGACCCATAAGTGACTCAGTCCTAGTTACTCCTGACTCTTGCTCAGTGACCTGCTGTCAGGGTTACCTGGTTGTTAAGCTACCAGAGTGGCTGTGGTAGGAAATGGCCTGGGTACGTTCGTGAACGAGGACCTTATTGCCCTGGATGTATGGACGAGGCAGTTCTTCAGGGAACTGAGGTGGGTAGTGGTGCAAGAATCTGCAGGCACCCAGTCTGTACTGCCTTTGTCTGTACAGACCCGATGCTCGGCTGGCTGAAAAACCCTGAATCATGCTTTATGCTCCCCGCTATTCTCATTCCTCTATTCATCGTCATCTCCTGCACACCTGAGCAAAACCTGGTGCTTGGACAATTTAAACGCCAGCCCAGATGGACTGGAAGGCCCAAGTGTCGGGGCCAGAGGTGAGTGTTGAGTTGATTTCGCTCGCTCTTCTGCAATGTTCATTCCTTTCTCCGGCAGCAGTCATTGCTGAGAGTTCACTAGTATGATGGCCTGAGATGGCTAATAAGAGTAGGCTGGGTCTACTGCGGCTGCTCCAGGGAGCGGACCTAAGAATTCAATGTGTTGTTTGCTTCTATTGTTGCATGATGTGTTTTTTACCTCTTGAATGGTCTTTTTTTTATCGGGTTCTTTGGGTTTCTCGCTTTGTGGCTGCCTGTTAGCAAACAAATCTCAAGGTTGTATAGTTTATATGTTCTTTGATAATAAATGTACTTGAATCTTGAACCCTGAATGATGAAGGGGTGTGTGGTTGTGGGAAATGGATGGGCATGTCTCCTGCTATATGTGTTACTTCTGCTCAGATGTGCCACCTCTGTGTTATAGACGACAACGTTCCTGCGCGGCATCACTCTGCAGGGGCAACGTGACCAGTTGCTGACGTGCAGCACCCTGGAGAATACTGAGCTGCTCATGGGCTCCATTCCTGGATCCGCTGTCTGCTCACAACTGGCAGCTTTGCTCAATAATGACATCAAGCTGTTCCCTGCTGGCAGGCCTCAATTTATCAAGAGTTTCAAATTACTACCAAGCTGCAGAGGCCAAGGCTAGGAGTTGGAAAATCCTAAGATGAAAGAGAAGCAGGAAGATCTGAATCAGGATTAGGTTTATTAGCACTGTTGAAAGTCACAAGATTTTTTGTTTGTGGTAGGAGTGCAGTGCAAGACACAAAAATACTATTAATTACAGTAGTAAATTAATAGACAGACAGATAGACAGGCAGGTAGATAAATAGACAGATGAATGAGTAAATAATTGTGCAGAAGAGGAATAATGAATTAGTATTCATGGGTTCATTGGCAGTTCAGAAATCTAATGGCAGAGAGGAAGAAGCTTTTCCTAAAATGTTGAATGTGAGTCTTCAGGCTCCGGTATCCCCTCTTTGATGGTAATAATGAGAAGAGGGTATTTCCTGGGTGGTTGCTGTTTGCCACAACTAGATTATCATGTCCAGTTATGGGTCTAGCATTTTAGGAAAGATGTGAAAGTTTTAGAGAGGGATTTACTAATATGAGTTCAGTTAATATGGTATTATTCTCTGAGGGAGATCAGGCAGGTACAGCACAACCCCGAGATTCATTTTCTTGTGATCATTCACAGTAACTACAAAGGAGCACAACAGAATCAATGAAAGACCGCACACAAGTCGGACAAATAACCAACGTGCACAATAACAATGTGACAATAAACTGTGCAAATACAAAAATAAACATAGTGTTACGTAACCCCGTAACCAGGTAACTTACCAGCAAAGATAGATGGATCAGCTGAGTCGGATGCTACTATTTTCAAACGTTTTATTCGAAAAGGGCACAAACGTATGGTTAATACAAAACATTCAGATCATATACATCGTCAAACTCAATCTAAAACACCGGTGTAACCATAATCAATCAGAAATAAGCTCTACAGTTGTCTAGGGGTTAATACAGAGTCCAATTGAAATATAAAGAGTCACTCAGAAATTTTCAGGCTTTTCCCTTTTGGGAACCGCTGGGGTTTTCACGTTGTAGAGAGAAAGAGATGATTTGGAAAAGATAAACACTTGCCCGTCGTCTTGGCAGAGCAAATCCTTGGAATCAGGGGAGCAGACTTCCCCGTTGTTAGCTAAAAGCAGTCTTCCGTTGGTTCTAGCCACAGATTCAAAAGTTGGAATCTAACGCACGTGGCTTCCTTCAGAATGGCTTCCCGCTCCCACGGGAATCGATATCGTGCTTCCTTCGTCTCCTGGGTGCGTCTGAGGGTTCCCCCCCTCAGACCCTCCTTTATACTTCTTCACAGGATCGCAGGTGTCAATCAGGTTGCAGGTGATGCGATCTCTCTCTCAACCAGCCCACTTTGCCCGAGGGCTTTTCACGTGGTCTCCATGAGACAATAGTCAAGGTCACCTTTATTCTGCTTCTTGGGAGAACGTGGTCTCTCTCTCTCTCTCTCCCATTTCCCTGGGTCTATTCAGCACGTCCCTTCCTCTTTTGGGTCAGCTGACCCCCCTCTTGACTCGGGTTCTTGAGATTCTCACAAAGGAGGGGGCCGATGGCATAACACAACCCCGAGATTCATTTTCTTGTGATCATTCACAGTAACTACAAAGGAGCACAACAGAATCAATGAAAGACCGCACACAAGTCGGACAAATAACCAACGTGCACAATAACAATGTGACAATAAACTGTGCAAATACAAAAATAAACATAGTAATAATAAATAAATAAGCAATAGATATTGTGAACATGAGGTGACGAGTCCTTGAAGGTGAGTTCATCGGTTAATGGAACAGTTCAGTGATGGGGCAAATAAAGTTGAGTGAAATTATCCCCTCTGGTTGAAGATCCTGATAGATGAGGGGTAATAACTGCTCCTGGACCTGCTGGTGTGAGTTCTGAGGCTTCTGTACCTCCTTTCTACCTATTGCTGGCACCAGCAAGAACAGAGCATGGCCTGCATAGTGGAGGTCCTTGATGATGGATTCTCTGTCAGCACTCCATGCAGATGTGCTCAATGGCACATTTACCTGTGAGGGTCTGGGCTGCATCCACTACTTTTTGTAGGCTTTTCCATTGATGAACATTGGTGTTTCCGTACCAAACCCTGATGCATTCAGTCATTATACCCTCCGCACACATCTATAAATGTTTGTCTGAGTTTTAGATGCCATGCCAAATCTTTGCAAACTTTGGAGATACTGATGTGCTTTCTTCATAATTGCATTTGTGTTGTGGATGCACGGTAGTGTTACATACCCCGTGGGTATCTTGTGACTGTCTTATGACCATGATGTAATTGAGTATCCTGTGAGCATGATGTAATGATCTTGTGATGGTGAGGTGATGTAATTTTCCCACTGGTGTGAGGTCATGTGATGGCCTGTTCCAACAGGTATAAAATGGGAAAACCTGCTGTGACGCAGGAGTTTTGTGTTGGTTGGTTTGTCAGTTACTTCGTTAGTTTTTAGTTTTGCTGCGTATTCGTCTCATGACGCAGTTTCGTTTTAAAACAGAGTTTTACTTTCTATTTTAAGGTGCAAAGATTGGTGCTGGCAGTTTTGCCAATTGCTGCCAGTTTTGTGTGTTTCATCTATGATTTTTCCTTTACAGTCCAGGATTGGAGAGTGAAGAAAGAAGTGGGGGAGAGTTGATGTCGTTCAGCAGTTTTAGAAAGGATCGACCTTATTGAATCTTCATTCAAAATTAATAGCCTGCATCTGAGATAACCTCTGCAAGAGCAGGAAGGTTTGGTGCAGCGTCTATCATCCAGAATAAAAAGGACAGTTCCTTTAAACCGTTTTATTTCCTTCATCGTGAATCCTTTGGACAAGGCATATTACGGCTGGGATCAGCAGTAACGTCACGTCATCGAGAAATTCTTTACTTCAGGAAAGTCTCTCCTAATTGACTGTATAAATCACTTAGACTTTCAAATTTACCACTTTAAGTCTGTGTTCGAATTTACCACTTTGAGAACTGTTCCAGAGTGCCGTATAGCAGTTAACTTCCGGGTTAAGTTAGTCGTTTGAATACTTTTCACGATTGTTGTGCAGAATTTAGTAAATGTTAAATGTTTGTTTATAAAATCCTGACCCTATTCTATATTCATTGTTGCTGATTACATAACAGTAGATGCTCTGAAATGATAACACTGAGGAATTTAAAGTTCCTGATCCTCTCCACCTCTGATCCCCTGACGAGAACTGCCTCATGGACCTCCATTTTCCTCCTCCTGTAGTCAATAATCAGCTTTTTGATCTCGCTGACTCTGAAAGAGAGGTTGTTCTTGAGGCACCACTCAGCCAGATTTTCAGTCTCTCTCCTATATACTGATTTGCCATCACTTCTGATTCGGCCAATAACCATGGTGTCATCAGCCATCTTAAATATGGCATTGGAACTGTGCTTACCTCACAGTCATAAGCATAAAGTTAGTAAGGCAGGGGCTGAGCACAAAGCCATGGGGTGCACCTGTGTTGATGATGATTGTGGAGGAGATAATGTTGCCAATTTGAATTGACTGGGGTTTGCAAGTGAGAAAATTGAGTATCCAGTTGCACAAAGAGGTATTGAGGCCAGGGTCTTGGAAGTTATTGATTAGATTTGAAGGAATGGTAGTATTGAATGCTGAGCTGTAGTCAATGAAGAGCATCCTGATGTATGCATCTCCACAGTACAAATGTTCCAGGGTTGAGTGAAGAGCCAATGAAATGGCATCAGTTGTTGACCTGTTGTGATGGGAGGAAAGTTGGAACAGATCCAATTTGCTCCTCAGGCAGGAGTTGATATGTTTCATCTCCAACCTTTCAAAGCACTTCATCACAGTGGATGTAAGTGCTACTGGGCAATATTCATTGAGGCAGATTATCCCTTCATGCTCTTACTAATTAAGAATCTATCAAACTCTCTTAAATATACCCAGTGACTTGGCCTCCACAGCTGCCTGTAGCAACACATTCCACAGATTCACCACTCTCTAGCTAAAGAAATTCTGCCTCATCTCCAATCTAAAAGGATGTCTGAGATTGTCCCCTCTTGTCTTAGACTCCCCCATCATAAGAAACATCCTTTCCACTTCCACTCCATTGAGGCCTTTCAACATTTGATAGGTTTTGATGAGGTCACCTCTCATTCTTCTGAATTCCAATGAGTAGAGGCCCAGAGCCATTAAAAACACTCCTCATATAACAATCCTCTCAATCCCGGAATCATTTTCATGAATCTCCTTTGAACCTTCTGCAACGCCAGCACACCCTTTCTCAGATAAGGGGCCTAAAACTGCTTAAGGTACGCTAAGTGAGCCCTCACCAATGCTTCATAAAGCCCCAACATTACATCCTTGCTTTTAGATTCTAGTACTCTCAAAAGGAATTCTAAGATTGCATTTGCCTTCCTCTCAACCTGCAAATTAACCTTTAAGCAATCCTGCACGAGGACTCCCAAGTCCCTTTGCACCTCAGATTTTTGAATTTTCTCTCCATTTAGAAAATAGTCTATGCTTTTATTTATTCTACCAAAGTGTGTAACCATAAACTTCCTGACACTGAATTCCATCTGATACTTATTTGTCCGTTCTCCTAATTTGTCTAAGTCCTTCTGTTGCTTCTCTGCTTCCTCGAAACTACTTCCCCCTATCTATCTTTGAATTATCTGCAAACTTGGCCACAAAGCCTTCAAGTCCATCATCCAAATCACTGACATGTAGCATAGGGGGAGCGGGTTGTAGGTTTTTCTGAAGAAGCCTCCATGTTTTAATGGTCAAAGTGAGCATAAAAAGCATTGAGCTCATCTGGGACTGCAACCTTGTTGTCACCAACAGTATGTCGCCTGGTTACGTGAACGGTTAAATTCTGGGGTAGAAATGGAGGAAGATTCATTTGTAGTTTTCAAGAGGGACCTGAATAGTGTCTTAATGGAATGAATTTGTAGGGGCAAAGGGAACTAGGCAGCTCTAACTTGGAGCTGATACAGGTTCAGTGGGATGAGTGTTGAGCTGTAGACGCCTCACGTCTTAATAAGCTGGTAAGGAAGGCGGGCTCTGTCGTGGGCAAAGTACTGGAGAGTTTAACATCGGTAGCTGAGCGAAGGGCGCTGAGTAGGCTACGATCAATTATGGAAAACTCTGAACATCCTCTACATAGCACCATCCAGAGACAGAGAAGCAGTTTCAGCGACAGGTTACTATCGATGCAATGCTCCTCAGACAGGATGAAGAGGTCAATACTCCCCAATGCCATTAGGCTTTACAATTCTACCGCCAGGACTTAAGAACTTTTTTAAAAGCTATTATTAATGCTTTTTGAGATAGTGATTTAGATGCATATCATATTTTTTACTGAGTTAAGTATTGTATGTAATTAGTTTTGCTACAACAAGTGTATGGGACATTGGAAAAAAGTTGAATTTCCCCATGGGGATGAATAAAGTATCTATCTATCTATCTATCTATCTAGTCATTCTGTGATTCTGTAACTTAGTGTGTCCTCCATTGCTCCCTCCTGCACCACTTCTGTCACTCGACCTGGTAGGTGCTGTGTTGTTGGATTGCTAGCGAGACCTGATAAAGATGTACACAACATCTTTGGAGTTGGATATCATTGTCGTCTGATGCACATCTCCTACAGCAGCCTCTCTCAGCTACTTCTTGTCTCCTGGTCCATAGTTTTGTCACAATATCACTCTATATTGACATCAGTTTTGCCTGGACTGCATTCCAAACATGGTCACCCTCCGAGTCCTCTAGGCAGTGGGATATGCAATCCACACACTTCAGTGATCTCCCTCACCAGATTCCCTGTGCTGAAGGCCAGACTGCAAGCTAATGTTTACATTTACCCCAATGATGGCGGTCCTTCTAATCGCAACTCTTGTGATGCCAGTGACTGAGATGGAACTACAGGGTATTAGCAATTCAAACATCATTACTATCTTCTTCATTAAGATATTCCTATACTGGAATCAACAAGCTTCATAACCTGGGCTGTTGTACCTCCCTCTGCAACTGATTCAGGAAACCACAGTCAGTATGGTGTGATAATAACATCTTCTCCTCACAGACAATTAACACAAGCGCACCTCAAGAATGTGTGCTTTGCTCACTGCTCTGCTCTGTCTACATACATGACTGTGCGTCTAGGCGTCTATAAACTTACTGTTGTTGGCGGAATCTCAGGTAGAGACAAGAGGTGAACAGCAGTGAGATAGATTATCTGGCTGAGTGGTGTCACAACAACAGGCATAGACTCAGCATCAGAAAGACCAAGGAATTGATTGTAGACTTCAATAAGCAGAATTCGGGAGAATTCTTATTGAGGGGTCAATGGGTGGAAAGGGTGAACAGCTTCAAGTTCCTGGGAATCAACATCTCAATGGGCTCAACCCATTGATGCAATTACGAAAAAAGTATGTCAGTAGCTCTATCTCATTAGGAGTTTCAGGAGATTTGGTATGTCACCAAAAACTCATGCAAATTTCTGCATTTGAGGGGATTCTGGTTGGCAGCATCACCACCTGATATCGACAGGTTCAGGGACATCATGAGGCAGTGCCTTTAGAAGGCAGCATCCATCGTGAAAGACCCTCACCATCAGGGACATGCCATCTTCACATTACCACTATTGGAGAGGAGGTACACCAGCTTGAAGACTCATACTCAACATTTTAGGAACATCCCCTTCCCCTCCATCATCACATTTCTGAACAGTTCATGAACCCATGAACCTCACTTTTTTTTCACTATATTTATTTTGTAACTTGTAGTAATTTTTATGTCCTGTACTGTACTGCTGCTGCAAAACAACAAATTTCATGACATACTCCATTGATAATAAATCTGATTTTGGTTCTGATTCCCACCAGTGCCCCTGCTTATCCTCTTGCTCCATATTTGTATCCATCGCAGTGTGTCAAATGTTATAGGGAGTAGGCAGGAGAACGGGGTTGAAAGGGAAAATAAATCAGCCATCATCGAATGGCAGAGTAGACTCAATGGGCTGAATGGCCTAATTTTGTTCCTACATCTTATGATCTTCATTGTTATCCTGCGGCATAGAGAGAATAGGATGGTCTCGACCAAAAATCTGGAGAGACAGTTGTAGTTGTAAGATACAGCCAAAAGTTTTTTTTAGTGTTGATCAAATGAAGGAGTATATGGTAATCACAATAAGACATTATTAGTGATCAATATGAGAGAATAAGACTTATTACTTTATATGTTGTGTGTGAGTTATGTGTACAGTGTTGTGTAGCTTGGTCTGGTGGAATGTTGTAGAATTCTATACTGTTGGAATCGCAATAAACGTGAACTTGAAGTTGAACTTGAGAGGTCATGTTCGCTGCTAAGGAGCTGGTGAAAGATGTTGATTAATCTTCTCTTGTCAACCTTTCTTGACCAGTTGATGGAGATTAGTGAAGAAGATAAAATGACAGTGGTGGGGTTGCCATGGTGATGGTGGAAGTTAGCCTAAGAGACTGTGTGGGGTCTATGAAGAAACAATGTCTGATTAGCAGTTTGCCTGTGTGTTAAGTTTTGGCAAGCAAGAGGAAATTCATTTTGGTCTCACATTCACCTTTACCATTGTTTCCAAGATCACAAAGTTTCTTCGCTTTGGCTTCTGGCTGATACTATCTCAGTCACCAGCTGTTCTAAAGCCCAGCTGACCTCCGACCACACAGACGCTCCCCCAACCCCACACTCTCTAGGGATCAGGGCATCTCTCCTTGACTTCATTATCTGCAGTAGCTCTTCGGTCTCTCTTCCTTGCAGCCTCTTTCTCCTCCATGGCAGCTACTGTATGAGTGGTTGATGCCTATAGGGGCTGCTGCCCTTCTGTGTTGGTAACTCAGTGGGCACAGTCCTGATGGAAACCACATTTTTGAATGTAAACCACAGTAATACTTTGGCCATGACACAGATGTTTATGGGGGAGATGTTTAAGGAAATATGCTGTTGGTTTAGCTCACCAGTATAGGTTGAAATCCAGTTTCTAGGCTTGAGTGCATTAAATTCTGTTCATTAAAGGCCTTTTATATTTTCCACCAATAATTACTCACTCTTTACCGATAGCTGAACTGCTTTGATTCAGCACCAGCTATTTCTATCTCCCAGAGCCAGCTGTTACAATTTTAAAATTTTAAATTCACCCAATGAAAGAATGGTTTTAATACAATTCTCTGAATCCCTCTTTGGGCATTGAATCCTGAAGGTGAACTGATTGGTAGGACAGATGCTTCAAAGGACACCATCCCTGCACTAGCCAGTCTCAGGAACAAAAACATCAGCATGGTTTGAATGTTAAAACAGAATCTCTTGCTAAAGTATGGGTCCCATTCAGATAGATGATGCAGTCTCATCCCAAGCCTTTAAACCAGATTCCCAGTATATTTTAATAATACATAATTTTTAAATCAATTGCATTTTATGATTTTTATTTTGTATCATTCAAATTGTAGTTTAAACTTTAAATAAATGGAAATAGATGTGGTGCTTGCATCTTTCAAGGTTAAAAATCATATTTTGCCAATATTTATGTATGAATGTACTGTAATGATTCAATTGAACAGTGATCAAATAACTTAAGAAAGCCTTTTCAACAATTTGAATATTTTTAGCAGCCTTGGATATACTGTATATACTAATTTGAAATAAATGTGTCCTGTTTTAATAGTATATGCAAAATATTACATGCACACCACAGCATCCAATGGAACTTGAATTGTACTGTTTATTTAATAATGCAGTATTTTGGCTGCTTTGATAGAGAGCTGAGCGTGATAGATTTTGTTTGTACAGGATAAGGTTGCAGAGGTGTTTTTGAATGCATTCTTCTTCTGAAAACATTAAATATGTGAATATAACTGGATAATATATCATTTCTAGCTCTTTTGATGGATGGAAAATATATATGGATATATGTAATAAAAATAAACATATTTGATGTTTCAAACTGTCTGCTATTTTCCATTCTAAATTAACCTTGAAATAGCTAGAATATTGTGGCATTTCTGGTAGGATCATCTAGAAAGACAGGAGGCATGGGATCCATGGAAACCTGGCAACGTTGATTTGGAACTAACTTGTCCATAGAAGGCAGATGGTGGTAGTAGATGGAGTGCATTCTGCCTAGATATTGGTGACTAGTGGCATTCTAAGTGATTTGATCTGGGACCCCTGCTCTTCATGATTTTTATAAATGATTTGGATGAAGAAATAGAGGAGTGAGTTAGGAAGTTTGCAGATGGCACAAAGGTTGGAAGTATTGTGGTTAGCGCAGAAGGTTGTTGTAGGTTAAAACGGGATATAGGCAGAATGCAGAGCTGGACAGAGAAGGGGTATTTGGAGTTCAATCCGGAAAGATGTGAAATGATACACTTTAGAAGATCAAACTTGAAGGAAGACTACAAAGTTAATGGTTGAGTTCTTAGCAGAGTGGAAAAACAGAAGGATCTTGGAGTCCTGATCATTCAATACTTCAATGTTGCTATGTAAGTTGACAGAGTGATAAAGAAGGCGTATGTTGTGCTGGCCTTCATTAGTCAGGGGACTGAGTTCAAGAGCTACGAGGTACTTTTGCAATTTTATATAACTCTTGCTAGACCACACTTGGAGTGTTGTGTTCATTATAGGAAGGAAATGTTGGCCTAAGAGAGGGTGCAGTGGAGATTTACCAGGATGCTGCCTTGATTAGTGAACATTTTTAATGAAGAAAGGTTGTGTGAGCTAGGGCTTTTCGCTTTGGAGTGATGGAGGATGAGATCTGACCCACAGAGGCACATAACATTATGAGAGGAATCAATGGAGTGAACAGCCAGCTCCTTTTTCCCAGGATGGCAGTGGCCAAGACCAGAGGACATCTGCATAAGTGAGTGGAAGAAAACTTAGGAGAGATGTCAGAGGAAGTTTATAAACTTGATCATAGAGTACATTCATGTAGGTTGGCACAATATTGTGGGCTGAAGGGCCTGTGCTGTGCTGTGCTGTTCTATGTTCTATTTTTTGTAAGTAAAAAAAACAATAATATTGAAGCAAACATTAATACCAACAGAAACAAATAGTTGCAGTCTTGTATATACTTAGCTCTGTCTGTCAAGTGCCTTTAGGGATTTGATGCTCAGACATGTAATTCCTTTCAGTTTGATACACCGGGGGTTACGCTTGTTTGTTTACAAAAACCCAAAATTTGAAGTTTCTTACTGTGGATGCATTAAACTTTCATAAGATTTTTATTTCATATAGTATGCTACAATTACATCTATTTCTTTTTCCTTTATCATTTTGGAGGGGTGGGGGTGCTAAAGAGGGGGGACTAAGCAAGCAAAGGAATTCAATGCAATTGGATAGAACAGTTTTGAATTTTTACAGTGTCAAGCACACTCTATTGGCAAAATGAGGCTGATTGTGCTGACTCTGGTCTGTATTCAGCCATCCCTTTGCAATGAAATCTTGGAATTACGTGGACCTACTGCAAGTGTGGGATTTCTTGCAACAAGCTGCCACTCTTGCTTGTCCTGCCATTAAATAAAGTACATTTTTTCACATTCTGAGGGTTCTTGGTGAGTCATGTTAGAAGACAATTTCTGAGCTACTCACAAGCTCTCCCTCTTTGTAGTTAGTGTTCCTTGCTTTGGAATTTCTCGATGTTTATGATTGTTCAAATTCCATGAGAAGGTGCTAGATGGTGCTAAATCTCTTTACATCCTTTTATATCTGTTTGAGTCTTCTGCTTTCAACCTCCAATGCAACAGAGGGTCTATACTCCTTGTATCACAATAACCAAAATATAGTTGCATGCATTAGTGTCCATGCAATTTAAAGTACTTCTTAACATAAACTGCTATACTGACAACATAAAATTTCACATATATTTATAATCCAACAACATGTAGACATATCCCAGTTCAAAAAAGAATGCAGAAGTATATGCCAAATATAGCAGCAGATATTATGCCAACACACATCACCATAGCAATCCAGGAGTCACCTATCAGCAATTTTCCTTTTGTTCTATTCATCGTCCCTCCAACTTGAACTTGAACCTGAACTTGTCACATTGGAAGTATTCAACTTGAACCATCAACTCCGTTTCTCTCCTGAAGCTGCCCAACCTGCTGAGCATTTCCAAGGAGCCACAGAGAAATGGAGAGATGTAGCCCAAAAACAGGCCTTTTGGCCTACTGAGGTCCTACTGAGATTTAATCACTCATTTCTACACGAACCCTACTCTAATCCACTTTAGGACTAGATCTGTGCCATTCAAGTCTGGAAGTGCAGGACTATATGAGAAAACCAAATATGACTTTCAGAGGGCTATCTCAAGAGCAAAGGAATAATTCCTAATGAGGCTGGAGTCAGAATTGGATGCATGTCAACTCTGGCAGGGTTTGCAGGCCATTACTTCCTACAAAACGAAACCTAACATCATGAATGGCTGTAATGCTTCACTCCCAGAATAGCTCAACACCTTTTGTGTATGCTCTGAAAGGGAGAATAAAACTACAGCTTGAGGATTCCTTCAGCACCCGGTGACCATGTGATCGCTAACTCGGAGGCCGACATCAGGCTGTCTTTCAAGAGGGTGAACCCTTGCAAGGAGACAGGCCACAATGGAGTACTGGCAGTGCTCTGAAAACCTGTGCCAACCAATTGGCAGGGATGTTCAAAGACAGTTTAAATCTCTCATTGTTACAATTGGAAGTTCACATCTGCTTCAAGAGGGCAACAATTATACCAGTACTCAAGAAGAGCAGGCTGGGCTAGGTTCTAGCCAGGTTATGGCTAGAATTAGCTCCTGTTTCAGCAAGGACCTAGACCCACTGCAATTTGCCTATTGCCACAATAGGTCTATGGAGGATGCAATCTCATTGGCCCCTCATGCAGCCTTGGATCACCTGGACAATACAAATATCTATGTCAGACTGCTGTTTATTGACTACAGCTCAGAGTTTAACACCATCATTCCTGCAGTCCTGCCCAAAAAGCTCCAAAACCTGGGTCTCTGTACCTGCCTCTGCAACTGGATCCTTGGCTTCTCAACTGGATGACCACAACCTGTGCGCATCAGAAGTAACATCTCCACCTCACTGACAATCAACACTGGTGCGCCTCAGGGATGTGTGCTTAGCCCACAGCTCTACTCCCTCTACACACGTGACTGTGTGGCTAGGCACAGCACAAATGCCATCTATAAATTTGTTGATGACTCAGCTATTGTTAGCAGAATTTCAGATGGTGATGAGATATTTAGCTAGTTAAGTGGTGTCCAGCTGTCAATGTCAGTATGACCAAAGAGCTAACTGTGGACTTCAGAAAGGGTAAGATGAGAGAACACACACCAGTCCTCAGAGAGGGATCAAAAGTGAAGAGAGTGAGCAGTTTCAAGTTCCTGGGTGTCAATATCTTTGAGGATCTATCCTGGGTCCAACATATTAACGCAGCTACAAAGAAGGCATGACAGCGGCTATATTTCATTAGGAGTTTGAGGAGATTTGGTATGTCAGCAAAGACATTCGCAAATTTCTACTGATATACCATGATGAGCATTTTGACTGGCTGCATCACCATCTGGTATGTGGGGGGCTTCTGCACAGGATCGAAATAAGCTGCAGAGAGTTGTAAACTCAGTCAGCTCGATCATCAGCACTAGCTTCTATAGCATCCAGGACACCTCAAAAAGGTGTCTCCCATCATTAAGAACCCCCATCACTCAGGTTGTGCTTTGTTCTCTTTGCTGCCATCAGGAAAGAGGTATAGAAGCCTGAAGGCACACTCTCAGTGATTCAGGAACAGCTTCTTCCCCTCTGCCATCAAATTTCTGAATATACTTTGAATTCATGAACACTACCTCACTACTTTTTATTTTTATTTTTGCACTACTTATGTAATTATATATATACTTATTGTAACTCACATTTTTTCTATTATTGTGTATTGCAATGTTCTGCTGCCATAAAACAACAAATTTCACAACATATGCTGGTGATATTTAACCTGATTCTAATATATTCTCTCCACATCAACTCCCACCATCCTCTGGTCTACCACACTCCTACACACTAGAACAATTTATATTGACCATTTAATCTACCAACATGCAAGACTTTTGGATGGGGCAGTGAATTGTGGAAATGGGGGCGGTGGGGGTTGGGAATCCCATGCAGTCCCAAGGACAGCAGTCAACATTCAGTACCGGAGGCCAGGATTGAACCTGGGTGGCTGGAGATGTGAGGTAGCAGCTCTACTAGCTGTCCTCAAAAACGTGGTGGTCTTCAGAGCAGCAAACTTGAGTTCTTCTCAAAGGCAAGAACATTGGGGTAGGTCTGTGTGGAGCTCCTGTTCCCTCTCTAGCCATCCTCTCATGACAAGTGCATCAAGTGAAGAGCCTAGCTGAAGATATTGTGTTAATAGCTCTGCAGCGGACCAAGCTTTAAGAATGTTTGACTGCTCTGTTTGTCCCTGTGTTTTGTCTATTTCCACTAGGACAATAGACATTAGAGACATGAGAGGTGCTGTAATCTGGAGTGAAAAATAAACTGTTGGAAGAAGTCTGTCAGATAGACAGCATCTGCGGAGGCAAAGGGATAGAAATTAGCCTGATGAATCTCATTTGGGATTCAATGAAGTCTGGATATGCTGCTCTGAAGACGATAACAAATAATACTTGGAACAGGGGAACTAACAAAGAAGAGGAGTTGAGCACAGTATAGATTAGCTATGATCACATTGAATAACTTGGCAGGCTTGAAGGGCTAGTTGGTGTAATTCTGCTCCTATTTCCTTGTGTAGATAGAGTCATGTAGACCACTTGGCCCACTACGACCGTACCAACCCGAGGAATCCTGCCCTTATTAATCTCATTTGGCACGACATTGTGAGCTGAATGGCCTGTACTCTGCTGGAATGTTCTATGTTCTAAACTCAATGAATTTTGAGAAACCCTGTACCATGACTGCTCAAAATGGAGAGGTAGCTTTTGGGTGGCTATTGATATTCTTGAATCCATGCATCAAGAGCTCAAAGTGGAAGGAATGAACCCCCACATTCACCTGCTCCATAAGGTACCTACTGACCAGCCTGTGGAAGAGTCTGCTGTCCCCACATAGTCTCATCTATCATCACTGGAATGAAGCTAGTAGAGTATGATGGGCTGATGGGCCTGTTCTTGAGCTGTACTGCTCAATGCAGTAGAATACACCAAAACTAGTGACAAAACCAGAGTGGAAAACTTCTAGTAATCTCCATCTTGATGGCAGGAGCACTGACTTCTCCAACTTCCAACAATTCCTACCCCCCTACCATCTTCTCTCTTTTTCCATTTGCCATTCTGATTTCCCTCTCACCCCTTCTCTTCTCCTCACCTGCCCATCATCTCCTTCTGGTGTCCCTCCTAATTCCCTTTCTTCTATGGTCTTCTTTTCTCTCCTATTGGATCCTTCTTCAACACTTTGCTTTTTCCACTATCACCTCCCAGCTTCTTACTTCATCCGCCTTCCCCCATGCACTCTACCTTCCCCTCACCTGGTCTCACCTATCACCTGCAGCTTCTACGCCTTCTTTCTTCCCCACTCTCCCCCAGCTGGTTTCTGCCAGCTTTTCTCTGGGCTGGATGAAGGGTCGCAGCCCAGAAAAAATTCCCCTCCATAGATGCTGCCTGACCTGCTGAGTTCCTCCAATATTTTGTCTGTGTTACTCTGGGTTCCCAGCATCTGCAGAATCTCTTGTGTTTTTGATACTTAAGGTTAAGTTTTTCCATGTGGTCTTATACCAGTTTAACATTCTGCACTTAACATGGATTTGAATTGAAGCTTACTGCAATGAGCATAGCAGGCTAATAATGCAGATGTACAATGGAATCTTGGTATCCAAGTCTAAAGCTCCCTGAAAGTATCCACAAAGTCAATAGGGTTGAAAAAGTGTGCGTCAGCTTCATGCACTAACTTATTTTATTTAGTTGAGGCATTGAGTTCAGGAGTCAGGAAGTTATTTTGCAGTTTTTTAAAGTTCTGGCTGGTTTGCATCTGGAGTTCAGCATTCTGTTCTGGTCACCCCATTATAGGAAGGATTTGAAGCTTTAGGTAAGGTGCAGAAGAGCCTCACTAAGCTGCTGTTTGGATGAGAGGGCATGTACTATAAGGGGAGACGTCAAACTAGGGCTGTTCTCTTTGGACCAGCAGAGGCAGAGGGAAGACCTGATCAAGATTTGTAAAATTATGAGAGGCATAGAGAAGATAGCCGGTATCTTTTTTCCCGGGCTTGAAGTGTCTAACACTGGTGGGTATGCATTTAAAGTGAGGCTGGGGGTGTGGGGTGAAAGTCAAAGGAGATGCATGGGGCAAGTTTTTAAAAACTGAGTATGGTGGGTAGCAGGGTGGTATGGAGGCAGATATGATAGAGGTGTTTAAGAGGCTCTTAGATAGGAACATAAATATGCAAATAAATGAAGGGACATGTTCATTGCAGGCAGAAGAGTTTTAGGTATCATTAGCTTAACTGGTTTGGCACAACATTGAGGGTTGAAAGGCCTGTTTCTGTGATGTACTGTTTTAATGTAATATAATTTCTAGTCTAATGTTCTAATATAAAATAATAATGGATGTTGGACATTGTCACTTAGTGCAGTTATTTCAGAAGGTAAGTTGCATACTGCTAACAAATGCTTATAGCTTATCCGACTGGAAAATGATGCATGTGAAGCTGATGATCACGGGCACAACCCTTACATCATCTGCTTGTGTTGGTAATTTAAATCTACAACAACTCCTTATGCTAGTTAGCAAGCACAGGATTGATTTGCACATGGGAAATAATGGGCCAGACTACAGGCTCTGGTAGTCCAGCTGCCTTAATAGTTCCTTCACATAGGATTGCAGCTGAGCAACAGAAGCACGTGTCCGATACAAGCAAAAATTCAAAATCCTAATGCTGTAATTAGGACTTGGATTACTATTTTAAGGAACGCATCGGGATAGTTCCCAGTGTAAATACTCTTCTTCATTTATATTAGGTATGCTGATATATTAGCCCAGCTGAAAATTATGCACACTATTTAACATTATCATCTATCAGTTTATGTTGTGGACAGTCTGGAGGGTTGTCAGAAGTTACAGCGGGATATCGGTAGGATGCAGAACTGGCCTGAGAGGTGGCAGATGGACTTCAACCCAGTTAAGTGTGAAGTAGTTCATTTTGGTAGGTCCAATTTGAAGACAGAATATAATATACATGTTAAGACTTTTGGCAGTGTGGAGGATCTGCGAGATCTTGGGGTTCATGTCAATAGGACACTCAAAGCTGCTGCGCAAGTTGATAGTGTTGTTAAGAAGGTGTATGGTGTGCTGGCATTCATCAGTCAATCTATTGAGTTCAAGAGCCAAGAGGCAATGTTACAGCTATATACGTAAGTCCTTGATCAGACCTCACTTGGAGTACTGTGTTCAGTTCTGGTCACCTCACTACAGGAAGGACGTGCAGAGGAGGTTTACAAGGATGTTGCCTGGATTGGAGGGCCTACCTTATGAGAATAGGTTGAGTGTACTTCGCCTTTTCTCCTTGGAACAACGGAGGATGAGAGGTGACCTGATAGAGGTGTATAGGATGATAAGGGGCATTAATCATGTGGATAGCCAGAGGCTTTTTCTCAGGGCTGAAATGGCTAACGCGAGGGGGCATAGTTTTAGGGTGCTTGGAAGTAGATACCGAGGGATGTCAGGGGTAAGTCTTTTATGCAGAGAGTGGTGGGTGCGTGGAATGCATTGCCGGCGGTGGTGGTGGAAGTGGATACAGTAGGGTTTTTAAAGAGATTCCTAGACAGGTACATGGAGCTTAAAAAAATAGAAGGCCATGCACTAGGGAAATTCTAGGCAATTTCTAGAGTAGGTTACATGGCCGGTACAACATTGTGGGCTGAAGGGCCTGTAATGTGCTGTAGATTTCTATGTTCTATATTCTATCCATTCAACACCATCATTCCCTCAAAATAAATCAATAAGCTCCAAGTCCTCGGCCTCAGTACCCCCTCGTGCAACTTGGTTACTTGATTTCCTCACTTGCAGACCCCTTTCTTTTGGACTGACAACAACATCTCCACAATCACTATCTGCACAGGTGCACCAGAAGGCTGTGTGCTTAGCCTCCTGCTCCACTCACTTTATACTTCTGACTGTGAGGCTAAGTGCAGATCCAATGCTATATTTAAGTTTGCTGGTGACACCACTGCCGTTGGTCAAATCAAAGGTGGTGACGAATCAGCATACAGGAGGAGGATTGAAACCCTGGTTGAATAGTGCCAGAACAACAACCTCTCACTCAATGTCAGCAAAACCAAAGAACTGATTGTCTACAGGAGGAGGAAATCAGAGTTCCATGAGCCAGTCCTCATCAGGGGATCAGAGATGGAGAAGGCCAGCAACTTTAAATTCCTCCATGTTATGATTTCAGAGGATCTGTCCTGGGCACAGTGCCTCTACTTTCTTAGGAGGTTGCAAATATTTGACACGTCATCTGAAATTCTGACAAACTTTATATAAGGAACAGTGGAGGTATACTGACTAGTTGCATCACAGCTTAGTATGGAAACACCAATGCCCTTGGACAGAAAAAAACCTACAAAAGGTGGTAGATACAGCGCTGACCATTCAGGATAAAGCCCTTCCTACCACTGAACACATCTAAAAGAAGCTATATCACAGGAAAGCAGCATCCATCATCAAGGACCCCCACTATCCAGACCATGCTCTCTTCTCACTGCTGCCATCAGCGTGGTACCGAAGCCTCAGGTCCCCCACCACCAGGTTCAGGAAAAGTTATTTCCCTCTCAACCATCAGAAACCAGGGGGTATAACTTCACTCAAATTCACTCACCCCAGCACTGAACTGATTCCATAACCCATGGAGTCAATTCGAAAAGCTGTACAACTCATGTTATCGATATTTATTGCTTATTGATTAATTGTTATTAATATTTTTTCTCTTTTTGTATTTGCACAGTTTTTTGTCTTGCACGTTGGATGTCTGTTTATCTTCGTTGTGTGCGTATATTTTCTTTGATTTTATTGCATTTCTTTGCATTAACTGTGAATGTTCACATGAAAGTGAATCTCATGGTTGGATATGGTGACATCCATGTACTTCGATAATAATTTTACTTTGAACTTTGAACCCTACATATTCAAACAAAATCAGTATGAAATGCAGCCAGGGTTGGTGGTGGAGGCAGAATGATAGAGATGATTAAGAGGCTCTTAGAAAGGTAAGTAACCAGGGAATGGAGGGATGTTGTTAGATACAGGGTTATGACCAAAGAAAAAATAGCTGGAGTCGCTTAGCACTTTAGTGTAAGGGTATTTATTAGGTGCATCAATAATCAAACTCACAAAAATTGTGAAAAGAAAACAGCCAATATTTACAAAAAACATTTTTACCAGAAAGCACAATAATAGCTGCATTCTATTTTTGTGCAGTGTGATTTTCTGGCTATCTCTCTCTCCTACTGAGGGTAAAGAGCTCATTTTTATTTGTCACTAGGACATGCCATCTTTAATTAACAACAAAGTTAACTTAAGACTAGACGTGAATTAGAATATGATACACTCCACAATGTAGTTACAATCATATTAGAAATAAACAGGTGTTCCTACCTTAAATACAGTATGCAAACAATATATACACATTTACACATGCCCGTTACTAAAGAAATGGAATGTTACACCCTTTATGGCGGGAAAGGCACCATAAAGCCAACCTAAGCGCATCAGCTCGGTTTAGGACCCACAGTGAGAATATACTGGGGAAGACATTGAAGTGTGTTCACTCAGAATGACAAGGGAATATTTGTGTGTGTGCATGAATGCGAGTGCATAAGGAGTGCGTTTACCAAGTGCTCTCTGTCACGGATGTGGAGGAGGATATTTATTCTGTTTACATGTATTGCATTTGTTAAGTATGCAAATTACCTTCTGAAAAGATAACTGCATAATTCAGTAACTGTGCACTTTGTCAATATCCATTATCCTCTATCCTTTTAGTCTCATTAGCCTGCTATTTTCATTTAGTGCATGCCTATCCAATGCCCAAAGAGCTCTGGCCAATATCAGGAGACTGACAGAGAATAAGCAAGCAGAAGCCCCTGGATTTCAAATCTTCCTGACCCAATATTGCAGAAAGCTAAATGGATTCTTGTTCTGCTTGAGTTCCCAAACATTATAATTTTGGTCAGCATTTTTTGGAGTCCAATCTTCCAAGTAGTCGCTCTAGGGAAAAGAAGTGAAACAGTGGCTACATGAACTAAAACCTATAATTTCTTTGCAAAAGATTGCCTAGCTGTCATAGCTTAAGGCAGTAGAATTCTTGGCCAGTTACAGAATCAAAATTTAACACCATAACTGGAAGGAATGTTTTAGAAAATTGTGTTCTATTTGGATCTGCTCAACTAAGAATGGCTAAAGGCTTGCATTTAGCCACAAATGCATGCTTTCCATACGCAGGTCCAGTCAGGCCCACTTGCACTGGATAGTCACGGTACAATTTAATTGAGCACATTTGACATTTTTGTGATGTTGGCCTTACAACAAAATATGTCTGAAATGATGCACCATGCTTTTCCTCCATTTCTTTTGTAAAGGGACACTCAGGTAACATCGAGAGATCCAGCTGGGCAGCTTCACATCTCAAATTGCACGGATACCTATCAGTAGGTCACAGGGTGTGTTAATCTAACTTTGTGCACTCACTTCCCTTAATACTCATTCAGTGGGTGCCTCTGTAAAGATATTGTTGGCAGCACCTCTATTAACAATTTGATACAGCAGGGAGCACCGGGGCGTTTTAGCAGTTTGTAGGACGCTATTACAGTGTTGAAATTCGGGGGCAAATCCTGGTGTCTCCTGTAAGGAGTTCCTGTATGTCCTCCCCATGGAATGTGTGGGGACTCCCTGAGTGCTCACTTTCCTCCTACAGTCCAAAGACATACTAGGTAGGTTAATTGGTCATTCTAAATGGTAAATTGTCCCTGGACTGGGTTGGGTTAAATTGGAGTTCTTGTGGGCTGGGTGGCATGGCTCGAATGGTGGAAGGGCCTATTCCATTAGTGGTAGTCCTTCAGATTCGAAGAAGACACGCTGTTGTGCAGTTCATCTGTGAACATGGAGGTGGCTCTGCAGTCCCAATCTGGAAGCGTAGAGTCTAGCACAACTGCTGTTCTGTGACACCACTCACGGTTTTCCATCAGTTTTTGGCAGTGCCTGTCTTCAAAACTGGTGTAGGCTTCATGGTACAGGGCTCGCCAGCGGGTTCTGTTGGCAGCCACAGCTTCTAGTTCCCTTGGCTGGATGTCACAGTTGCATTGGGTTTCCTTCACAGCGTCTTTGTACCACTTGCATGGACGACCTTGAGGTCTCTTTCCAGTCTCCAGTTCACCGTAGAGCAGCTGGTGAGGCATACGGTGGTCGTCCATTCTGATGTTGTGTCCCAGCCACCGCATCTGGGCTCTGATGTTCAGGGACTCAGTGCTGGTGGACTCGGCGCGATCCAAGACTTCCAGGTTGGAGACACGGTCTTGCCAATGAATGCTAAGGATGGAGCGGAGGGCGCACATGTGAAATTTCTCCAGTTGTTTGATGCCAGCTTTGAAAGGGAGAGTACAACTATAGCTGTGAAGACTCCTGCTGCACCTGATGACCCTGTGATCTCCATCTCAGAGGCCGATGTTAGGCTGTCTCCAAAGAGAGTGAACCCTCACAAGGCAGAAGTACCAGGCAGATGGAGTACCTGGTAAGGCTCTGAAAATCCGTGCCAACCAACCAACTAGCGGGAGTATTCAAGGACATTTTCAACCCCTCACTGCAATAGGTGCAAGTTCCCACTTGCTTCAAAAAGGCAACAATTATACCAGTGCCTAAGAAGAATAATGTGGGCTGCCTTAATGTCTATCATCACTGTTGATTTCATCACATCAACAGTGGTGAAATGCTTTGAGAGGTTGGTCATGACTGGACTGAACTCCTGCCTCAACAAGGACCTGGACCCATTGCAGTTTGCCTATTGCCATAATAGGTCAATGGCAGACGCAATCTCAATGGCTCCCCACACGGCTTTAGACCAACTGGACAACACAAACACCTACGTCAGGATGCTGCTCATTGACTGTAGCTCAGCATTTAATACCATCATTCCCACAATCCTGATTGAGAAGTTGCAGAACCTGGGCCTCTGTACCTCCCTCTGCAATTGGATCCTTGACTTCCTAACTGGAAAACCACAATCTGTGCAGATTGGTGATAACATCTCCTCCTCGCTGACGATCAACACTGGCACACCTCAGGAGTGTGTGCTTAGCCCACTGCTCTACTCTCTATATACACATGACTGCATGGCTAGGCATAGCCCAAATACCATCTATAAATTTGCTGACAATACAACCATTGTTGGTAGAATTTCAGATGGTGACAAGAGGGCGTACAGGAGTGAAATATGCCAACTAGTGGAGTGATGCTGCAGCAACAACTTGACACTCAACATCAGTAAGATGAAAGAGCTGATTGTGGACTTCAAGAAGGATAAGACGAAGGAACACATACCAATCCTCATAGAGGGATCAGAAGTGGAGAGAGTGAGCAGCTGGGTGTCAGGATCTCTGAGGATCTAACCTGGTCCCAACATATCAATGTAGGTATAAAGAAGGCAAGACAGCAGCTATACTTTATTAGGAGTTTGAAGAGAATTGGCAAGTCAACAAATACAGTCAAAAACTTCTATAGGTGTACCATGGAGAGCATTCTGACAGGCTGCATCACTGTCTGTTATGGGGTGGGGGGGGGGGGCTACTGCACAGGACTGAAAGAAGCTGCAGAAGGTTGTAAATCTAGTCAGCTCCATCTTGGGTAATAGCCTACAAAGTACCCAGGACATCTTCAGGGAGCGGTGTCTCAGAAAGGCAGCATCTATTATTAAGGACCTCCAGCACCCAGGGCATGCCCTTTTCTCACTGTTACCATCAGGTAGGAGGTACAGAAGCCTGAAGGCACACACTCAGCGATTCAGGAACAGCTTCTTCCCCTCTGCCATCCAATTCCTAAATGAACATTGAATCTTTGGACACTACCTCACTTTCTTTTAATATACAGTATTTCTGTTTTTGTGCAGTTTTTAAAATCTATTCAAGATATGTAATTGATTTACTTTTTTATTTATGATTTATTTTATTTTATTTTATTTATTATTTTTTTCTCTGCTAGATTATGTATTGCATTGAACTGCTGCTGCTAAGTTAACAAATTTCACATCACATGCCGGTGATAATAAACCTGATTCTGATTCTGATCAATCCTGGCAAGATGGATCCCAAGACTCCTGCACTTTCCTCCAATAGCAGCTAGCAGGAGATCAGTCAAACAGGCTAATGATCACTTGTCCGTCCTCTGCTCTTGTCCTCGTTGTCTTCAACCTTGTTCAATGCCTCAATCAGAGAAAGGCTTCCAGGCCTCCCGGAATATATATCTGAACTATATACAAAGTATACTATATTAAACAACTACGGTACTAAATACAAACATCCACAGCACAGTACATTATAAATTGTCCCATTCAGGCATAAAGTTTTAATTGCTCTGGATGAGTTCTTAAGTTTGTGGGATAATATCTTTCCTGATAGGGGGAAATCACTCTGTTTGGCAGGTGAGGCTTGTGGCTGTCAAACAATCTCAGGTTCTGGGGCTGCCCCTGTGGTGGTTGTAGGAGTTGATTCTGAGTCTGCTGGAAGTGGTTCTGACAGTGGTGGACACCTTTTGCTCTAACAATTGACTCTGTCCTCCTCACCTGATCGATGTATCACCTCCAGATGATATCAGACGCAATATCCACTGTGTAGGAGAAATAGTCCAGTTCAGTCCTTAATCTTTCTGAGTACTTACTTTTGATCACCTCTGTAGTCCCTCACCAAGACTGCTTGTCCAAGAGTGAAATATCAAACCTCCTTGTTTGAAGAGCCCTCAGTTTATCTCAGCTGTCTGCCCTGCATTCTTCTTCTGAGATTGGGTTTGAGCAGATCTAAGTGTGGATGCAAGGGTTGATCCAGGAACAACGAAGCTGGTGAGTTGTTGGTTGTGGAGTGTGCTGCATTATGATATGCGAGGAGGAAAAACAGTGAGCTTCTGGTTCAGTGTCAGTGTGGCGTGTTCTGCTGACATTGCTCACAGTGCATTCGTTAGACTGGACAAACCTTTCCACTCAGCCATTTGTAGCTGGGTGGTACAGTGCAGATCTAATATGTCTTATTCCATTCATTTTTAGGAATGACTGAAATTGTTCCACTGCAAACTGTCGCCCATTGTCACTGACTAAGTGTTCTGGAACACCACCCCTTGCAAAGAGGCTTGTCAATACATCAACAGTGTGTGAGGATGTAGTGGAGGCTATTGGAAACATTTCTGTCCACTTTGTAGCTGCATCCTCGACTACCAAGAAATTTGTGCCCAGGAACAGACTAGAACGATCCACATGAATTTCTGCCAGGGCACTGCAGTCTATTCCCAGGGAAGGAAAGGCGCCGCTTTTGGCATCTTCTCGATGTGCTGGCATCCTGTACAGTGAACGGCAAGCTGCTCAATCTGCTGATATATCAGGCCAACAGACAAAGCTTTGAGCTAACGCGTTCATTTTAGCCATACCTAAACACTTCAGCTCTCAGCTCTCTGTTAGTTCACAACTCCATCAAGAGCAAGTTCATCTTGGCGCTGGTAAAAATGGGGAAACGGGTTTCTGCTGCACCTTCCAGCCATTTTGGAAGGTCATGTAGACCTGAGACATTGTGGGGTCTTTTATGGTTTCCCTTCTGATCATCACTGCTGTAATAGGGAGATTTTCGATTTGTGTCAGGGATTTTTGTAACTTTTTCAGTATTTCCTTTTCTGGGGTAAATGGGGCAATGTATCAGCATTCCCATGATTACTTGTCCTCTTGATTTTCAATCATGTAATTGTGTCCTACAAGAAGCAGAGCCTATCTCTGCATTCATGCTACTGTTGTTAGTGGAACACCATTCTGTGGATTGAAAATGGATACTAGTGATTGATGATCGGTAGTAAGGGTAAACCCTCTCACGTACAAGTAGTGGTTGAAATGTTTATACACCAAACCAGTCTGAAGGCCTCTCTGTCAATCTGTGTGTAATTTTTCTCTGCAGCAGTAAGGGAACGTGATACAAATGCTATGGAGCTTTCATTTCCATCACTCAGAATGTGTGACATGACTGCACATATCCTATAAGGCGAGGTATCTCAAGCAAGCTTCACTGGACTATGTGGATCATAATGAGTGTCTGACATCATCATTTCCTTTACCTTTTGGAAAGCCACATCACAATGCTTTGTCCATTGCCATTTCTTCCTGATCTGCAGTATAGTTCAAGGGGTGGATCTTGAACCTGTTATAGTGATTGACAAATCTAAAAAGCACTGCAACCATGTGACACATCCTTTGACCTTGGGGCATCCACCGCTGCTTGGATTTTCTCAGCATGCCTGTGCAATCCTTGTGCATCACAATAAGTGATGCTTGGTTTAAAGTATTCATACTATCTCATCATGCTCTGAGCCCATAATCTTCTCATTTTTTTAACATTGTCTTGAGATTTTGGAGATGTTCCTTGTCATCCTGACTGGTATCAATGATGTTACCCAGGTAACATTGAGTGCCTGAGCTGTCTTTCAGCATCTGGTTCATAACTTTCTGATAGCATGCAGGTGCAAATGCTACTCCAAAAATAAGTCCATTATGGTGATAAAGCCCTTTGTGTGCGCTTATGGTTAGGAGCATCTCCCATCTCCACCTGAATGTAGGCCTCAGTCAAGTCCACTTTACTGAAATGTTTCCCTCCAGAAAGGTTTGCAAAGGTATTCTCTGTCCTGGGCAGAGGGTACTGATCTACTTACAGTACTGAGTGACAGTGACATTAAAATCGCCACAGACTCTGACAGATCCATTCTTCTTGGCTACTGGAACCATAGGCATTGCCCTTGGGCTCCACTCACTCTTGAAAGAAATCCTTCAGACTCCATGCAATGTAACTCATCGGCTACTTTATCACAGATGGCATACGGAACCGGACGAGCTTTGAAAAACCTGGGTATGGCATTTTCATTTATTAGTACTTTACTCTTGATATGTTTGAGTTTTCCAATACACTGCTGTGGCATTATCCAGTACTTTTCTTAATTCACTGTCAGATGACTTCATTACAGGGGATGCCCCATGCAAACTGTGGCTGGATCTCCAACCAGATTGTAGTTGTATCAGTCAATCACATTACCAGAATGTTGATCCTCCTGTTCTTACCATACACAATCTCAATGTTTTGTTTTGGAACTTCAAAACATTCAGCTCATTCAAAGGAAGACATGGGAGTTCTAAATGTGAGTCTAACTTCATGCTTACTTTGAGCGAGGAGTGCGTGTATCACATGATAGTGTGATGACATATGCATTTCAGTATTTATGCACATAATCCATAATGAATTATTCAAATGAACAAGAATGCTTAATCAAACAATTATATTTACAAGATTACACAAATATTACTGAAACAGTAAAGACACAACACTCCATATACTGCTCAGTTCCTGTTATTAGTGTAATGGAAAGGTGGTATCTGTATCTGAAGTTACAAGACAAGGTGATGGTAGCCAGTTATCTACAGCTGGACATCTTGTTCATCTTCAGACAGTGAAGTTTCATGGACCAAATAGCATTCAGAAAAAGTGAAAATAAACAAGGAAAGTGTGGCTGGCAGTAAATACAGAGTGGAAGAAGACTTAAACTAGTTATAAAAGGAGTGCAGGAAACACAGAATCAAACTGCCAGTCTCCATAAAAGTACATATATGCAGAGATCATTATAGTATCAACAGTGACTTTGAACAATTTTACACAGGATCTTGCAGCAATGAAGAAATTTCTCCCATTTATGGTTTATAATTATCTTTTAAACAGTGTATTAATTTTTCATGATTGTATATGAATGTATGAATTATTCCACTTAATACTAATTGTAATATAGTTAGTTAAATTAGTCTCAATTTAAGATATTTGTGAATGGATATGCATATTCACAATTTCCAGTATACAATTCTATAATTTTTTCGACAAAATATACAGGTGTATTCATTTAGCATTTTAGAATGTTTTCAAATCACAGATTGATTGACTGACATAAATAAAGTTGGCCATAACCAGTGAGCTCATTTTGAGGAATCAGGAGAGGTGGGATTGCTACAGTAAAGGGGTACTGAGAGAAAAGATTTATCTTGAACATCCTGAGAATATACAAGAACTAATTGATCATTCCTGCCTGTTTCTTATGATAACACACACAAAATGCTGGTAGAACACAGCAGGCCAGGCAGCATCTATAGGGAGAAGCGCTGACGACGATTCGGGCTGAGACCCTTCGTCAGGACTAACCGAAAGGAAAGATAGTAAGAGATTTGAAAGTAGTGGGGGGAGGGGGAAATGCGAAATGATAGGAGAAGACTGGAGGGGGTGGGATGAAGCTAAGAGCTGGAAAGGTGATTGGCGAAAGTGATACAGGGCTGGAGAAGGGAAAGGATTGTGGGATGGGAGGCCTCAGGAGAAATAAAGGGGGGGGGGGAGCACCAGAGGGAGATGGAGAACAGGCAAACAACTAAATATGTCAGGGATGGGGTAAGAAGGGGAGGAGGGGCATTAACGAAAGTTAGAGAAGTCAATGTTCATGCCATCAGGTTGGAGGCTACCCAGCCGGTATATAAGGTGGTGTTCCTCCAACCTGAGTTTGGATTCATTTTGACAATAGAGGAGGCCATGGATAGAATGGCCATATCAGAATGGGAATGGGACGTGGAATTAAAATGTGTGGCCACTGGGAGATCCTGCTTTTTCTGGCAGACCGAGCGTAGGTGTTCCGCAAAATGGTCTCCCAGTCTGCGTCGGGTCTCACCAATAGATAAAAGGCCACACCGGGAGCACTGGATGCAGTATACCACACCAGCCGACTCACAGGTGAAGTGTCGCCTCACCTGGAAGGACTGTCTGGGGCCCTGAATGGTGGTGAGGGAGGAAGTGTAAGGGCAGGTGTAGCACTTGTTCCATTTACAAGGATAAGTGCCAGGAAGGAGATCGGTGGGAAGGGATGGGGGGGACGAGTGGACAAGGGAGTCGCGTAGGGAGCGATCCCTGTGAAAAGCAGAAAGAGGTGGGGGGGAGGGAAAAATGTGTTTGGTAGTGGGATCCCGTTGGAGGTGGCGGAAGTTACGGAGAATTATATGTTGGACCTGGAGGCTGGTGGGGTGGTAGGTAAGGACAAGGGGAACCCTATCCCGAGTGGGGTGGCGGGTGGATGGGGTGAGGGCAGATGTGCGGGAAATGGGAGAGATGCGTTTGAGAGCAGAGTTGATGGTGGATGAAGGGAAGCCCCTTTGTTTAAAAAAGGAAGACATCTCCTTCGTCCTGGAAAGAAAAACCTCATCCTGAGAGCAGATGCGGCGGAGACGGAGGAATTGTGAGAAGGGGATAGCCTTTTTGCAAGAGACAGGGTGGGAAGAGGAATAGTCCAGGTAGCTGTGAGAGCTGTGATATCTACTATAAGCCTATTGGATTCCAGACCTAACCAAATCCCCTCTACCACCACTCTCCTCTGTCTAGCGGAATTAGTTCTTACTCTCAATAATTTCTCCTTTGTCTCCTCCCACTTCCTCCAAACCAAGGATGTAGCCATGGGCACCCGTATGGGTCCCAGTTATGCCTGCCTTTTTGTTGGCTTTGTGGAACAGTCCATGTTCCAAGGCTATACTGGTATCCATCCCCATCTTTTCCTTCACTACATCGACGACTGCATTGGTGCTGCCTCTTGCACGCATGCTGAGCTCGTCGACTTCATTAACTTTGCCTCCAACTTTCACCCTGCCCTCAAATTTACCTGGTCCATTTCCGACACCTCCCTCCCCTTTCTTGATCTTTCTGTCTCCATCTCTGGAGACGGCCTATCTACTGATATCTACTATAAGCCTACCCCCTCCAGTCTTCTATCATTTCGCATTTCCCCCTCACCCACTACTTTCAAATCTCTTACTATCTTTCCTTTCGGTTAGTCCTGACGAAGGGTCTCAGCCCAAAACGTCGACAGCGCTTCTCCCTATAGATGCTGCCTAGCCTGCTGTGTTCTACCAGCATTTTGTGTGTGTTGTTGTTTGAATTTCCAGCATCTGCAGATTTCCTCGTGTTTGTTTCTTATGATAATAAGTTTGTACCTTCTACATGCCATTCGTGTAGTTTCTGATCACTTACATTGGTAATGAACTTATACCGTGCTTATCATTGCTGCATTATGGCTTTAGATGTTATTTTAAGACAAAAAATTCACTAAGGACAGAATCGGGATCAATTTGAGGGTTGAATTAAAATTTGGAATCCAAAGATGAAAGGAGACTTCTGAGAAACAAGAATTTCAAACAAATCGGAGTGATTTCCAGTCACTTTGGGCTATTTGGCCTTCATTTCTTCAGCCATGTTAATTTTTTTTATTGCAAAAAGCCAGCAAAACCATCTATCATTCAATTCAATGAGTGAAACTGAGTTTTAAACATAACTAAACTGGATAATGTTGGTTAGTTAGAACTTAAAGGAAATAGCAAATTTAAACAATTGAAATGTTATGTTGATAAAATAGGAACCTTGCCGTTAGATTGAGGGTCTATTTAGTTTTGAGAGATCTCGATATCGCTGGCTTGGCTATGTTTAAACTGAAGTCCATTTTACCAGCTTTGGGTCACGGAGGTTGTTCAGTCATCACATCACAGCTTAAAGAATGTAACTGACAAGAAACCGATTTTTAAAATTAACTTAATTGTGAAAATTATGCTTTCAACTGACAGGCACATTTTTCATTAAAATGCAGTGCAAAATGCACTCTCTTTCCACTCTGCTCTTTTTCCACCCATTGTCTACGTTGGATCACGTCAATAAAGTAGGCTGCAGCTACAGCACTCTGACATCGCTATTCCCTTATGTGAATTTATGAAACAGAATAATAACAGTGCTATCATAAATTTACTGCTGAAATTCTATGACCTCAGTGGGTGGTTTGTTAGTCTTTATTTCAATATTTTTAATTACGTGTTTTGCAGATTTATAGGGAGATCCTGGGTTTTTGTTTAAACTTAACACAGCATATTCTGAAAATAAATCTGTTTATCACCTTCTATTGTGAATGCCTTTCTTTAACTGCAAGGCCAACTGTTTGATTTTTAACAGCTAATTTTTGCCATAAACTCTTACATTCTGCAATTCCTCTCCCACTCCAAGTTCAGCAAGCAATTCAGATCCAGACAGATTTCATTTGCCAGATTTGTTATCCCTAACTTCCTAAGTGCTATTGTCCATAATCGTACAACCTTCACCACTCCTTGGGTAGAAGGCTGCTTAGCAACCAAACAATATCACAAGATGCGTGGAGTTAAAATGCTCATTGCTGAGCTTTTATCTATATTCTAAACCACTTCTACAATGAGTTTTAAATATCTGCTGTGTAACTTGAATATTATATACCCCTTCATTTTTCAGCTTTTAAGTTTGTCATTTAGAATGTTCTTGCATGTAATAAATTTGATGTCCTTCTTTTTTATATGCAACAAAAGGTTTTTTTTTATTTGCTAGGACCAGATGTCTGAATATGTATAGTACTCAAGACAAACAATTTGTTAGACATTGCTTTTAAGACTGAATTGGCCAGGCATCAATGGGGAGACAAATGAAAGGACATTCTCAAATGTCTCCTGAATCCTGGTAACTTGTCTAAGGCGTAATAAAACCTGTCAGAAAACAACACTGTTTTGTAAAACCACCTGCTAAATAGCAAACACCATAAGACCAAAAAACATAGGGGCAGAATTAGGCCATTCAGCCCATCGAGTCTTCTTTGTCATTCCATTATGGCTGATTTATTATGCCTCTCAACCCTGTTTTCCTTTCTTCTCCCTATAAACTTTGACACCTTTACTAATTGCCAACCTATCAATCTCTGCTTTAAATATACCCAATGACTTGACCTCCACAGCCATCTACAAATTCACTGGCTTCTAGCTAAAGAAATTCATCCTCATCACTATTTTCAAGGGATGCCGGTGCTCTCTGGTCACTATTTAGGCCTCTGTATCTAGGTCTTTCAATATTTGAGAGGTTTCAATGAGATCCACCCCCCCTCCTCCCAATTCTTCTAAAATCCAGTGAGTACAAGTCCAGAGCCATCAAATGCTCCTCATACATTAAGGTCAAAATCAAAGTCAAAGTAAAATTAATTATCAGAGTACACACGTCACCACATACAGCCCTGAGATTCTTTTTCTGCGGGCATACTTAGCAAATCTATAGAACAGTAACCGTAAACAGGATCTGTAAACATCAGGAACTGTAAACAAACTTTGCAAATAATGCAGATAATAAATAGCAATATATAACGGGCATGAAATAACAAGATAAAAGAGTCCTTAAATGAGTGTAGTTATCCCCTTTTGTTCAAGGGCCTGGTGGTAGTATCTGCTCTTGAACCTGGGGATATGAATCTTGAGGCACCTGTACTTTCTACCTGATGGCAGCAGCGAGAAAAGAGCATGGCCTGGGTAGTGAGGATCCTTGATGTTGGATGCTACTTTTCTGCAGCAATGTTTCAGGGAGATGTTCTGAAAAGTTGGGAGTGTTTTACCCATGACGATGTGGGCCGAATTCACTACCTTTTTGTAGGATTTTCTGCTCAAAGGCATTGGTGTTCCTGTACCAGGCTATATTGTAGCCACACATCTATAGAAGTTTGTCAAGATTTTTGATGACGTGCCGAATCTCCGCAGACTCCTGAGGAAGCAGAGGTGCTGTTGTGCTGTTTTCACAGTTATATTTATATGAAGGGTCCAGAAAAGGTCCTCTGAGATAATGACACCCAGGAATCTATAGTTACTGACCCTCTCCACTTCTGAAGATACTCCGTTCATTTCTGGGATTGCGTAACCTCCTCTGGACCTTCTTCAATAGCAACGCATCCTTTCTTAGATAAAACTGCTCACAACAATAATTGGTTAGCAATATGTATTACAGCAAGTTGCTAAATTGAACTGGCTAAACTTCACGACTTATGCCAGTGATATTAAACCCGATTCTGATCATGATATTTCAGAGCGGTCAAGGGCCCATTAGGATCAATGAAGAGTGATGGGTAAATTGAAACGGGTGTGAATACTCAGTTGTCAAAGATGGGGATTAAAATGTTGGCAGCCTTACAGAAATGGTAATGCTGTAAGGACAATAAAATACCGCGGTAAGCCAAATATGTGTGCTTAAATAAAAAAGCACAAACTCCTTCAGACTAGTGTAGTGAAGTTAAAGTTGTGATAGTGGCAGTGGCTATTTTCATGGCTCCATGGTATGCTCCTTTTGAGATGATCCTGCAGAATGTCTGGAAGCAAGCTGCAAAAGGCAAGTCAAGGTCACTCCTGATGATACCTTTTCTGGCAGACCTACAGACCTAGACTTACGTTGCAATGAAACTGCAGGAGGCTAAGCTCTGAATCTGGCACAATGAAAGCAGTTGCAAACAATGTCCTGGCGGGGGGGATGGGGATTATATCCACCTTCTGCACTGCTTGGAAAATGGTGCAGCAAATGAGTTTGCATTTTCAAATCCACACGAAAATGAAGGTCACACTATCAGCAAATCCACAGTAGGCCTGATGTGCCAAAGGAATGGCCAGGCCAAGGGTACAACACTTCCTGCTCACCGAAAGGGTCAAAGAGATCAACAAAAATCTGTAAACAAAGATATTACAGAAAGTCTCAAGTTGTTACTAAATATATTACCAAATCACGCTTCAATCTACTAAAATGAAGAGCATCATTCCATCCTAGACAGTACAAATTTGAGTTGGACAATCCACACCAGGGGTGTATGAAAAGAGCTACTTTTTAACCAAGGCAGCCATCGAGATTTTGAAGGCAGAGTTTTGCGGCTGTTTTTCCGAGCTGAGGAGTGTCTAATACGCCAGAGGGATTCATTAGAAAGGGCCAATAAGAATATTCCAAGCGCAAGCGGAGCAGCTGTTCTTGTGAGTACGCCAGTCTTTAGAGTGGCTTCGGCTCATCGGGCTTTGTTGAGATCAGGTTTGGGTGAGGTAGATTGTCTTGTAAGTTACTCACTCTGCATTCTTATTCGTTCATTCATCATCTATAGACACAGAGTATAGTGAGAATGGCTCCAGGGCCAGTGTTTTGTACAGTGTGTGGGATGTGGGAAGTCTGGGAGATGTCCAGTCTCCCAGATAAACATAACTGCACTAGGTGCACCGAACTACTGCTCTTGAGAGAATGTATGAAGGAAGTGAAGCTGCACCTTCATGACTTTCAACCTACAGGAGAATATGGGTGTGACAAACAGGAGCTACAGGGAGGTAGTCACCCCTACTTTACAGGAGATGGGTAACTCAGTGACTGTCAGGAGAAAGAAGGGAATTGCACAGCGAGTGCAGAGTACACCTGTGGCTGTTCCCCTCAATAATAAGTATATAACTAGATACTTCTGAGGGGGATGACCTACCAGGGAGGAGTCATAGTGACTGGGCCTCTGGCACTGAGTCTGGTGCTGTGGCTCAGAAGAGCTGAGGGACTGAAGTGTGGATAGGGGATTCGTTAGTCAGAGGAACAGAAATGACTTACTGTGGGCATGATAGAGATATGTGAATGGTATGTTGCCTCTCAGATGCCTGGATCAGAGATGTCTTGGATTGTGCCTGTGGCATTCTCAAGGGTGAGGGTGAGCAGCCAGAAGTCTTGGTGCATTTTGGCACCAGTGATATAGGTAGACAAGATGAGGAGGTCCTGAAGAGAGAATTAAGAGCACTAGGTAGAAAGCTGAGAAACAGGATCTCCAGGGTAGTAATCTCTGGATTGCTGCCTGTGCCACATGCCAGTGAGGGTAAGAATAGGATGATTTGGCAGGTGAATGCGTGGCTGAGGAGATGGTGCAGGGGGCAGGGGTTCAGATTTATGGATCATTGGGATCTCTTCTGGGGAAGGTATGACCTGAACTCTAGGGAGTCCTATATCCTTGCGGGCAAGTTGGTGAGAGTTGTTTGTGCGGGTTTAATCTAATTTGGCAGGCTGATGGGAACCGAAGTGATAGTGCTGAGGATGAGGTAGTTGGTTTACAAAAAGAGGCAGTGTGTAGTGAGACTCCTAGCAAGCAGAGGCTGAAGTTAAGGCAAAACTGCAGTCAACATGATGATTTGCAACATAAAAGGCGTCAAAATCGAAAAAGGTGAATACAGGACTAAAGATGTTATATTTGAATGTGCACAGTATACGAAATAAGGTTGATGAACTTGTAGCACTGTTACAGATTGCCAAGTATGATGTTGTCGGCATCACTAAATCATGGCTGAAAGAAGATTATAGCTGTGAGCTTAATGTCCAAGGATACACATTGGATCAAAAGGAAAGGCAGGAAGGCAGAGGTGGTTCTGTTGGTAAAAACTGAAATTAAATCATTAGAAAGAGGTGACATAAGGTCAGGAGGTGTTGAATTGTTATGGATAGAGCTAAGGAACTACAAAGGTAAAAAGACCTTGTTAGGAGTTACATACAGACCCCCAAACAGTAGTAAGGATGTGGTCCACAAGTTACAATGGGAGATAGAAAGTGCATGCTAAAAGGGTAATGTTTCAATAGTGGTGGGGGATTTCATATCAGGTTGGTTCTGTATTCCAGGAGGGGGACTTTCTAGAGTACCTGTGAGATGGCTTTTTAGAGCAGCTCATGGTTGAGCCCACTAGAGGATCAGCTATTCTGGATTGGGTTTTGTTCAATGACCCAAACTTGATTAGAGAATTTAAGTTAAAAAAACATTTGGGGAATGATCATAATATGATCGATTTCACCATGAAATTTGAGAAGGAGAAACTGAAGTCAGATGTATCAGTATTACAATGGAGTAAAGGGAATTAGAAAAACATGAGAGGAGTTGGCCAGAATTGATTGGAAAAGAACACTGGCAGGGATGACAGCAGAGCAGCAATGGCTGGAATTTCTGGAAACAATTCAGAAGGCACAGGAAATATATCCCAAAGAGGAAGAAATATTCTAAAGGCAAGTTTACACAAGTGTGGCTAACAAGTCAAAGCCAACATAAAGCCAAAGAGAGGTCATATTAACAGAGCAAAAACTAGTGGTAAATTATAGAGGATTGAGAAGCTTTCAAAACCAACAGAAGGCAACAAAAAAAGATATTAAGGTAAAGATGAAATACAAAAGTAAGCTAGCCAATAATATTAAAGAGGATACCAAAAGTTTCTTCAGATTGATGAAGTGTAAAGAGAGGTGAGATTGGATATCGGACCACTGGAAAACAATGCTGGAGAGGTAGAAATGGGGGAGGTATTTTGTGTTACTTCATTGTGGAAGACACTAACAGTATGGTGAAAGTTCCAGGTGTCAGGGGTCATGAAGTGTGTGAAGTTACCATAACTAGAGAGAAGTTTCTTGGGAAATTTAATAGCCTGAAGGTAGATAAGTCACCTGGACCAGATGGTGTAAACCCCGGGGTTCTGAAAGAAGTGGCTGAAGAGACTGTGGAGGCATTAGTAAGGATCTTTCAAGAATCATTAAATTCTGGAATTGTTCCAGAAGACTGGAAAATTGCAAATGTTGCTCCACTCTTCAAGAGGGGAGAAAGGCAGAAAATGGGAAACTATAGGCCAGTTAGTCTGACCTCCGTGGTTGGAAAGATATTGGAGTTATTATTGAGGAAGAATTCTCTGCGTACTTGTAGGCACAGAATAAAATAGGCCATAGTCAGCACGGTCTCCTCAAGGGAAAATCTTGCCTGACAGATCCGTTGGAATTCTTTGAAGAAACAACAAGCAGGTAGACAAAGGAGAATCAGTTGATGTTGTGTATTTAGGTTTTCAGAAGGCCTTTGAGGAGGTTCCACACATGAGCTACTTAACAAGCTACAAGCCCATGGTATTACAGGACAGATTCTAGCACGGATTAAGCAGTGGCTGATTGGCAGGAAGCAAAGAGTGGGAATAAAGGGAGCCTTTACTTGTTGGTTGCCTGTGACTAGTGGTGTTCCACAGGGGTCTGGGTTGGGACTGGATCTCATTATGTTATATGTCAGTGATTTGGATGATGGAATTGATGGCTTTGTTGCAAAATTTTTAGACAATATGAAGATAGATGGAGGGCAAGGTAGTTTTGAAGAAATAGGGAGGCTACAGAAGGACTTAGACGGATTCGGAGAAAGGGCAAAAAAGTGGCACATGGCACACAGTGTGAGGAAGTGTATGGTCATGCACGTTGGCAGAAGAAATGAAAGAGTTGACTGTTTTCTTAAATACACAAATCTGAGGGACTAAGGGACTTGGGAGTCCTTATGCAGGATTTCCTAAAGGTTAATTTGCAGGTTGAGTCTGTGGTGAGGAAGGCAAATATGATTTTAGCATTCATTTCAAGAGGCATAGAATATAAAAGCAAGGATGTAATGCTGAGACTTTATAACGCACTGGTGAGGCCTCACTTGGAGTATTCTGTGCAGCTTTGAGAACCTTATCTTAGAAGGGATGTGATGAAAATAGAGAGGATTCAAAACAGGTTCATGAAAATGATTCCAGGATTGAATGGCTTGTCATATGAAGTTGATGGCTCTGGGCTTGTATTCACTGGAATTTAGAAGAATGAGGGGTGACCTAATTGAAACCTATTGAATGATGAGAAGCTCGATAGAGTGGATGTGGAAAGGATGTTTCTGTGGTGGGACTGTCTAAGACCAGACAACGCAGCCTCAAAATAGTGTGGCATCATTTTAGAATGGAGATGAGGCGGAATTTCTTTAGCCAGAGTGTGGTGAATTTGTGGAAATTGTTGACATGCAGCTGTGGAAGCCAAGTCTTTATATATATTTTAGGCAGTGATTGATATATCCTTGATTGGTCAGGTCATGAAGGGATATGGGAGTAAGGCAGGAGATTGGGGCCAAGAGAGAAAAATTGGATTGGACATAATGAAATGGCAGAGCAGACTCCATGGCCAAATTGCCTAATTCTGCTCCTATATCTTATGGTCTTATAGTCTAAATTTAACTAGAAGGCCAGTTGTAAGAAATTGTTAAGATGAGCTTGGGATAACTTTAATTCATACACTGCTAATTAGCTAAGCTCCAAATCCAATGACAGAATTAAATGTGGTGCTAGATGGACAAAAATCTGGCATGATGGTTTTCTGGACAATTTCCCAATCTGTTTAAGTCATTTTACACTTGTTTATGAATTGTAACCAATAGGAAGTCCTTTCCCATTTGTCTAACATATTGATGGATGGAGGTGAATGGTGCAGACATCTGATAAGTGGCCTGGACTGACACTTCTATTTACTGCCTGGAATAATACAATTCCAAACCTGAGCAACTTGTGATCCAGCTTGCCAAGTGACACCATATTGTAAAAGAATTTCCATATCCTGAACTACTGTGAGCCTCACCTGTGCACACATTGACTGTTAGTCTCAGCTTTGAGTGAAGTAAGAAACACTTAACTTAGTAAAATTTAACATGCAGTTATTGAAGAAAACAGGAAAACCTGTACTTGCCTTTTTGTACTGCAGTATCAAAGGTAATTTTAACCCTGAATCTGGGTGAAGAATACTGAGTGACTAGAAAACTCCTGGAAAAATGAGTGTGCATAATTATAGTTTGGATTTCCTTGTAAACCAAGGACAGTCTGAAATGATTTCCTACACCCACAAGGAAACTATATTTCTCATCTGTTTTGCCTTCATTCACGCAACTATAGAATCTTTCCAACATCACTTGATCTCCCTCTTCTTTCTTCTTAAGCTGTCCCAATTGGATCACTGATGACAAGCTTCCATTGCAGATTTAGGAGACCAGAGTCAGGCCTAGAAATATGGAATCATAGTGCCGTAGAGAGATGCAGCTCAGAAACTGGCTAATCGGATCACTGCGTCCATGCTGGCCATTAACTGTCCACTTACATTAATTCTCTATTACTCCCATCTTTTATACTTCACACCTTCATATCAATTACTGCTCACTGACAAACTAGGAGCAATTTAAAGTGGTCAATTAACCAATTAACCCACACCTCTTTGGGACATGGGAGGGAACCAGAGCACTTGCAGAAAGAACACACAGGGAGAACACACACACTACACACAGACAGTACCCCAGGTCAGGGCCAGGACAGTCTGTGGCGCAATGAGGCAGCAGTTATATTAGCTCACTGAATGTAACTAACACCTCAGTGCTGAGGATGTTGACCTGAAAGCGGACAATAATGTTAGTTCACTTGGCCTTCTTGTGATTTTAGATAATTTTGTGGGGGTAGTTTTGGTGGTATCTTTCCAGAAACTTAAAGTGTCTGTTGTAGGAACACACAGGAGGGCAGGGATTGCCACTGCCTAGTAGATCCTGATAAGTCTTGTGCCGGATTTCCACTGCGTACAAATGTAAGAGTCATCTGCATTCTGCAATTTAGAGACTGTCTTTGGTCCTGGAGCGAAGTCTCTGCAGATTAAACAGTTTGCCATTAGCTCTGAAGATCAGCTGTACTCCCATATGAAGTTTGTTGGAGGCATTGGATGCTGCACTGAAAAAGTGCATCAGGTCAATTTGACACCAGAATTCTTTGAAATTGGCTCTATTTAGACCCTTGGTTCAAATATAAGATGGTGATGAAATTCCACAGGCTCCACTTGGGGATTGTGTTCTACCAACCCTCAAACCTGATGGAGCCAAAGGCTTGTGTGAAGCTTCTAGGGGCCATATATAGTGGTTGGTGCTACTCTGTACTTCTTTTGGAACTGTCATGCTGGCAGTGAGGATCATGTCTACTGCACCTGGATGGATGGAAACAAAACTACAATTCAAAGAGCCTTCTTTGGAATGTTCTATCGAATCATTGGCACATAAGTTGCTACTACTTCCCATCAGCTAGCAAAGCCCTTACCACTGGGCTCGAGTACAAAACTGCCTCGGATTGTTCTAACAAGCTCCAGGAGTTAAGATCTTCATGGCCTCATGCTACAGAGAGTTTGGTGCTTTTTATTTTGTCCTTTGCCCCATTCTTGCTTAACTCCAGTTGAGTATTGATTGTACTAATTGAGTTCATTACTAATAAATGTATCCAAGTTGGCCCGACGTATTATTGATCATAAGATCTGAAGAAATAGGAGCAGGAAGAGGCCATTTACTTCCTTGTCAAAGTCATATGTATCATCACATACAACTGCAATGGAAAACTTGCAGCAGCATCATAGGTATGTAGTACTGGATACACAATATACATAAGAAAAACATAAATTAACAATATAAATAATATAAAATTACACAAGGAGCATATTAACATCACCATTCAACATCACTCTAGCAACATGTTCGTTCAATCAACACACATCCCTTTATTCTTTTGATTCTCCAAAATCTGCTCAGCTCTGCTGTTCTTTCTCACAAGAATGTATGAAAAACTCCCAAGAATAGGTCACTAGATCCTCAAGCCTATTTCATCATTCAATATAGTCATGTGTGATCTATCCCTGGGCTCAACTACTTCTCTTTCCCAGATCCCATGAGCTCTCAGTCCCATGATCTTTCAAAATGATTTACCTCCATTGTAAATATTTCTAAAGTTCTAGCCTCTCTAGAAGAGACACAAGAGATTCTGCAGAGGCTGGAAATCTTGAGCAATGCAAAAAAATGCTGGAGGAACTCAGCAAGTCAGGCAGTATCTATGGAGGGAAATAAAGAGTCAATATTTTGGATTGAGACCCTTCATCAGGACTGGATATTCTCCCAGCAGTCTGGGGTATATTTAAGCAGAAGTCTGTATCCTTAGAGATTTAAAAGAGGCATTCAAAGGCCACTCTTTTAAAATTGAGTTACCCATCCTTCCCAGGTTAAAGCACGGTTCAGTTGCACTGACTGTTTGCAAGCGGTTTGCAACTCAAAACTGTGGCAACAAAATGTGGGATAGACATTCCCAGAGAGCCCTTTGCATGAAGAAATTTCTATGCAGGTATTCCTATATCAAGGTTCCCTCCAGCTTATGAAAGTCCTACGTATGTTACAACCTATACAATATATATGAACGAGTGTCAGGGAAATCAGGGGAGGGTAGATTTGCTGCTAGGTTGCAGGCATCTCTTACTGTGTGGGATCTTAATTTGTGGCCATATTTCTGATTGCGAACTGTTCGGGTTATGAACAATTCATAGAAACTGAGTGATGTCATAATCTATGGAGGACTGGTACCTGAGTTTTAAATAAGTGGCCTCTGAGGGTGTCTTCTGAAGCTCTAAGAATATAGACTTCTGCTTGAATATACTCAGCAAAAGTTTATTGTTCTGCTGTAATGTAATCTATCTGTTTTACTTTCTTTACTATTAAGTGCCTGGCATAATTCAGGGAGTATTTTTTATTACAGTGAACTTGTGCTAGAGGAAGACATGCTGTGAGCAATTACTCATTACACTGTGGGGTTCATACCAATTTTCTTCTTTTATGCAAATTACTCACTAAAGGATTACAGGGATGCATTCTTAGAATATATGGAATGCGATAAAATGTAATTGTTCTACACATTTGTTAAGACCATTGACATTTCAAAAATATTTAACATTAGCTGTTTTTGTGAAGTTTATTCTGTAAACAGCAAGATGGAGAATTAAAGCATTAAAGAATTAGGCCCACGCGGATAAAGATTAACTGTGCTTACTATAAATTATGTGGAGAAATATCTAATAGACTGATTGCTTAATAGTGTTACGAATATGATGACACGGAGATCTGAAAACCTTCTCCCATGTGACAACCCTAGACGAGAGAGGTCACTGTGGAAGTGCTGATTTCAGAGACTACTTAATTAAGCATGTACGAGAGGCTGGTGTGGGAATTGAGAGCAGTTCAGATGCTCTTTGGAGAATGAGGTGAAACAGGTTGTTAAAGCAAAGTAAATGGTGCTATCCTTCACATCACAGGCAATCAGAAGCAAACACAGCTGTAGAAATTAAGCTCAACAATAAGGAGTTCTTCCAATATTAAGATAGAGAGGCAGCTAGCAAGTACGGAATCTCTAATGGAACAAACAGAGGTGAAACTGAACACAAAACTACAGCACAAAAATGAGCTACCATGCTGAAAAAATTAAACCTGCACAATCAATCTAATTTGGAAGTCTGCCGAATGCCATATTAGTCTGGGCTATTCAGTATTATAGGGGAAGGGTTGGCCATGATCTTCCAGTTCCTTTGTGGAGTTAGACGGTGAATGGTCTCACCTTGCATTTTTTCTACAGAGCTCAGAATATGAACCATCTGTAGAGGGGGTGGTGGAGGCTTTTAATCCATCGCAATGTTCTGTGTTGTTTTTCCCACCACAATGTGATCTGAGGCAAGAGTGTTCTTCCAGGCCTTGTACTAAAACCATGGGCTGCTGGTGGTCACTGGTCCATTTCTCAGCAGTCACTGTTGATGAGCCAAAACAATCTGGTACCAGAGTAAGGAGAGAAATAATTTGTGTTTGATTCTTATTGTTCTACTAGCTAGTAGTGGCAGCATGGTAATGCATCAGTTAGCACAGCACTTTACAGTGCCAGGGATCACCAACTGGAGTTGGATTTCCATCGCAGTCTGTAAGGAATTTGTTGACCGTGTGGTAGGGAGAATGTATAAACTCCTTACAGGATGTAGGCACTCGTTCCAAAGACACACAGTTAGGGTTAGTAAGTTGAGGCCATGCTATACTGGCACCGGAAGAATGGCGACCCACTAAATTCTTCACTGATTTGATTTGAGACAAATGACACATTTCTTGTATTGGAAACAATGGGAGAGCAGTTTATCTGAAATTTAAAAACAATCAGTGCTGATTCCAAAGGGCTGCGGAGTGCTTAGATGGAAGATAAGATATTGTCCTAGTCTATGTGAAGTTCAACTATGTTAGGGGAGGAAGCATATGCAGAATGAGAGAGGAATTGAGAACTAAGTGGAATGCAAAAGGAAGTTCACGATCAACTCTATGGACTCCAACATAGAGTATTGTAGTAGTTTTACCCCATATCTAAGAAAAGATGAGTTGGCATCAGAGAAGTCCAGAGGTGGGTTACAAGAATGATGCTGGGAATGAAGTGGTTAATGTATGAGGTGCATTTGATGCTCTGGGCCTGTACTTGCTAGAGTTTAGGTGAATGAAAGAGGATCTCATAGAAACCTACCAAATATTGAAAGGACTATGTAAAGAAAGTGGACATGGAGGGGATAGTTCCAATAGTGGGAGAGTCTAGGATCAGAGAGCACAGCCTCAGAAGAGGGTATCCCTTTAGAACAGAGATGAGGTGGAATTTCTTTAACCAGAGGGTGATTAATCTGTGAAATTCATTGCCATTGATGACTGCGGAGGCCAAGTTATTGGGTACCCTTAAAGCAGAAGCTGACCGGTTCCTGATTAGCAAGGAAGACGGTAGGAGAATGGAGTGAGAGAGAACATAAATCAGTCATGACAGAATGGTGTAGCAGACACGATGTGCCTAATAGCTGTATTCTGCTCCTATATCTTATGGTCTTATGGACTGAGTGCAGATGCTCCACAAAATATCACCCAATCTGCATTTGGATTGCTGTAGAGTGGTTTTATGTAGGCTAGGGGTATTATTAAATACATTCAAAGCACCTGTCTCCATTCCACACAGTGTTATAGCAGGGAAGTAGGTCCTTCTCCAAGTCACTCTGACCATCAAGCACTATTAACACTAATCCTATACACATTCTATTTTGTTCTCCATGGATTTCCATCATCTTCCACCAGATTCTCCCACTCACCTAGACACCAGGGGCAATTTAAGGTGGCCAATTAACTACTCCTCCTTTGGGATGCAAGAGGAAACCGGAGCTACGTGAGAAAATCAATTCAACTACAGGGAGAATGTGCAAACTCCACATGGGTAGCACTAGAGGTGTGGTTTGAACACAGGTCACTGCAGCAGTGCAGCAGCAAATCTGCGAGCTGCATTGCTCTGTGTGATGAGAGTCCTTGACCAGGGTGGTTTGGACACAAATGCTGGAGTATCCAAAGCAAAGATCGACACATGGTATCAAACTGGATTGAGAACTGAGCTAGATGATATCACTAGTAGGCTTCCTGATCCTCAGTTCAGGGGCTCTTTAAATACTCAAAAAAAAGTTTCCTCCCTACGTTCACTAGACTCTAGTATCCTCTACTGATGGCAACAAAGTGTTCTAGGGCCTCCAAGAACAGGCTCTAAGGGCCTGCATTTAAGAGTCCTCCCTTTAGTTAGGACCTGGTAGCTGGACCCCTTAGGCTTTTGGCTACCTCGCACTGTAGTCTGTCCCTTTGCTGGTCGTAGGCTTCGGGAGAGCCTGGGGGTCAGAGCACCATGCCACAAGCATACCCTCTTACAATAACCGGACCGAGCAATGATTCTCCTCTCCCTCCAGTCCATGGATGGGTGGTGCTCGAACAGTCAAATGTATCCAAGGATCAGGGGTATGAGTGGTGAGTCAATGATGTAGATCCACATGATCCCCTATCCTTTTCTGCAACACTACAGTCTGTTGCTGGATCTGCTCAGAACAGTGGGCGGCCGTCCAAGGCGGTTGTGGGCATGGACTGGCTCAACTCTTGCAGCGGTATGTCGAACTGACGGGTGGTTCCTAAATCCAGAAAATTACTCTCTGCCTCAGAGTCCACAAAAGCCTTTACCTGCCTCAAGTTCTTACCCCAGGTGAAATCTGCCTTCATCACAAAAGCAGAATCCATGGGATTTGGAGTAGTGGCTGCTACTGTCACAGTCCTTCCGATAATGGACAGTCTTAGTGGTTCTCCAGGTAGCTGCAGGTATGGATATTTGTCCCGCAGGTGATCCGCTTCCCCACAATAATAACAGCAGCTTTGATTTGTACACCGGGACCTTTCATCGGCTGAGAGCCTTGTGTAACTGATCTGCATGATCGGGAGACAGGCTGGTCATGGTCAGAGATTGAGGGGTGGAACCGCAATGAATTGAGGCTGGGCTCGGGTTAGCCCTCTACGGCCTCATAATGAAGTCCCTCTTACATTCTGCCAGATGAATGTCAAAGTGGATGGACTGATCAACGAGGATCCCTAAGTCCCCTGTTGACTCTCCCAAAGTGAGGGCGCCCTTTAGTTCATCCAAGAGTCCATGGCGGTACAGTGGGCCAAGGCTTCCTGTTCCAGCCACTCTTGCTCCAAAGTTCATAACTCAATAGTTAGCGGCTGACTGACTCCTCTGATGAGGCTTCATCAGAACGTCCGAGGCTCTGTCTACACCGGCGGGATGATAAAATGCCTTTCTCATGGTGGCCATGAATTCCTCCAAATCCATGCAAATCTCTGACTTTCTAGAAGTCCTCTCATTGTGGCTGGCGACAGCATCCAAGAGACTCTGATACCCCAACTGGTTCCATGTTGGCTGAATCGTACTGTGCCGAGGATGGCTTGGACCCAAATGCTGGAGTATCTGAAGCAAGGATTGAGACACGGTATCAAATTGGCCTGAGAACTGAGCACAAAACAAACACTAGCCGATATCACTAGTAGGCTTACGAATGAGCACCTAACCTCAGTCCAGGTCCTCCTTAAATATTCATTCCTAGGCACCCAAAACCTGATTGCAATTAGCAGGAACATCCTGAACCTAAAGGGGCCACACCAGTTATCCATACTCTGGAGAGTTAGAGTGTCTAAATCCTGAAAGATGTTGTGGTTGGGTCCGCCTCATAACAGCGGGTTGTCCTATGTGAAAATCATTGTTCATGGATAGCACACTCTTGGCTGCTGGCCCATGCAATGTCATTATCTTATTGTACTGGCATTATTTGGCAAATAGGTTGCTCAAGTTACTTCTAAACAAGCCCAGATCTTGTTGTGGTCCTGTGGCACTTTGTGACTCATTTTTCTGAAGTACTGGAAAAGCAAATGGGAGTACCCCATCAGCATCGGTGAGTATCTCTGCTTACTGCGTAATGGCTCATCGATGAAGCTGCTGAAGATTCTAGGACAATGCTCTGAAGTACTTATGGTGTGAAGTTGACTGGGCTCTAACAATAAACTTACATTGCACTGGGTCTAATCCTGAGTTTGGACCCTAGTCCCTTGATTCCTGTGACTTCCAGTTTACTTGAGCTTCTTTATACAAGATTTTGTCAGTGCAGTGAGGATGTGAAAGGTAGCCATTGTCATCTCTTCTTTGGAACTCAGCTTTTTCATCCATGTTTGGAACAACCCAGTAATGAAGTATGGATATGAGTGATCCTGGTAGGACCCAATGAACAACAGTGAGTAGGCTATCAGACAGTGAACGTTGCTTGACAGCACTATAAATGACTCTTTTCACACCTTTATTTCTGATTGGGAATGCATCAGTGGGACAATAATTAGTTGGATTGGATCTGTCCTGCATTTTATGGACAGGATAGAGTTGAGCAGTATTAACTTTTGTCGGGCAGATACCAGTGTTGTAACTGACACCTTTCAGCAGCTTGGCTAAAGGTGCAACTGGATCTGGAATGCAAGTCTTCAGAATTTGTCAGCTCCCACATTATTGCCAGGGCAGCAGTCTCAGCCCTCGTGCCATCATGCGGAATAAGCTGAATTAGCTGGAGACTTGTTTCTGTGATGATGATGGTCTCAGCTCAAGACTAATACTGTTTGCCGTAATTTTTGAACTTAAAACTGAAAATGTTAGTAAACCCATCAGTCTTCATTTTATTAAAATCTCATGTATAGGCTCTGCCCTCATTGGAGATGGGTTTGCCTCTGGAAAAACCTCCTCTTCTTGGTCGTTTAAGTGTTGACTTCCATCTGCATCTTGATGTGGCCAGATTGCAGAACTCTCATTTGACCATTGATAGTGAAGTCTCTCGGTGCCAAACTGATTGTGTATTTACTAATGTACTATATATCACATACTCTTGCTTTCTGGAGTTAGTACCTCATTGGTTGTGTGCCTGGTTCAATTTCTGATGTATTATTACATGTTTCTCATTGAGAACCAGTTTCTGCCCCTGGACTCTATGCTAATGGTAGTGTGAATGATACAGTGGGCCATGAGGTCACTGAGTGTGTTGGAATACAATTACAAGTACACAGTTTTGGAGATATAGGCCCTGACCATGACTTCATTGGGTTAAAAAAAACTGCTGACAGAGAAGTGCACAAGATTCCTCCATATTCGTCATGGATTATAACTCTAGATGTGGGTTGAAGATCTCGCTCCTTGAAGGTTACATTTATAACAATCTGATAGTTTCATACTCACAATTACTGATTCTACATTTTAAAAATCCATATTTATTCAATTAAGTTTAATTTGCACAGCTGCCAAGTTGTAATTCCCACTTGCGCGTCTGGACCAATGATTCAGGATTTTGGATACTAGCCCAGTAATTTAGCCACTGCACTTCTGCATTCTGCCCTTTGAAAAGAAATGCTGAAGTATAATTATTTTAAAATGGTTGAACCTCAGATTCATAGGGATGGCACTGGTGCCAGAAAGACGTTAATCATCTGTGTTTCCTTGGATCTGTGGCCTCATTAGGAAGAGATCCAGCAGGATGAGCAATATCAGTGCTGAAATAAAGGAAGATGGTATTGATGATAACTGAATGAAAAGGATTGGCTCCTTTGGGTTGTTTTCTCATTTAGGGCTTAATTAACAGTACATGAATTGGAGTCGGAAACTGCTCAGCTCTCTCAGTGGCTCCTCACACACAGACTCTCCACTAATTTTTTTAACTGAGATTCCCACCTCCTTCCCACCACCATTCTTAACACTTCCTTTTACACCAGCTTTAAGGGCCTGAAATAAAATTGTAGGCACAAAGTATCTGAAGGTGTCATTTACTGGGTTGTGGTTGGAACTAATGACATTTCCTATGAGACACCAACTGGCAACAGACAGATCTCATCCAGCAATGCAAAGCTGTGGGAGTTCAAAGGCAGGCTTGGAACTGAAAGATACACGTAGATCCACCTATCACAGACTGGCATCCTGTCACATTGGCATCTATTTTTGTTTATTATTCTAAGCCTTCGGTTAAGTCTATCACAATCCCACCCTCCTTAAGGAATAGAATGGAAATTGCGTCAGCTGAATAAGCGTTATCAGCATAAAAACAACTGCAGCTCTATTTAAATTATAACTAGTTAATTAATAAAACAGATTATGAGTTGAGCCAAAGTGTGATTTGATAAAATTTAAGCTAGCTTAAATTCCAAAATTGAAGTAAGGACTCAAGACATAATTATTTTAAAACCTAGCAAACAGATGTTCTTCTGTCTCTTAAATTAAATACTGACTTGCTATAGCTGAATATCAACATCATGCAAATTCATTAGTGACTTTATATAATATTTAGCAGCACTGAATATTCTATCACAGTAAACCAACTGTGTATTTGTTATATTAGAATGGTGTTTTAAAATTAATTTTGTATTATACACGCACTTGGATTATTTTGAAATAATTGACAAACCTGAATAAATACTGACTAATATGAATGCTCAGGATCAGACCATCTTAATGTCACCATCTTTAGGAAATATTTACCCTCCTTCACAAGCAAATGGCTTTAGAAATCCACACAGCCCAATTCTTATTTTCTAATGGAATGGATTCAAAAAACCAGTCTTGGTGACTTGTTAAGGAAATCAGATATGTCTGTTTTCTATGCCCATCTTTCATCACTGCATATGCTTCCTGTAATTCTTTCATTTCATAGGATTCCTTTTATGTTCATCCAAACACTACCGATAGATAACAGGTCATATGCTAAATCCAGCTGCTAATGAGTATGTCAGAAGCCTTGAATATTATTTGTGAGGCTAGCAAAGCATTCACTTCCAAATGCCAATGGAGACTGTGAGCAGTCAAATGTTAATGGTGTTGAATAAAGGGAATACTGTAGCTAATCTGTGAGATACAGAGAGAGTTGGGGATTTGAAATCCACTGGCCCTTCACTTTTTCTTACAAGCCTATCTGTCATAAGGGGGAGATGGTAGCAGACCCAAATGCAAGGCACAGACACTGAAGTACTAGGAATAGGACAAGGAACACAGGACCCAGGTGTGGCACTTGGAACAAGGAGCATGGACTAGGACTCCGAGCCAGAGACTGGACAGGGACCTGGAACATGGGTCTTGACTCAGGCTCAGAACCCGGATCCAGGTGAGGACTCGGGACTAGGAACAGACTAGACACTAGATAGTACTGGGAATACGAAGCCTTGACTGGGACTGGACAAGGTTCTCAGACTAGGCTTGGACTGGACGAGGGACTCCAGCACAGGACGAGGGACTCCAGCACAGGACGAGGAATCTCCAGCACAGGACTGGGCGAGGTACTCCTGGACTGCGTGAGGCACGAGAACTGGATGAGGACACGAAGCTCAGACTTGGACAGGGCTGGAACACAGCACCTGGACTAGGTCTTGGAACACAGGAGCACAGAGCCTTGGACTTGAGCACTGGAACACAGAGCCAGGACCCCTCCTTGGGAACAGGACTTAGGGCCAGGGCTTTATACAGAGTCAGGACCCCTCCTCGGGAAAATGACACAGGGCCAGGACTCTTCTTTGACACAGACACTAAACACGGTGACACAAAGAGACAGTTCCAAATTCAACAATAGATAGTTCCTTATTTTGGCGTGGCAAGGCTCCTGGCTCACTCCAGCAGTTGACCTTGACGGTGATACAGGCGAGGTTGCAGGCAAGGTAGCAGCCGAAGGTAACAGACGAAGATTACAGATGAAGATTAGTGCTGAAGTAACTGCCAGGGATTCAGAAGGGAGGGGGAGAGAGAGAGAGAGAACAGTCTAGCAACCAATCTGGTTTGCAGAGGTTATTATGTGCCAGCCCGAAACGAGAATCAGGTGCCTCAACGAAACCGGGGAAAACCAGAAATCCTGGAATAAGGATCGATGGACCGGACCGTGAGCCGGAGTGCAGACTTCACAGACCGGACCATGACACTGTCAAGTAATGACTGGAGAGTGGCCTTTTCCTTCTCTTCATATCTCTCTCCATAACAGGTCAGTGTCTTGTTCTTTTCTCTATTTACATTCAAGGTTGGTGAGATGTCCATCTTGATGTCCATGTCCATTTTCTTCAAAGGTGTCATTGTCCATACAATCACATGTAGAGCCATTACAAGCTCTTTGGTATTGAAGCTCACACTTCCTCAGAAGCTTGATCTTTCTGGAAACCTTCAAACATGTTTGAATAGGGGCACAGCTTTATCCATACACCATTCAAACATATTTCAGTAAACTCTGCCCAGGCCTTATCAATGTTTTCTCTAGCTTTGGAAATGTAAGATCTCCAAATATCATGTAAAATCTTTTCATGGTCTCTTCCTGTGGTATCCAGTATTTGAGCAAAAGTCCTGTGAAGATAGCATGCTTTAAAATTTGCAGTGGTTCCCTGGTCCACAAGTTATATTTGGTGGAAGAGACATTACTGTTGGTGTGAAAATCATCCAAATGTGTGGCACGGCCAAGAGCATCATCATCTTGAGCGGGATGCCCTTGTCCCACGGATAAAGTAATTCATGAACCAATCCTTGAAAATTACGAAAATGATCTGTGCCTTTGCGTTTGCACGGAAATAAACTGGAAGTATTGCCTTAATTATGCACCTAAGTGCTCAGGGGTTTTCTGAATAATACACGAGTAGTGGTTTTGGTCTGTATCTCAAGCTGCATTAGCCCCAAGCAAAAGCCTGAACTGGTCTTCTGCGATGTTAAAATCTGCCATTCTTTTTTTCCCTCTTTGTGAAGGCCTGTTCTGTTTAGAACTCTTTTTCTTTTGAGAAACATCCTGTCTTATTGACATTAAACATTTGCCGTGCTGTATAACAACTTTCTTTGATTATTTTTTAAAACACATGAAAACAACCCCGCTTGTTACAATACATTTCACATTATGACAACAGCACGAACTTTAACCCCATCATGACAGATTGTGAATTTGGCATTAGGATCTCCGGGCTTCCCTATCAAATCTTTGAAGACTTCTAGCTTTAGCTTAAATCACCATTAGGCTAACTGGTACACACCTTTAAATATTACCTTGCTTTTCTCTTTGGCACTATTTTTTTATTGTATTTTATAGTAATTTTTTATGTCTTGTACTGCTGCCACAAAACAACTTTCACAACGCATGTCCGTGATATTAAACCTGATTTTGATTCCAATCTTTAATCCACAAAGCAAGTTACTCTCCCATCTCACAGACAGCACCTGACAGCTGCTTTGTTATCACGTTTGATTTTAATGGTGGTGAAACTTTCACGGTTTCTTTATACATTCTCTGCTCTTCAAAAACTTAATCACAGTTGAGGAAGCAAGCCCAAGCTTGCATGACATGGGAGTTCGTATTTGGCCTCCTTCATATTTCTTAATTATATTCACTTACTGCTGTAAATCAGTCACCTTATGCTCAGAAGGATGTCCAACAATCATGCTGCCACTTTGCCGCTTTCCAATCATTACTGCAGTGCAATTAAAAGTGAATGTGGCTGGTAACCACGCTGTGACACTGTAACATGATAGAACGCGTATGATGGACCCTGCTTCCTGCCGTAGGCTTCTTTGTAGTATTTATTGGTGCTCTACTCATTTGTATTTCTTTGTAATTATTTTTCCAGTCTTGGAGTTTTTAAAACAGACGGAGGAGGAAATTTGCAGAAGTCAGCTTTCCATAAATCAAGTCAACTGTAACCTGGAAAGATCCTGTAGTAAGCTTGCTACCATATGGAATTTAGAACTGGTTCGTCCATGCTTTGACATCCAATGTAATTAGGTCAAATTTAATTAATATAATTCAGAAGGGGGCCCTGTAAAGGAGAATAAGCACTTGATAATAGAATTACAATGTCAATGAGCAAGATAATAGAATGTGATTAGTTGTTGCGAGACAGCATGACGTGGACAGAATGGGGGACAGGTATAATCATAAGGTAATGATAGATGCAGGCAAAACTAAGGCATGTGAAATGTTTGGGTGGAAGGCAAATTTAACAGAAGGGTTGAATTGGAGATTAAGGAAACTGTAATGGGTGGATGAAGTCCTTAGAAGAAACAGGAAAAATTCATAATCCTGGCAGTTATCAATGCATGAAATTATAATACTCAAAAAATAACTTCAGCAAGAAACAGGTGTGAAGGAAAAAATACTTTGTTATGCAAAAAAAAAAGAAATGTCATTAACAGGAAAAAAGCTAACAAATGTAGAGTTGGCTTGGACCTGTGATTCATTTTACATGCCAAATCAGTTGTTTATATCTGTTATTCTTTAAGTGATGGTTCTTTGAGAGAGGGCATGTGTGTAGCTTCTTTCCTTTGATGATAAGGGGCAATCCAATGTCACTATTTTTGATTTGACAAAAGAGAATTCAGTGAAGTTGCTGTAATGCAACAAGAACCAAACCCTTGCTTCATTTTTCAGTTATATATAGTGGTCTATAGGACCATAAGACCATAAGATTTAGGAACAGAAGTAGGCCATTTGGCCCATCGACTTTGCTCCGCCATTCAATCATCCCCATACCCTTTGATGCCCTGGCTAACCAAAAATCTATCTTTCTCTGCCTTAAATGCACCCAATGACTTGGCCTCCACAGCTGCTCGTGGCAACAAATTCCACAGATTTATCACCCTCTGACTAAAGTAATTTAGAAACATAGAAAACCTTCAGTACAATACAGGCCCTTCAGCCCACAAAGCTGTCCCAAACATGTCCTTGCCTTAGGACTACCTAGGGTTACCCATAGCCCTCTATTTTTCTAAGCTCCATGTACCTATTCAGGAGCCTCTTAAAAGACTCTATTGTATCCACCTCCACCACTGTTGCCGGCAGCCCATTCTACACACTCACCACTCTCTGGGTAAAAAACTTACCCCTGACATCTCCTCTGTACCTGTTTCCGAGTACCTTAAAATGATACCCTTTCGTGCTAGCCATTTCAGCCCTGGGAGAAAGCCTCTGACTATCCACATGATAATTTCTCCGCATCTCTGTTATGAATGGACGTCCTTCATTCCTGAAGTCATGCCCTATGCTGGCAAGTTATAATATTTCTTGCCCTAATATGCTGAGCTACTTTCTTAAACCACTGGAGTCCTTCAGTGCTGTTGAGTAGGGGTGCAGCTTTTGAACTTGAATGAACAGTAAACCATTGATTATGCAGTCTGAGGAGAACCTGAAGGTTGTGGTGTTCTTTTGCAGCTGAAGCTCTTGTCCTTTTTGGTAGTCAAGGTTATGGCATTGAGAGATGTTGTCAAAGTAACAAGTAATTACAATGCATTTTATAGAAAGTACTTTCTGTTGCTACAGTATAGGACCAGAATCAGGTTTAATATCATTGACATATGTTGTAAAAATCATTTATAAAATAAAAAAGTGGTGCAAAAAGAGAACAAAAATATTCAGTTAGTGTTCATGGGTCTGATGGCAGAGGGGAAGATGTTGTTCCTAAAATGTTGTGTGTGTGTGTCTTCAGGCTCCTCTACCTTCTTCCTGAAGGTAGTAATAAGAAGCGGGCATATTCCGAGTGATGGAGGTCCTTAATGATGGATGCCGCCTTTTTGAGGCATCGCCTTTTGAAGATGTCCTCAGCACTGGGGAGGCTAGTACCCATGATGGAGCTGGCTGAATTTGCAAACCTCTGCAGATTTTTCCAATTCTATTCAGTGGTCCCTCCTTACCAGACGGTGTTGCAACCAGTTAGAATGCTCTTCATGGTAGAAATTTGCTAGAGTCTTTAGTGATATCAATCTCCCCAAAATCCTAATGAAATATAACGCTGTTGTGCCTTCTTTGTAATTTATCAATATTTTGGGCCCAGGATAGATCTTCAGAGATGTGGAGTGGTGAGGGAATGAACACTCAGGGTGCAGTTCAGCAGGCAGCTTTAACCTGTAGTTGGAATTGTACTTTTCCTGGAAAATGGGGATTATTGTGCCTAGAAGTTGACCAAAAGGAATTAGGATTAGATTAAAAAAAACACAAAATGCTGGCAGAACTCAGCAGGTCAGACAGCATCTATGGGAGGAGGTAGTGACGACATTTCGGGCCGAAACCCTTCATCAGGAGTGAAGTAACATGGGATGGTTGAGGGGGGATAAGAAGTGGGGGGAGGGATGAAGTAGAGAGCTGGGAAGTGATAGGCTGAAGGGAAATGGGCTGGGGGAAGGTGGAGAATTATGGGAAATAAAAGAGAAAGAAAGGTAGGGCTGGGGGGAGATTATAGTGAGGGGGGAAAAAAGAGAGAGAAAGAGAACCAGACTAAAATAATAGATAGGGATGGGGTAAGGGGGGGAGCAGGGGTATCAATGGAGGTCTGTGAGTTGAATGTTCACGCCGGCAGGTAGGAGGCTACCTAGGCGGGAGATAAGGTATTGCTCCATCGACCTGCGTGTTGCCTCATCTTGTCGGTAGAGGAGGCCATGGACAGACATGTCGGAGTGGGAATGGTCTGTGGAATTGAAGTGCGTGGCCACAGGGAGATCCCGCCATTGCTGGAGGACTGAGCGCCGGTGTACGGCGAAACGGTCTCCCAGTCTGCGGCGGGTCTCCCCAATGTATAAATGGCCACATTGGGAGCACCGGATACAGTATATCACCCCAGTTGACTCGCAGGTGAAGTGGTGCCTCACCTGAAAGGACTGTCTGGGGCCTAGGATGGTGGTGAGGGAAGAAGTGTGGGGGCAGGTGTAGCACTTCTTCCGTTTGCAGGGATAAGTGCCTGGAGGGAGGTCAGTGGGGAGGGATGGGGGGAATGAATGGACAAGGGAGTCGCGTAGGAAGCGATCCCTGTGGAAAACCGAGAGTGGGGGGGAGGGGGAGATGTGGCTGGTGGTGGGATCCCGTAGGAGGTGGCGGAAGTTGCGGAGGATTATACGTTGGATCTGTAGGCTGGTAGGGTGATAGGTGAGGACCGGGGGACTCTATCCCTGGTGGGCTGGCAGGGGGATGGGGTGAGGGCAGAGGTGCGTGAAATACGGGAGACGCGATGGAGGGCAGAGTTGATAGTGGACGAAGGGAAGCCCCTTTCTTTAAAAAAGGAAGACATCTCCTTTGTCCTAGAATGAAAGGCCTCATCCTGAGAGCAGATGCGGCGGAGGCGGAGGAATTGAAAGAAAGGGATAGCATTTTTGCAGGAGACAGGGTGGGAGGAGGAATAGTCTAGGTAGCTGTGGGAGTTAGTAGGTTTGTAGTAGACGTCGGTGGATAGGCTGTCTCCAGGGATAGAAACAGAAAGAACTAGGAAGGGGAGGGAGGTGTCGGAAAAAGACCAGGTGAATTTGAGGGCGGGGTGAAAGTTGGAGGCGAAGTTAATGAAGTCGATGAGCTCAGCATATGTGCAGGAAGCTGCGCCAATGCAGTCGTCAATATAACGTAAGAAAATTAGGATTAGAAGCTGTTTTACTCACCCAGCTTCAGAATTGCTCTTGTAGCCACAGTTTATAAGATATCGTGCAGCTGACATTCTGGTTATTGTTTTGATAAGTTCGTGGCCTGAGGTAGAAGGAGTCAATTTTAGAAAACCTAGCACATTTATTTTTCAACATAGTCCCCTCCTAGATGTGCACACTTAGACCAGTGGTCGTGGAGCATACGGATCCCTTCTTTGTAGAAGTGGCCCACAGCAGGGGTGATTGAGAAGTTTGTGGCCTAAGGCAGAAGGAGATGAGTTATTAACTACAAACTTTCTGCATGATCACTCAAAAAGTTGAACTGCTCTTGCATGTATTGAGAGCATCTTGGACCTCCAGGTGGTCCACAGCAGGGGTGATTGTTAAGTTTGTGGCCTAAGGTAGAAGGAGATGAGTTATACAGCTCTCGTTACATGCATATGCAGTTCAACTCGAGTGAAAATGTAGAAAGAAAGTTTGAAGTTAATAACTGATCTCCTTCTACCTTAGACCACAAACTTATCAATCACCCCTGCTGTGGACCACTTCTGGAGGTCCAAGACGCCGACTTCTACAAGGAAGGGATCTGTATGCTCCACAACCGCTGTAGGAAAAATAGGTTTTCTAAAATTGACTCCTTCTAACTTAGGCCATGAACTTATCAATCACCCCTCGTAATTTCAAATTAGACTTTATTCATGATAAAAATATATGCAAAGGAGAAAATAATTCAAAACTTTTACATTCATTGTCACTACATTCAGTAGAAGTAATTTTTTAAAAAGAAAGAAACTTTGCTCCATAACCACTCATGTGGCCCGCAGGAGTGACATACCCTTGCATTGTTTGAAGGGTTTCTCCACCCATCTCAGCCACTCTGTGTGTGATAATGTCTGTGGTCCTCCCCAACAGTGCCTTAGCCTTGGCTGGACTGAGCTTGTGTATCCTCAGCATTTACTCCTACAGCTTGGAATATGCCAGTTGGAAGATTGACAGGCAGATCGATGGGCGTCTTTTACTGAGTTGAAGGCCTTCCAGTAGCACTTGATGTCTTTCTCAGTATATGACCCTGGGAACAGCCACAGAACAGAGAGTTATTCAGCTGCTGGGAATGAATAGGACACAGACCCTTGCATCCTTCTCCTTGTCTTCTTAGCTAACCTACAGTCAGCAAAGAGGTGAGTCACTATCTCTTCCTTAGCGCACCAGTCCTGAGGCCAGCATGTGTTGTGACTAGGAAGGTACCTCTTACCACCAGCCAAATGAGGTATTGGTGTTTGTTGATGAGCTTTTGCAATGAGACATGCTTCTGACCCTTTGCTTAGGGAACAAACCCATAAGTGCATAGAGTCCCCCTCCTGTGATGTATGCAGGACATTCTGTGCTGACTGCTACCTAATGGACTTTTCGTCAAAGGTGTTTACTTGGAAGAATTCTTCCACAAAAGGCAGGTAGTGCGGCAACATCTGGTACAATATGCAGTAATGGGGCTAGACCTGTTCTGCACAACACCAAAGACAGGTAGAACCTCAGCAGGTAGTGACACTTGGTATCTGTGTACACTGCATCTACAGACAACTTAGTGCAGCCACACATGAAGTTGGTCGTCAGGATGTGCCAATGTTGTGTACATTTTTGCCCCCATTCTCGGCGAACTTGTGCATCATGATCTTATCAGACTCACTTGATCTTGGACCCCCAGATAAAATGGAAGATATGTCAGGTGATTACCAAGGCAGAGGACTAGGGGAGAAGTCACACCTGCACTAAATATAGGAACCTTGAGAGCATATCACACTTGCTGACCAAATTCTTCCCAGTAACAAGGAACTCCATTTCCACAGACCCAATTTTTGTTTGACCTTCCCAATCCACTCCAATCGCACAGAGCTGAGTGCAATTCTGCTGGTAAGCTTTTGCTTCTGGGAGTTTTGTTCAAGCTGATGGAATGGGGGGAGCCAGTTAGCTCCTCCAGACTCTCCTACTTGATATCATCTCATACCCTCATGATAGAGGATGGAAGCTGTTGGATTCTGGTGTTTAAATCCAAGGTTCTTTTAGAAGTCAGGAATGAGGCATAAAACTTCCTGCTTCATGATCATTTTAGTAGGAATCGATAGAACAAGGAGAACAGCAAGAGAACAGTGATGGGGAGTTTTACTACTTGAAGAAAAGAGAATCTGAAGATAATGCTTAGTATAAAACAATTATTTTTATACCCAAAAGATAAGAAAATTCCATAAATAATAATAATCCAGTTAGAAAATACTTATTCAATATTGCAGTCAAAAGTTAACCAAATAGAGAATACTAGTCACTTAATGCAGAGCTTCCATAAAACCATAAGATATAGGAGCAGAATTAGGCCATTTGGCCCATCAAGTCTGCTTTGCCATTTCATCATGGCTGATCCATTTCCCTCTCAGGCTCAATCCCCTGCCTTCTCCCGTTCATTGATTGGGCACAATTCAAACTCCAGAGCTTTCCAGAATTATACTTTGTAGAACCCCTAGAGACATATTAAACTGTTATGCATATAAAGGCTGTTTAAGATATAAGCAGATAATTAATTGTTAAACTGCAAAGAAATTGGTAATTGATCAGTTAGATGCAACAAATCTCTGGGAGTTTGTGCTGTCTGTGGTCTTTGTGTTGTGCAAACAGGCATGATCCTCAATATCTGTCTGTGAGAACATTACAGAGCTGTCCTCTTCCTTAAGGCTGGGAGTAATCAAGCTCCCCCATGAACATTTTGAAAGAGGAAGTGTGAGCATGTCTCATCCTGCTCCTTAAATCAGACTCTGAATTTGAAGGTGATCCTGGAGGATTCAGAGGCAAAGAGCACCTCTTGCCGACCCTTCACCTTTCAGAGTTCCTCTCCCACATCCTCCTCTCCTTCAACTGTAGAAGGAGAAGTTGCTGGAAGTCTGCCTGGAGTCGGTGCAACTGCTTCTGTCTCTGCCTTGCTTTATAAATACTTTTGAGGATCAAGAACATCAAAAGAATAAGATATTGTATAAGTTGTATAAGATATTGGCGAGGCCTAATTTGGAGTATTGTATGCAGTTTGGGTCATCTACCTACAGGAAAGATGTAAGTAAGGTTGAAAGAATATAGAGAAAATTTATAAGGATTTTGCTGGGACTGGAGGACCTGAGTTATAAGGGAAGATTTAATAGGCTAGGACTTTATTGCTTGGTATGTAGAAGATTGAGGGGAAACTTGATAGAGGTGTACAGAATTATGAAGGGTATAGATAGAGTAAATGCAAGCAAGCTTTTTCCACTGAGGTTGGGTGGGACTACAACTAGGGGTCATGAGTTAAGGGTGAATGATGAAAAGTTTAAGAGAAACATGAGGGGAAACCTCTTCACTCAGAGAGTGGTGAGAGTGTGGAACGAGCTATTCGCATGCATGGTGCACGTGAGCTGAATTTCAACGTCTATGAGAAGTTTGGATGGGTAAATGGATGGTAGGGGTATGGACAGCTCTGGTCCCAGTGCAGGTTGATGAGAGGAGGCAGATTAATGGTTCGGCTCTGACTTGATAGGCCAAAGGGCATGTTCCTGTGCTGTACTTTTCTAGGACTCTGTGACTCTAACCTCCTCACGTTGTCTTAGTCACTTCCCTCCAGTGAATCAGAGAGACAAAGAGGGGCTTCCTGTTTCTCCAACCTACCCAATTCCTCTCGAGTTTCTCAATGTTCTCTGGTGTCAGCAGCTTTATGTTCAACTTCCCTGTTCCCCTGTCTGCCTTTGGTGCTCCTGTAGGTGAAGGAAGGCTCTAAAAAGGCAGTGGTCGGAGAGGAGCACTGTTGCACTGCCTTTGACACAAAGAGGAAGTTGTGTCTGGGACTGTACTGATCAGCCCAGTCTAGTCCAAGTGTGTTGTGACAGTGCTCCACCTGCAGGCGTCATACAACACTGCATCTGTAATTGTGCCCATCAGGAGTCTGTAGGTGCTCTCCAGTCTCCCGTCCACGCTGCTGGATACTCCAGCCGTGTAAATGAAGCAGTTGAAGTCACTAGCCACAATGACTAGTGGGGATTCCACCAGGATCAGTGGCAGCTGCTAGAGGACATAGGTGAGACCAGAATGGTTAGCCAGAGTGGAATGTAACAGTGCTTGACTGAGGAGTTGACTCCCTGCAGCAGAATCCCCAGGCCAGATGCACAGCTATCATCTTCCCACTGACCATATAGATAGTTGCTGGTACCCACCTCTGATAGTCGCGGAGGTGTGACAGCCTTGTAGAAAAGTCACATCCACCTTGACCTTGGCCCGGTATTAGAAGACATCCATATAGTGCATGGTGCACTTCACACTGCACATACTTAGGGAAACCAGTTTTGTTTCCATAAGTTTTTGAGTTCAGGGCTCGTAAATACAACCCTTTGTCAATCAGACTGAATCCATACCCACTGCCTCTGTGGACTGCTTCACTGTTTCTGGGCTCAGGTACTGGGAATGGCTTCCCCAAGGGTATGGGTCCCTTGTGGCCATCCTGATGGTGTCACTGTGGGGAGATCAGTCTCTCTTCCTCTTCTGTTCTCTGGCTCTGATTGTTCTGCACCCTTCATCTCTGAGCTGTGGAATGTCAGACAGTGCTGCTCACAGTTTCCTGGAGGGTGGGAGGAAGGGGTTTGCAGGCTGAATTTTTCCCTGGGTTTTCCACCTCTTTGACTCCTCCATCTTGATACTTTCTCTGTCTGTGCCATTGATTTTCCATATTTACTCATCCTCCAACAAGGAAAGGTTACTGTTGCCTGCTGTGCATAGCTCTTTTCTTCCCATTACTTTTTCTTTCAGAAGCCTTGGATGGCTCAGGGACAGGAATGGTTACTTCAAGTGCCGGGTTTTGGATGTTTCAGAAAGGACAGGGAGGGAGGCAAAAGCGGTGGGGGTGTGACACTGTTGATCAGAGATAGTGTCACGGCTGCAGAAAAGGTGGATGCCATGGAGGGATTGTCTACGGAGTCTCTGTGAGCAGAGGTTAGGAACAGGAAGGGGTCAATAACTTTACTGGTGTTACATACCCACAGTTTGAACACGGGATAGTGGGACGATGTAATGGTCTTGTGAGTGGGATGATGAAATTGTCTTATGACCATGCAGTGATGTTATGTCATGTGATGGCATGTTACAAACCATATTTAAACCAAAGCCGCGGTCTGTGACGCAGTTCTCATTTTTATTTTTGTGCAACGTTGTTGTTTCCAGTCGGAGGTGTGGAGGCTCCACTTGTTTGGTTTGTTGCACTTTTATTTTTCCCTTACAGTCCAGTATCAGAGAGTGAAGGCATTACCGGAGTTATCCGAGTTCAGAGGATTGGATAAAATTAATGTCGTTCAGCGTCTTGGGAACGATTGACCTTTTTTTTTTTGACTTTGTTCAGGAATTGTGGCATGCACATTTGAGTTAAACCCCTGCAAGGCTGGGAAGGTTTGTGCAGTGACCATCCTCCAGTCAAAAGGTCAGTTCCTTTTGTTTCCTCGTGACTTCTGCGAACAAGGCATCTCCCGGCTGTGGAATCGGCAGATCATCGTTACTTCAAAGGAATCATTTGTTTCGGGGAAGTCTCTCCTTACTGACTGTATAAATAACATGGACTTTTGAATTTATCACTTTAAGTCTGTGCTTGGATAAGAACTCATTAAGAACAGTTTCTAAGTTTGACTGTTTGTTAGATATTGCCGCCTAACTGTTAACTTCTGGTTAAGTTAGTTGTTTGTTTACATTTCTAAGTTTTGAGCAGAGGTTAATAAATCCCAGGATTTGTTTTAAGCACTGTTTCAGTTTCATATTCATTGCTGCTGTATTCGTAACACTGGGTGTTTTTTATAGCCGCCCAATAGTAACAGGGATATCGAGGAGCAGATAGGGAAACAGATCCTGGAAAGGTGTAATAATAACAGAGTTGGCGTGATGGGAGATTTTAATTTCCCAAATATCAATTGGCATCTCCCTAGAGCAAGGGGTTTAGATGGGGTGGAGTTTGTTAGGTGTGTTCAGGAAGGTTTCTTGACACAGTATGTAGATAAGCCTACAAGAGGAGAGGCTGTACTTGATTTGGTATTGGGAAACGGACCTGGTCAGGTATCAGATTTCTCAGTGGGAGAGCATTTTGGAGATAGTGATCATAATTCTATCTCCTTTACAACAGCATTGGAGAGAAATAGGAACAGAAAAGTTAGAAAAGCGTTTGTTTGGAGTAAGGGGAATTATGATGTTATTGGGCAGGAAATTGGAGGCTTAAATTGGAAACAGATGTTCTCAGGAAAAAGTATGGAAGAAATGTGGCAAATATTCAGGGGATATTTGTGTAGAGTTCTGTATAGGTACGTTCCAATGAGACAGGGAAGTTATGGTTTGGGTACAGGAACCGTGGTGTACAGAGTCTGTAATAAATCTAGTCAAGAAGAAAAGAAAAGCTTACAAAAGGTTCAGAGAGCTAGGTAATGTTAGAGATCTAGAAGATTATAAGGTTACTAGGAAGGAGCTTAAGAAGGAAATTAGGAGAGCCAGAAGGGGCCATGAGAAGTCCTTGGTGGGCAGAATTAAGGAAAACCCCAAGGCATCCTACAAGTACATGAAGTGCAAGAGGATAAGATGTGAAAGAATAGGACCTATCAAGTGTGACAGTAGGAAAGTGTGTATGGAACTGGAGGAAATAGCAGAGGTACTTAATGAATACTTTACTTCAGTATTCACTATGGAAAAGGATCTTGGTGATTGTAGTGATGACTTGCAGTAGACTGAAAAGCCTGAGCATGTAGGTATTAAGAAAGAGGATGTGCTTGAGCTTCTGGAAAGGATCAAGTTGGATAAGTCGCCAGGATCAGATGAGATGTACCCCAGGCTACTGTGGGAGGCGAGGGAGGAGATTGCTGAGCTTCTGGAGATGATCTTTGCATCATCAATGGGGACGGGAGAGATACCAGAGGATTAGAGGGTTGTGGATATTGTTCCTTTATTCAAGAAAGGGAGTAGAGATAGCCCAGGAAATTATAGACCAGTGAGTCTTACCTCAGTGGTTGGTAAGTTGATGGAGAAGTTCCTGAGAGGCAGGATTTATGTACATTTGGAGAGATATAGTATGAATAGGAGTAGTTAGCATGGCTTTGTTAAGGGTAGGTCGTGCCTTACGAGCCGGATTGAATTTTTTGAGAATGTGACTAAAAACATTGATGAAGGAAGAGCAGTAGATGTAGTGCATATGGATTTCAGCAAGGCATTTGATAAAGTACCCCATGCAAGGCTTATTGAGAAAGTAAGGAGGCATGGGATCCAGGGGGACATTGCTTTGTGGGTTCAGAACTGGCTTCCCCACAGAAGACAAAGAGTGGTTGTAGATGGGTTATATTCTGCATGGAGGTTGATCACCAGTGATCTGTTCTGGAACCCTTACTCTTCATGATTTTTATAAATGACCTGGATGAGGAAGTGGAGGGATGGGTTAGTAAGTTTGTTGATGACACAAAGGTCGGGGGTGTTGTGGATAGTGTGGAGAGCTATCAGAGGTTACAGTGGGATGTTGATAGGATGCAGAACTGGGCTCAGAAGTGGCAGATGGAGTTCAACCCAGCTAAGTGTGAAGTAGTACATTTTGGTAGGTCAAATATGATGGCAGAATATAGTATTAATGGTAAGACTCTTGGCAGTGTGGACGATCAGAAGGATCTTGGGGTCTGAGTCCATAGGACGCTCAAATCAGCTACGCAGGTTGACTCTATGGTTAAGAAGGCATATGGTGTATTGGCTTTCATCAATCGTGGAATTGAATTTAGGAGCCAAGAGTTAATGTTGCAGCTATAGAGGACCCTGGTCAGACCCCACTTGGAGTACTGTGCTCAGTTCTGGTTGCCTCACTACAGGAAGGATGTGGAAGCCTTAGAAAGGGTGCAGAGGAGATTTACAAGTTTGTTGCCTGGATTGGGGTCATACTTTATGAGAATAGATTGAGTGAACTCGGCCTTTTCTCTTTGGAGAGAAAGAGGATGAGAGGTGACCTGATAGAGGTGTATAAGATGATGAAAGGCATTGATCTTGTGGATCTTCAGAGGCTTTTTCCCATGGCTGAAATGGTTGCCGCACGAGGACACAGGTTTAAGGTGCTGGGGAGTGGGTACTGAGGAGATGCCAGGGGTAAGTTTTTAACTCAGAGAGTGGTGAGTGTGTGGAATGGGCTGCCGGCAACAGTGGTGGAGGCGGATACGATAGGGTCTTTTAAGAGACTTTTAGATAGGTACATGGAGCTTAGTAAAATTGAGGGCTATAGGTAAGCCTAATAATTTCTAAGGTAGGGACATGTTCGGCATAACTTTGTGGGCCCAAGAGTGCTGTAGGTTTTCTATGTTTCTAAGCCTGTTGTATCTCGGGTGGTATCTTCTGAGACTTCCTCCTTTTCAATGCCATTTCAGATTTTGTCCCTCAACCATCTCCTCCATTGATTCCATTAGGGAGAGGCCTGGGAGCTTGTGGCTGGGGTTCAGGAACTCAAGGTGGTTGGCTTCTCTTCCATCCTGGTCTCTATCTCCGTATCCACTGGGCTCTCTCCATTAGTAGGGAGTGTTTCCCTCATTGCCTGAGGGTAGGCACAGGCATGTTATTGGCAGGCTGTGTAGAGGTGGCCTGCCCATCCACATAGGTTGCAACTTTTGTTTTTCGTGCAGTTCCTGGTCTGGTGGCTTCCCTGCTTGTAGTTCTTATGGATGACTGCATTACATCGGGATGCCACATGTCCAGGTTTGTTGTGGTTATGACACATCTTGAGTTGTACTGGATATTCTGTTTACTTATGGTCCCCTCCAATAGCAAATCCTGAGGGTGGGAGGGTGTTGGCTCCATTAACTTTCACCCTTAGCTTGACCCTCTGCTGCTCTAGATGTCATACAAGTTCTTGATATCCATGCAGCTTTCTGCTCCCTCAACGTAATGTGCCAGGAAGGTGAGGACATGCACATGGTTTAAACATGTGCACCATTATCTCATGCACCTTCCACAGTGACTACAGAGCCTCATTCTCCTTCTCTCTAAAGTCCTGTAGCATCTTCTGCCAAGGGTACTTGAAGGTAGGTTAAAGTACCTGTTACAAGGAAGTCCTGGAGGTAGGACATGTCCTTCACCTCTAACATACAGCACTCCAACAGGACCTTCTTGATGAAGTGGAGAAACGATTCCCCTTGCTGAAGCCCATCATTGCCATCCTAGCTTGTTCCAGCTATCTTCCTCCTTCTTCAAAACTTCTGTTCATAGAGATCATCCATGAATCCACTACGGAGATCAGATTTTGTAATTTCTGTCTTGGGGATAGGCCTTGGTGTTCAGCGATTCTTCCCTGCCAAGTAAGACATTTTGGTTATTTTTTTTAACCAAAGTAAACATTATTTATTGTAAAAAATGATTTACAAGGAAAAACTGTGCAATGGATTAAGCTTCAATTAAGTTCAGTTATGCTTTTTCAGATCTCTAGCACCATTGACACTCATGTGGCCCCCTGAGGTGGTAATCGAGGGACAATAATCGAGGGACTTCCTCACCCAACCCAGCGCCTTATTGCACAATAGTGAAAGAACTCCATATTGTGATCCTCCCCCACAGAGCCTTTGCGGTGACATGCAGGACATTGCGGTGGGTGGAACGCAATGTTGGTAATAATGTTGAATGTCCAAGGTAGATGCTCACATCCCCCTTATTGGACCATTTGATTGGTACCAATGTCACTTGTTCCTTGTCAGACTGAATATTTCAGTCCCAAAGATGACTGTTTACTCTTTTCCATAGATGCTGCCTGACCTGCTGAGTTCCACCAGGATTTTGTGTTGCTCTGGATCTCCAGCATCTGCAGCACCTCTTGGGATTGTGAATGCTTGTCTTGCTGCATACAAATATGGACTGCTTCACTACCTGAGGAGTTGGAAATATACACGGTCATAAACATTCTGAACAGCACGGAAGCAGACAATATGTGCATAGCGACAGCTTCCACCTGCACTGCTTGTGTCATACACTCAACAAGTGGCAAGATTGATGCACCATGACAGAAGTTCTTCGGAGGAAAACAATAGCAATCCTGTTCAGATAGAGACAATCGTGCTGGCCATGCTAGAGGAACAGATGTTGGAAGGGAGTTGCACATCCAAGAACACAGTATTTGTGGTCAGAAATAGAATGGCAGGGCACCCCAAGTTTCCCTGCAAATGCGATATGAAGGTAATTGGAGTTGAAAGGAAACTTGGAAGCATAGTAAGTTTGAGGAGAGTTACATTTTATGAGTGCTTTGACAAGCCAGTGCAAAGCAAAAGTGGAAGATGAAACTCGTGGCTGTAAAAGGTGAGTGCTAAAGTTTCAAAGAAGTTGAAGTTTTTAAGTAACAAAGAATGAGAAGAGGCAATGCAAACCAGAGAGCACAGTTTTGAAACAGATATAAGGACAGACAGATCTGGACATTTCTGCATTTAGCTGGCTGAAAATGTAAAAAAGTGTTAACAATATATTCTTTTACTTGGGGACTAACAGTACAAATGCCGGAATCTGGAACAACACTTAAAAAAAGCACTGGAAGAACTCAATGGATGAGGCAGTACAGACAGACAGACATACTTTATTGATCCCGAGGGAAATTGGGTTTCGTTACAGTCGCACCAACCAAGAATAGAGTAGAAATATAGCAATATAAAACCATAAGTAGTTAAATAATAAGAAGTAAATTATGCCAAGTGGAAATAAGTCCAGGACCAGCCTATTGACTCAGGGTGTCTGACACTCTGAGGGAGGAGTTGTAAAGTTTGATGGCCACAGGCAGGAATGACTTCCTATGATACTCGGTGTTGCATCTCAGTGGAATGAGTCTCTGGCTGAATGAACTCCTGTGCCTAACCAGTACATTATGGAGTGGATGGGAGACATTGTCCTAGATAGCATGCAACTTGGACAGCATCCTCTTTTCAGACACCACCATCAGAGAGTCCAGTTCCACCCCCACAACATCACTGGCCTTACGAATGAGTTTGTTGATTCTGGTGGTGTCTGCTACCCTCAGCCTGCTGCCCCAGCACACAACAGCAAACATGATAGCACTGGCCACCACAGACTCGTAGAACATCCTCAGCATCGTCCAGCAGATGTTAAAGGACCTCAGTCTCCTCAGGAAGTAGAGACAGCTCTGACCCTTCTTGTAGACAGCCTCAGTGTTCTTTGACCAGTCCAGTTTATTGTCAATTTGTATCCCCAGGTATTTGTAATCCTCCACCATGTCCACACTGACCCCTTGGTGGAAACAGGGGTCACTGGTGCCTTAGCCCTCCTCAGGTCCACCACCAGCTCCTTAGTCTTTTTCACATTAAGCTGCAGATGATTCTGCTCACACCATGTGACAAAGTTTCCCACCGTAGCCGTGTACTCAGTCTCATCTCCCTTGCTGATGCATCCAACTATGGAAGAGTCATCAGAAAACTTCTGAAGATGGCAAGACTCTGTGCAGTAGTTGAAGTCCGAGGTGTAGATGGTGAAGAGAAACATAGAAACATAGAAAATAGGTGCAGGAGTAGGCCTTCGAGCCTGCACCGCCATTCAGTATGATCATGGCTGATCATCCAACTCAGAACCTTGTACCTGCTTTCTCTCCATACCCCCTGATCCCTTTAGCCACAAGGGCCATATCTAACTTCCTCTTAAATATAGCCAATGAACTGGCCTCAACTGTTTCCTGTGGCAGAGAATTCCACAGATTCACCACTCTCTGTGTGAAGAAGTTTTTCCTCATCTCGGTCCTAAAAGGCTTCCCCTTTATCCTTACACTGTGACCCCTCATTCTGGACTTCCCCAACATTGAAAACAATCTTCCTGCATCTAGTCTGTTCAATCCCTTTAGAATTTTATACGTTTCATTAAGATCCCCCCTCAACCTTCTAAATTCCAGTGAGTATAAGCCTAGTCGATCCAGTCTTTCTTCATATGAAAGTCCTGCCATCCCAGGAATCAATCTGGTGAACCTTCTTTGTACTCCCTCCATGGCAAGAATGTCTTTCCTCAGATTAGGGGACCAAAACTGCACACAATACTCTAGGTGCGGTCTCACCAAGGCCTTGTACAACTGCAGTAGAACCTCCCTGCTCCTGTAATCAAATCCTTTTGCTATGAATGCCAACATACCATTTGCCTTTTTCACCGCCTGCTGTACCTGCATGCCCACCTTCAATGACTGGTGTACAATGACACGCAGGTCTTGTTGCACCTCCCCTTTTCCTAATTGGCCACCATTCAGATAATAATCTGCTTTCCTGTTCTTGCAACCAAAGTGGATAACCTCACATTTATCCACATGAAATTGCATCTGCCATGAATTTGCCCACGCACCTAACCTATCCAAGTCACCCTGCATCCTCTTAGCATCCTCCTCACAGCTAACACCGCCGCCCAGCTTCGTGTCATCCGAAAACTTAGAGATGCTGCATTTAATAAAAGGGAGACAGGACAGTCCCCTGTGGAGCCCCAGTATCTATGAAGGGAAATAGACAAGTGGCATTTTAGATCAAGTCCCTTCATGTGGACTAAGTCCTGAAACATTCTGCTCCAGGTGAAGGGTCCTTACCTGAAAAGCTGTCAATAGAGACTCTCTGCACACTGAGTTTTTGACGGTCTTCTATTGTATTTAAACTGGGTTCTATTGGGTTCCTTTGTTTCGTGGCTGCCTGTAAGGAGGCGAATCTCAAGGTTGTATAAAGTATACATACTTTAATAATAAATGTACTTTGAACTTTGAATTTAGGAATGGTATAAAGTTTTAGATAGAATGCAAAGAAAAACATTAAGTAAAATGATTCCAGGGATGAGGGAATTTAGGCTTATGGATAGAGAAGCTGAGGATTTTTTCTTGGAGCAGAGGAGGATCTGATTGTGGTACTTAAAAGCATGAGGTGGCTATAGACCTGGTAGACATAGAGCAAGTAGTCTCATTGGACGATGGCCCAAGATACAGGTGACAAAGAACCAAAGTGGTTGGCAAAAGAACCAAAGTGATTTGAGGATTAGCTTTTGTTTGCAGCATGTGTTTAGGTCGTGCAATATACTGCCAGGGGTAACAGTGGAGACAGATTCATTTATTGAGCTTAAAAGGAAGCTATGTAAGCACCCAAAAGGAAAGATGTTGCAGCAGTGAAGTCATGGAGCAAGGGAGCTGGGGTGGGAGGGTATTGTTGGTGGGGCATGCAGCTGAATTGTTTGAATTGTTCTTACATTGAGCCGATATGCACTTGAGAAGCCATGTGGCTACCTTTCACGTTGGACTGTTCTGTCATCTTGGGACCTTGACTGACAAGAAAAGTAATTGGATTAGGTATGGTCACTGCCATCATTACAGCTCCATGACAAGAATTGAATCCAACACCTTGGAGAAAAGATCTCGTAAGAAGCAGGTCTTATCTGAACAATTCATTTATGACACGTGCATTTGCATCTACATCACGTGAAGTTCTGACTAGGCCAGTCATTCTAAAGACACTGCAGTCCAGCTTGGTTTTGGCTGCAGCATCTGCTTCCTTCTGCAGACTAAAGAAATGCTGGTGATAAAAAACGTCGTCCCCTGCACATCATGTCAGTGGCTCCCCTTGAACTACAGGAGGAGATAGCTGCCAGTATATTAAATAATTAAATTGCAACAATTTTTACTAGTTATTATGTTACAGCTGTTTAAAAAAGCCGTAGATTCTCAACTCAGTGTAAGCGACATTGCAGAACAGTTTGGTGTTTATTTTAAAATTTTTACTTTCTTTGGAGAAAAAAGCATCATCGGAACTAAAGATTCTAGCTGGCTAAAAATATCTGTAGGGGCTTCTTCTGATCCTCTACCATAACTTTTGAGGAAGGATCTGTGAATATTCCCACATGCAGTGCATTCCATTTCTCCACAGCTTTCTTAAGCCTTCTGCAGAAACAGTTTGTTTCCTGTTTCAAAGGCTGTGGTCCTGCTCTTCATGCATTTGATTCTTTCATGCCATTTTCACACCTCATTTTGCACGGTTTAGTAATTCATTCCCTGTGGAAAGTCTCAATTCATTTCTGAGTTATTTAGCCTTAAGCCTGTTTTCCCTCTTGTTGTGTTGTGTGAGATAAATATGGATTTTTCTTCAGGGTTGAACACCAGCATCTGTTAAAAGGTAACATGTGGAGAAAGCCACATAAGCAGACAGGAATGCAAACTGCATTGGTATGTGTAGTCACTTTGCAAAGTGCATCCTAATCAATTATTGTGTGATGTATAATTTAAGTAGTAATGACTGCAGTCTGCTTAGGCTCAGAAAGTGAGGGGAATAATTTGCATTATTTGAAAAGGAAGGAAGAAAGATGGGGCTGCTTGCATGATCACCACCTCAACACACCCCCAAAGCACTATACACTCAAAAGAAAAATAATGTATAGTGACTGTTACAAAATTGGGAAAAACAGTAGTCCATTCTACACACAGCAAAATTTTTTTTTTATTTTTCCAAAAATGAGCAATTCTAGACAATCTGATTTTAGATGCTGAAGAGATGAATTTTGTACATTAAACCAAGTACAAACCCTTTCTATTCTTTGAAGTAATGACCTGGAACCCTTCACATGCATTTGAAAGAGAAGATGGAATCCCAAACTGATATTCCACCTAATAAACAGTATTGCAACTTGGTGAAGTGGCTCAGAGGAGATACCTTGCACCCAATGTGAAGGTCACTTCTGCCCTACTTTCCTGCAGTGAGTGCTGCTTCCCACTCTGGTTTTGTAACTTGCTTACATCTTTCTTGAAAAATAAGAAGATCTGGGTAATGTATTAATAACGTTATAGCTTGCCTTTCTCCTTGTGATCTCTATAAGGCTGATCTACAACGTACACTCCCACATCCTCCTAGTTTCAGTTACATTCTACCTCTTCTGTAGTTTGTTAGATTTCTGTTTCTCCTTTCCTCAGTCTGTTTTGTTGACTCCTCTTTGTTCTTCCTGTGCTTGCGGTTTTCAAAACTGCACTCCTAATCCACATTATAAGGAGGGACTCTAAACATCAGGGGGCACATTTTTGGCAAATTGGAGTGATGCACTGAACTTTTGAATCTCTGTAAAACGATTGTAAAAGCTAATTACTTAGAGCCAATTGATGATTCTGGAAATCTGAAATAAAAAGAGAAAATGCAGGATAAACTCAGGCAGTTAGGCAGCATTTGTGAAGGAGAAGCAGTCAGTGTTTCAGCTCTGGGACACTTTGTCAGAAATAGGAAACAGATGGTGATGGTTATTTTGCGGTAGGAGTGAAGGTGAGGAAGGTAGATACTGTATATGTCCTTTTGTTTGATTTAGTACAGTATTTGTTCTGCAACATAAATCATACTTTGAACCTTTCTCTTTCCTTTGTCCCTTTCTCTGCAATTACATTGCCTTCTTCAGTTAGAATAATTTTCAACCATCAACTTTTCAGTGACCTCTCTCTTTACGACTGCATAATATATAGTGAGGAGAGTATTCTAGGGCCATGAACGTTCTCCTCACTGCTCCTGGAATCATACAGGTGGCAAGTTAGTTTGGAAAAACAGGCAGACTAATCTTCAGGAGTTTAGTGAGGTAGAGTGGTTGCTGCAGTCTGCAGTATTCATAATTTTATCTTATGTTTAATTTAACTTCTTTTTGAACATCCCTTGGGATCCAAATGATCAGCCATTCAGCCTGCTCTCCCCACTGTCCCCATCACCACTCCTACCAACGGATGACAGGCCACCATGGAACAAGCATAGCTTCTGCCTATTTCTGCATCCTTCTTCAATAGATCCTGTGGACTGTAATTCCACGTGATAATTCAATAAGAGAACCTGCCCAAGTCAGCAAGTGGGACCAGTACTAGAGATTCTCACAGAAGCATCTCTGCATCTACATTACTATTCCATCCCTGTGGATCTTCTCAGAATGTATCATATTACAATTATAGGTTATTTTAGTAATGGCACTGCATCAAGTGAAGGCATAATGCTCTCTGTTCCCATCTTATAGTTGATTTGTTTAATAAAAATATTGAAGTGAAGCAATGAAAATACTTAGGTACATTTTTATTAATCAAGGCTTAGTTTAAAATATTTTCTTTGTGATTAAAGTTGCAGCATTAATGCTTTAATATTTCATTTAGATCCTCATACCTTTTGATTGATCCAGTTTGAGAAAAGTCACAGATTGTATTCACCACCATGCATTCTGTTATATCGAACATATTTGGAGCTGCTGCAAAGTCACATCTGCCCCTGAATTGGAACCAAGATAATTTTCATTACAATTTTATTGCAATGCATGGTGCTGAGATAAATCCAGATATTAGCAATAGTACTGATTTAGTTGAAAGACTTCAGTATAATCTATGATGCCATCTCTTCAAATATATAATACTATTCTGCAAATAGAAAGCAAAAGAAGAAGATATTACATATAGAAAAATAAAATGGCATGAGATTGTTACAAGCTAAGCCATTGCTTTTCATTCCCTATAGAGTAAAACATTTGTTGAAATATAGGGAGATTTGACTATATATATATATAGTGTGTAACTGTGTAATGAACGCTTGATTCAAGGTGATTTGCTATACTGTATTTAAGTAAAATAGAAACAATGCAATTTTGACTGAATAAGAGAGGCAATAGAAACCAAGATGAGAACAGGTTTGGTAAAACAGGATGGATTGTCAGTGATACGATAATATAAGAACATGAGTTTTTGGTGTATTGTGAAGAGTTCTTATTATTTTGCTTTGTGTTGAATGCTATGGCAACATTTACTATGAATGTTCATGATGTCACAGAAATGTTTGAATTTTCAACCATGAAACCTTTTATTGCCAAAATTAACCCATATGTGTATTTCACTATTTTCAAGTAGTAGTTTAGTCCTTGAAAAGTCATGAGATAAATACTTTGTGGAGATTTTGTGATATATATGATTATATGATATATATGTACAATGTCTGAAATACATCTAATGGAAATGTTTGTTTGATGAACTTCAATAAAAAAAATTACAAAAAAAAGAAAAGTCATGCTTAAAACTGCTGAGGAATTATAGACTTTCATATTAGTCACCATAGCTACCACAGCTATCAAAGTTTGCAGGCCAGTGAGATAAGAGAATGGGAAGAATGAGAAAGCTCGGTCAAGGAGCCAGCAAGAGATTCTGAATGCAGCTCTATGTGATGCCATCAATGTATGTCATAGGAGCTCCGAGCCAAGTGATGATTATATATGGTTGATCTAAGGCCACAAATGACATTGCTCGCCTTTCCAAAGTTATCTTTCATGTGTCTTTGTCTTTTGTGCAATTCCTTAACAACCGTGAAAACGGAGAGATTACTTTTGAGTTATGGTGGATAATAAGATTTTTGAGGCTGATTCTGAACTCTTATTATTCTGCTGCTGAGGGAATTTAGTTGAACTTGTACTCACTCAAGAAGAGATTAAGAAAGGATGCAGTGAATCAGGTCTCTGAAATGTCAAAGGACATGGGAGCTTAAAGTAAGACTCTGAGAATTACACACTTCTTTCTCTTGTTGGTCTGGTGTAAAACTCAAAAAATCCATCCCTTTGTACTAAATATTTGGGATGTCTTTGTTTCCCTAAGTGACATTGTCACAAAGGGAATTATGAAGATCACCTAGTCCTTTGAGCCTTGTCTGTCATTTTATAAGATCATTGCTGATTTTAACCTCAACTCTGCATTCCCTTCAATCCCCTTTTTGACCTTTAATATCACCATCTATGTTTACTTTAAAAATATTCAAAGACTCTGCTTGCACAGTCTGAAGACTCATGGCCCTCAGAGAGAGAAAAACCGTGTCACTTCTGTCTTAAATGAGTGACTTCTTACTTTTAGAACGATTCCAGATTATACCTTAAGTATAATCCACTCCATTCCTTGTTAAGGCCCATCAGGATCCTATATGTTTCAGTCGTATTTGAACTCCATCAATTACAGTACTACTTTACCAATAAGATACTTGCTCACACCGGGTATTAGCACATAATATCATTCCAAAACTGCTTCAAGCACATTTACACCTTTCCTTAAATAAGGAAACTGATATGGTACATGGTCTTACCAAGCTCCCAAATAGCTGAAATATAATCTGACTACTTTTGTATCAAATGTCTCTTGCAGTGAAAGAAAATATTCGTTTGGGTTTTCTGATTAATTGCTGTACTCTTCTTTTTGTGAATCATGAGCTGAAGTATACAACTGCTTGCTAGATCCCAGAGTTCTACCACCAATTCTCTTATTGATGAAATAAAATGCTTTTTAAAATTTTCTCCTACAAGGTAGATGATCTCATACTTTTCCTCATTATATACCATATTTTACCCACTCACTTAACCTCTTCACAATTCATTTTCCTATCTATCACTGAGTCCTAAGCAAATTTAATTAGCTTTGTTCAAGTCTTTTATATAAATGTTGAGGTGTCAGATGGATGCTTGTTGTGCCATACCCTTTACATTTGGCCAATCAAAAACTAGACCCACTTATGCCAACTTATAAACAGTTTCTTGTTAGCAGTCAGTCTTATATCCATACCAAAATGTTATTTCTTACACCATGGACATTTATATTCACTAATAATCTTTGATTTGGTAGCTCTATGTGATACCCTCTGATTCACTTTTATCCACAGCTTGTTACTTCTGTAAAGAACACCAATAAATGAGTCCAGCAAGATTTCCCCCTTACAGGATCGTACATAGTCTTGCCATTTAACAATGTGGCACAGTAATCGAAAGAGGTAAGTGAAGCAATACTGTGTACTAAATGAAAGAATGATTCAAATAAAGCAACAGTCAATAAAATCAGAAACTAAATTAGTAGGCACACAAGAAGTTGTCAGCTAGAACAATAGAAAATAAACCTAAAGTTATGGTGAGGCTTAATGGTTAATTCCTTAGAAAATATAACATAACGCATTAATTTCTGTAGCAAAGAAATTCAGGAATAAAGGGAATGAGGTATGAGCAAAAATGGGAAAAGCCCAAGGTGTGGAATTACTTAAATAGAGGTAGTGGGAAATCTTTGAAATATGAAAATAATAGGTAAAGATTGATACATCATAAAATATCAATGAAAGAGGGGCAAAGGAACTTCCAGCAAAAATAAATTTACATATTATCACCAGATCCTAGGCCTTTCTTTTAAGGGGAGAGGGGCAAACAGATATAGTTATCATTTTTACTTTATTCTTTCCCACTGAGAACTAATAGATGACTGTTGTGTTCATGGAAACTTATAAATCCATTTTCATCAATGTTAATGTTAGCAGCAATTTTAGAAGTAGCATGAACCAAAATCTTTATCTCTTGAGCCAATTGATTAAACGTTAATCACTGGGTTATGGAGAATGGGGTGGAGAAAAAAACCCAGTCATGATCGAATGGTACAGTAAACTTGATGGGCTAAATGGCCTAGTCCTGTTGCTATGTCTTATGGTCTTAAGCTCTAATCAACTAAACACTTAAGATTCATCAGAGTCTAGAACTGGACTGTACTAACCAGACTGTACAAATTCTGATTTAAATTTGTACTCGATGAAAAAGTGTGTGCTTCTGCAAACTTTGTTGTACCTCTGTTTTCAACACTCCTGGAGATATTAGAATGATCACACAATCTGCGCTCAATTTTGAAAAAGAATTTGCATAATTCAAATAATGTTCGCTGCTCTGCAGTATCCTGCTGTCTTCATTCTCCCAATCCCACTTTGGAGTTCAGGGAAGTTGAGACTCACAGCGAAATCACCAACTTTTCTCTCCAAAACAGAGCAGCAAACACAAATTCCTTTATCCCCTCTTAAGATCTGGATTACCTCTGCAGTTTTCAAGTTTTCAATCTGGAGCTTACTCAATTTTGCCTCTGTGGAGAAATATTTAACTGTAAAGGTGGGCCAAATGGTGTTTGATTGGGTCAACTGTACAAGCTTTTTCTTCATGTTCATACCAACCTGGTACAGGTGCATCAGTCCAATGGTCCTGGGCCTCCAACTGGGGCAGTAAACTATAGCTAAGCCTCACTGATAATGAGGCATTGGAGGTATCACTCAGGGCCCGCTCCAGAACACTCTGACAACCTTTTGCTGTTCTACCACAATATAAAGTATTTATTAAAACCTAGATTTTAAAAAAAGTTTGAAACTCATTAAAATGCTAACATAATTAAAGGTGTTACAGTAAATTATCCAAAGCATTTATTTATTTTTCTGTAGGGTGAATGCCATTCTCATCAGAAATGCACCTCCTATCCAGCCCCGTTCTTCTGCATATAATTAAACTGCCCCTAAGTGGCAAACATAGTGACAGCATGGAGGCTCAGATGAACTGGTCCTTGAGTCTAAGCCTGAGAGGCCCTGGACAAGGATTGTTTGACTGTTAACAGTTTCTTATGGAACCTCATACCACAGATAAGCAAAATTTACCCCATTAATTTGTTGATCTCCACATTTTTTGGAAAATGTATGGGTGTACCATAATTTGCTTTGGTCTAAGATGGGTTCCTAACCTTTTTTTTATGCCATGGACCAATACCATTAAGCAAAGGGTCCATGGAACCCAGGTTGGGAACCCCTGCTCTAAAATATAGTCATATACAGTATTATATATGATTTTTTTGCATACCTGTGAACCAAGATGTGTAATTTCAGATGAATGCACAAAGCTAGTAAAAGATTCATTGTAAAATGTCATAGAATGGGATAGGAAAATGTTTCCCATTAAGGTCCCTTTAACAAAGAGCTGCACAATGAATTTATGAATAGGCCCAGAAGGATTTGGCATCTCATAATTTCCACAGAATTTGCATTTGGAAATTAAAGATGAAATTTATTGGGCTTCCTCTGTAGACTTCACAACAATGGGAGACCGGAGGAGCTGGAAAAACTCCAGATATTGGAAGATATATGAACTGTATTTAAAAAGTATGAGTAAATAAAATGAAAAAAAAAGTGAAAACTGAGAAAGGAGTACTTATTTATAGTAAGAGTAAGATGTCTTATGCTAATTATACCCTAACAGAATTTAGACAATAAAGACTGAAAAGAAAGACTGGACAGAAAAACAGAAAGTAGGTTGAGGTTCTACAATTGTCTGATCAAATTAACCAAATATTATCAAAATGCTGATAAACATTCTCATGTAAGCTCAGGAAAATTTTCAGGGACAAATCAGTCGTACTGATTCTAAATGGAAACAGGGTTATATAAAGATGATAAAAATATAGAATTTGCTGTCTACAAGTAAGGTAGGCATCGGGTAGGGGTGGGGCTTGGAGAGATGGAATCCATATGTAGACAATCAATCTAAATTATCAGATTACCATATTACAAGTAAAAGCACATGAATTTAACCTCAATGAAATCAGCAATTGATAGTTGAGTCAATAGTTAGTCAATTAGTTCATCAATTCAGCTTGATAAGTTTTTGTTCATTCTCTTATCAAAAATCCACATCCTCCAGTACAAGTTTTGGGACAGTAGTAGCTTCAAACCTCCTTAAGATGCATCTTGTTCCTTACTGGGGACTTTGAACCTTGGCAGTGGCTGGATTGCTGCCAGTGGAGTTTGCCAGCAACAGAACTGCTGAAATAATGTTTTCTTGGAGGTGTGTGGTGAGAGGGGCTTTTACTGGCCACTCAGGTGGATGTTGACCCCACCAGTCTAACCATATGTTAGCATGACAGTAAACTAATTGATAGCAGTTGTGGGAATAATTGCTCATTGGTTCATCTGACATTCTGACCCATTGTATAGGAGTTGATGCCGTACACACGCTTCCACCCCCTTGCTTTATCTTTCAGCATACCCTTTCCCCCCTCAGGTTTCAGCGCATCATTCATTGAGCTCACAATAATACTGGGTGCACATTGAAACTGCTGTAGGGAGTGTATGAAATGCAGGAATAGAAATCCAGGTTATGACTATCTCAGCTGCTGGGTGTTCCAGAGCAAAGGTTCTGAGGGGACTCTCAGAGAATGAACTTAGAACAGAACATTACACCACAGAACAGGTCCTTCAGACCACAATGTACTGATGTTTAACCAGCTCTAAGATCAATAACCCTTCCCTCCTGGATAGACCCTCATGTTTCTATCACCCGTGTGCCTGTCTGTGAGTCTCTTAAATGCCCCTAATCTACCTCTATCACCACCCCTGGCAGGGTGTTCCACTGTTCCAGGGTGTTAAAACTTTACCTCCTCCAATTACCTTAAAATTATACAATGAAAGACCTTTGCATAAGGTGTAATATAGCACAATTCCAGTTTGCTGTGAGGGTAACCTGAGTCCAATTGAGAAGTTCTGAAATGCAGTCACATTGGCTTTATTGTCTGGAGGTAAAGGTCAGCTTCTGCTTACGTTCCAGCTGAGAATGAACATCCAAGATTTGTGTAAGTATGACTAGAATATCAGTATATCTGTGTATCTGTATATCAGCTCAGCGTTAATCTGACACAGCGATTAAAACTGGTGACTTTTAAAAATGAAGAATATATCCATCCTATTAATATGAGAAAAAATGTAAATCATTCAAACAATGCTATCCACCTCATTTTATTTATCATTATGCAATTACATCTAAAATAACCTGATTTTGGAAAAGCAATCAGAAAGGGCATCATCTTAATTTGGTTTCTTGACAGAAAAATAAGGTAAAATATACTGTACTTGTTATTTCAGAACAAGAATCCCCTAAAACAATGCATTTTAATTCTGACTGTGAGGTGTTAAATAATTAAATCTGTCAAAAAAATTTAGAATGTCTCCATCATGTTCACCGTCCACATTTATCGTGAAGAGTCACGATTAGAGGAAATGGTGGCAGCAAGTTCCAAGGAGTGGAAGAGAAAGGCATTAAGTGTAACATATTAAATGTGTCAGCTATTTAATATAATTCAGTATTTTATGTCTTTCGTTAAATGTAGAGGTTGGTAATCCCCTGCATTTACTGATTTCTGCATATAAAGCACTAATGGGATCCACTACCCTTTAACTACAGCATCTGTGAAATCAGCCCTTTGTCTCAGTAATTGGATTCCAGCTGAGAATGAAACGAATTCCAACGAGACCTCCCTTCATCACAGGCTTCAAAACAGTCCTGTGAAGTGGGGAAGAGTCTGTGCAATCGAAGCAAACTATGGACTTACTGACAGCCGCTTAATCCTCTGCACCTGAATATTGTTTAATCTTAGCCTTGAAGAGAACTCCATTTGCTGTTGAGAATATGTTAGTAAGCATCAGGCTGTTTGGGCAACACTGCTGTGCTGCACAGAAATTAAATGGTCAGCTTTTCGCTGAGTTTTGGTGCAGGTTATTATGGCTTAGCTGCCCATTGGGTATTGTGGGTAAAGTATGTCAACACCAATATATCCTTTATAGGTGATGTGAACTGGTTGCATAGCATAAGTATGTTTTGTTATAAAAAACATAGATTACAAAAGTAAGACGTCAATTTTTATGAGTAGAAGATACAAAGAGATCAGATAAAATCCACACCAGTGATCTTCTGCTGATGTGGACGTGAATAATCAGGAGTCATACTCATAGACAAGTACAGCACAGAAACAGGCCCTTTGGCCCATTTAATCCAAGCTGTACCATTTAAACTGCCCTGAACCATTAACTTCTATATTCCTCCCATCCATGTACCTGTCTAAACTTCTCTTAAACATTGAAATCAAGCTCACTGTACCAATTGCAGCTCGTTCCTCTGAGTGAAGAAATTGCCCCTCATTTTCCCCTTAAACATTTCACCTGTCACCCTTAACCCATGACCTGTAGTTGTAGTCTCACTCAACCTCAGTGGAAAAAGCCTGCTTACATTTACTCTATCTATACCCCTCATAATGTTGTACACCTCTATCAAATCTCCTCTCAATCTTCACATTCCAAGGAATAAAGTCCTAAACTGTTCAATCTTTCCTTATAGCTCAGGTCCTCCTGTCCTTGCAACATCCTTGTGAAGTTTCTCTGTACTCTTTCAACATCTGTCACATCTTTCCCATAGGCAGATGAGCAAAACTGCACACAATACACTAAATTAGGCCTCACCAATGTCTTATAAAATGTCAACATAACATCCCAGCTCCTGTACTTAATACTTTGATTTATGAAGGCCAATGTGCCAGAAGTTTTCTTTACGACCCTATCTGCCTGTGCCTTCTACAGAGGAAAACCTCTACATAAACTTAACCATCTCCAGTGAGCCGGGTTGCATTCTACCTGTGAAGGTGTAGGCTTCTTCTGGGAGCTCTGGTTTTCTCCCTCATCCAAAAGATTATGGTTGGTTGTGTGGCCAGTAGACTGACTCATTACTGTTGTAAATACTGTTAGTGTGTAAGTGAGTACTAAAACCCAAGGGGATTGACAAGAATGTAGTGAAAATAAAAAGGGATCAATGCAGGATTAGTGAAGTGGGTGCTCAATAATCAATGCAGACTTGATGAGCAAAAGTGCCTGATTCTGTGCTTTCTGACATGGTGACTCTAAAGTGTAATTATCTTTTGGGGGGTCTACAACAATTTGATCTATGCATATGTTAACATTTAGAAAATGTGATCTGATTGGCCTCACCTCAAATGTAAAATTCTCGTACTTACAGTCGAATGATTGACATCTCAACCATTCTTTACTTTTTAAAACTCATCCAATCTTCTAATTATTGAAAAACGTGCCATTCTTCAGTTCGAGCCTTTTAGGGAGACGTCTTTCTCAAAACCCTCAGCTCTGGAATTCCCTCCCATATAATTCTCCACACTCTTCATCATTTTAAGACAAACTCTTAAAATCACCACCAGTGATGAAGCTTTGTGTCCTCTATCCTCTTATCAACTTCTGCTTGATATGCACAATGGTCTGATTGCACGCCTGCAAAATGCCTATTGATGCCTTGCAGTGTAACGGGAACTGTCCAAATGCAACACACAGAATATGCTGGAGGAATTCAGCAGGTCACTCAGCACCTGTGGAAGGAAATAAACTATTGACATTTTGGATTGAGACCCTTTATCAGGACTGACTGGATAAGCATGAGCTCAGTCGGAAAGCAGCCAAGATCCCCCAGGGGTGGGGTGGGGGAGCAGGGAGAGAAGGTCTCACTGACCACCCATTGAAGAGATGCGTTGGACTTCTCAGGATAGTCATGCCTTGAAGACACTTTTCAGTGGAGCAGAAAATCAGAGACACAAAAGATTCTGCTGTGTTTGAGCATTGCACTGCTGTGCAGCAGTTAGTGCTGCTGCCTTACAGCTGTGGGGTTTTAGAGCAATCTGCTTGGAGTTTACATGTTTCACCACATGGGTTTCCTCTGAGCGCTCTAATTTCCTTCCGAGTCCCAAATATGGGTTAATTGGCTCCTGTAATTTACCCCTTAATGTAGGTAAGTAGCAAAAAAAACAATCAAAGAGCAGTTGACGAACATGAGAGAGGGAAATAAACAGCAGGGTCACGGGGCAACACAAAGAAAAAGGGGTGTGTCTGGACTTCTTCTGTCAGGAGCTGACATGGTCCCAATGGGCCAAATTGTTTCTGTTGTAGGAGTAAGTAAATAGTTAAAATCATCAGGTGTGGGAACTGTAATTCCCTCAATCGCAGGACTCTGCAGAGAGTGGTGTGGACAGCCCAGCACTTCTGTAGATGTGAACTTCCCACTGTTCAGGACATTTACAGAGACAGGTGCATAAAAAGGGCCCAAAGGATCATTGGCAATGCGGGTCAGCCCAATCACAAACCGTTCCAATTGCTTCCATCCAGGAAACGGTACGGCAGCATAAAAACTGAAACCAACAGGCTCCGGGACAGCTTCTTCCACCAGGCCATCAGACTGCTTAACTCATGCTGACACAACTGTATTTCTATGCTACATTGGCTGTCCTGTAGTACATACTATTTATTACAAATTACATAAATTGCGCATTACATGTTTAGACAGAGACATAATGTAAAGGTTTTTACTCCTCATGTATGTGAAGGATGTAAGTAATAAAGTCAACTTAATTTAATTATTTTTGGTTATTCTTAAAATTATTTGTTAAAATTTTATATTCTTGGGAGTTCTGCAGAATTCCTTCCAAAGTTTAAGTGGAAATTTGAAAACCCCTTGGTAAAATGGATGTTGATTATCATTTGCAACTGTACATCCACAGCGATTGGCAGCAGCACCAGCTAATACTGTATAAAGGACTGAAGCACATTGTGTTTTGCGACATAGATAGTTGAGAGATGCTGAACATATGTTATACGTCTCTTAGATGCTTTCAAGAGTTTAGATACAGTGGTAAACGCTGATGATGTCATGTGAGATGTGGTTGGGATAAGTGATAGAGATAAATGTACATGGCAGGAATTAACTTATACACATTTGAAGCTAGAGTCCTGACTGATAACTTTTTTCAGGTTAATTCAGTTCTTTGATACGAGCAGATTTCTTAAGCAATATTTAATTATGATTATCTATATTTATTGTAAATGCATTAAACCTCAATGCATAACCAGATATGGAGGAAATAATATTGACTTTTATTGTAATTATTTGAACTTAGAAACTAAATAATGTTGTTCTTTAGGTAATTCATTTAATGTATGCACATGGAGTTTTGTAAAAGTGTGATTTATGCCATCTATAAAAATATTATGATGTAACATATCATTAGTGATTCCTTTTGAACTTTTGTACCATCTCTAACTTGTCATAAGGTTCATGTTCTATTTTGTGGGACGAAAGATAGTCTTTGATATTTCAAGAATTTCAATATTTTAAAATGCCTTTCAGTAGTGCCTTTCACATTACAGCAAACAAAATTTCTAATGCTTCAAGAAGTTTTCTAGAGAAAACACTTGACGCCAAAAAAGAGCAATGTCAAAAGTTTTTTAAAAGATGAAAGAGAGGTGGAACGGTTAAGACAGGGAATTCTACAGTTTAGTGCCTTAAAAAAACTATGGGCATTAAGAAGAATGGTCTATAATTTCTCAGTTGGCATATTGTGATGATCCCCCGGCATATCTGAAGGCACAATTAATTTGAGCATGAGAAAGAGGCTAATGTTGAGGAACTTGGGTGATCAGAGAATTATGGGGCTGAAAAAGCTTACAGAAGTAGAAAAATGTTAAAAAAAAGAAGAGATGTGTAAACCAACATGAGGAATGAAGGATCAACCGCTTGCATAACCATTACTTACTGTAGGTCAGTGGGCAAAGGGATAATAGAGAATAGAACACTTCTGGCCCAGAATGTTGTGCTAACATTTTAAACAACTGCAGCATCAACCTAACCCTTCCCTCCTACATAGTCCTCCATCTTTATCTCATCCATGTGCCTATCTACTTACTTTTCTGCTTACTGGGGCATAGGACACCTACAGTAGCTCACCAGAGTCTTCTGTCCTGTGGCACTTGTTCACGTTGTCCTCAAGTGTAGCTCATCTTCTTGGTGTATTCTTCCTCTCCCAGGGATGAGGTCTGTGGAGCTTCTGTTGGTGGCTCTGTAGCACTGGGTTTTTACAGGATGGGGTTGCTCATCCCAAGCCCAACCCTCTTACTTCTGCAGCCTGGCTTGGGACTATCTATGGATGAATTATGTGCCTATCTAAGAATCTCTTAAAGACTCTAACATATCTGCCTCTACCTCCACCCCTGGCAGTATGTTCCATACACTTACTGTTCTCTAAAATCCTCCCTCTGGTATCCTACACCTACTTTTCTCCAATCACCTTAAAATGATGCTCTCTTCTATTAGCTATTGCCACTCTGGGAAATGGTGCTGGCTTTTGGCTCTATCTATTCCTCTTATCATCTTATACACTTCTATTAAGACGTCTCTCATTCTCCTTTGCTCTAAAGAGGAAAGCCCTAGCTTGCTCAACCTACCCTGATAAAACATGCTCTGTAACCCAGTCAGCATCCCAAAACATCTCCTCCACACCCTCTCTAAAGCTTCCACATCCTTTCCAAAATGAGGTGACCAGAATTGAACACAATACCCTAAGTATGATCTAATCGGATTTGTATAGAGTTGCAGCATTACCTTGAACTCAATCCCCTGACTAATGAAGGCCAGCACATTGTATACCTTCTGAACTACCCTATCAACTTGCAAGGCACTTTTGAGGGATCTGTAGACATGGACTACAAGATCCCTCTGTTTCGCTACACTGCCAAGAATCCTGCCATTAATCTTGTACTCTACCTTCAAATTTGACCTTTCATAGTTTATCACTTCACACTTCTCAGGATTTAACTCCATTTGCCACTTCTCAGCCCAGCTCAATATTCTATCAATGTCTCATGGTAACCTCTGACAACCTTCTACACTATCCAAAATGCCACCAAACTTAATGTCATCTGCAAACTTTCTCACCCACCTTTCCACTTCCTTATCTATATAAAGGGTTAACAGGACCTGGTATGGATTAAGGCATTGGCAGCAGAGTTTATGTGTATTTAGATATGGACAGTGTCAAGCTGTTGTTGTCGGGACAGGTTTTATAATGGATTTCCTGAACAAACTCAGCATCTACACTCAGTGGCTACTTTATTAGGTGCACTTATACACCTGTTCTTTAATGCAAATACCTTATCAACCAATCACGTGACAGCAACTCAGTGCATAAAATAATGTAGACATAGTCAAGAGGTTCTATTGTTGTTTAGACCAAACATCAGAAAAAGTTCAAAGTAAATTTATTATCAGAGTACATATATGTCACCATACACAACCTTGAGGTACATTTTCTTGTGAGCATGCTCAATAAATCTCTAGAATAATAACCATAACAGACTCGATGAAAGACCACTCAACTTGGGCTTTCAACCAGAGTGCAGAAGGCAGCAATCTATGCAAATACAAAAATAAATTAATAATAATCAAATAAACAGTAAGTACAGAGAACACAAGAAGAAGTGTCCTTGAAAGTGAGTCCATAGGTTGTGAGAACATTTCAATGATTGGGCAAGTGAAATTGAGTGAAGTTATCCCCTTTGGGTCAAGAGTCTGATGGTTGAGGAGTAATAACTGTTCCTGAATGGGGAAGAAATATGATCTAAATGACTTTGACCATGGAATGATTGTTGGTAACTCAAATAATCATGTGTTATAACAGTGGTGTGCATAAGAGCTACTGTGAATGCACACAATGTTGAACTTTGAAGTGGATGGGCTACAGCTGCAGAAGACCACAAACACAGAGTCATTGAAGCACTCAGTGATACACTGCTGGCTGGTGGCACAATGGCATCAGCGCCGGACTCTGGCTCCCGAGTCGAATCCAAGTTGGGCCACTCCCGAGCACGCTTTCCATCCATGCCGGTTTCAGCGTAGAGCTAGGGTCGAGTCAGGAACGTTCATATTGCGACCCAGTTAATCCGAAAGGAGACCAATCCTGACACCATGTGCCAAACAAGAATGGTTGACTGTCTGGTGCCACACACAAAAAAAAAAGATACACGCATTCTGAGTGCATATGCAGTTAGATTGAAGGTAAATGAGAACAGTTTCATAATCAAATAGAGGGTAGGGCAAGTCCATTTTGTTTGGCATTGTTGTAAAAATAATTGGAGTTTTGATAGCAGAGAATGAAAACTCCCATTCCCTGGTATATTATAATTCTCCACCTTCTTCAGAATGACTTCCCAGATCTCACTGAGATGCTGATGAATCTCATCAGCAGTGAACCCAAGCACAGAAGGTGGAAGTTAAAATATAAAATGCAGAAGTGCACAATATCTAAAAAGAAGTTTTGTGTGTACACCCAAAAGAGCCATAGTGGGTGGCTTGCTGCTGGACTTTTATTGCTCCAATATGCAAAGACTTTGGGTCCCTTTTTCACTGGCATTGTAAAATGATGTACCCAACAATAGACTGAATGTTTTTCTTAGTGTCGAATGTGGTGTGTTTTTACATATTTCTCTTGCTGTCTGGCACTGTGTCCTTTTCATTCAGTCTTAGAGGAAGGATGAGCTACATAAATTTACTTGATAGTTATTTGGAACAAGGTGTAGCTCATTTGAAAGGAAAAGCCACCAGTTTCATAAACCAGAAATGAGGTCAAAGGATTTTGCAAGTAGAGACAAGGTCTGTCGGCATCATGAGTTAAAATTCACTTGAGGAGAACTGATAGATTCGTGCTCTGTGAAAGATCTTAATCTAATTTGCTGACCTGTCTTTGGTCTTTACAGATTCTGTTGGATCCACTGAGCATCTCAGTATTTACATATGGGAAATAAAGATTATTTTTATGGGAAATAAAGATTAATAATTCTGTTACAAATTCCACAGAATTGGACACATTCTCGTTGCTATTTATGGCGTTATTCTGTGCAGATCCACTAGTGTCAGTTTTTTTCCTTTTTTCATAAAGGACTCCACCTAGGGGCTTTAAGATGAACAAAATATTTTAAAATTCTTGTCAAAAAGGGAACTCAAAGCCAAGTTTTTAACATGGACAATGAGAGTCATTGCTCTATCCTGGGGGAAATAATTTTAAATCCCAGATATGTCAATCATATAGCGACTTCAAGGTTTATTTCTCACATGTGAGCTTTTTCTGTTTCATAACCACAACCCTTTGATCACAAAGATAGGTTTCTCATAATCCAGTGTTTCTTTTACATCAGAGTAAAACTCTGCTCTTTGTATTCAATCAGTAACTACAGGATGCTTCCCAATGATTGCAAGGGATTTTAACCAGGCCAGCCTGTAGAAGTCTCTGAATCACTACCAGCTGTGGAACCAGAGGACACAACACACACTTGACCTCTGTTATACCACCATCAAAAACACTTACTGTGCCACCTCATCTCCACTCTTTGGAAAGTTCAATCACCTGGCTGAGAATGAAGACCACAGCACCAGTAGTGAGGATCAAGAAGGTATGGTCAAGGGAAGTGGAGAAATGCTTACAGGACTGTTTTGAGTCCGTGGACTGGACAATATTCAGAGATTCATCTTCGAATCTGAGTGAATATGCTGAAGTTGTCACCAACTTCATCAAGACCTATGTGGATAGGTGTGCGCCTTTGGACATCCCCAAATGAAAGCCGTAGATGAACCAAGAAATTTGTAGTCAGCTGAGGGTTAGATCTGTGGGATTCAAGACCGATAATACAGAGCCATCGAAGAAGTCCAATTACAACTGACTGAAGGCTATTTTAAGAGCAAAAAAAATTCCAATTGAAATTGCCGATGGAATCAGAAGCTTATCAGCTCTGTCAGGGTTTGTAGGATATTACTTCCTAACAAGTGAAACCTAACATCATGAATAGCTGAGATGCTTCACTCCCAGATGAGCTGAATGGCTTTTATGCCCACTTTGAAAAGAAGAATAAGACCACACTTGTGGAAATCACTACAGCATCTGGTGACCCTGTGGTCTCTGTTTCAAAGGCCAATATCAGAGCACCTTTCAAGAGGGTGACCCTTTGCAAGGCATCAGGTCCTGATGGAGCATAGTAGGGCACTGAAAACATGTGCTAGCCAACTGGCAGGAGTGTTCAAGGATATCTTCAATTTCTCACTGCTGTAGTTGGAGTTTCTCACCTGCTTCAAAAGGGTGACAATCATACCAGTGCCCTAAGAAGAGAAGTATGAGCTGCCTCAATTACTATCATCCAGTTGTAGTTACATCTGCTGTGATGAAACGCTTTGAGACGTTGGTCATGGCTAGTATTGTTACGTACCCCATAACTGGGTCACTTACCAGCAAAGATAGAGAGGTCCGTTGAAGTCTGATGGTACTATTTTTAAAAGTCTTTATTTATAAAGGGGCACAAAAATAAGGTTAATACAAACATTCAGATAATATACATCGTCAATACTCAATCTAAAAGCGCGGGTATAGTAATAATCATCAATAAGAAATAGCTCTATCGTTTGTCTAGGGGGTAATATATATTGTCCGTTGGAAATATAAAAGTCACTCAGTTCCTGCAGGCTTCTGGTTTTTGGGGACCGCTGGGTTTTCACTTGTTGGAGAGAGAGAGATTTGTGAGAAAAGAAACTTGCCCAGGTCTTTTGATGAGGCCAATCCGTTGAGTCGAGGGGAGTTGGTTCCCCGTTGTTAGTTCAAGAAAATCGTTTCTGTGGTACCCGCCACTGGCTCCCAGGCAAGGGAACCAAACGCATGTGGCTTCCTTCAAATGGCTGCCCGCTATCGCTAGCGTGTCTTCTGGTCCGTCTCTACAGCCCCCCTTTTATCTTGACTCGCAGGGTAGTAGATGTCAATCAGGTTGGGGATGATGCAATCTCTCTCTCAACCCGCCCACTTTGCCCGAGGGCTTGCACGTAGCCCAGTCCCCAATCCACAAATGTGTCTCCAAGAGACAATGGCCAATGTCGCGTTATTTTGCATCGCCGGGGAACGAGGCGTCCTGCATGTCTCTCTCCCATTTCCTGGGTCCACTGACCCACCCCCCCCCCCCCAGTGCTCTTGTGATTCTCGCAAAGGAGGGGGCTGCGGGCATAACACCTGCGATTCTCACAAAGGAGGGGGCTGAGGTCATAACAGTATCAAGTCCTGCGTAAGCAAAGACCTGGACCCACTGCAATTTGCCTGTCACCACAATAGGTCTACAGCAGATGCAATCTCACTGGCTCTCCACTCTGCCTTGGATCACCTGGACAATAGCAATACCTCTGTCAGGCTGATATTTATTAATTACAACTCAGTGTTCAGGATGGTGTGAACTGGAGTCAATTCAATTTGGCAGAACTGAGGTGAGGTGAGTAGAGGTGATGCAGAGTCAAGGCGGCAGGGTCTGGACCTGGGACTTTGAGAGCGAGGAAAGATCTGAGGTTCAATCGATTTAAGCACCGGGCCAAATTGGAAAAATTTGGGTACAGGCAGAATTGAGGTGACGGGATACCGGCCGCCTGGGAGCGTATCAAAGTGGCAGAGTCTGGGTTCAAGAGCAACGTCTGGACAATTAAAGCGCTGGGCCAGATTGAAAAGGACAGAGTGTCAGGGCCGGAGGTTCAAATCGCTGCACGTCTCTACACTGAGCTTCAATTCGTTACCCCGCGAGGTTCACACATCTCTGCACCGAACTGTGGATGTGGCCTGCAACTGTGGCCAGTGTGAGCCTACCTTTGCAAGCTTCGGTCCTGAATGCTATTTGCTTACTTCTATTTTTTAATGTTTTTTTTCTCTTCATATGATGTTTGACGGTCTTCTTTTGTTTTAATGAGTTCTATTTGGTTTCTTTGTTTTGTAGCTGCCTGTACAAAGACAAATCTCAAAGTTGTATAAAGTATATATACTTAGATAATAAGTATACACGACTTTGACAATCATACCTCACCCTGGCCTCTCTACCTCCCTTTACAATTGGATCCTTGACTTCCTCATCAGGAGACTGCAGTCAGTGCGGATATGAAATAACATCTCCTCCTTGCTGGCAATCAACATGGGTGCCGATCAAGGATGTGTGGTTAGCCCACTGCTCTACACTCTGCACCCACGATTGTGTGGCTAGGCACAGCTCAATCACCATCTATAATTTTGCTGATAGCACAACTATTGTTGGCAGAATTTCAGATGGTGATGAGGAGGTCTACAGGAGTGAATAGATCAGCTGGTTGAATGGTGTTGAAATAACAACCTTGCACTCAACGTCAGTAAGATCAAGGAATTAATTGTGGATTTCAGGAAGGGGGAGTTGAGGGAACACACACTAGTCTTCATTGAGAAATCAGCAGTGGACAGGGTGAGCAGTTTCAAGTTTCTTGGTGTCAACGTCTCTGAGGATCTAACTAGAGCCCAAAATATTGATGCAACTGCAAAGAAGGCATGGCAGTGGTTATATTTCCTTCAGTGATTGAGGAGACACCAAACACATTTGCAAATGTCTATAGTTGCACCTTGGAGGGCACCCTAGCTAGTTGCTTCTCTGTCCGGAATGGAGGAGCCATTGCACAGGATTGGAAAATGCTGCAGAAAGTTGTAAACTCAGCCAGCTCCATCAGGGGCACTGGCCTCCCCAGCATTGAGGGCACCTTCAAAAGACGATGCTATTAAATCAGTTTCTGATTGTGATGGAGAGGGACATGTTCAATGCTGCCAGTATTATGATGAACCAGCCTCAGACAGGATGCTGGTACTGATAGTTTTAATTGGTCTCAATATAGCAAGGGAGTTGGGCATTGTTGCAGATTGTTGCTTTGACAATTCTGTCAGAAATTGAAGTGCACCCATTAGTTAGAGACAAGAAGTTCGAACTCTTCCTTCGAGTGTGCCTGACTCCAATGCTTGAAAGCTTGCAGTCTCAGATAATTAGATGCCAAGGTGCAATGTAGGCAATTTCTAATCATGCCTCCAGCACATCTCTGTATGCTCTTTTCCACTTCACACACCACAGACTTCCAAAATGCATTATTCTATGCCTGCATAAGTTGTAGCTAATGAATTATTTGTGTTTATCTTTTGTCACAGGTAATATATAATTCAATATTAATAGTCTAATCAGAGATAATGAATTATTCTGTATTGACAGTCTGTCACATTCAGGTAAAGTCAATGTCACTGAGGTTAAATTCTTTTTTGTTAAGCAAATTCAATAAATCCAATTAGACTTGTGCTTTTAGAATGGATTCATAATTTTCCTTGCATTGCAGCAAAATAAACTTATCACAAATCAAGTTTGCTAACACAATTTTTGCATAAAACTATGTATTGATATAAAAATCAAAATTAAATCAAAACACAAGAATACAGGCAGTCCCCAGGTTACGAATGTCCAACTTACGAATGGCCTGCCATAAGACCTATTATATTAAAAATTTGTTAGCGTCCGCCATTTTAAGTCCGATCACGTTGCCGTTAACACTGTGTTGAGTGTGTAACTTTGTATTTGGCTTAAATTTTTCTTAGCAAGATTCACCCTGACCCCCTCCCCCTTTTCCAGTCGACACCGCCCCCACTTGTCCCATTTAACCTGTCCAACCTGCGGGTGGACTTTAGGACCCGGGGGAGCTCAGGACCTGCTGCCCGCAGCTGCTGCTGAATCCGCAGTATTTCTGTTCTGTTAATGGAAAATAATCACGATTGGAAATAAAATGGAAATAATAAAACAATCGGAAAAAGGTGAAACACCATTGGTCATTGGAAAAGTGTTAGGCTACAGTCGGTCAATGATCAGAGCAATTTTAAAGGATACAGTGAGCGTAATGGAGCATGTGAAAGGCCCTGCCCCGATGAAAGCTACAATTATTACTAAGCAATGCAGCGGTTTAATTATTGCTTGTAACTAAGAGCAAAATACACAAAATACTGGAGGAACTCAACAGGTCAGGCAGCTTCCACGGAAGTGAATGTTTCGGGCTGAGACCGTTGTTTAGGATTGAATAGGAAGGGGGAAGACACCAGAATAAAAAAGTGGGGGAAGGGAAGATGGCTAGCTAGAAGCTGATAGGTGAAGCGAGGTGGCTGGGAAAGGTAAAGAGCTGAAGATGAATCAATCTGATGGGAAAGGAGAGTGGACCATAGGAGAAAGGGAAGGAGGGGGTGGTGATAGGCAGGCAGAGGAAGGGTAAGAGGCCAGAGTGGGGTATAGAAGTAAGAGGGGATGGGGTGGAAACATTTTTTTAACCAGGAGAAATCAATATTTGTGCCATTAGTTTGGAAGCGAACCAGACGGAATATAAGGTGTTGCTCCTCCACTCTGAGGGTGGCCTCATTGCAGCACAAGAGGAGGCCATGGATTGGCATGTTAGAGTAGGAATAGAAGTTGGAATTAAAATGTTGAACCACTGGGAATGCCTGTTTTTGGCAGGTGGAGTGGAAGTGCTCAGCAAAACGGTCACCCAGTTTATGAGGAGGCCTCAGTGGCAGCACCAGATACAATAGATGAGCCCAGCAGATTCGCAGGTAGAGTGGAGCCTCACCTGGAAGGACTGTTCTCAGCCTTGAGTGGAGGTGAGGGAGGGGATTAATAGGCAGGCGTGTAATGGGCAGATAGGTGTAGCATTTTGGCCGCTTACTAGGAAAAGTGCCGGGAGGGAGATTAATGGGGAGGGATGAATAGATATGAGAACCACAGAGGGAGTGATCTCTGTGGAAAGCGGAGAGTGGGTGGGAGAAGAGCTGAAGAGGTAAAGATGTGTTTGGTGGCCTTTTAGTGTACCTAAGAGAACTGATGCAGCTTTAAAGGCAAAAAGGATGCTCACAACAAATATTGATTTGATTTAGCTTTTTACTCTTTACTACTCTTTATAATTTTTTTTGATATTTAGAAATTTTGCATTTCATTATTCTTGAGAGCATTTCACTTTATAGAATTTTTTACATGTGCCTGAGACTTTTACCACAGTACTATATATATATACACACACACTGCCAAATTATCAAATATATTCATATGATTGTCATTTTGAAATAAAGAATTACCATTTGTACTTCTGTCTTACTTACAATATAAATAAATGATTCTGAGATTAAATTAACAGTAAGTGAAAATGAGATTGGAAGTGTTCCAGGTGTCTGACGGTTTTAGACGTGAGGATGTTATTTGTCACTACTACAATACAGAAATGGAGATGGAAAATGAAAAATCACTCCAGGGATTTGAGAACAGGATATGGAAATCAACATAGCATATTAGACAATAATGATTATTGTCACCAGCCACAAATTACATTGAGCAAATAATTTCATACATAATTTGGTAATTATGTTATTCAACAATGAATTCTGAATTCTCAGAGGACCAATTAATAAATTCCTGATGTAAACTGAGCAGCAAAAAATTAGAGGTGGCTGAAACCAGGGATTTTTCAATAGCTAAATCATAATCTGTGCAAAAGGTAATTCATTGTCTCGAAATTCAATCGTGGGCAAATGTGTTACATAAAGTTAGATAATACTTTGTACCCTGTATGTGAAATCGATTCCAATCACCAGCCAATTTACCTCGCAGACACACCAGCATTCCCTACATCCCATTCACAGAAGTATTGTTTTCCATTTTTGACAGTTGGCCATGGTCTCCATGGCACCTCGAAAATATGAATTGTAGTTAAGAACACTTTTTACCTGATCCATGTACAGAGCAAATGGCTGTAATATCTCATAATTTTCTTACTCAATAGCATATCTAGAACATCAGCTCCCTGTCATCATATCCACCTTGTACTTGTTGACTGCCTTCCTAGCACCTCAGCAACAATATCCCAAGCTTGAGTCCTAGTTAGTGTCTGTGAGTTCCTGACTGCATTTCTGTTGAAGAATTCTGTTTATGATGCTCATTCAACTGGCCCGGGTGTGGGGTTGCACCACACTGGGTGGCGAGCTAATTTGAAGGGCTTGGGAGTGGCTTCAGGCTGGGCGACAGAAGCTGGGCCCAGAGCAATTTGGAGGGTGGCATGGTCTAGGCCTGAGGTCTTTTGCAACAGTGGTGCCTGGGTCCTAGTCTGAGGTACAATGCACTGTGTAGACAATTGAAACGCCTGCCCAGTTTGGAGGCGAGGGCTGATATTGTTCACACTCTGTGATCTTCACTTCTTTTTCCAGGGCACTGGAGTCTTTTGCTGTTCCGTTGTTGGGTCAATATAAACGTCGGCCCATATAGACTGAAAAGATAGTGTCGGTCGGTAAGAGAGCCGATTTCGCTCGTTCTCCGTGATGGTCATTTCCATGGTGCTGAGGCTATTAAGACTGCGCCGGCTGCTGCGCTCCGTGGCCACAAATATGATGATCTGATAAGCGAGGCTTTGGGCCTATTCCGGCTGCTCCAGTGTTCGGGTCTGAGGACTCAATTTTGGTTCGTAATGAAGTTGTTCACTTCAATTGTTTGAATGGGTTTCATTTTTTTCTTTCTCGCGTCGAGTGTTGGTATTTTATTTTTATTTTTGTTCTGTTTTTCTTTAAATTGGGTTATTTCAGGTTTGTTGCTGTGTGGCTATCTGTGAGCAAGCAAATTTCAAGGTTGGAAACTTTACTCATTCTTTGATGGTAAATGAATCTTGAAATGAAAGTAAATAGTAAATAGACCCTTTAACCGAGCATCTTTTTGGTGGTAATTAATATCTAGTTGATTGTAATAGTTCAGATAACAACTGATCATAAGTCTTACTTCCATGCATCCTAGTTTTAAAGGAAGAAGCACCTATCTGTTGCAATATTCATGCAGATAGATGAGTTAGTCATAGTCGAAGGGTGGTAGTGGGGACGAGCTCCCACTGCTAAACAAATGCTCTTCATGGCGTGCGTCTCAAACAGCCTCTGACAACCAAGTCCAACTCCTGGCCTTCATGTGTGGCATAGTTCTTATGCCCGGCGGAGCTGTTCTCACTGACAGGAGAAGAGGCAAAGGCGGGCCACTGGCGCCTTAAAACCAGTTGCCCCGGGCAGATGGGGCTCATTAACTAAGGATAGTAGCTCATCTAGGAGAGGGAAACTCCGATTTCAAACCTCTGCTGCCTTGTGGCTATACCTGCTCACGGGCAAGGCTTTGGGAGTAAACCCCAGGAAAAATCCGGAGTCAGAGTCCCGAGCACCCAGCACCTGCACGGCAACTCCTGTGATACTGCTGGCACCAAACTGTATCGACTTTCGTCGTTCCTTTGGACCTGTCATCAGCATGGAGAGGGGGGTCCCACTGCATGGACAACAGACGGATCTCCATATCAACTCTGCCCTGGCTTGTGTCCTGGAGAAGCCACTCCCGGTGACTACCAGAGGCGCAGTACCCATGGTCAACCATGACCGATGGAAGCCACACACACAAGATGAGTTAAATTAGTTTAGGAAGAATTAAGGAACGGTACATAGAATTTCATTAACATGCAACTAGATTAGACATCAGGAGGTTTCTCTTTTTGCAAAAGATCAGAGATCTTTTGGACAACTAATGCAGCAGGTACAGAACTGCACTGATATGAAGGTGAGTTTTCTGCTTGCTTTACCACAACTCATCTTTCTGAGTCTGAAGATAAGAAGCTACAATCACTCAAGGTAACAGTGAGATTTTCATTGCGATAAGCAGGACAGATACAATACATTTTTTTTTAACTTAAGAAATTGACTCTTTGTTTAAGATGGCATGAAGCTTCAAAGTAATTGAGGAAAAGGCTTCTTTTCAAGGACCCTTTGAATTGTGCTGGCTTACATAATAACTTTCTCACAAGAGCTAAAAGATGTGAAATTAATGAATCTAATTTGTATTCTCTCAGATGACTAAAATCGTCCCATCCAATAAACTCTGTAGGATACAGTGTGATGTAGAAACAGACTTTGGTCTTCCTCATCAATATCTATCCTTTTAAAAATGGAATAGTTCTGAAGTAAACCATGTTGAGCAGACCATTTAATCAGGAGTCATTTTTTATTCAGTAATTCACACAGCAGCAGTCTTATGATAGCATATTAGATTAATCACAAGAATGGCCAGAGAAACTCACTCCAGGAGTATATAACACCAAAGGAAAAATTTTTACTTACAGCAGATGATGCATTACCAGAGCATTTTATTGATGGTGATTTTGTGCTCGGATGTTCAGGCAGAATTCATACAGTTTCCCTGTGTCTCAGTGAAAACCAAGTCAATAAATCTGCTAGTCTTTAATGAGCACTTGTGGTTGCATTCAGTGAACTCTTGAAAGGAATGCATTTGCTATTGCTATTTTTAAAACAATGCAATGAGTTCAGAACTAGAGATCGGGGGTAGGCGGTTCAGCTCCAAAGCATTCGTTGTTTGAGTGCGGCGTCTGTTTATTCATTCCTGAGTGGACCAAGGTGCGTGCTCTCATTTGTGGTGAAGCATTGCCAGCTGCCACTGGTGAGGGCATTGCCTTCAGTATCCTGGATGACAGCAGTGGGCATACAGCGTAGGCAGCTCCAGACATCAATCAACATGCAATACTAATTTAACAGCGGTGGAGCTAAATTGGAACTCAGTGCTCCAACCAATGACTTCAATTAACCCTGCACACCTTGCGCAGCAAGAAAGAATGCCAACAACATCCCATAGGGAACATCAGTCACTAACAGATTGCTGCTGATGGTTTTTACTGAACGTTGCTATGCCTCTAGTAGTATTTGGTGCTTTCCCCAGTTCTTTAGCTTTGTTAATCTTTACAGTAAGTGCTGTGCCAGGAATGTTGTCCTTACTTCAGTATACAGCACCCAGACATTCAGAGTCGTTTATTTATCACATGTACATCAAAACATACAGCGAAATGTGTTGTTTATGTTAACAACCGACACAGCCTAAAAGCGAGTGTCGCTACATATTCAGGCACAAATATCACATACCCATCATGTTCACAGAGACACGAGGAACACTAACAACAATAACAATAAAACATCAGCAGCACAACAAGCCCCTTACCTCCCTCCCATCCACACATACACAGTCCTCTAACCCCAGGACAGGCTGACTCTGGGCCTTCAGCTTCCTGTGGGCTTGGACTGGCAGACACTGGGCCTTTGACTTCCTCAGCGAACTGGCAGAGACTCATTGACCCAGGCTTTGGCCATCGGGCCTCGACTTCCGAATCTCCGATTGAGCTTTGAGCTTCGATTTTTGCTAATATATCCTAGGACTCTCCGATAACATGAGGCATCAGTTGGTTTAGCCTGAGGAGAGAGCGGAGCTGGCGGAGTAACAGAAAGTGGGCGGAATGGGTGGCTGCAAGAAGATCAGAATCAGGTTTATTACCACTGAGGTACGTCATGAAATTTATTGCTTTGTGGCAGCAGTATAGTGCAGGACATTAACAATACTATAAGCTACATTAGAATTATAAATAACTAAATGAATAATGTTAAAGAGTGTAATGAGGTACTGTTCAAGGGTTCATGGACTGTCAGAAATCTGATTGTAGAGGGAAAGAAGCTGTTCCTGAAGTGTTGAGTGTGGGCCTTCAGGCTGCCACACCTCCTCAAGGAGGGAAAGGAAGGTTATTAGAAGGAAGTGATATCCATCAAGGTGTTCTGGGAGCAATCCCTCCCTCTGTGAGGAGAAGTGCATGACGTGTAAGGGATTCAGGAAGAATATGCTGGATTAACTGTGCCATCTGCTTCTGAATCTGAGTGTCTGGGTGCTGTCTACTGAAGTAAGGACAAATGCAGAACATCATGAGGACCTCAGTGGTGTGGATTTCAAGGGGACAATGTAGTAGGCTCCTTCCAACCTGCAGCTGGAGGCATTTGCAACATCTCAATTTACTCTTCACCACAGCATAAAGGAAGTCACGGATTCTCTCTATCCTGAGAGATATTTTCATTTCACCCTCACTGACCACGCAGCAGTGAGAACACAAGCTACAGGGTGTCATTGACCTATTCCAGGTGGCTCGTAAACTGGATCAGATTCTGTGCCTTCAGTGCCACAATGACAGACCCAAAGAGTAACTGCTGGGCTTTGCGGGCAGTATAATGACAACATGACTTTTGACTCCAGTGTGCAAGCCTATAGCAACGTGCATACAATCGATGCCACACTACTGCGAGAGATGTGGCAAGACAGTCCACTAATAGGCTTGAGAAATGTTTTGCTACCTGCTGCAGTAAACAACGTAGGTCTCATTGTGTGTGGTGGATAGCTGCATGTGCACATTCTTGTCATCTAAAGAGTTGAGCCTTCTCCTGCTGTTTTTTTGATGAAAAGTTGCACAGAAGGGAAAGTGAGTCAACTGTTTTATCAAAGGACTGTTCTTCAGCTCAAGTTTTCTACTTTCTGTTCTATCATTGGTTGGCTAGGCAATGTGAAATGATAGCATTAGCTTGGGGGTTACAGTGAGGAGAAAGTGGAAAAGGGGCAAATGTACACAATCTTCCATATAGAGCATACATAGGTGGGGAAATGGATGAAGTGACGGCATCTTACTTTGGAGATAAGATGAAGGCATTTCACTTTCTGAACAAGGTAGAGATAGTGAGCTTAGGAGACTATTTTGATGTGTCCTAGATGAACAATAGTAGATCTTGTAGATGGTACACCCTGTGTGAAAGAGGTAGAGGAAATAAATGTTTTGGACGGTGAATAGGATGCCAGTCCAGCGGGCTGCTTTGTCCAGAATTGGGTTGAGCTTCTTATAAGTTGTTCGAGCTGCACTCATCCAAGCAGTGGAGCTTGTTCCTTCACACTTCAAATTTTTGCCTTGTAGATAGCAAATGGCTTTTGGAAGTGAGTCACTTACTTGAAGCTGCCCAACTCCTGCCTGCTGTCAGAGCTTCTGTATTTATGTGGCTGAGTTTCTGGACAATGGTGACCTCCTCCCCCTCCCCCAGTCTGTAGATCATGGATGTTCAGTGATAATAGTCCTGTTAAATGCCAGGAGGAAGTGGTTAGACTCTCTCTTGCTGGAGATGATCACTTTAGTGACTTGAATATTACTTGTATTTATCAAGCAATGCTTAAATATTGACTAGAAAGCAAGCGTAGACTAGTTAATTTCTTCCGCATTGCAAATTTGAACTTGGAATTGAAGTTGAACACTGTGCAATCTTTAGTGGGCACTCTTTTATCTGAGGTTATGATTGAAGAAGAGTTATTGATAAAAACAGACAAAATAACTGAAACTGGCTGGGCTCAAGGCAGAGCTTCGAGGAGAACTTGCTGTGATGCCCTGGGGCTGGAGTGATTGACTATCAGCAACCATAACCATTTTTTGTGTGAGGTTTGGACTTCAGCTATTAAACTTTTATTTACTTAATACCTATTGATTTCAGTTTGGCCAGGGCACCTTAATATGTGGTCAAATGTTGTCATGATAACAAGCCTGTCACTGGAAATACCTGGATCTAATATCAGGATTTCTGCTCTTTTTCATGAAAAAGAGTGGTTATAGCAATACCCAAATTAGTCACTTATGAACAAGTTATTGTTGAATAAGTACTTTGGTAGTACAGATTTCCCCCGCTATCTGAAGGTAGAGCATTCCTATGAAACGATTTGTAATCTGGAATGTCGTAAAGTGAATAAGCAATCACCATTTATTTATATGGGAAAAATTTGTGAGCGTTCCCAGACCCAAAAAATAACCTACCAAATCATGCCAAATAACACATAAAACCTAAAATAACAGTAACATATAGCAAAAGCAGGAATGATATGATGAATACACAGCCTATAGAAAGCAGAAATACTTTTGTACAATCATTGCAGCACTGTCTAGTGTAGCGTATAATCTCACTATGTAGCGGAAGCAGTCTCACTGGAAGCACTCTCTCCAGTAACCTTTAAGCTATGAAGCTGCCAGATCATACCAAATAACACATAAAAATACACAGCCTATGTAAAGTAGAAATAATGTATGTACTGCGTAGTTTCACTACCAGAATCGGGAAGACACCGAGCACACTGATGATGGTGTGTTAGGCTGGGTCGTCGGAAGTTGTGGTGCTCGGCAATTTTTTCCAATAAATTGCGGTTTCATCACAGTTAAACACTTGCTTATACGAATAACCACCTTCTGTAATTATTTTCTTCAGTTCTGCTGGGAACTTTTCGGCAGCTTCAGTATCAGCCGAAACACTCTCTCCAGTAAACTTTAAGCTATGAAGCTGCCGTCGCCTCAGAAACCGATCAAACCACCCATGACTACCCTTAAATTCCACTTTCGCAACACTTTCATCACCACCATCCAGTGCCAGACTTACGACTTACTTAAGTGTAACACCCTTACGAGCTCTTTTAGGCTTTTCTGATAGCTTAGAACTCATCTTGCTAACGGATGCACAAAATAAATCAACATAAAGCACAGATGCTCACAGGCCGTGTTTAAGCAATGGCGGCTAGAATGCAGTTCCATGGGTGGAGCCTGGCTGCTTGGGGCGCGCACTGCCTTTTCTCGTAACAGTGAAAACACCTTCTGTTACGTTCCCAGTAACCGGGTGACTTACCAGCAAAGATAGAGAGGTCCGCTGAAGTCTGATGGTGCTATTTTCAAACGTTTTTTATTTATAAAGGGGCACAAACGTATGGTTAATGCAAAACATTCAGATCATATACGTCATCAAAACTCAATCTAAAGCACAGGTATAGTAATAATCAATCAGAAATAAGCTCTATCGTTGTCTAGGGGATAATACTGAGTCCAATGGAATATAAGAGTCACTCAAAATCTGCAGGCTTTCCCGTTTTGGGAACCACTGGCATTTCACGTGTTGGAGAGAGAGAGTGGTGAGAAAGAAGGAACACTTGCCCGTCGTCTTTGCGAAGCAAATCCCTGTTGCTAGTTAAAATGGTTTTCCTTTGGTTTCAGCCACAGACTCCCGATCCAGAATCTAACGCACGTGGCTTCCTTCAAAATGGCTTCCCGCTCCGACGGGAAGCGCTATCGTGTCTTCTTCGTGTGTCTCCTTGGTGCGTCTGAGGCCCCGCCTCGGCAGCCCACCTTTTATCTGGACTGGCAGGGTTGTAGATGTCAATCAGGGTGGGGGTGAGGCAATCTTTCTGCCATCACCCAGCCCACGTTGCCCTGAGGGTTTGCACGTAGTCCAGTCCCTTATTCCACAAAGGTGTCTCCCAAGACAATGGCTATGTCCATGGCTTTTGTCTGGCTGAGAGGCCAGCCCACATTCCAAACCGTAAGGCTTCTCTCTCTCTCGTGATTCTCACAAAGGAGGGGGCTGGGGTCATAACATCTCCCCTCTTAAAAGTTTTTTACCAGCGGTTAAAAACAAGTTGGTACAGGATTTTTGGAATCTAACATACTACACAAGCTTTTCTCTTCACAGAGTACTACCGTTATACATTCCAGTCAGTATCTAAACAGGTAACAATTACAGTGCCCCTTTCTTTAATATCTTAACATCACGTACCGTACTAAAGTCTGGTAGCATCAAGCTTCAGCTCAATAACCACCTATTTATTTATTTTCTTCAGCAACACAACTAAGGAGGTGTGATCTTAGCTTAGGTGCATCTACAAAAGTTTATACAAATACTAATCGTTTTGGTCGTGTTATTTCACCAGCAGGTCTCCAAAGGGGTTGTCTTTATTATTCACAGGCTTTGGCGCAAACCCGTACAACCGGCGTTGCTGTTTAAAAATGACAATTTCTATTAACCATCGCCTCTTTTCCGGGGAGTTCCCCCGTGGGGAACTTGAGTAATTTGGAGAGGTACTCTCCCGCCTTTCCTTTCCACGAGGGTTATTCTCTTAACTCCGTGTCCCCAACCTAGTCCATCATGGGAATTTCCACCCAATTCTTTAATGCTACACAGGTAGTTAACCCTTTTGTCAAGACCATGCAGGCTGATGTGTTTCAGTTTGAACCTTTTTCTCCGGCCGCATTTAAATTTCGGCTTCCTCACAGCGCTTTCTTGAACAACAATAGCGTGTGAGGCACCCTTACATTCCAAATCAACCTGTAATCGATGCGCAGGCATCAATCTAGACTTTAACTTTTTTCCATTCGATTTGGGAACTACAGATTTACCGTTCTCCTCCACAACAACAGTTATCTCCCCATTCGTAAACTCCACATTAACTCTGAACACCCCCTTCAGCACAACCATCTGGGAACTCACACTTCCCAAGGTTAACCCCTTTTTCCCCGAACCAAGTCTATCTGATCCAAAAGGACGTCCGTCTCGTCCAGCTGAGTCAAATACCTCAGACTTTTTCTGAGCTCCATGACTAGGTTTAGGACCATGGGCATCCCCATCTTGGACACACTCAAACGGGGCATAGGCCTCTTCCAGGCTTTCAATACCCGTACCCTTTTCAAATTCTAAATTCCCCTGATCCTCCCAGTTACTCTCTGGGCAACTCACTTCCGGAGTAAACTCAACCCCGCAGGCTGAAACAACCTCATCTGCCAACCCAGCAGACTTCTTCAAGGTAATGGCATCCTTTTCATCGAGGACTGCCCTCATTTCATTATCGGGAACACCTTTAGAATCATCCATGTCCAACCCTGGACCTTTTAACAGCTTTATCTGTTTCTCATCTTTATTTCCTACCTCTAGGACCTTTTTCTTCGCTAAGGGAAGATCTACCTTCTCTCCCTTACCCCCTTTTACGTTACTATTCCTCGTTTTACCGCCCTCGAAACCCTCGTGGCACAGGGTCGGTAAAGACGTCTGGGCCAAATCAAAACGGGCCAATTTTAAACTGCTCGCTTGCTCAGCTGCCGCTCTCGATAGGCTGCGAGTGTCCGCGCATGCGGGATAGCTCGGGGACACTATGGGCGGGGCCTCAACACGCACCGGTCGGCGGTTCATAGTCATGGCCGGCCAAACTTTTCTTCCTGCTAAATCGTTCCCAAGGACGACCACATCGGTTCTCGGGAATTCTGATGGCACCCCCATTTCAACTGATCCATATACCAGCTCACAATCCAAAATGACCCTACGCAAAGACACCCTTTCTGTCCATTTTCCTATTCCTCTCAGGGTTACCTCGCCCGTCGGAGGTCCGAATTGTAATACGTTACGGCTAATTAATGATAGCTCCGCCCCCGTGTCTCTCCAAATCCGTACGGGAATTGGCGGGTCCCCCTTCCTCACAGACACGGTTCCGTGTGACAGATAAATCTCCGACCCCTCGCGCTCTCTGCTCCCCTGGGACCCTCTTGCCGATTTTCTGATTACCACTGCACACCCGATAGGGATCGCTGCTTTCCCTCTCTCTGGCTCCTTTCTCGGAGCAAAGCATTTAGATGCAATATGACCCACCTTTCCACAATTAAAACAGGTCAAGCCAGGACCTCTCCTGCCGTCTTGCCTCTCCTCCTCAATTTTACCACTAGCTCCCAGCGGGATCTCCACCTCAGCCGGCGGGCTTTCTCTACCGTTCCCACGGTCTCTCTGGTAACTTTTTGGTGAGGAAAACTTTGTCTTGTGGGTTAGGGCATATTCATCTGCGAACCTAGCAATTTCTGAGATGGACTGATTCGTCCTCTCATTCAAATACATCCAGATCTCTTCCGGAACACAACCTTTAAATTCCTCAATCAAAAATAACTCCCTGAGACGCCCATAATTCTCGGCCACCTTTTCCGCGGTGCACCAACGGTCCAAGAGCACACCCTTCTCATGGGCTAGCTCGGTATACGTTTGATTCCACCCTTTCCTTAAATTTCAGAATCTTTGTCTATACGCTTCAGGTACTAACTCGTAACCTCGGAGAATGGCCTCCTTTACTTGGTCATAATTCCCTTCCCCTTCCAGGGGCAACGCTACATATGCCCGCTGTGCTTTCCCTCGTAACACACTTTGTAACAACGCCACCCATTGCTCTCTGGGCCACTTCTGATTCACTGCCACCTTTTCAAAAAGCAAGAAATAACTATCAACATCCATCTCCTCGAACGAGGGGACCAACCTCAACGCCCGACTAACATCAAACCCATCCTCTCTCTCCCCTTGAGCTCTTCGCTCTTGCCTTCGCCTGTCCACCTCCAACTCATGGCTCCTTTGTTTCTCTTTCTCCTCATACTCTCTTTGCTTTTCTTTCTCTTTCTCAGCCCGTTCCTTTTCCTTCTCTTTCTCAGCTGCTTCCAGCTGCTTTAGCTGGAGCTCATGAGCCCGTATCACCTCTAATTCCTTTAGTTTGAATGCCTGCTCCCTTTCCTTTTCCTTCTCAGCTGCTTCTAGCTGCTTTACTTTAAATTCATGTTCCAACCTTACTTTCTCCAACTCTAACTGATCTGTCCCACTCGCTAATCTCTTTTCGGGGATATTTTCCAAATCCTCAGCTGCAAACACCTTCTTCCCAACGTAATACTGATTTATGACCCTTCGCACTTCCTGCTTTTTCATTGATGACCTCACCTCTGTGAGGTCTAACTCCTTTGCCAGATTTACCAAGTCTAATTTGGTAGCCACCCCTAGCGCCTCTACAGTCGGGTTTCTCATAAATTCATCCACATCCATCTTTGCTGGTTTCCTGTCTGGCTACCTGCGTAACCAGATTTAAGTTTGGACTTACAGCCCGATTCACTGACCCTCCCCTTTGGTTTCAAATCCCGGGACAAGGCCCCACTTGTTACGTTCCCAGTAACCGGGTGACTTACCAGCAAAGATAGAGAGGTCCGCTGAAGTCTGATGGTGTTATTTTCAAACGTTTTTTATTTATAAAGGGGCACAAATGTATGGTTAATACAAAACATTCAGATCATATACGTTGTCAAAACTCAATCTAAAGCACAGGTATAGTAATAATCAATCAGAAATAAGCTCTATCGTTGTCTAGGGGATAATACTGAGTCCAATGGAATATAAGAGTCACTCAAAATCTGCAGGCTTTCCCGTTTTGGGAACCACTGGCATTTCACGTGTTGGAGAGAGAGAGTGGTGAGAAAGAAGGAACACTTGCCCGTCGTCTTTGCGAAGCAAATCCCTGTTGCTAGTTAAAATGGTTTTCCTTTGGTTTCAGCCACAGACTCCCGATCCAGAATCTAACGCACGTGGCTTCCTTCAAAATGGCTTCCCGCTCCGACGGGAAGCGCTATCGTGTCTTCTTCGTGTGTCTCCTTGGTGCGTCTGAGGCCCCGCCTCGGCAGCCCACCTTTTATCTGGACTGGCAGGGTTGTAGATGTCAATCAGGGTGGGGGTGAGGCAATCTTTCTGCCATCACCCAGCCCACGTTGCCCTGAGGGTTTGCACGTAGTCCAGTCCCTTATTCCACAAAGGTGTCTCCCAAGACAATGGCTATGTCCATGGCTTTTGTCTGGCTGAGAGGCCAGCCCACATTCCAAACCGTAAGGCTTCTCTCTCTCTCGCGATTCTCACAAAGGAGGGGTTTGGGGTCATAACACACCCTTACGAGCTCTTTTAGGCTTTTCTGATAGCTTAGAACTCATCTTGCTAACGGATGCACAAAATAAATCGACATAAAGCACAGATGCTCACAGGCCGTGTTTAAGCAACGGCGGCTAGAATGCAGTTCCATGGGTGGAGCCTGGCTGCTTGGGGCGCGTGCGCTGCCTTTTCTCGTAACAGTGAAAACACCTTCTGTTAACGAAAACAGGTAACTAATGTAGGTCTTTCGTAACAGCGAAGTGTCGTAAATCGAACATTCGATAAACGGGGGCCACCTGTATTGTATTGTGGTTAGATGTGCAGTTCATAGAGCCTCATCCACATCTCAAATAGGTGGACTAGGTCACCAGTTAGTCCTGTGATTACTGATTTAGTGTGGTCTTCAAAAGGAGCTTGGTGCTTTCCTGTGAGACAGAAATATCTCAGGTTTGAGAAGGTTGATTGTGACATCATTCATTATTCATTGTAGTCTCCTGCAGGTTATTTGATTACCTTTGGAGATTGAAGAATGAAGAGGAGATTTTATATATTTTTTTCTGAATGAACCAAATTCTTTTACTCCTTTTATGGGAGAGTTTGTGATGAAAAGGATCTGCGTGTTCATAGTCATCTAGGACTGGATGACTATGTTTGTCTTTTCCCCTTTCTTCACAATTATATTCCGTCTTATTTGCATTAACATCTTCAATTGCTCTCAGTTATTGCATCTGGACTCAAAGCAAATCCACATTCCAAATTGAAATTTCACAGCTTGACGTTCACTGAGCAGCAGAGAGAAAGGTTTGACAGTGACTATTTTTACAGCAAGTATTTTAGCCTTCATTTTATCTTGCTATTCAATGTGCATTATCAGCTTTCAAATTCCCATGTGGAAGCCATTTCAAATTAGTTCCTTTCCCTGCAGTTTCCACCCAGAATGACCTCGTTGGCAATGAAGTGAAACTCAGGAGCAAAACTGCTCCGCAACATGCAAACATTTTTAGTTCATTAGTACCAATTTAAAAGTAACATATTTTTAAACCGACTTCATGAACTAGTGATTCTATGATACGCTGAAGAACTCAACGGGCTCAACTGTCAGTAATACAGGTAAGGCACCTGTAGAGGAGACGCTATGTCACTGTTTTGAGTTGGTGGACAGGGCCATGTACATGGACTCATCAGAGAGTTTGAACAAATATGCCACGTTGTTGCAGACATAAAGTTAGTCATGGGTGAGTGGGTCCCTAAAAAACTACTTGGACTCTTCCACGACCAGAAGCACTGAATGAACCAAAAGATCCACAATCATTTGATACCCAGATTAGTGGCATTCAAGTCTGGCAACCAGTAAAATACAAAAGGTCCGGGTACAAACTCCAGAAGGACACTTCTAGGACAATCAGCTTGGGTGCACATTAAGGGTCTGTGCTTAGCCCACTGCTCTACTATCTATATACCAATGACTGTGTGGCGAGGCAGAGCTCAAATACCATCTATAAATTTGCTGACAATACAACCATTGCTGGTAAAATCTCAGATGGAGACGAGAGGATGTACAGGAGCGAGATAAGCCAACTAGTGGTGTGGTGCTGCAGCAACAACCTGGCACTCAACATCAGTAAGATGAAAGAGCTGAATGTGGACTTCAGAAAGGATAGAGGGATCAGAAGTGGAGAGAGTGAGCAGTTTCAAGTTCCTGGGTGTCAAGATCTCTGTGGACCTAACCTGGTCCCAACATATCGATGCAGCAATAAAGAAGGCAAGACAGTGGCTATACTTCATTATGAGTTTGAAGAGATTTGGTATGTCAACAAAAACTTCTATAGATGCACCGTGGAGAGCATTCTGACAGGCTGCATCACTATTTGGTATGGCGGGGGGGGGGGGGGGGGGCTACTGCACAGGACTGAAAGAAGCTGCAAAGGTTTATAATTTTAGTTGGCACCATCTTGGGTACTAGCCTACAAAGTACCCAGGACATCTTCAAAGAGCGGTGTCTCAGAAAGGCAGTGTCCTTCATTAGGGACCTCCAGCACCCAGGGCATGCCCTTTTCTCACTGTTACCATCAGGTAGGAGGTACAGAAGCCTGAAGGCACACACTCAGCGATCCAGAAACAGCTTCTTCCCCTCTGCCATCTGATTTCTAAATGGACTTTGAAGCCATGAACTTTACCTCACTTCTTAAAATATTTTAAAATATTTATTTAATTTTTTATGTCAGTTTTTGCATGATTTTAATCTATTCATATATGTATATAGTAATTGATCGATCGATTGATTGATTTTTGTTTCTTCTTCTATATTATGTATTGCATTGAACTGCTGCTGCTAAGTTAACAAATTTCATGACACATGCCGGTGATAATAAACCTGATTCTGATTCGGATTCACATACAAAGTGGCAATTCTGGACCAAATTGGAATTACAGAAGTGTGTTCAACAGCTGTGGCAGTGCTTGAGTGCTATTACCTCCGACAAAGTCAAAGCGAGTGACGTATGTAACAGCAAGGTTTCACTTTCACATGAGCTCAATGCCTACTAAGCTTGCTTTACCCAACAGAACATGGAGGAATTTCGGTCTGTGAACTGAGGTAAGAGCATCTTTCAGAAGGGTGTACCCATCTGGCTCTGATGGATACCTGGCTGAGTACTGAAGATCTGCACTGATCAACTGGCTGGAGCATTCACTGATATTTTTAACTTCTCGTTGTTGACAGTCTGAGATACCCACTTGCTTCAAGCAGGCTTACATTATACTGGTGCCCAAGAAGAACACAGTAACCTGCCTCAATGACTATCATCCTGTGGTGAACTACATACACCTATCTGGACACGCCCCTCTGCTGACTGCTCCTGTGGCTCCTCCCACAGACCCCTGTATAAAGGCGATTGGAGGCACTGCTCCTCCCTCAGTCTCCAGGATGTAGTGGTCTCGTTTGCTGCTAATAAAAGCCTATCGTTCGCCTCCCGTCTCCGAGAGTTATTGATGGTGCATCACATCCAGGAGCACTTACATCCACTGTGTCCAGGTTCTTTGAGAGGTTGATGATGAAAAATATCAACTCCTGCCGGAGGAGTGACTTGGATCCACTCCAATTTGCCTACCATCACAACAGGTTGATGGCAGATACCATTTCATTGGTTCTTCACTCAACCCTGGAATATCTCAACAGTGAAGATGCATACATCAGGATGGCCATCATTGACTGCAGCTCAGCATTTTGATCATTCTCTCAAATCTAATTAATAGGCTCCAAGAATTAGGCCTCAATACTTTATTGTGTAACTGGATCTTTGATGTAGACCCCAATCAAGTTCTGATTGACGACAATGTCTCCTCCACGATCACAATCAGCACTATTATTATTTTATGTCATTTCTTTTGTATTTGCACGTACAGTGTAAACTGGTGTTGAGCAATGGGCACAGTGATAAGATGACTGCTTGTCGAATGTGTTTTATTTGGCTTGTTGAAAAGACAGAGCCGAAGCAATGTGTAAACTTCTCAATGCGGTGGGCCCTCTGGTAACAATGCATACCACTGGTAATTCATAATCTCCTCCTCAACTTGCTTCTTCTGCACCTTCTCCTCAGAGTCTTCTTTCCTCCTCTTCACACCCAGACCATCCAGGCATGTTTGAATTGGTAAATGAATGGTGCCAGGCACTCAAAGCACTCAAAGCACTCAAAACAGAGAATGCTGTTGTTTCGTATGACATGGCCCAGATGGGGCAGATGTGAGCCTGTCCATCCGGGAGCCGGGATTGGATCAGTCTTTGCCTGGCATCCCGTCCACAGCCGCCGTTCAAACATCAGTGGCCCCGAGTTGGCATTGCCTAATGGAATCCCTGAAGTACGCAAGCCTCTGCACAATCCAGGTCATGGAGGTACAGGAAAATAAAGGAAATACAATAGAATTTGTGAAGAAAAAACTATACACAAACAAAGACTGACAAATAATCAATGTGCAAAAGAAGACAAACTGTGCAACCTACAGACTCACTTTCAAGGACTCTACAACTTGTTCTTAGTCTTAATATATTTTATTTATTTGCACAATTTGGTCTCTAAAACTTGATGGTTGAAGGGTAATAACTATTCCTGAACCTGATGGTGTGGAACCTGAGGCTTCTTCACCTCCTGTCCTGTGCCGCTTTCTTGTCACAGCACTTGGTGTGAATGTGCTCAATGGTGGGAAGAGCTTCACTAGGAATATCCAATCTCTTTGCACCTCTGATTTCTGAATTTGCTTCCCAGTTAGAAGGCATTTTATGCCTTTATTCCTTCTTCAAAAGTACATGACCATACACTTCCCTACACTATATTCCATCTGTTACCTCTTTGCCCATTCTCCTAATTTCTCCAGACTCCCTGCTTCTTCAACACTACCTGCTCCTCATCCGCAGACTTGATCACAAAGTCATCAATTCTGTCATCCAGATCATTGATCTATAATGTGAAAATTAGCAGACTCAGCACCGACCCAATGGAACACCATTATTCATCAGCAGCCAACTAGAAAAGACCCCCTTTATTCCCACTCTTTGCCTTTTGCCAATCAGCCATTCAACTGTCTATGTCAGTATAATTCCTATGATATCATGGGCTCTTTTCTTCCTTAGCAGCCTCATGTGTGGCATCATGTCAAGGGCCTTCTGAAAATCTTAATCAACACTATCCACTGACTGTCTATCTTTCCTGTTATTTCCTCAAAAGAATTCTGACAGATTTGTCAGGCAAGATTTCTGTCTGGCCATGATGCAGCCTTCCAGACTGTATACTAAATTCTCTTTTTAATACTTTTTACTCTGCCTTTACCAGAACTGACGATTCCTGGGGTAAGTCATCCATCTGTGATGTTGACTCCGTTTTTCTCTCCCTGTTAGTGCAGATAGTCTGCTGGGCATGTCTGACAGCACCACATTTTACAATATTTATACTCTGTTGTCTGCATTAGTTATTCCTATTAACCTATCCACCACTGCTTATCACCATAGCAACAATGGCCACTTCTGGCCTCAAAGGTTCAAAAGTTCAAAGATTCATTTATTAACGAAGTACAGTACTATATACTAAGACAAACGTTTGACTAACTGACACTAAATAATACCGGATGATCCTGTTCCCACTTACGTACAAATCCGACTTAAAGACGGAGTCAGGAGCGGAACTCATTCAAAACCCAGGAACTGCCTGTATACAACTCTGAATTTCTTGTTCTCCGGGTAGCCATGAAACCAAAAAAGAAAAGAAAGGCAGCACAATCAGCAACCCCCAAATACCTCCAAATCTTCCCACACAAAAAATGAACAAAATCAGGCCTGGCACATCAACCCCCAAATCTCCCCTCCTGCACAAAAAAAATCAAATAAAATTGAACAGGCACATCAGCCCCTAAATCCCTCCTCCTTCTCAAAAATGTAAACAAAACAGAACAGCACATTGGCCCCCAAATCCCCTCCCCTCACAGAAAATGCAAGAAAGTTTGGGTAAAGAACACAGCACGTAAAGAACTATAAGACTGAAAAAAGGTCTACAGTCCAAGTCCATGTCCGAAATGCAGAAAACCTAGGTAGCTTTCACCAGGCACAGCAACATTCAATGCAATCTCAATGGCTCTACAGGCAGCCTTAGACCACCTGGACAGTACAAACAGCTATATCAGGGTGCTGTTCATCGACTATAGCTCAGAATTTAACACCATCATCCCACAATTCTGATTGATAAGTTACAGAACCTGGGCGTCTGTACCTCCCTCTGCAATTGGATCCTCAACTTCCGAACTGGAAGACCACAATCGGTTTGGTGATAACATATCCTCTTTGCTGACGATCAACACTGGTGCACCTCAGGGGTGTGTGCTTAGCCCACTGCACTATTCTCTATATATCCATGACTATGTGGCTAGGCATAGCTCAAATACCATCTATAAATTTGCTGACGATGCAACCATTGTTGGTAGAATCTCAGGTGGTGACGAGAACCTGGCACTCAATGTCAGTAAGACGAAAGAGCTGATTGTGGACTTCAGGAAGGGTAAGGTGAAGGAACACATACCAATCCTCATAGTGGGATCAGAAGTGAAGAGAGTGAGGAGCTTCAAGTTCCTGGGTGTCAAGATCCCTGGGGTCCTAACCTGGTCCCAACATATCGATGCATCTATAAAATGTCAAGACAGTGACTGTACTTCATTAGGAGTTTGAAGAGATTTGATATGTCAACAAAAACTTCTATAGATGTACTGTGGAGAGCGTTCTGACAGGCTGCATCACTGTTTGGTATGGGGGGCGGGTGGCTACAGCACAGGACCAAAAGATGCTGCAGAGGGTCATAAATTTAGTCACTCGATCTTGGGTACTAGCCTACAAAGTACCCAGGACATCTTCAAGGAGTGATCTCTCAGAAAGGCAGCGTCCATTATTAAGGATGTCCAACACCCAGGGCATGCTCTTTTCTTATTGTTCCCATCAGGTAGGAGGTACAGAAGCCTGAAGGCACACACTCAGCAATTCAGGAACAGCTTCGTCTCCTCTGCCACCCAATTCCTAAATGGACACTGAACCCAGGAACACTACCTCACTTTTTAAATATATATCATTTCTGGTTTTGCATGATTTTTAATCTATCCAATACACATACACGGTAATCAATTTATTTATTTATTTATTTTGACTGTTTTTCATCTGTATCATGTATTGCATTAAACTGCTGCTGCTAAGTTAACTATTTCATGACACATGCCGTTGATAATCTGATTCTGATGTTCTCCCTGTCTGGTAGCAGAGCAATCAAAAGCCTGCGCTCACCTTCTGCATTCACCTCAATGCTTCGATCTCCCTTGTCGCTTTAGTTGGCAAAATGGAGTTGAACATCGGCTTACGCCCCATCCCACAGCTTGCTCGCCGTGATGTTCGCGTATGCTGCCTTTGTCTCCCGGAGCCCGCTTGGAGACTGTAGAGCACCCAAACGATCTCCAATCAGCAAATCACTGCCTTCAACAGTTCCAGAATCACATCCAAGATGAAAACAGATGTAAAAGATATAAAAGAAGTGAAATATATGGTCATGATTTATTCAGAAGATGCTGACTGAAGGAGCACTGTATGCAGGTGCCACCTTGACTGGAATTCCATTTCCCTCTCCTGAAAGATCCCGTTTCATCCTGTTTATCTCTCTTCCCAATCTTTTCTTTTCGTTCTGATGAGTGGGCTTCAACCAGAAGCACCAACTCAGATTTTCTTTCTATAGGTGCTTCAGCAATCCTTCCACTCTGCCATCGGATTTCTGAATGGACGATAAACCAATGTACACCACATCACTATTTACTTGTTAATTTGTTAATCTCTTTTTGCACTACTTACTTAATTTAATATCATATCTATGTTAGCGTAATTTATAGTTTTTTTATTATTAAGTATTGCAATGTACTGCTGCTGCAGAATAACATATTTCGTGACATAATGCCAGCGATATTAAACCTGATTCTGATTCCTGACCTGTTGTGCATTTTCTGCTGTTATATCAGTTTTCCACCCCCTGCAGTTCTTTCTGATTGCTTTTTAATGTGATGGATAAACATATCTTAATTGGTAACCGGCATCTCCTGAGCAGGTCGTAGGCAGGCAGACTAAAGTGCTGTAGCACAGATGACAGACTGGCATTAGATACGTTATGCCCTTCGAAGTTCCTCAGTTTTAAAATCACCCCAACTTATATCAGCACATTGCACAATGAAAAATAAAATTACATTTGAGTTTTAAGCTGTATAACTCAAAACTTAAGTGGTCCATCCTGGGGTTTATGATCTATACGGCGTTAACTTTGCTCTGCCTAATCCAATATATCCTTGTTATATTAAACAGAAAATGCTGGACACACTCTACAGGTCAGGCAACATCTGTGAGGAGGGAAACAGAATTAATGTTTCAGCTTGCCGACCTATGATCAGAATTAGGCAGAGTCAGAAAACAAACCTGGTTTAAGTTGCAGAGAGTGGGAGGGATGGACAGTGTGAGACATGGTGAGAACTGTGTGTTGAAGTGACTGTGTAGCAATTAGTGGTGAGATGCTAGCTGACGGAAGGTGGTTAAAGCTTGTAATCTACAGCTGCTCTGCATGAAGATGTAAGCAGAAGGAGGTAAATTAGGACAGAAGAGAGAAAACAAAACCAGTGTTGAAAATGCAGAACAGCGCAGTTGCTGGAAATCTGAAATAGGGAATGTTGGAACTACTCAGCAGATTGGGCGGCATCTGTGGAGAGACGGCAACACTACAGGCTGATGATCATTCATAAGAACTACCCATTTCCAATACAAACTGAATTTTAAGCTGTATAACACAAAATTTACTCGATTCTATCTAAATGGTCCATCCTGGGGTCTATGTATTGTTCTCCAACTGAAGGTGAGGTGCTGTTCTCCGAGGGTGCATTGGGTTTCTCTGGAATAGTGAGAGAAGTCAGAATAAAGAAGGATGTATGATTAAAGTGACAGGCAACTGGAATCACAGGATCACCCTCGCAGACAGAATGAAGACGTTCTGCAAATCAGTCTCACAATGTGCATTTGGTTCCTCAAGTACAAAGAAGACTATATTCTGAACACTGATTGCAGTTCACTAGATTGGAAGTGGTACAGCTGCATCATCTGACAGAGATCCTTATCCCCCTGCAGAGGAGAATGGAAAAGGCATTGCATCTTCACAGTTACATGGGTAAACGCCATGAGAATTGAAGCAGTGGAGGAGATAAAAGCGTGTCACTGTGTATACAGTATGTAAGATTATCCTGGAGGCTGAGGATATTATAGACAAGGGTTTTAGTGAGGTGTTCACACTTAAGTAAAGTGAGTAGGCAGACAGTGCAGAGTTCCCTGTGGCCATTCCCCCAAGTAAAAGGAATACCCCTTTGGATTCTTTTTAGGGGGGATAGATGTCAGCATCAGTGGCAGGGTCAGGATGCTCGCTGAAGGATCTCGGCCCGAAACATCGACTGATTACTCTTTTCCATAGATGCTGCCTGGCCTGCTGAGTTCCTCCAACATTTTGTGTGTATTGAATATCAAGGCTGGTGGAGTGGAGGGCAAGGGCTGAGAAAACCCTATCCTTGCTGTGCTTGGGAGGAATGAAGGGGGAGTAGTCATTCCATCAGTGCAGGAGATAGGTCAATGTGAGCCTTATCAAGATGGAAGAGGGAATGTCATGAAAGGAAGACAACTCAGAAACATTGTTAAGGGGAGTGATAAGCCAATACATCATGAGTAAAGCTCTTCCAGAAACTGAGAACATCTACGTGAAATACTGTCATAGGAAAGCATCAACAGGGATTCCCACCAACCAGGCCATGCTCTTTTCTCGCTGCTGCCATCAGGTAGAACTTACAGAAGCCTCAGGACTTGCATCACCTGGTTCAAGAGCAGTTACTACCCCATAGCCACCAGGTTCTTGAATAACTACACTCACTCGCCCATCTATTGAAATGCTCCCACAACCAAAGATCTTACTTTAAGGATTCTTAATCTTGTTATCACATGTTCTTGTTATTTATTGCTATTTATTTATATTTGCGTTTGCACAGTTTGTTGTCTTCTGCACACTAGTAGATCTTTCATTGATCCTATTATAGTTACTATTCTATAGATTTGCTGGGTATGCCTGCAGGAAAATAAGTTTCAGGTTGTATATGGTGACATATATATACTTTGATTATAAAATTCACATTGAACTTTGAGCTTTGAAGTGTTTTCAATAGATGAAACAGAATCAGAAGAAGTGAGATAATGGAAATTGTTCTTATGGGAAGCAGTGTCATTGGAGATCTACTCAAGATTAGCTACAGGAATTTGTGGGCTTGGATTGAATATTGATTACTGTCTTCTCCCCTGAGATGGAGACGTGCCATTTTTTTCCTTTCTCCTTCTTTTGCTTACTTAGCTTTTCCTGAAATGTATCTGTACAATTTAGCTCATTTGCTTTGAACAATTGCACATTCTGTATTCTCTCTACTCACTGCTACAAGGTGTAACAGTCCACTGAATTCCTCATTGAATTTATTGATGCCAGTCGCTCCCAGTTCTGACCCCATGACTCACAAGTGGAAGTATCTTCTCTTACAGCTAAGCTGTCAAAACCTTTTGCTATCATTACAGAAAACATTACAGAGTCATTCGTCAGCTCTCTCTTTTCCAGATGTGAGGTGAATGAGGAAGCAGCAGTCTGCTTGAATAATGAGTTAAACAGACTCAGGGAGCTAAGTTACCCACAAGTGTTGAAACTTGACTTGCTAAAAGTTAGGATACAGGACAAAACACCAAATAAGACACTAGGTGTCATTTCTGAGCGAATAAAACCAAAACACTGAGAAGTTACGTGAACTTTGCATTAAACTTTCAGATGACCACTGTGCAAGTTATTGACAGCTGCAGGGTATTCACTGTCTTGAGCAAAGCTATTAAATGGCTTTATTCTCTGGAAGGTATTCAATTTATTGGCAGTTTCTTGAGGAAAATGATTAGTCTGTTACATCACAGAAATTCTATTTTAATTGTTTTGTTAATGCACAGTTTCAGCTTAGATCGACATTTAAATGGGTGTCACTTTATAGCTACTTTGTACTATCTGCCTGCCAGTGTGCATTCATAAATGTTGAAAGGATCAAAACACTCAGCATTGGCAGGTCTCACAGGACACCTGCCATGTCAGCTGGCTTGGTGACAAGACAGAGCGCCATCCAGCCAGAAGTAGTCTGACTTCTCAGAATTCAGCTTTAATTTGAGTCTATTCGCGGGATTTGGTTTCAGTACTTCACTCTATTTGCAATAATAATACTACTTTTAAGAAGTTTAATTTCTTAAATAATATATTCCTTAGAAGGCCAGAACAATGTTATTTCATTCCGTGATGTCTGCTTGTTGCTTGTGTGGAAACTGTTAAATTTGGAAGCAGAGAAACTGGGAAAAACATTTTTTCCTGGGTTACATTACTGGAAAGTTGCATTCTGCCATCCAGGGAGCTAAACATTACTCCCTGAAGAAGCAGCAATTCTGATTAAAACTGAATCAGAATCAGAATCAGGTGTAATGCCACTGGCAGATGTCATGAAATTTGTTAACTTAGCGTCAATTGTACAATGCAGTCCATGATAAATATAGAAAAAAATGAATTACAGTAAGTACCGTATATATATGTATATTAAAGTAGTGCAGAAACAAAAATAATAAAAAAAACTTAGTGTTCATGGGTTCAATGTCTATTTAGAAATCGGATGCTGAGTGTGTGCCTTCAGGCTTCTGTACCTCCTTTCTGACAGTAACTATGAGACGAGAGCAATCTAGTAGACTGCAATCGATATTCATTGGAAAGACGGTTTTACCTGGGTGAAGTTGTGCCTTTTGGGAAACTGGTCAAGGTACTTCTGTGCACAGTTGACCTTGGCACAGTGGATGTTTTCACCAGCATCAGTTCCATGCCAAATAACTTCCCAATTTACACACAGCAAGTTTCCCTCATAACAAAATAAAAATGCAAACATTGAATTCAACCTTCCTTAAACAGTAACAAACAAAAATGAGGAAAGTATTCTGATGTCACAACAGTGTTATTGATATATTCTTAATTGAAAGGCCTAGATAGAGTGGAGGTGGAAAGGATATTCCCATTAGTGGGAGAGTCGGGGACCAGAGAATACAGACTCGGAATAGAAGGACGACCCGTAGAGCAGAGCTGAGGAGGAATTTCTTTAGCCAGTGGGCAGTGGACTGTATCTGTGGAATTCATTGCCACTTGGTTGTGGAGGGCATGTCATTGGGAATACTGGAAGTTTCAGAGGTACTTGATTAGTAAGGGTATCAAAGGGTGTTATGCGGAAAAGGCAGGAGAATGGGGTTGAGAATGATAATAAATCAGCCATGATTGAATGGTAGAAGAGATTTGATGGGCTTAATGGTCTAATTTTGCTCCTATGTCTTATTGTCTTATCATTGTCATCATTTTAACAGGGATCCTAATGCATGTTAGTGTCTTAACAGAAGTAACTTCACACACTTCATGACCCCCGACACCTGGAACTTCCACCATACTGCTAGTGTCTTCCACAGTGAAGACTGATGCAAAATGCTTATTCAGTTCATCTGCCATTTCTCTGTTCCCCATAACTACCTCTCCAGCATTGTTTTTCAGAGGTCCAATATCTACTCTCACTTCTCTTTCACACTTTACGAATTTGAAGAAACTTTTGGTATTCTCTTTAATATTACTGGCTAGCTTACTTTCATATTCCCTTTTTTACCTTCTTAATCGCAAGCAAGAAATCGGGTTCCCAAGAACCTTTTCCCTAGTAATGGCAACATCACACCCTTCTGCCGCCTGACACTCTCGAACCTCTGGCAATTAAAATTATCATTCTTTTCCTTTATCTCTGCATGATCTTCATAACAAGCATCTTTATTCTTCTAGAGGTCTGTTAAGCTCAATGCTGAAAAACTAATGCTGCAGTGTATTTAAAAGGTAGTACTTTATTGGTAAGGTTAGTTAATATAAAACTAGTGAATTTGACTTAATTACCTGGAATTGGTGATACTGGTAGTGAGCGCAAACCACTTGTTTAACCATTATGCATCTTGACATGATTTCAAATCAGAATTTACTGACAAAATAATTTAAGAACATGAATATACTGGGGACATCAGGACTGATATGGCTATGGTCTGAAATACATACAAGGTACCTGAGCCATTACAAATAAACTGATTATTTAAAAAGGATGAATTAGAAGCTGTGAAGAGAGGCCTCATCTTGTAAGAACAGGATGTTTGGGTTGGTTTTCTTTTGACTGATGAGTTTGTGCTGAAATAATATAAACATATAAATCACTATTAAGAAGAGAACATGTGCATGAGGTAACCTCTTGAACCACAAGGCATATTTTATTCTTGGAAATGCAAATGTCTGACAGACAAGCTCAATACATAATAAAAACAGTCAGGATAAAATGAGAAGAGAGCTTGTTGTAAAAGAGCAAACACGAGGAAATCTGCAGATGCTGGAAATTCAAACAACAACACACACAAAATGCTGGTGGAACACAGCAGGCCAGGCAGCATCTATAGGGAGAAGCACTGTCGACATTTCGGCCCGAAACGTCGACAGTGCTTCTCCCTACAGATGCTACCTGGCCTGCTGTGTTCCACCAGCATTTTGTGTGTGTTCTTGTTGTAAAAGCATATTTTTTCACAGTTTTACAAATTAACCAAGTTCCCAGCACTACAATATTGCTCACAGGCAGTCAGCTGAGCAGTTGAGCATCTTATTGCAATAAACTCGATGTAGCACAAGGGATAAGAAAGCTATAGGGGGCCTGAGGGGCATCTTTTTCACCAGAGAGGGGTGTGTTCCAGGAATACACTGACTGAGTGAATGATGAAAACACTGATGACACATAAATAACTTACAGCATTTAATAAGTATCCAGATAAGCACTTGAAATGCTTAGGCACTATGAGCCAGATGCTGGAAGATGTGTGCCTACTGGTTAGCATGATCATGGTGGGCCGAATGGCCTGTTTCCCTGTTTCCTAAAGCTCCATAACTTTGGAAACACTAAGCAGGTCACGCAGCATCGCTGGAGAAAAAGATTTTATATTCAAGTTTCAAGTCTGAGAGTTCACAACACTTCACTGATTTTGAACATGCCAGTGCCATTAGTGGATGCAATGTTCACAGAGACGTTCACTCCATAAGACCATAAGACCATTAGACATTGGAGCAGAATTGGGCCATCTGGCCCATTGTGTCTACTCCGTCACTTGATCATGCCTGATCTATTTCCCTCTGAACCCCAGTCTCCTGCCTTCTCCCCGTAACATTTAACGCCCTGACTAATCAAGAACCTATCAACCTCCACTGTAAGTACATCCAGTGCCCTGGCCTCCACAGCCGCCTGTGGCAATGAATTCCACAGACTCACCACCCACTGGCTAAAGAAATTCCTCTTCGGCTGCATTCTAAATGGACGCCCTTCTATTCCGAGGAAGTGCTCTCTAGTTCTAGACTCCCCCACCATAGGAAACATCCTTCCCAGATTCACTCTACCTAGGCCTTTCATAATTTGATAGGTTTCAATGAGATCCCCCCTCATTCTTCTAAATTGCAGCAAGAGAAGGCCCAGTGCCATCAATCACTCCTCATACAATAGCCTTTCATCCTGGAGTCATTCTCAAGAAGCTCCTTTGAAACCTCTCCAATGTCAGCACATCCTTTCTTAAAGAAGGGGCCCAAAACAGCTCACAATATTCCAAGTAAAGCCTCAGCAGTGTCTAATAAATTCTCAGCATTATATCCTTGCTTTTATATTCTAATCCTCTCAAAATGAGTGCTAACATTGCATTTGCTTTCCTCACCACCAACTCAACCTGCAAATTAAACTTTAGGTAATCCTGCATCCTAAACCCCTTTGCACCTCGGATTTTTGAATTTTCTCCCTGTTTAGAAAATAGCTTATACCTTTATCCCTTCTACCAAAGTGCATGACCGTACATTTCCCAACACTGTATTACATTTGCTCCTTTTTTGTCCATTCTCCTAATCTATCCAAGGTCTTCTGTAGTGTCCCTACCTCTTCAGCCCTACCAGTCCCCTCACCTCCCTTCATATCATCCTCAAACTTGGCCACAAACCATCAATTCCATCATTCAAATAATGTATGGAACAGGGAGAAGATCATTGATCAGAGATACAGGGAAGTAGTCACCCCTAAATTGCAGGAAGTGGGCAGCTGGGTGATTGTCAGGAGAAGAAATGGGAAGGCGATTAGGCAGTTAGTACAGAGCACCCCTGTGGCCATTCCCCTCAATAATGAGTATAATGAGTTTTTGATACTGTACGGGGGGGGGGGGTGACCTCCTGTGGGAATGCCATAGAGCCCAGGTTACTGGCACTGAGCATGGGTCGGTGGTGCAGAAGGGAAAGAGGGAGAAGAGGGGAGCGGTAGTGATATGGGATTCAATGGTCAGAGGAACAGACAGGAGATTCTGTGGCTGTGAATAGGACACCCGAGTGGTGTGTTGCCTCCCAGGTGCCAGGATCAGGGATGTCTCGGATTGCATCCACAGCATTTTGGAGAAGGAGGGAAAGCAGCCCGATGCCTTAGTACATATTGGTACCAATGACGTAGGAAGGAAAAGCAATGAGATCCTGAAGAGAGAATTTAGAGAGCTCAGCAGAAAACTGAGAAGCAGAACCTCCAGGGTGGTAATCTCTGGATTGCTGACTGTGCCAAACACCAGTGAGGGTAGAAACAGGATGATTTGGCAGATAAATGTGTGACTGAGAAGCTGGTGCTGGAGGCAGGGTTCGGTTTCTTGGATCATTGGGATCTCTGGGAGAGGTATGAGCTGTACGAAAGGAACAGGTTGCACCTGAACCCGAGGGGGACCAATATTCTCGCAGGCAGTTAGAACAATTTGTTAGAACTGTTGTGGAGGGTGTAAACTAACAAACAAGAGAGAATCTGCAATCTGAGCAACACACACAAAATGCTGGAGGAACTCAGCAGGCCAGGCAGCATTGATGGAAAAAAGTACAGTCGACGTTTCGGGCTGAAACCCTTCGGCAGGACTAGAGTAGATTTAAAAGGTGGGGGGAAGGGGGAGAGAAACACCAGATGATAGGTGAAACCTGGAGGGGGAGGGATGAAGTAAAGAGCTGGGAAGTTGATTGGTGAAAGAGGCAAAAGGCCATGGAAGAAAGAAAAAAGGGGAGAGGAGCACCAGAGGGGGTGATGGGCAGGCAAAGAGATAAGGTGAGGGAGGGAAAAAGGGATGGAAAATGGTGAAGGGGGTGGGGGTGCGGTGGCATTACTGGAAGTTTGAGAAATCGATGTTCATGCCATCAGGTTGGAGGCTACCAAAACAGAATATAAGTGTGGCCTCATCACGATAGTGGAGAAGGCCATGGATGGACATATTGGAATGGGAATGGGTGGCCACTGGGAGATCCCACTTGTTCTAGCGGATGGACCATAGATGCTCGGCGAAGCGGTTCCCTAATCTATGTTGGGTCTCACCGATATACAGGAGGCCATACCGGGAGCACCAAACATAATAAATGACCCCAACAGACTCACAGGTGAAATGTCGCCTCACCTGGAATGACTGTTTAGGGCCCTGGATGGTAGTGAGGGTGGAGGTGTAGGGGCAGCTGCAGCATTTATTCCACTTGCAAGGATAAGTGCCAAGAGGGAGATCTGTGGAGAAGGATGAATGGATAAGAGAGTTGCATAGGGAGTGATCCCTGCGGAAAGCAGGAAGTGGGAGGGAGGGAAAGGCATGCTTAGTGGTCGGATCCCGTTTGAGGTCATGGAAGTTTTGGAGAATTATGTGCTGGACACGGAGGCTGGTGGGGTGGTAGGTGAGGACAAGAGGAACCCTGTCCCTGGTAGGGTGGCGGGAGGATGGGGTAAGAGCAGACATGCATGAAATGGAAGAGATGCGGTTGAGGTCAGCATTGATGGTGGAGGAAGGGAAGCCCCATTCTTTGAAAAAGGAGGACATCTCCTTTGTTCTAAAATGAAAAGCCTCATCCTGAGAGCAGATGCGATGAAGACAGAAACATTGAGAGAAGGAGATGGCATTTTTACAAGAGGTAGGGTGGGACGAGGTATTGTCCAGGTAAATAATTTGGTGGGGTACAGGAAGCGGAGTGAAGGGACTCAGGATAGGATGGATGGTAAAACAAGCAAAGATAGTGTGCAGTCAGACTGTCAGGAAAGGCAGGCAGATGATAGGACAGAATTGCAGCCAGCATGGTGATTATCAGTGCATTAGGGATGCAGAATCAAAAAGGGCTGCAAATATAGTACTCAAAGTACTCAATGCGTGGAGTATAGGAAATAAGGTGGATGATCATGTTGCACTTTTACAGATTGTCAAGGTGTTGTTGTGGCTGAAGGATGGTTGTAGTTGGGAGCTGAATGTCCAAGGTTACATATTGTATCAGAGGGATAAGAAGTTAGGCAGAGCGGGTTGCATGGCTCTGCTCATAAAGAATAGCATCAAATCATTAGAAAGAAGTGACATAGGATCGGAAGATGTTGAATCCTTGTGGGTTAAGTTAAGAATCTGCAAGGGTAAAAGGATCTTGATGGCGGTTATTTACAGACCTCCAAACAGTAGCTGGGATGTGGACTACAAATTACAATGGGAAATAGCAAAGGCATGTCAGTAGGGTTATGTTATGATAGCCATGAGAGATTTTAACATACAGGTACATTGGGAAACTCACACTGGTAATGGATCCTGAGAGTGAGTTTGTTGAATGCCTATGAAATGGCTTTTTAGAGCAGCTTGTTGGGGGATCAGCTATACTGGATTGGGTGTTATGTAATGAACCAGAGGTGATAAGAGAGCTTAAGGTAAAGAAACACATGGGAGACATTGATCACAATATGACTGAGTTCAACTTGAAATTTGATAGGGCGAAAGTCTGATGTCGCAGTATTTCAGTGGAGTAAAGGAAATGGTAGTGGTATGAGAGAGGAGTTTGCCAAGGTAAATTGAAAGGAAATGCTGGCAGGGATGACAGTAGAACAGCAATGGCTTGCGTTTCTAGGAAAAATGAGGAAGGTGCAGCACATATATATTTCAAAAACAAAGAAATACTCAAATGACAAAATAGTACAACCTTGGCTGACAAGGGAAGTCAAAACTAATGTAAAAGGAAAAGAGAGGGCATACAACAATCAAAAATTAGCGGGAAGAGAGGATTGGGAAGCTTTTAAAAACCTACAGTGAACAACTAAAAGAATCATTAAGATGGAAAAGATTAAATATGAAAGCAAGCTAGCAAACAATATCAAGATGGATAGAAAAAGTTTTTTCTAGTATATAAAAAAAGAAAAGAGAGATGAGAGTGGATGTAGGAACTCTAGAAAATGAGGCCAGAGAAGTAATAATGGGGGACAAGGAGATGGCAAATGAACTAAATGAGTATTTTGCATCCCTCCTCACTGTGGAAGACAACAGCAGTGTGCCAAATGTTGAAGGGTGTGAGGGAAGAGAAGTGAGTACAGTTACTATTACAAAGGATATGGTGCTCAAAAAGTTGAAAAACCTAAAGATACATAAGTCACCCAGACCAGATGAACTGTACCCTAGGGTTCTGAAAGAGGTAGTGGTAGAGATTGTGGAGATACTAGTAATGATCTTTCAAGAATCATTGGACTCTGACATTGTGCCGGAGGATTGGAAAATTGCAGATGTCTCTCCACTCTTTAAGAAAGGAGGGAGGCAGCAGAAAGGAAATTATAGATCAGTTAGCCCAACCTCAGTGGTTGGGAAGATATTGGAGTCAATTGTTAAGGATGAGATTATGGAGTACTTGATGGCACAGAACAAGGCAGGAGAAAGTTAGCATGGTTTCCTTCAGGGAAAATCTTGCCTGACAAACCTGCTGGAATCCTTTGAGAAGCTTACAATTAGGATAGATAAAAGGGATGCCGTGGATTTTCAGAAGGCCTTTGATAAAGTGCCACACATGAGCTTGCTTACTAGGTTAAGAGCCCAAGGTACTATAGGAAATTTACTAACATGTTTAGAGCACTCTAACATGTTAGTAAATTCCAGCTCATTAGTAGGAGGCAGTGAGTGGGAATAAAAGGATCCTTTTCTGGTTGGCTGCCGGTGACTAGTGATGTTTCGCAGGGGTTGGTGTTGGGATCACTTCTTTTTGTATTGTATATCACTGATTTATATGATGGAATTGAGGGCTTTGTTGCCAAGTTTGCAGATGATACAAAGACTGGTGGAGGGGCAGTTAGTGTTGCGGTAACAGGAAAGCTGAAGAAGGTAGTAATCCAATCACAAACAAGAGAAAATCTGCAGATGCTGGAAATCCAAGCAAAACACACAAAACCCTTTTGGCCTGAAATCTCGACTGTATAACACCTTCAGTCCCTTATCTGTTACCCATTTCAATTGTCCTCCTGTTACACTGCAACTCATCCCACTGATCTGCCAGTCCTTGCTGACAATCTCACTGCATACTGCCTCTGCTTGTAAACCTGCCACACCTGGTTCCATCCCCCTGCCAAATTAGTTTAAAGCCTCCCCAACAGCTGTGGCAAATCTGCCTGCAAGGATATTGGTCTCCCTTGGGTTCAGGTGTAACTCATCTCTTTTGTCCAGGTCATACCCTCCCTAGAAGCAGCATCAATGATCCAGAAATCTAAAACAGTTCCCTCTACACCAGTTTCTCAGCTATGCATTCATCTGCCTATCCTTACCCTCACTGGCACGTGGCACAGGCAGTGATCCAGAGATTACTACCCTGGAGGCCCTGCTTTCTGCCCAGTTCCCTAAATTCTCTCTTCAGGAACTCCTCGCTTTTCCTACGTATATCATTGGTGCCAATATGTGCCAAGACTTCTGGCTGCTCAGTCTCTCCCTGTAGAACATCATGGACCCGATCCGAGACGTTCTTGACTCTGGCACCTGGGAGGCAATATATCATCCGGGTATCTCTATTGCTTTCACAGAATATTATCTGCTCCTCTAACTATGGAATGCCCTATCAATACTGCATTTCTCTTCTTCCCCTTGCCTTCTGAAGCACAGTGCCAGACTCAGTGTCAGAGTTTGGGTTGCTGTGGCATCCCCTGGTAGGTCATCCTCCTCAACAGTATTCAAAACAATATACTTATTATTGAAGTGGACAACCACAGGGGTACTCTGCACTGGCTGCCCATTTACCTTCCCTCTCCTGACAGTCACTCAGGTACCTGCCTTCTGCAACTGAGCTGTAGCTCCTATCTGCCATCTCCTCAGTGTCCCGTCTGAGTTGAAGGCCATCAAGATGCAGCTGAGTGGACATGGTACAGATGTGGTTGTTTGGGAGGCTGAATTCCCACCTCTCACACAATGAACACAACACAGTCACTGTAGCCTTTCCCACTGCTCTAACTATGCACTAACAGATGAAGAATGAAGAATTAAGAATGAAGACGAATAAGAATGAAGAAGAAACTTACCAGATACGTACATCGCACAAGCCTGTTCCTGCCCAAGCTTAATGAATCAATGCCTCCCCAGCCTAATACTGGCTCATTCACACAGTGGTCGCTCCGCTTGCTTGTCCCTGCCTTATTTTTATTTGTCCTTGCTAATGTTTGAGGTTTCCTTCAACAATTCAACTGCGACTGTGCCGCGAAAAAAGCCGAAATCCCGCGAAAGCTTCTTTATTTAAATCTCACTCTCCAACCTTTGAGAGGCCTCCTGCACCAATTTGACTGTGACTATGCCATTGATAAAAACCAACACGATCCGGCTATTGTGCGGAGGGGCGAGGCAGTGCAGCAGAGGTATAATAATTAGTTGTTGGATATGTCGCACTGACCTTCTCTTTGCTAAGTTACCAGCCAGTTATGGAGAGGTGTTCACTGCAGTACAAGTAAGTATGACTGCACTTTCCTGGGATATCTGCATGATAATAGCTTTTGGCTGAGGTGCAGCGTTTTGGGTGCAGGTTGTTGTCTAATTTAGGGGCAGTTATTCAGTCAGAAATTCTATCAGTCCTGATGAAGGGTCTCGGCCCAAAACATCAACTCTTTATTCCTTTCCATAGATGCTGCCTGACCTGCTGGGTTCCTCCAGCATTTTGTGGGTGTTACTCAATCAGAAATTTCTTTCTTTACTTTTCCATGCATTATTTTACATTATTTTAATTTCATAAGAATGCTGATTGCATTAAATATGTTTCTCTGAAAGGTTTCATCAGCTTTATTAATAAAATATGCATTTCACTTAATTTAAATTTTTACAGTAGTAATCCATTTACGGAGTCAGCTTCTTAAATTAGCCTGCACTTACAGAGATATTAAGTTGGTTGGCGTAGGGGTCATTAACCTAACTTTCAATTGTCTCACAGAAAAATGGGATCCAGCTCTTTTAATGAAAATAATTTTCAGCTAGCTTTATCATCTGTGGTATGAACAATCTTGGTTCCTCTCATAGTGTCTTGAGGAGTATTTGATTGCCGAACGATACTACATTAATTCTGTGACAGGGTGATGAATCATTTCAGAGTGCTGGAGTTTTGTCTACTCATCATTCATCACTTAACCTGTGGTGATGATGAGATCATCATGGTTTAAGTGCACCTCCTCTTCTTTATTCTGCCTCTGATCCATCTCACTGCATCTGCCTGCAAGCTGTCAGTCTGATCAACAACGTCATCTTTTAGCTTCCTTATTCTATGTCCGCTGCATCTGCCCGCTGCAGGAACCTGATGCTTTGCTTGTTGCTTACGATCGTTTTATTGTTATAAGAGCAAAGGAGAGGGAGGGGAAGAGGCATGGTGAGAGACAAAGGGAAGAAAATGAGACAAAATGAGAGACTGAAAATAGGCCTGACGAAGGGTCTTGGCCCAAAATGCCAACAGTTTACTCTTTTCCTGAGATGCTGCCTGGCATGCTGAGTTCATCCAGCATTTTGTGTGTATTGCTTGGATTTCCAGCATTTGCAGATTTTCTCCTCTTTTGTCACTAAAAGCCGTATGGTCTTCTTTTAATAGACTATTGATAACAGAAGATGTAATTGAAATTCCATTGATAACAGTTAACCTATTAAATTGCCAGTCTCAAGTGATGTGACACCAGCCACAGAAAAATACTGAGGCAACTGCAATCACCATTACTGAAAAATTCATTGAGCAATCATATGTGTGTTGGTGATGCTGTAAAAATGCAATTAAGTATGAGAAAGTTAAACTGAAAAAAAAATCTACAGCCCAATCCAATAGCTCAAGCTGTTGTGGATAAAGTACAATCATCAAGGGCTTTCTGTCAACTCATTTGCTCCATCTACCCAGTGTTAAAAAAAATAAATGCATTCTGTAAACCTTTTCTGTGTCACATGTCTTCCTACGCTGGCTGGTGGTGAGGTAGCATCTGCACTGGACTTTGAGTTGAGTGGTCCTGGGTTCAAATCCGGCCGGCTCCTTGCATGCTTTCCATCTGTGCTGGGCTGAGCATTGAGCTAGCAACTCAGCCTCGTAAAAAACAGACAGATGCTAAAGAAACAGCAAGGTTGCTGCCACAAGTCGCGGAGAGGAACAAAAAACCTTCCTATAACTTTCTATAATACTTGTTATTAAATTATATTGGTCAGCACGTTACTATGCTGCAGAATAAAGAGAGTGCTTCCACCACAAATGGTCACTGTTCAGTAGTCCCTGCTCAGGCTTGCTAGAATCCAGATGACTCACTCAGAAGCACAATGTTAACAAAGCACATTTAATGTATTGAGAATGCACCATGCGGCATCTCACGAGTGCTATCAATTGTTTGGCACTGATTTTTACAACAAAAGTTGTGAGATATTGTCAGAAGCTCAGATGGTGACATGACAGTGTACAAGGGTGAAATAAATTGGCTGGTTGAGTGGTGTCACAACAACAACCTTGCACTCAACATCAGCAACACTAAGGAACTGATTGTGGACTTCAGCAAGGAGAAGTTGGGAGAACGCACACCAATTCTCACTGAGGGGCCCGTAGTGGAAAGGGTGAGCAGTTTCAAATTTATGGGCATTAGTATCTCAGAGAATTTATCCTGGGCCCACCATATTGATGCAATTATGAAGAAAGCACACTAGTGTCTGTACTCGTTAGGAGTTTAACGAGATTTGGTATGTCACCAAAGGCTTGCAGGTGTACAGTGGAGAACATTCTGACCGGTTGAATACCAGTCTGAGACATGAGATCGTAAGAGGCTTCAGAGGGATGAGGACTCAGCCAGCTCCATCATGGGCATAAGCCTCCCCACCACTGAGGACGTCTTCAAATGCAACTGCCTGAAGAATGCAGCATCCATCATCAAAGACCCCCCGCTGCCCCTGACATGCCATCTTCTCATTACCACCATTTGGGAGGAGGTAAAGGATCTAGAAACCTACACTCAAAACTTTAGCAACAGCTTCACTTCTGCCATCAGATTTCTGAATGGTCCATAAACAATGTTTCACTGTTCCTCTCTCGAACTATTTATTTATTTGTTTATTTATTTATTTACTTTTGTAACCTACAGTACTGTAATTTATTATGCCTGTACTGAATTGAATTTTACCACAAAGCAACAAAACTCACAACTGATATCAGCTTCAATAAAACTGATTCTGATCAATGCTCTTGAACTATTCAGTTCCCCCTCAACTGTTAATTTCCCAAAACATATATTGGTAAGATATTGAAACAACAAGTTGTCTGCTGAAGGAATTCAGCGAGCTGAGCAGCGTCTGAAGGGGTGGTCAATGTTTCAGACTGAAATCTTGCATCAGGCTTCAAACCAGACTTAGACCATTCCTTTTCCCCCACAGATGTTGTTCGACCCACTGAGTTCCTCTAGCAGACCATCTGATGTTGCAAGTTTCAGCACCTACAGTCTCTTGTGTCTCCTATTAAGAAACTGCTTGTTTTGAGAGCCTGTTATCAATTATCATCTGTTTGCTGATACTGGGTTTCACTGCCTTTTGGGAAGCCAGAGTGTGTGCTCACACGTTTTTTTTTAAATTTTTAAAAAACTTTTTTTATTGTTTTCAAATAGTTACAGAATAAATGTGTATGAAAAATAAGTGTTACCCAGCCCCCCTCCCCTTAACCCCTCCCCCCCTAACATCCCTATTAAAAAAATAAGAAAGAAAAAAAAAGGGAATGCCTGGATGTTGGAAGATCCCCACATGCTCCACGGAGTTCTCATTTTTTAAATATATGTTAAAATTCTTTTTCTTTTTACTGGCCCATTAAGCCCATTAACATTAAAACTTAAAAAATTTAGTAGATTAGTCATTTTTTTTATTATATTACTCCAATCTATAATAATACCTAATCTTTCCACTTTCGTGGTATCCTGGGAAATCTTTATAAAAATCTCCATGTTGCTATGCGTGTCCCCACCAATCATCCAGGCAAAAAGATAGAAAAAAATTAAAATATAAAGAAAAAAAAACACCCCCCTACTAATGTTGTGGAAAAAAGACACAACATTACCCCCCTCTGCTGTACGGGTCATGGCAACCACCATGATTACACACGTGAATCCCGCAGTAACCGATCCACAGCCTCCCAGCCCCCCCGCAACATAAAAAAGTATATGTATAAGAAGAGAAAAAAAAATACTATTCTCATTTAGTATTTCTAAAATTTTGCTTTTCTCTTCTATAATATCCATAAATGTCCATCACTTCTGTTCCTTGGGTCTATCTTCATCTTTAATCCATTACGTTTGGAAGCCTCTATGTGTAATTAGCGAATAGATGGAAGTTCTTGTACAAACTCCTCCGCTTTTCGATAATTGGAAAAAAAAAATTTTCCCTCCTCCAAAAAAATTATCAGTGTTGCTGGATGACGCATTGTAAATTTATAACCCTTTTCCCATAAGGCTTTTTTCGCTGGGTTAAATTCCTTCTTTCTCTTCAACAGGTTGTAACTTATATCAGGATAAAAAAGAACTGGTTTCCCTGCTATCATCAGTGGCCCGTTTCTATTTTTGGCACTTTGGGCAGCGGGCTTCAGGATCTTTTCTTTGTCTTGGTATCGTAAGCATTTTATCAAAATTGATCGTGGGTTTTGATCAGCTCGAGGTCTTGACCTTAAAGATCTGTGAGCCCTTTCGATCTCAATTGGAGTTTCTCTTTCCATTTCCAGTTTTTCAGGGATCCATTTTTGAAAAAAATGTATTGGATCTTCTCCTTCTATATCTTCTTTAAGTCCAACAATTTTAATATTATTTCGTCTACTGAGATTTTCAAGCTTATCAATTTTTTCCATAAATTGTTTTCTTTCTGATGTCCAAGCAGTATTTTCCTTTTCCATTTTGTCCATTCTTTCAACCATGTCTTCCGTTGTAGTTTCCAAGTCCGTAATTCTTTTTTCCATTTTTTCCTGTCTCTTTGTCATTTTATCAAGCATAATCTCCATATTGGTCATTTTTTTTCCGAGTATTTTTTGATTATTTTTAATTACTTTTAATGTGTCTAATTTACGCATTATTTGCCTCAAAGTCTTTTCTATATTTCTAGAAGGACTTTTAACTCCTTCTTCATCTGATCCTTCCGAGAGATTTGACTCTCCCTCCGATTCGCTATCACTTTCAGTTGCAGTGGTAGCTGGGCTTTGTAGTTCTTGTTGCTCCCGTTTGCGCATGCTCCATCCTTCGCGTTTGCGCAGTTCACGATGGTCTTTTCCTTTGGAAGTGGCCAATGTTGCCACAGTCTCCTGTTCCGTATCGCTGGTGATATAATGTACCTGAGACCGCGGTTCCTCGGTAGACGTGGGCCTTGTTCTTGTTCCAACTTGCGTAGTCTTCCCAGTATTAGTTTTCTTCATCTTCCTTCCTTGAGGCATAGCTTGACACAGTCCGGAGTCGTTTATAAGTAACTTTTAGAAAGTATTGACTAACTTTTCTTCATTTAAACATTAATTTATTAACTTTTTACGGGAGAGCTGGGTCCCTGCGTCTCGATCCTACGTCATCACGTGATGTCCCCCCCGCTCACACGTTTTTTGAGAAGAGAGCTAAAAGTACCTGAAAGACTGGCTCTTCTTCTGAGGAGGGAACAATGGAACTGGCGGAGAAGCAAGAAGGGAAAGAGAAATTGGAGGTAAAGCATCGCCTGGTACAACGTCTCCACTAAAATGCTTCACCAACAGTCGATTGATTGGTTGTCTGTCCTATCTGACCATGACAATACACAAAGAAACCTGTGAGGGAGAGATTTTAAAGTGGAAAAGATGATGCACTGGGCCAGTTCCACTCTCTCAGTCTTGGAAGTTTGGGTCACGTGTAGTCATCCAGGGTCTTCTTTGGCTGCAGTGGATGACCATAACTTCTTCTGTGTGAAGATGTCCTTCACTCTCCACAAACCGTTGTGGAACTGCCTTCTTAGGCCTTGGATCTCACTGTGATTTACATCCGCCCAGTCCGCCAGCGCTGACTTTGCACGCCAGGACAGGCATGGCCATATCTCGCTGGGGTACAAAGCTCGCTGGCTATCTTCACCTGGTTTAGCTCATCTGTCAAAGCGGTGTGGCCGCTGTTGCAAGTGACAGCTGCTTGGAGCCACAGGTGAGAACTGAGTGTCCCGTGGGGACCAAAGGTGAGTGACTTGCCCTAGAATTGATATGAGAAGGTGAGAACTGGGTGTCCCGTGGGGACCAAAGGTGAGTGACTTGCCCTAGAATTGACATGAGAAGCCCCCTCACCAGATGAGCTACTCTTCTCTGGACATCTCATACACCAGTTACATTTTCAATTATACATATCTTTGTGCTGAACAGCATACATGAACTTTTCTTGATAACCCACCTCTTCAACTTCTCCTTTAGATGTGATGCAGCAGGAAGACGTTAGAGGATGATGAAAATGACAGTCCTCCTGCTGGGCATTACATTGCATACGTCAGCCAAAGAGGCATCAGAGCACACACAAGCCAACTCATGAGTGCAAGCTGGAATGCCATAAACAGAATAAAGAGCAAATGGAGATAGTATAATATCAGGAGATCTGATACAACTGTTTGGCTGATTAAGAAGTTGCACTTCTTTCTTGAAAATCCTTTGGATTTAGATTTACCATATCCCACTTCTAAAATAAAATGAGTGTAGAACATCGAGCATTTCATGAAACAATTGAGGAATATATTTGATACAGATATGATACCACCATGGATACCTACAGAGACCCTCAAGCCTCTGTACACTCAGTGGCCATTTTATGTCACCAGCTTTGGACATGGCCCAAGTGCAGACTGAGAGACACTGAAGTGGGTCGATAGTTCACAGACTTTAATGTGAACGGTGTTATAGGGAAAACAAAACTGTAAACGCTAGGTCAAACAGAGCCATTATCTAAAACACTCAAATGGAAAACGAAGCCGACACTGCGGCTGAAAAGAACAACGAAGAATAAAACGAATACTGCTAGTCTTCACAGTCAGTTGACCCAACAGTCCAATTTCTCAGGCAAGGCGGGCTGGAGGTAATGAAGCGTGGCTATGTCCAAGTCTCGACAAATACTACGACAGAATAAATGGAGTTGAATACTATCACAAAGAAGTAATAATTAGCCGACACGTGCATATTCACGAGCGCAATAGCCGAATTCGATGCGCTGCTGAATCGTGGTTGTTACACTTTATTAAGTTCAATTTCAAAGAAAATGTATTATCAAAGTACATATATGTCATCACATACAATTGTGTAATTCATTTTTTGTGGGCATTCACAGTAAATACAAGAAACAAGATGCCTGTACAGCTGCTCATTAATGCAAATATCTAATCAGCCAATCGTGTGGAGACAACTCAGTGCATAAAAGCATGCAGACATGGTCAAGAGGTTTCGTTGTTGTTCAGACCAAACAGTCAGAATGGGGAAGTTACGTCATCTAAGTGACTGACCATGGAATGATTGTTGGTGCCAGACAGGGTGATTTGAATATCTTGGAAACCACTGATCTGCTGGGATTTTCATGCACAACTGTCTCTGGAGTTTACAGAGAATGGTGTGAGAAGCAATAGACATCCAATGTGTAGCAGTTCAGTGGGCAAAAACGTCTTGTTCATTAGAGAGATTAGAGGAGAATGGTCAGACTGGTTCAAGCTGACAGTACCTCAAGTAACCATGCATTACAACAATGGTTTGCAGAAGAGCATCTCTGAACGCATAACTCATTGAACTTCGACGTGGATGGGCTACAGCAGCCAAAGATCATGAACACACACACAGTGGCCTCTTTATTAGGTAACTCCTGTATCTAATGATTCTCAAGCACTAGAATACAGCTGGCATGCATCACATTGGCTCATCAGAGAGATATAAAGTGTCACTGACCTGATTAGTCACATTTGGCCTGCTTTCCTGCCCTAAAGCCAACTACAGTTGGTACCCAATTAATACATTACAAGACTGTATTCAGATGAAATATGTATCTCTGGAACAGTGATCCAAGTGTGGCCTTTCAACCTTCACCCTCAGATACCTCCGTGTGAGATAAAGAAAGAAAGCAAAGGCAGCTTGCAACAGCTTGGCAAATTCAAGGAGCAGAGGGTAAATTTTATTCTGATTATAGTTGCTCAAACAATGTATGCTATGTAGGCTGAGCCAGCACTTCATTACTCATCCCTAGTTGTCATGGAGAAGGTGGTGGTGAGCTGCCTTCTTGAACCACTGCTGTCCTTGAGGTGTGTGCGTACCCACAATGCAGTGCGAGAAGGTGTTCCGGGCTTTTCACCCAGCCACAGTGAAGGAACAATGATATATTTACAAGTTAGGATGGTGTGAGGCTGTTAGGGCTATTGTATAACAGTGGTCAAGTGAGTGGATGGTTGTCGATGGGCTGTCTGTCAGGTGGATGGCCTATCACTGACAGTCTGTCAGTGGACTGTCTGTCCGGTAGACTGCCTGTCAGGTGGATTTTCTGTCAGGTGGACTATCTGGAAGGTGGACTGTCTGTCAGGCAGACTGCCTGTTAGGTGGTCTGTCTGTTGGGTGGACTGTCAGTTAGGTGGACTGCTTCTCAGGTGGACTGTCAGTTAGGTGGACTGTCTGTCAGGTGGACTGCTTGTCAAGTGGACTGTCTGTCAGGCAGACTGCCTGTTAGGTGGACTGCTATGCTGTTGAGCTTCTCGAGGGATTAGGTGATAATTAAGCAAAACACTCATGTGATAGGAGTCACTTGTTTTCAATTACATTCAGACGAAGACAATAGTCACAAAGTCAAATTTGAAAGTTCAAAGTACATTTATTACCAAATTATATTTATCATATACAATGTTCAGATCTGTTTTCTTACAGGGGCCGACAGGAAAACAAAGAAATAAGCCAAAAATGAGAAAGGTAACAAAGATCAACAAGCTTCCAATGTGCAAAAGAGGACAAATTGTGCAAATAATGAAGATTAAACAAATAATGCTGAGAACATGCTGCAGAGTCCCTGAAATGAGTCCATAGGCTGTGGATTCAGTTCAGCGCTGAGGTGAGTGAAACTGGTCGATGGCTGCAGGGCTCCTGAGGCTGGTGGTGTGGGACGCTAGATCCCTGCACCTCCTGCCTAATGGTAGTACCGAGAAGAGAGAGAGACAGGTCAAACTCAGACAGACAGGAGAGGCTCAGGTGAGGGCGGTTGGGCGCTCGGCTGGCATGGAGTAATGGACTCTGGGGCCTTGGCGCTTTAATCTAGCTTGAAGTCCACCTTGGCCGTCTCTTCGTTTGCTTCAAGGTCCTATACCTGCACTCCTGAGAGTCAAATTTGCTGTCCTTTGCGAGATCATATAATCCCTAACCCGTTTAGACTGTTCAAAAGTATGTTTCTTTAAAGGGAATTACAGGCATAGTTCAAAAGAAGTGTACCTGGTAGAATATCTAATAGTTTCATGAGCTGTCTGCAAAACACCACTGTACATTGCTAATGCCATCTTGGAGTGCCAACTCGGAGGAAAGCAATGTTCATGAGATCAAATTCACATACTGGCCCTGAGAAGTCCGGTGGAAAGAAATACAGATTGTAGACAGCGTGTGTTTAGATTGCATGCATGGTACTTCTAACACAATGTGTTGTTAGTGGCCCCGACTCTTATACTTTTGGAGTCCGATTGGTCAGGATGTATTCATATTAAAATATATTAATTATTACCTATATTAATAAAGCAATTTTAATTACCAGGGGCTGTCCCAAGAAACAATATTGAAGTTACAAATGCAGAAGACACATTAGGCAATTTGAGCACTGCAAGATCCCACAATTCAGTGTCATAATCCTGTCCAGGTAATCACTTCAGAGAGTCCCCGGCTGCAGAGGGCTGCCCGGGCGCATGGAACTTGCATGCCAATGACAAACAGATGACGAGGTGTGGAGGGAAAAGATGAAACAAACATCAGTGACTTAAAAGGTGAAACATGCCTTAAAATTAAACTTGCCCCTGTGCTTGAAAATGCCTGAGCTTATTTTTTCTCCTTTTGGCACAGGGGAGAAACAAGCTGCGCAGACTTGTTTTGCAGACCATTAGTATGCAAGATGTGGAAACCTAAATTGACCTTTTCCTGGTCTAATCCACCAGCTTCACTTGAGAGAGAGAGAGAGCTTTGAACATAGTGCTATTAATAAGTATCTCATCTTATTAAAGGTCTCTCTTTGTACTAGAAGAAATCAATTTTAAAAAGAGAGGTACCTATAATTTTAAAATCAATTAATATGCTTTATACGGCACAGGATTTTAATTGAGTCGCATTTGAACTTACCCTGGAACATTACGAGAATAATGTTTACCTTCTTATATTTCAGCACCTCCTGCCACTTAGTCATGTTTTTAAACGACAAGCAGGTTTAAAGATACCTTTGAAAAGCAGCCAGACGATCATCAAGTAAATTGCCCTTATCTTTTATTCTCAAAGTGCACAGCAGAGTCATATATTTATAGTTAAATACGAGACATGTGATAAATGTTTATGGGCTATAATAATTTATTCCTCCTTGTTTTAATAAAGGGTGTCATATTCTGTTTCTGATTTAGGAATGACTGGAAATCTGCTGAATTGTATGACATCCAAAGCATAATTAAAACCTGGAAGCTTTTCTCTGTGGAAGACCGAGTTGTTCGAGACTCACCCGAGAATACTCAGTATTCCCAGTGATGAATTGCTTCTTGTAAAGTGGCTCCAGATTATTTTACTTTGGGGAGACATGTGGCATTTTGGACGTGAAACAAATTGACCATGTTATTTCTGAAATGTCTAGTTACATGAGCTTGTGGAATTTGTTGGAGTTAATCAAATTCAACTAAATCATAACACAGTGTGACCCCGGTATGACCTACAGGCTTTTTTATAACCAACCTTCTTTTAATTAAAAACAAATTCGGCTGAAGCACCAAGCTATGTCATATCCAATGTAACACAAATTATACAGTTCCTTTACACCCTAACAAATTCATTATTCAGTTTGATCTGTACTGCCAGATGGGAAAATTGATAATATCATGTATTTGTTGCTTGGTATTTCATATTTTCTGAAATAGCCGATTAAAATAAGCAGAGGGGACAAATGATCAGGTTGTTGAAAGTGTGGTATTTCATTGCATTCCAGTGCCTTGCCTTTAACCCCTTAAGTACAATAATGTGAGCCTGAGTCCAGCTTACAGCAAGTGTAGACCTTTAATTTTACATTCCCTGTGATCTGCCAACTGGTGACTGAGGGCTGAAATAATGTTCACAGTTTAAGATGATTTCCACATGCATTAATTCTGTGGCACGATTTTTCTTCTCAGATGAAGTTAAAAGATGTGTCTAGTTAGAGCCGGAAGAAAATGTTCCATTTTTTTCTTTATAAGCTCATTAAATGACAGCAACTCCATTTGTCCAATTAAATTAGGCCATAGTGCCTTTTCTTCCTGTGTGGAACTTGTCAAAGTATAGATACTAATCATCTGTGATTTTTTTTTAAGTTTAGAATTCTGACTATTCTAACTAGAGTGGGCTTTTAGCTTACTGAGTTTCTGTGATTATAGAAATTCTATGTGGCCCAGACTATGAAGGTTAGTATTAATAATATGTCTGGAGATCGGTAAAGTAAAAATCTGCTCCTTTCTGCATTGACATTCAGATATGAGAAAGCATGCATATTTGCGTCTCTTCATAATGGCTTCATGGTGGGGCATAAATAGAAGCATTGCCATTAGTAAGGAGCACTCTTAAACCGAAGTATAATGTAAGGCACTGCATGCACCTTCAGCAGTTCAGCCTTGATAAGGAGCTGGAAGAAATGGTTTAAATGCAAACAAAAGAGTAACTCATAGATGTCTTTGATCAGTTCACTACAAAAAAGTAGATTAATAATCTTATGGGCAATTACTTCCCTTTGAACCTCAAAGTACCACAATGAAGCTAGTGAGACCTCTTCTTAATTATTACCATAAATAAAACGTTGATTCCTTGGTATAATTTATTATGCATGCATAAGCATCCATGCTAACCTGGTTCTCAAGTACCCAGGTTCAAAGTGAAGCCGGGTGGAGCTTGTTTCTTCCAGGAGATTTATTGAACTTCATTCAAGTAGCAGGCCGCAGCTTGAATTCAGATGCAGGTTTCATTCACACTGTATCTATGGCTTTCTTTCATAACTATGATTTTAAACATTGCTCTGTACTTTGAGTTCAAAGATCTCTGCTGAGCTGAAAAAAGAGCAAATTGAAATGTGATCGAGGTTTATTCTGTTCATTAAAAAGAAGGGCCAATTAGTTGCTGACCTCATGACAATAGTCTGCCCGTCACTGAAGTGTACTCTTTCTACATTGGAACAGTCCAGTACAGAGCCGCTGATTGCGGCATGATGCTTATCCTGACATAACTGGCAATTGCACTCATAGGATTTTGACATCCAATGAGCCCCTTCCCCATGGATCACTGTCTGTCAAATTAGCAGCACAAGCAGCCTAATGCTGAACTTCAGGATTTCTGCAAAGAAATGGGTGACATGGTGGCACTGCTTTCGGGCATCGGAGATTGAGGTTCCTTCCTGAGGTCTGGTACAGTCGGTGTGGAGTGTCCATATTCTCCCTGAGGTTGCATGGGTTTCTTTCAGGTGCACTGGTTTCCTGCCACAGCCTACTGACAAATGGGTCGGTAGAGATTGGATCCAAAAGCAAAAGTCTGCGGCTGCTGGAAATCTGAAATATAGACAGAGAATGCTCAAATTTCAAAGTTCAAAGTAAATCTGTTACCATATACCTTGAAATTCATTTACATGCAGATATTTGCAGGAAAAATGAAACAATAGAATTTTACGAAGAGCTGCACATATCCGGACAAAGACTGACCAATACCAATGCATAACAGAAGACAAACTGTGCAAGTAAAAATAATACTGAGAACATGAGTTATAAAGAGTCCTTGAAAGCGTGTCTCTGGGTCGTAGAATCAGTTGGGACTAGTGGAAGTTTATCAACACCAGTTCAGGAACCTGATAGTTGTAGAGTAATAATTGTTCTTGAACCTGGTGTTCCATACATCTTTGCTGACAGTAATAATGGGAAGAGGCCATGGCCTGGATGGTGGGGGTCTTTGATAATAGATGCTGCTTTCTCCTGGCGGTACTCCTTGTAAATGTTCTCAATGGTTGGGAGGGCTTTGCCTGTGGTAGACTGGGCTGCATCCACCACTTTCTGTAGTTGTTTCCATTCCTGAGCATTAGTGCTTCAATACCAGGCCATGATGCAAGTAATGCCGTGAGTTCTCAGTGAGTCAAGCAGCATCTGTGAAGAGAGTGTCACAGGTGAGATTTCAGGTTGATGAAATTGAATGTGTGTGAATGCCTGGTATATATATATATACATATATATATATATATATATATATACTTAATTGAGATACAGTATGGAAAAGGCCCTTCTGACCCTTCAAGCTGCACTGTCCAGCAACCCCTGATTTAACCCTAACCTAACCACGGGACAATTTACAATGATCAATAAACCTACCAACTGGTATGTCTTTGAAATATGGGAAGAAACTGGAGCATCCAGAGGAAATCCATGAAGTCAAGGAGAGAATGTACAAACTCCTTATACACAGTGATGGGATACTCCAGAGAACTGTAAAAAAGTGAAAATAATATTCAAAAAGAATATTTAAAAAACTAGATAAAATCTATGTTATCAAACACAATTAAAAATAAGTTTAACTTCACACAGAACATTTTACTTCTCTTCTCCAACAGTCATTTCTTTTGTTTGACTTTAATGGGGCTACTGTACTTATGCAAGGATTAGTGTGGTGCACGTTTCAATGCAGCCTGAGGGCTTGGTTAATGGTGCTCAGTTAACTCCCCGGAGGAGTCCATCATTATAGTAAAGGGCAGTCAGCAGTCTAATGCCAGACTTAAGGATTTCTGCAAAGAAATGGGTAACACAGAAGCTCAGCTAGTGCAGCCACTGTCTTAGAGAACCAGAAACCAAGGTTAAATCCTGTGCTGAGCCTCTGTCTGTGTGGAGTGTGAATGAATTTCCTCCAGGTGCTCTGATTTCCTTCCACATCCCAAAGATGAATGGGTCAGTAGTTTAGTTGGTCCTTAGGAAGTCGGTGAGTGGTGGAATCCAGGGGGAGTTGATGAGGATGTCAGGAGAATAAAAGTGGGATGGAGGTAGGATTAATGTTCGATGGTCAGCACTGTCATGGTGGGCTGAAACTTCTGTTTCCATTCTGTAGCATTCTGTTATTCTATGACTGTAAGTTCAAGTTTATCTGATGTTAGCACAGGTGCTCAGGCTGCGAGCTTGCCCTGTTACATACACATCATGTTACTGGCCACTGCCTAATGAGGACAAGCACAAATCCTGACCTTTCTCAGTGTAAATCCACTAGTAGCCACTGTTTGATATTTAACACGATTGGTCCTTTAATGTTTTCTTAACTTAGTTTCCAAACTACTTAAAACTAATATCTGACCTCTCATGGGACAGCACTTGTGGAACTCTTCCAGCATTGTTGCATTTGGCTTTAAAAACAAACCACTGGTTTCTGCACAATGGAACACATGTCGACCATCTGAGCCTGGAACTTGTTTCACTATCCCATAAGTGAAGAGTTCGTCACTGCTATATCTCCATACACCAAGTTTTGTGTATTCTCATTAAGCCTCTGGGTTAAATAAAACCCAATCATCTCCAAGTTTAAATTGTCAATTGACCAAGCATCAACTGCTGTTTTCAGAAGAATGTTCTAAACTTTCTACAGCACATTAAAAGTGTTATTTCTTAATTTGTTCCTAAAAGCATTGGTTTAAATTTAATTTTAGTTAAACCTGCTAGTCCTAAATTCCTCAACTATCCAACTAGCTTTTTCTTTTGCAAACATTCTAGTAATTCCCCAGAACATTTTGATCAAATAATTTTTAAATATTCACTATAACCATAGTTTGTATAATTTCTCTTTGTAATTTAATCCTTAATAGATAGGTTATTATTTGTCAAAGGGGTTAGGTGTTGCTGGAAGGCAGGAGAATAGTGTCGGAAAATGGGTTGAATGGTGAAGCAAAATTAATGGGCTGAATGGCAAATTCTGCTCCAGTGTCTTATGGTATTATGGTCTAACGGTCTTAAATTGTAGGGGATTTTGCATATCAATACCGTCCTCTGTCCAAGGTTAGATATTTTCTTGAAGTGTGATGTCAAGAACAAATCATAATTGAAGTTATTCTTTAAACACTGATTAGACACAGAAGTGTGTCTGATCAGGACTTTGTGTTAAAGAATAACTTCAAAACTCTTGTATTCCAGCTTTTCAGATGAAGAAACCAGCATTCCATTCTGTTTTTTTCTGTTTCTCCCACAATATGCAAATAATCTGTATACTATATGCAAATATATATAGTGCAGATCATTGTATGCACAGAATGTATGACACATTTATCAATTCACAGTACATTGAACTCTAGAAGTGGAAGTTCAACACATTATTCCATGTTTAGCACCCAGAACAGAGCAGAATTTTATCCCTACATCTCTTCGGATTTTCACTAACATGGCATTTCACCATTTGGAAAAGTCTCTGATTTGGACCCCAATCTTGGCTGTATTGATGTCTATTTGTCATTTTGGCCATTTGATTAGTGTATATAATTTTGTGATAGTTTGGTGGTTTCATCACCACAGCACATAATGTTGCATATCTCTGTGTTATTGCAACTGGAATATTTGACTCTCTGTGCCATCGCTTGGAATTTGGTCACACTTTTAGTATTCTAAAAAAGCTATTTGAATGTAAATGATCTGTCAGTCAGTAGTTTCTAAGCTATGCACTTCCACACATTATTATAGTAACACATTAAGGTATTACTTGAAATAATTGTAGACCACAATATTATAATATTCAGGAAATATGATTTGATTTAATCCTAATTGAATTAACAGACAAATTATCACACTGCAAAAGGTAATAAAATTTAGTCTTTGTTCGCCTCAGATGTCAAGGTAACTTTTCAAAGGTTCATTATGATAGTTATATAATAAGATAATCAATTCAGACTCTTTTTCTTGCACTAAATATCTTCCTTACTAATTTCCAAAAATAAATTGAAGGTATATATAATCTCAAGCAGAGGAGAAGCTGCAGGATTCAGACCCAATGATGGTAGATGAGTTTTTTATATATAGTAATTTTCTTTGCTGGAAATGAACTTGCTCACCCTCAGGTAACCCTACAAATCCACTGCCTAAACCAAATGAAAATATATTGCTTAACATATCTCATTGCACCCTGAGTGGAAAATGTTCCAGTTTCATCGCACTTGTGATACAACAGCAGGACACCAAAAAAGACATCATGCTTTATCTCATGACAATTTTTGTAAACTTATCACTTTATTGCTGTGTTCTAAAAATAAGGAGAGCTGCACTGTCATGAATCTATAATTACTAAGAAGAAAATGTTGCCGTATAGAATACTGAAATCTCTGCATTAGCAAAAAAGGTTTAATTCAAAAGTAGCAGCTGGCTGTGGTTTGCAACTATTTTAGAAAGATTCAAGAGCAAAAATAGATGTAAATCTTAATGCAGATGTTTTGCTTCTGCAAAGTTAATGCCTGCCTGTCCTGAGCTAAACTTCCTCTTCAAGCCTGCCCTGGAGCAACTTCTGTTTGACACCCACGTCCAAAAGTTAAACAAAAATTATAAAAAATATTCCTGGGTGTTTATTTAAAGTTAAAATATGCATACAGACTTAAGAACACTTAAATGGCAAATACATTTTTGAAAAGCTCCATTTACCTTTCCCCACAATGCTCCTTTGAATATGGTGGCTGTAATGTACTAGGGTTAATCAGGTGTAGGCTCAAAGAACATTGAACAGATATAAGTAGCAATCTTGTCAATTCTTTACAATGGCTATAGGGGCAAATTAGATAATTATAAAGTTGTAAGGCTTTCTTCACTTTAAGATGCATAGAAGGAGCTCAGGAAATGTGTTCTGAATGATGTAACTAGGGTCACTGAAACATAACCTCATAATTTATCATTGCATGATTGAAGGTCTGAACCACTGATCTGAGGTAAGCACAGATGCTTATACTTCATGCATAACAGTGTATTTAGTAAAGATCAACATTATCAGGCACAATTAATGTGGTTTTGTGAACGTGAAATCACATTTGACCAAATTATCCACTGTCAACGCTGACGTCAAACACATCTCTTCTATTTCATGCATGTCTGCTCTCACCCCATCCTCCTGCCACCCTACCAGGGATAGGGTTCCTCTTGCCCTCACCTACCAGCCCACCAGCCTCCATGTCTAGCACATAATTCTACGCAACTTCCACATCTCCAACAGGAAGCCACCAACAAGCCCATCTTTCCCTTCCCCCCATTTTCTGCTTTCCACACAATTGTTTTCCACACATTCGTTCCCACCCCCCCACTGATCTCCCTCCTGGCATTTAGCCTTGCAAGTGGAACAAATGCTACACCTGCCCTTAAACCTCCTCCCTCACCACCATTCAGGGCCCCAAACAGTCCTTTCAGGTGAGGCGACATTTCACCTGTGAGTCTGTTGTGGTCATATACTGTGTCTGGTGCTCTCGGTATGGCCTTCTGTATATCAGTGAGACCTGATGTAAATTGGGAGAGCGCTTCACGGAGTACCTATGCTCCATTCACCAGAAAAAGCAGGATCTCCCAGTGCCCACCCATTTAAATACCATTTCCCATACCCATTCCCATTCCGATACGTCTATCCATGGCCTCCTCCACTGTCGTGACAAGGCTACACTTAGGTTGGAGGAACAACACTTTATATTCTATTTGGGTAGCCTCCAACCTGATGGCATGAACATTGAATTTTTGAACTTACAGTAATTGCCGCCCCCACCCTCTCCTTTTCCCTCCCTCACCTTATCTCCTTGCCCACCCATCGCCTCGCTCTGGCGCTCCTCCCCTGTTTTCTTTCTTCTGTGGCCTTCAGTCCTCTTCTATCAAACTTCCCCCTTCTCTAGCCCGCTATCTCCTTCACCAATCAATTTCCCAGCTCTTTACTTCATCCCTCCCTCCTCAGCTTTTTTGGCCAAAGCGTCTTGGGGTCCCAGCCCGAAACACGACTGCACTGTTTTGCTAGATGCTGCCCGGTCTGCTGAGCTCCCCCAGCATTCTGTGTGGGTTTATTGAAGATTGTTGATGAAGCAACATGGGTTATGGATAAAGGTGAAATTGCTATAGTGAGATATTTCTAGAAGGCATTTAATAAGGTATCCCCTTAGCTAAGATGGAGCCAAGTGGCTGCCTCTTCAAGCTCATCTGTGGAAACATCTGATGTTCCTCTCTTTAATGTCTCCTTTCTCCCTTTTCGAGGTGGCTGGAGTTCTATCAAGGTCCCTGATCTGCAACAGCATTCAAGCTGAGGTTTTTTCATGGCGATGAGTTCCCGCTCTTGGATCTCACCGACTGACCGGCTGTTTTCGATGTTCTACAGGTGTGGCGTGTGTTGTTACGTGAATGAAGTCACCACGGAAAAGTACAGGTAGAAATGTGCTCCCCGATGCGAGTCCAGCTGAACCGGGGTTCCCATCTGGGCAGGATTTCCTGAACGAGATTCCGTGCAACAGTGGTGGCAGTGCAGTCCCTTGTTGGGAAAGCCTCTACCCACTGGGTGAAGTGATCCATGATTACTAGACAGTAACTTTTTCTCCTGCTTTTTGGTAGGGTCCCCTTGGCTGTGGCTCATTTGCCAGTTTATGCCCTTTCCAGGGTTATACTGGGCACTAATGATACAATGGTGGCAGAATTCTTCAGCAGCCCTGCCCAGCCCTGGTCACCACCAATCCTGCCAGAGGATTGTGAGCATGCTCTGCCTTCCCTGATGCATCATTCCATGGTGTAACTTCAGTAGTACCTGCCCAATACTTGGTGGTGCTAACACGACTCCTTCCTCCCTGTGTGTCCAGCTCCCAACTAGTCCCTCCCTTTCTCCTCCATTTCTCCTTCTGCCTCCATATCTTCATATAATTTTACGAAACTGGCTTCTGTCGTTTTTTTCCTGCACACTTCCAACTTCAGTTGCCTTTTGTTCCTCTGCTGCCTTCTTCGCAGTAATGTCGGTCTACTCATTTCTTTTCTGCTCCTTACTGTCTGGTGAGCTTTTACTTTAATCACTGCCACCTAGGCTGGCAGACTCACTGCTTCCAGCAGTTGTTGAATTAGCTGCTCGTAATGAATACCTGCCCCCGTTGAGGTTATAAATCCTCATCCTGTCCAAGCCAGCAGATAATCATGTACCACCCCGAAGGCATATCGGTTGTCTGGGGTGCATCTGGTGAATTTCAAGCATTTCCTTGAGCTTGTGCCAGAATTCCACATTCCCGTAAGTGGGAGCAAGTCTGACAAAATGCTCTGTTCTCCCCAGGGGTGAAGGGCTTATGAATGGTTGTATTCAGAGTCATGGGCTGGCTCGGATCATCAGGGTTTTCGACTTGATGTTGCCTGACCTCAGTAGGTGCCATCCTGACAGATGGGCTGCACGAAGGTATCCTACTCCTGATGCCAAATGTTGTTATGTAAATGAAGTCACCGGAGAAAAGTTCTGGTAGATACGAAGCAGCTTCTTTATTTGATAAAACAAGGTACAGCAGGCTTCCTGTGGAGACGCATTTGGTCGAAGGCTCTCACTGGCCCATCATGGGTCTGGATATTTTATGTTCTAAACATCGAAGGACAATTCCACATTTACAATGTATCCACAATGCTTTCTTTGAAACTACACACAAAATTAACACCTCCCACTTTGCACCCACACCACAGACATCCGAATGAATTTTAATCAGCATTGTTTGGGCTTGGATTTACGGCTTTTAGGAACCCATTGTCCAAGTTGCACTCCAAATTAAATCCAATTTATACTCAGACCCAAAGACTGGTGGCCCAAGTCATTTGCTAAATCCCCAAATCACTCTAAAGGCGTGAAAGACGCTGGAGTGTGACCCTGTGGAGCCCCGTGGATGACCAATTTCAGGCTGGGGCCGCGGACTAAGCTGTAGCGGGAGAAGGAACATTAGGATTTTGTGGTGGTGGTCAAACGTGCGATATTTGAGCGATTGGTCTTTTTCACTTTCTTTCTCTCAGTGGGGAGAGTTTTCTGCCGATTCTTGAAAAGGAGAATCTTGGAATAAAAGCAACGTGGCAGACTGTGGCACCTTAGCAGTGACTGTTTGTCAGTCTCCACGTTCAGTGTGAAATGGGAGACCTCTTTCTGTCCCTTATTAGTGTGACAGAGAGCCTGTGGCATGTCAAACTGGTGGGCGCTGATCCTTTCTGCTGAAATGGGGGAGGGGGGGGGCTGGGGTGGAGGCTGCTTGCGTGGGGGAGGGGGAGAGGGGGCTTTGGGGTTCTAACCTTTTTCAGTCATTCATTCTTTTGGGATTTTCCTCTTTTTTGTGGATCTGCAAAGAGTAAGAATTTCAGATTATATACATTCTCTGATAAATACCAATGACATAGGTAGGGAAAGGGAAGAGGTCCTGAAAGGAGAATATAGGCAGTTAGGAAGGCAGTTGAGAAGAAGGACCGCAAAGGTAGTAATCTCGGGATTACTGCCTGTGCCACGTGACAGTGAGAGTAGGAATAGAGTGAGGTGGAGGATAAATGCATGGCTGAAGGATTGGAGCAGGGGGCAGGGATTCAAGTTTCTGGATCATTGGGACCTCTTTTGGGGCAGGTGTGACCTGTACAAAAAGGACCGGTTACACTTAAATCCTAGGGGGACCAATATCCTGGCGGGGAGATTTGCTAAGGCTACTGGGGAGACTTTAAATTAGAATGGTTGGGGGGTGAGAATCAATTTGAAGAGACTAGGGGAGAGGAGGTTAGTTCACAAATAGAGAAAGCTAGTAGACAATATGTGAGGGAGGGTAGGCAGGTGATAGAGAAGGGGAGCGCTCAGACCGAAGATGTAGGGGAGAAGGAAGAAAAAGATAATAAAGTTATTTGCACCGTTAGGGATAAACAGAGAGGAAGAGGTGGAGAGGTTCTTAAATGCATCTATTTTAATGCTGGGAGCATTGTAAGAAAGGTGGATGAGCTTAGAGCATGGATTGATACCTGGAAATATGATGTTGTAGCTATTAGTGAAACATGGTTGCAGGAGGGGTGTGATTGGCAACTAAATATTGCTGGATTTCATTGCTTCAGGTGTGATAGAATCGGAGGGGCAAGAGAGGGAGGTGTTGCATTGCTTGAGAAAATATTACAGCGGTGCTTTGGCAGGATAGATTAGAGGGCTAGTCTAGGGAGGCTATTTAGGTGGAATTGATGAATGGGAAAGGTGTAGTAACACTTATAGGGGTGTATTATAGACCACCTAAAGGGGAGCGAGAATTGGAGGAGCAAGTTTGTAAGGAGATAGCAGATATTTGTAGTAAGCACAAGGTTGTGATTGTGGGAGATTTTAATTTTCCACACATAGACTGGGAAGCCCATTTTGTAAAAGGGCTGGATGGTTTGGAGTTTGTAAATGTGTGCAGGATAGTTTTTTGCAGCAATACATAGAGGTACCGACTAGAGAAGGGGCAGTGTTGGATCTCCTGTTAGGGATTGAGATAGGTCAGGTGACGGAGGTATGTGTTGGGGAGCACTTCGGGTCCAGTGATCACAATACCATTAGTTTCAATATAATTATGGAGAAGGATAGGACTGGACCCAGGGTTGAGATTTTTGATTGGAGAAGGGCTAACTTTGAGGAGATGCGAAAGGATTTAGAAGGAGTGGATTGGGGCAATTTGTTTTATGGGAAGGATGTAATAGAGAAATGGAGGTTATTTAAAGGTGAAATTTTGAGGGTACAGATCTTTGTGTTCCTGTTAGGTTGAAAGGAAAGGTTAAAAGTTTGAGAGAGCCATGGTTTTCAAGGGATATTGGAAACTTGGTTTGGAAAAAGAGAGAGATCTATAATAATTATAGGTAGCATGGAGTAAATGAGGTGCTCGAGGAATATAAAGAATGTAAAAAGAATCTTAAGAAAGAAATTAGAAAAGCTAAAAGAAGATATGAGTTTGCTTTGGCAAGTAAGGTGAAAATAAATCCAAAGGGTTTCTACAGTTATATTAATAGCAAAAGGATAGTGAGGGATAAATTTGGTCCCTTAGAGAATCAGAGTGGATAGCTATGTGTAGAGCCAAAAGAGATGGGGGAGATTTTGAACAATTTCTTTTCATTGGTATTCACTAAGGAGAAGGATATTGAATTGTGTAAGGGAAACAAGTAGGGTAGTTATGGAAACTATGATGATTAAAGAAGAGGAAGTACTAGAGCTTTTAAAGAATATAAAAGTGGATAAGTCTCCGGATCCTGACAGGATATTCCCTAGGACCTTGAGGGAGGTTAGTGTAGAAATAGCAGGGGCTCTGACAGAAATATTCCAAATGTAATTAGAAACGGGGATGGTGCCGGAGGATTGGTGTATTGCTCATGTGGTTCCATTGTTTAAAAAGGGTTCTAAGAGTAAACCTAGCAATTATCGGCCTGTAAGTTTGATGTCAGTAGTGGGTAAATGAATGGAAAGTATTCTTAGAGATGGTATATATAATTATCTGAACAGACAGGGTCTGATTAGGAACAGTCAACATGGATTTGTGCGTGGAAGGTCATGTTTGACAAACCTTATTGAATTTTTTGAAGTGGTTACTAGGAAAGTTGACGAGGGTAAAGCAGTGGATATTGTCTATATGGACTTCAGAAAGGTCTTTGATAAGGTTCCACACAGAAGGTTAGTTAGGAAGCTTCAATCGTTAGGTATTAATATTGAAGTAGTAAAATGGATTCAACAGTGGCTGGATGGGAGATGCCAGAGAGTAGTGGTGGATAACTGTTTGTCAAGTTGGAGGCCAGTGACTAGTAGTGTGCCTCAGGGATCTGTACTGGGTCCAATGTTGTTTGTCATATACATTAATGATCTGGATGATGGGGTGGTAAATTGGATTAGTAAGTATGCAGATGATACTAAGATAGGTGGTGTTGTGGATAATGAAGTAGGTTTTCAAAGCTTGCAGAGATATTTTGGCCAGTTAGAAGAGTGGGCTGAATGATGGCAGATGGAGTTTAATGCTGATAAGTGTGAGGTGCTACATTTTGGTAGGAATAATCAAAACAGGACATACACGGTAAATGGTAGGGCATTGAGGAATGCAGTAGAACAGAGTGATCTAGGAATAATGGTGCATAGTTCCCTGAAGGTGGAATCTCATGTGGATAGGGTGGTGAAGAAAGCTTTTGGTATGCTGGCCTTTATAAATCAGAGCATTGAGTATAGGAGTTGGGATGTAATGTTAAAATTGTACAAGGCATCGGTGAGGCCAAATTTGGAGTTTTGTGTACAGTTCTGGTCACCGAATTATAGGAAAGATGACAACAAAATAGAAAGAGTACAGAGGAGATTTACTAGAATGTTACCTGGGTTTCAGCACCTAAGTTACAGAGAAAGGTTGAACAAGTTAGGTCTTTATTCTTTGGAGCGTAGAAGGTTGAGGGGGGACTTGATAGAGGTATTTAAAATTATGAGGGGATAGATAGAGTTGACGTGGATAGGTTTTTTCCATTGAGAGTAGGGGAGATTCAAACAAGAGGACATGAGTTGAGAGTTAAGGGGCAAAAGTTTAGGGGTAACACGAGGGGGAACTTCTTTACTCAGAGAGTGGCAGCTGTGTGGAACGAGCTTCCAATAGAAGTGGTAGAGGCAGGTTTGATTTTGTCATTTAAAAAAAAATTGGCTAGGTATATGGACAGGAAAGGAATGGAGGGTTAAGGGCTGAGTGCAGGTCATTGTGACTAGGTGAGAGTAAGTGTTGGGCACGGACTAGAAGGGCCGAGATGGCCTGTTTCCGTGCTGTAATTGTTATATGGTTAAATAAATGATATTTAAACTGTCATAGTTTATTGAGGAATGTAAAGGCTCATGGTTTAGAGGTAATATTTCGGCAGTAGATAGAAGACTGTCTGGATGTTATGAAAATAAGAGTAAGCATAAATAGATCATAGAGCATTGGAGAGATACTGTACAGAGCACAACTAGATCATAGTGTCATGAAGAGATACAGTGCAGAGCATAAATAGATCATAGAGTCATGGTGAGATACCATACAGAAGCATAAATAGATTATAGAGTTATGGAGAGATACAGTACAGAGCATAAATAGATCATAGAATCATGCAGAGATACATTACAGAGCATAAATAATCATAGAGTCATGGAGAGATACCGTACAGAAGCAGGTCTTTTGGCCCACTGAGTTTGTGTTGATCATCAACAATCCACTTACATTAATTTGACTCCTGTCACATTGTATTAACTCCCCCAATTTCACCACTTGACTATACACGAGAGGCTGTTTGCAATGGCCAATTAACCTATTAATCTGCATGCCTTTAGCATGTGGGAGGAATCTGGGACACCCAGGGGAAGCACACGCAGTCAAAGGGAAAATGTGATGACAGGATTGCACCGAGGCATCTGATGCTGTGAAGCATCGGCTTTACTAGATGTGGCAATCCCAAGATCTTTCCCTGGTTGATGAAATGTGACGAGTGGATTTGTGGTTTTGCCATGAAGTTGAGCCTCAACTTTTAGAAATAATGTAAAAAAGCTGGATGAAGGAGGCAGATGCTGTTAAAGGAAAGAGAGAGACTCTTTGATACAACATTACAGCACATTTTTACATCTTAAGGATCAAAGGACAATTAATTACAATTTCATATTTACAATGCTTTCTTTGAATTACATACCACTTTCACACCTCCCGCTTTGCAGAGTGTGGGCATTCTATGTTGACACTGGAAGCATGGCAACAATTCCAGGCTGCCCAGCACTGTCCTCACTGATTTGATTTAATGCAAATAACACATCTACGTTTGTATACGTTTCTATGTACATGTGGCAAAGAAAGCTGATCTTTAATCTTTATCTTTAATATGACTGTGTGATATGCCTAACTTGGCTGAATACCTGGCTGTGAGGCATTGGGAGGAGGTCTGGAGAGCGTAGGTGTCTGAGAGTCTAGTATTCAATCTTTGCACTGAATGATAGAGATACTTGGTAGGTAAGTGAAAAGGATTCATATTATTGCTTTTAATTATGTAGTGTGGGGAGCACATAGGATGGTTGGTGAGAATTGAGTTTTGGTGGTACTTCCACTATCCTTGTCTGAATTTTTGAGCTAACTGAATGTATTATACCACCATTTCATCTCTTCATACTCACCCCAATTTCTGCTTACCCCCTCTCTTCACCGTTGAGTACCAGAAGAATTTCAAAGCACCCTATAGGTTAGAGGATCGCTCTACGCTTTGCTGTTCATCAGGGTGACTCGGGTGGTGCTCTCACCCTTGTTCAGTTACCCACAAATGTGTAGGCTGACTTCTATTGTCAGTTGCAGCTGTAAAGGACTTAGTTTAAGGTGGAAGCTGGCTGTAATCTTCGATGGTCAATGAGGTACCAGCAGCAATTAGTTAGGTATTGGGCACTTACAGAAACCATGTTAATAAATTTGCTTCACTAATTTTGTGGGCATACTGTTTGGTTAAATGGGTGTTAGTTAACGCGGTGCTGCAGTCAAAGGCCCATATTCCAATATTTTCTGATTCCGCATGATCAAAGCTTTTATCTCATCACTGCAATACACTTTTTATTTATTTTGAGCTCACAGAATTCCATCAGTTTTGCTTTTATTCATCCTTAACATCTTGATGGCTGAGCAATTTTAATTTAATAGTATAAAAGCTTTCATTAAAGATTCTCTTACATGTGGTGAAAATAGGGATTCATTTCTGTGTTGTTAAAAGCTGAAAAATGACATAAAACAGAGAGCATTTGAATCAGTTGTTCTTCAATGACTAAAGTGTCCAAAACACGCCATAAAAATGTCAACATTTAATTTTCACCAAAGCAAAATGCACTTTAAAGATAAATTAATTTGATATACATTATTCCCTAAAGACACACAACATTTAAAACTTTAATGTTAATGGAAATAGCATAATTTTCTTTGACTGTGAATGTTAAACATGTTTTTGTACTACAAACTTTTATATTACTGCAGCTGATTTGAATGGTAATGTAGCAGTAGACAAAAGACTATTATTTTCTGAATAAAAATGTCAATTGCATGGCAGGGTCAGTTAACTCTAAGAAAATTGAGAGAAGCTAGCCTTACAAAACTCATTCTTGGCTTCTGTAATGGGAAACAATTCAGGGCACTGAAAACATATGTTAATGACAACGCAGTTCAAAATGGCTAGAGAACAGAGGCTATACCATGCATGAACTGAATTATTTTTCTTAACATTTGCTAAATCTGGTCTTAGGTGCCAGCACTATAATACACTCCAAAGTTAGGTGTTCTTCTTTTAGTAGCATTAATGCAGAAGTTCCCAAAATTTCTCAATACAGTAAATGCCTCTTTATTAAAGTGAATGACAGGTGATATTCCCTGTCTGGTCTTGAAACTGATGGAGAATAAGTCTTACCAACCTACTCAGAGAGAAAGAATACACAAAAAATCAATCATACCCAAAATCAATATAGTTCAAGCCAACACACGAGTAATTTCTCAAAGCAGTGGCAGTACACTCACTGCCCACTGTATTAGCTATTGTGCCTTTTGTACTGAAGAAGACCAGAAGACCATAAGATATAGGAGCAGATTAGGCTATTTGGACCATCCAGTCTGCTGTGCTATTTCATCATGGCTGATCCAATTTTCTTCCTAGCTCCTATCACCTGACTTCTGCCATCATGCCCTGACTAATCAAGAATCTATCAATTTCTGCCTTAAATATGCATAAAGACTTCGCCTCCACAGCTGCCTGTGGCAAAGAATTCTATAGATTCACCACCCTCTGGCTAAAGAAATTCCTCCTCATCTCTGTTCTAAAAGGATGACCCTCTATTCTGAAGTTGTGTCTTCTAGTCTTAGACTCTCCCACCATAGGAAACTTCCTTTTCACAGCCACTCTGTCAAGGCCTTTAACCATTCGCTAGGTTTCAATGAGGTCACCCTTCATTCTAGTGAACACAGCCCCAGAGCCATCAAATGCTCTTCATGTGACAAGCCGTTCAATCCTGGAATAATTTTTGTGAATCTCCTTTGAATCATCTCCAGTTTCAGTACATCCTTTCTAAGATGAGGGGCTCAGACCTGGTCACAATACTCTAAGTGAGGCCTCGCCAAGGCTTTATGAAGTTTCAACATTCCATCCTTGCTTTTATATTCTAGTCTTCTCAAAAGGAATACTAACACTACATTTGCCTTCCTCACCAGAGACTCAGCCTCCAAATCCTACACAAGAACTGCCAATTCCCTTTGCTCCTCATTTTTTGTATTTTCTCTCCATTTAGAAAATAGTCAACACTTTTTCTGGAAGTGGTGATCATACACTTCCCAAGACTGTATTTCATGTGCCATTTCTTTGTCCATTCTCCAAATCTGTCTAAGTACTTCTTTAGCCTTTCAGCTTCCTCAAAATTACCTGTCCCACCACCTATCTTCAAATAGTCTGCAAACTTTTCAACTAAGCCATCAATTCCATCATCCAAATCATTGACATATAATGTAAAAAGAATCAGTCCCAACACAGACCCCTGTGGAACACCACTAGTTATCGGCAGCCAACCATAAAAGGCTCCTTTAACTTCCACTCTTTGCCTCCTGCAAACCAGCCACTGCTTTATCCATGCTAGAATTTCTTCTGAAATACCATGGGCTTGTTAAGCATGTTTGGCACCTTGTCAAAGGCCTTCTGAAAATCCAAGTACACAACATCAACCGATTCTCCTTTGTCTATCCTGCTTGTTACTTATTCAAAGAATTCCAACTATGGCCTATTTTATCATGTACCTTCGAATACCCTGAGATCTCATCCTTAATAATTGGCTCCAACACGTTCCCAACGTGAGGTCAGAACTACCGACCTATAGTTTTCTTTCTTTCTTTTCTTTCTTCTTGAAGAGTGGAGTGACATTTGCCATTTTCTAGTCTTCTGGAACCATTACAGAATTAATTGATTCTTGAAAGATAAGAACATAAGACATAGGAGCAGAATTAGACCATTCATCCCATTAAGTCTGCTCCACCATTCCATCCTGATTGATCCCAGATCCCACTCAACCCCATACACCTGTTTTCTCACCATATCCTTTGATGCCCTGACCGACCAGTAAACTATCAAATTCTTCTTTAAATATATCCATGGACTTGGCATCTACCACAGTTTGTGGCAGATCATTCCACAGATTCATTACTCTCTGGCTAAACAAATTCCTCCTTACCTCTGTTCTAAAAGATCACCTCCAATTTTGAGTCTGTGCCCTCTAGTTCTGGACACCCCAACCATAGGAAACATCCTCTTCACATCCACCCTTTCTAGTCCTTCAACATTTGGTAGGTTTCAATGAGATCCTCATGCATTCTTCTAAATTCCAGTGAGTACAGGCCCAAAGCTGCCACATGTTAACCCTTTCTTTTCCAGAATCATCCTCATAAACCTCCTTTGGTCTCTGTCCAATGCCAGCACTTCCTTTCGGAGATATGGGACCCACAACTGTTGATAATACTCCGAGTGCGGCCTGAGTAGTGTCTTATAAAGGCTCAGCATTATCTCCTTGCTTTTATATTTTATTCCTCTTGAAAAGAATGCCAACATTGCATTTGCCTTCTTTACCACAGACTCAACCGGTAAATTTAACTTCTGGGAGCCTTGCACAAATCCCCCTGCACCTCTGATGTTTGAATCTTCTCCCAGTAATGCCCCCACCCCCCTCTCCTTCACCATTTCCTATTCCCTTTTCCCGTCTCACGTTATCTACAACTCGCACTCCCTCTAGTGCTCCTGCCCCCTTTTCTTTCTTCCATGGCTTTCTGTCTCTTTTACCGATCAACTTCCCAGCTCTTTACTTCATCCCTCCCCCTTCAGTTTTCACCTATCACCTTGTGTATCTCTCTCTCCTCCCCCCACCTTTAATATCTACTCCTCAACCTTTTATCTCCAGTTCTGCTGAAGGATTTCGGCATCTTTTTTCTATAGATGCTGCCTGGCCTGCTGAGTTCCTCCAGCATTTTGTGTCTGTTGCCATTAGTTCATATGTTGTATTTCATTTCAGACAATTAATCACCACCAATTTTCAGTTTGAACAAAGTCAGCAACAGCAAAATGTGATTGTTAAGTATAACAGTCAGCTAATACTCTGCTAATATTGTTTAGTTCCAGTGACAAAAATGAACCTGTCCCCAGTTTTGAATCTCAGATGCTGAATGACCTGATCTCAGTTTATAGTTTGTTGAGCTGGTCAGGATGCAATGAAGACAAGATTAGGATATTGGTCTCTGATTTGGGGACTAAAGCAAATTCATTTATACTAGTCTGTATACTTTAATTTGAAATATCTCCAAGAAGGGATTATGGGATTAGAGCAAAGAAGGTGATTCACAGACAAGAAAAAAACTGCAGATGCTGGAAATCAAAGTAAAACACACAAATGCTGGAGGAATTCATGAGGCCAGGCAGCATCTATGGAAAAGAGTAAACAGTTGACGTTTTGGGCTGAGACCCTTCATCAGGACTGGAAAAAACAGATGACCACACAGAGTAAGAAGGTGGGGGGGGGGGTGGAGGGGCGGAAGAAGTACAAGGTAGTAGGTGATAGGAAAACTGGGAGAGGGGAGGGGCTAGGAAGCTGATTGGTGAAAGAGATAAAGGTCTGGAGAAGGCAGAATCTGATCGGAGAGAACTGAAGGTCATGGAAGAAAGGGAAGAGGGAGGAGTACCAGAAGGAGGTGATCTGCAGGTAAGGAGATAAGGTGAGAGAGGAAAATGGGAATGGAAAATAGTGAAGGAGAGAGAGGAAGCAATCACCGGAAGTTTGAGAAATTGATGCTTATGCCATCAGGTTAGAGGCTACCCAGATGGAATATAAGGTGTTGCTCCTCAACCTGAATGTGGTGTTATCGTGGCAGTAGGGGAGGCTGTGGACTGATGAATTCTAAGTCTATTCCAGCCCCTATGTAAAAGCAATTTAGCTCTTTCCATTCCCTCACCTTTCCCCAGAGCTCTGCAAGTCCTTTCTTTTCAAATGCCGATCCAGATCCCTTCAAAACTTTGCAGCTGACTCTGCATATTTACCCTTGCTTCTGGTTCATTGTTGCTGTTCTCATTCGTCCTATTGAAAGTTAACACTTCACATTTATCAAAATCAAAATTCATCTACCACCAGTCTGCTCATTCCGCCACCTTCTATATCCCTGGGAATTTGATTGTCAAGTTCAAGTTTATTATCATTGGTCCAAATACATGTATGCTGCCAGACGAAACAACATTCCTCCAGATCATATACCGACAGAATCAGAATCAGGTTTGTTATTACTGACATATATCGTGACAGTTGTTGTTTAGTGGCAGCAATACATTAAAAATATTAGGAGTTACAATAAGGAAGATATACATATGAAAACATTATATAGGTGCTATGGTGGTGTAGCTTTTAGTCGACACTATTATAGCTCAGGACGTTCTGGAGTTTGGAGTTCAATTCCAGCACCATATGTAAGGAGTTTGTATCTTCTCCCCATGACCACGTGGGTTTCCTCAGGGTGCTCCACCGATGTCCAATGATGTACCTGTTAGTAGGGTTAATTGGTCATTCTAACTTGTCTTGTGGTTGGGCTAGAGTTAAATAGGTGGGTTGCTGAGCTGTGTGGCTTATTGGGCTGGAAGGGTCTGTTCTGTACAGACCTATTCTCTAAATAAGTAAACAAAAAACACACAAATAAAAAGAGTAATGCAAATTAGTGAGGTTCATGGACCAGTCAGAAATCTGCTGGTCCAACAGAAATCTGTTGTTCCTACAACATTGAGTGTTATGTCCTCCCTGATGGTAGCAAAGGGGGCAGGAACACTAGAGGGAGGCGATGGGCGAGTTGGAGGTAAAGTGAGAGGGGGAAAAGGGAATGGGAAATGGTGAAGGAGAGGGGGGTGGGGGCATTACTGGGAGAAGATTCAAACATCAGAGGTGCAGAGGGATTTGTGCAAGGCTCTCAGAAGTTAAATTTACAGGTTGAGTCTGTGGCAAAGAAGGCGAATGCAACGTTGGCATTCTTTTCAAGGGGAATAAAATATCAAAGCAAATATATAAGCAATATAAGCAATATATCTGGGGTGGAGGGGCCCTTAATGATGAATGCTGCCTTTTTGAAGCGTAGACAGTTCACTAAATCTCCAAGTTTTATGTCATCTGCAAAGTTGGAAATTATACCTTGTTTACTCAAATCCCTATTGTTTATATTTTTAGAAAAAGCAGTGATTTTGTGGAAATCTATACATTTCCTTTCATTCTGCAAAGCAGTTCCTTGACTTACCATGACTCTCGGAGATTAGCTGTGGACAAACACTGCTTCATGGTTTTTCACGGCATTTCCGCAGCTGCAACTTCTGGTAAAGTTGTAGCAGTAAAATGGAAGAATTGCCACAGAAAACCTGACTTTCCCCACTACATATGTGGGTACATGTGCACACACACATGCACACATGCATGCACACGCACCCACCCACACACGCACCCGCACACACACACGCATGCACACGCACCCACCCGCACACACACGCAATCATGTGCATGCATGCATGGAAGCAATCACGCAGATACACAAAGAAGCAAATTAAAAAGGCGTGAAATGTCCTCGTCAAGTAAGATTACGAAGAATCCCAATAGTTTCTATATTAAGATTAAAAGGAAGGCGGCAAAATGGTTGACTATAATGGTGCTTTGGTCCACAGTTGTGAAGACAGGGAATGTTAGCATGATTAATTAATGAATAATGATGAAATGTATAATTGTCATCTGTATTTACTAAGGAGAAGGATGTGGAAAGCAGTGAATTCTCCTTCTTCCAGGTCTGAAGATCAAGAATGCTACAAGAGGTGCTGGTATGATCTCCGGAAAGCCATTGCAAGGGTGAGTGGAGATTCTGGACTAGACGGGAATCAATGAGGGATGCTCGACCGCTGTGGCAGGGTTTGAATGCCATAACGTCCTACGAAGTTGAAACTTGTGACATAGGGGATGGCAGAGCTTTGCTTTCACATGAATGCAATACCTTCTGTGTTCACTTTGACCACCAGAGCAGGGAGGAACCATCACACACCCCCCGTGTCTCCTGATGATCCTTTGGTCTCAGTATCTGAAGATGATTCTTTCAAGAATCACTTGATTCTGGCATGGTCTCGGAGGACTGGAAGATTGCAAGTGTCACTCCACTCTTTAGGGAGGGAGGAAGGCAAAAGAAAGGAAATTATAAGCTAGTTAGCCTAAACTCAGTGGTTGGGAAAGTGTTGGAGCCTATTATTAAGGATGAGGTTTTGGGGTATTTGTAGACTAATGATGGAACAAGTTAAAGCCAGCATGGTTTCTGTAAAGGGAAATCTTGCCTAACAAATCTGTGAGAGTTCTTCGAGGAAGTAACAAACAGGGTGGACAAAGGAGAGGCAGTGGGTGTCGCTTACTTGGATTTTCAGATGGCATTTGATCAGATGCCTGTCATGAGGTGGGGACAAGGGTGTTGGGAGAGGACCCACACAGGACACAAACACGTCTTTCTTAGGTACAATACAAGTGTTTATTACTCGCTACACAGAAAATCGGGAAATCAAGGAGGACAAAGAGGAACACGAATCTCGGACTAGGGGACTAGGGACTTGGATCGCCGCGGACCTGGGATTTGGAAACATGGAACTGGGATCACCGCGGCCATGACTTGGACAGTGGAACATGGACATCAGCGGACCTTGGACTTGGATAGTGGGAACATGGACCACCACGGCCCTTGGACTTGGAGACTGGGATCCATGGATCGCCGCAGCCGGGAACATGGAACCTGGATTGTCGCAGACCCTGGACTAGGAGACTAGGACCTTGATTCACCACAGCCAGAAACGTGGACACCAAAACACTGGACAAGGAATCTTGAACCAGGACTCCGCCTTCAACTCAGGCACCGAGCCGGGACTCTTCTTCGGGGTGGGGGGGGGGGGGGGTAGACACAGACAATGGTCATGAACATCGAGTCAGGACTTCGGACTCCGCCTGTCTTGCATGAAACCACACCTGATGTGGTAACAGCAGGAAGGTTAAATATCTCAGTACCAGGTGGAGCATTAGCAATGTCAGACTCCCCGCCGCCAGAGGAATTCAACTTACGAAATATCTCCTGTTTCTTTGACTTCCCCATTGGGGAAGTATTTTCCAGTTTAGTGGAAACCGCTGGTGAACAGCTTATGTTTCCTGGTGATCTTGAGTCACTCCTTGCAGCAGAATCTGGGGCACGACCTCTTCGCGCAAGCAACGGCATCGGAAGCCATTCATTACTTGGGGGCAGCCTCTGTTCAATAGGCTCTGCTTCCCTTTGCCTTCGCTGAGGAGCCTGGACTACACTCTGGCGCAGGAAGGCGAATTGCTGGTACTCCAATGCGGGCTGGATGACTCTGGCTTTTCGTAGCGGCGGCGACTTGCGAAGGCTTCTTAACACTCTCACTCCGAACGGCTAAATCCAGGGGCTTATAAGCTGCCGGTTCGGGTCGAGGGTAGATTACCTTGATTGCCAAGCTCAAGGGATGCGTGAAACGGAATTAGAAGGGAACAAGAAGTCAATGGTCCGGATCACAACCTAACTAAATTTAAAGGGGAACCGATCTGGACCATGACAATGCCACACAAGATAAAATCCCGTGGCATTATAGGAAAGATACTGGCATAGATAGAGGAATGGCTGCCAGGCATGAGGTAGTGAGTGGGAATAAAAGGGGCCTTTTCTGGTTGGCTGCCAGTGACTAGTGGTTTTCCTCAGGGGATTGCTACTTTTCACATTGTTTGTCAGTGATATGGATAATGGAATTGATGGCGTTGTGGCAAAGTTTGCAGATGATACGAAAATAGGTGGAGGGGTAGGTAGTGCTGAGGAAGCAATGTGATTGCAGCAGGACTTAGACAAATCGGAAGAATGGGCAAAAAAGTGGCAGATGGAATACAGTGTTGGGAAATGTATGATAATACATTTTGGCAAAAGGAACAATAGTGTGGACTATTATCTAAATGGGGATAGGTTCAAACATCAGAGGTGCAGAGGGACTTAGGAATCCTTGTACAAGAATCTCAGAAGGTTAATTTATAGGTTGAGTATGTGAAAAAGAAGGCAAATGCAATTTTGGCAATTACTTCAAAGGGAATAAAATATAAAAGCAAAGAGATAATTAATGTTAAGCCTTTATAAGACACTAGTTAGGCTGCACTTGGAGTATTCTCAACAGTTTGGGCCCCATATCTCAGAAAGGATGTGTTGCCATTGGAGAGAGTCCAGAAGAAGTTTGCAAGGATGATTCTGGGAATGAAGGGGTTAACATATGATGTGTGTTTGGCATCTTTGGGCCTGTACTCATTGGAATTTAGAAGAATGCATGGGGATCTCTTTGAAACCTACCGAATGTTGAAAAGACTAGATAAGGTGGATGTGGAGAGGATATTTCCTCTGGTGGGGGTATCCAGAATTAAAAGGCACAGCCTCGAAATTGAGAGGCTACCTTTTAAAACAGAGGTAAGGAGGAATTTTTTTTTAGCTGGAGAGTAGTGAATCTGTGGAATGTTTTGCCACAGATTGTAGTGGATGCCATGTCCATGGGTATATTTAAGGCAGGTTGATCGGTCAGGGCATCAAAAGATATGGCAGGAAGGCAGGTGTATTAGGTTGATTGGGATCAAGGATCAGCTATGATGGAATGGCAGAGCAGCCTCGATGGGCTGAATGGCCTAAGTATGATCTTGTGTCTAATGGTCTTATATGCGAGGTGCCTTCAAGGGAGTGAATCCAAGGAAAGCATCCTGTCCGGACAGAGTACCTGGCCAAGTACTGAAGACCTGTGCTGAGCAACTAGCTGGTGTGTTCCTAGATATCTTCAACCTCTCGCTCCGGCAGTGTGTGGTACCTGCCTGCTCCAATCGTATGGTGCCCAAGAAGAGTGTGGTAAAATGCCTCAATGACAATTGAGTACACCTATATGAAACATTGCCACAGAAAAGCAGCAAACGTCATCAGAGATCTTCAACCCCAGATTCTTTTCTCACTGCTGCCATCAGCTGGAAGGTACGTGTCTCAGGACTCACACTACAAGGTTCAATAACAGTAACGACCCCTTAACCATCAGGCTCTTGAACAAAAGGGTTTAACTGTATTCATTCTATTTCTGATGTTTCCACAACCAGTGATCTCATTTTAAAGAGTTTGTCTTGTCATTTCATACTTGTTATTTATTGCTATTTATTTATATTTACATTTGTACAGTTTGTTGTTCATTGATCCTGTTTATAGTTACAGTGCTATAGATTTGCTAAGTATGCCTGCAGGAAAAAGATTCTCAGGGTTGTATGTGGTGACATGTATGTACTGTGATATAAATTTTACTTTGAACTTTGATATACCTGAACTGCCATTAGTGCTTGGTCTTCCTTGATTATCCTGACATAACCCACATACTGATTGGTTCCTAAAAACATTCCAAGAGTGGGGACTGGCAAGCCTGTCTACCTGTTTGGGTTCAGCTCAAGCTCTGGTCCATGAATCCACCTGTCCTACCTGGCATTCTGGCTCAATATACTGATCTTCTTGAGGTCTTCAGTAAAAAAGAAGGCCACCTCTCTGCCTCCACACCAGCCGTACGCCTGTGCTATCGACCTCTTACCTGGTAATGGTCCACCTTGAGTCGGGCTCTTTTCTGTGGAAAATGGCCATGGCACAGTACGTCAAGGAGTCATTGGCTTTGGTGTTTGTCACCAGCAGGAGTGGGCTTCTTTCTTTGTGAGCAAGAAGGATGGCAGACTCCATCCTTTATCGGCCCCTAAACAATATCACTGTGAAGAACTGCTACCCTCTTCCCCTGCTTGCCTCTGCGTTTGAACATCTTCAAGGAGCAACCCTATTTTCCAAGGTTGATCTGCGCAATGCTTATAAACTGGTTCATATTAGAGAAGGGGATGAGTGGAAGACAGCTTTCAACACTTCCACTGGCCACTATGAATACTTTGTGATGCCCTTTGGTCTTGCAACTGCCACTGCTGTTTTTCAGGCCGTAGTCAATGAGGTGCTCAGGGACATGTTGAATCGGTTTGGTTTCATGTAATTGAATGACGTTCTTTCCAGGAGCATGTTCAGCATGTCTGGAAGGTTCTCAGGTGACTCCTCAGGAATAACCTGAACGCCAACTCAGAGAAGAACAAGTTCCATAAGTAGCAGCTCTCATAGTTGGGCTATATACTTACCCCTTCCAGTGGTCAAATGGACCTGAGTGAAGTTCTGGTGGTTATGCAGTGGCCCAAACCATCTGCAGTCAAATTGGTGTGGTGCTTTACAATCTAATGTCCCTGCTTCATCTGAAATTTCAGCTCCATTGTGGCCCCCATAAATGCACTCAGCAGGAAGGTCTCTGCACAATTCCATTGGGCAAACAAAATCTGTCAAGCATTCTCTATATTAAGGTGATGCTTCACCTCTGCCCCAGTGCTTCAGCACCCAGACCCACCCCAGCCACTCTTTGTTGAGGTGGATGCATCCGATGTCAGCATTGGAGTTGTATCTCTCAGAGCTCTTCTGCGTATAGCCAGCTGCACCCTTGTGCCTTTCTTTCCAATCGCTTGTCTCTGGCCGAGAGTTACTAACTTATCGGGAGCCAAGAACTTCTGGCTGTCAAGGAGGATCTAGAAGAACAGTGACACTGGCTGAGGGGGAGGAGTATCCTTTATTGATCATAAGAAACTCAACTCCCATCAAGCCTGTTGGGCTATCTTCTCTCCCATTTTAATTTCACCCTCACCTATCATCTTGGCAGCAAGAATACCAAGGCTCACACTCTCTCCCAGCACTTTGACAGGTCTGAGGACAATGCCGATCCAGAGCCAATCCTTCCTCACTCCTGCATTGCTGCTCTGGTGATTAGGGGTGGAGATGAGGGCAGCCCAACAGGTGGACCCATGCCCAGGTGGGGGACCTCCCAACTGGCTATTTGTCCCTTCTATGACGCACTCCAAAGTGTTGGAATGGGGGCACTCCTCCCATCTGGATGGCCACCTGGAATTCAATGGACCCAGAAGTTTATTAAGAGTCAATTTTGGTGGCCATCTACATTCTGGGATGTCCACAACTTTGTATCTGCCTGTCCCATCTGTGCTCAGAACAGATGTCATACTAGTGCCCTGTTGGTTTGCTTCGTCTGCTGCATGTGCCCCACTGCCCTGGTTCCATCTCTTGGTGGATTTTATCACTGGGTTTCCCCTGTCTATTGGAAACACTACCATTCTGGTAGTTGTGGATCAATTCTCCAAGGCTGCTCACTTTCTTGCTCTCCCTAAGCTCCTGTCAGCTCATGTGATTGCCACCTTCATGGTTCAACGTGTGTTCAGGTTGCACGGCTTCCCTGAGACCATGGTGTCTGATCGAGGACAGCAGTTCACTTCCCATTTTTGGAAGGCTTTCTTTTCTCTTGTAGGTGCTATGGTCAGTCTCACATCTGGTTTCCAGCATCAATCTAACGTCCAGACTGAGAGAGTGACCCAGGAGTTGGAGACAACTTGGCACTGCCTTGTTTCTTCCAATTCCACTTCCTGGAGCTCCCAATGGTTTGGGCAGAGATCGCCCACGATAACTCCAGTTGTCCTCCACTGGTATGTGCCCCTTTGAATACTGGAAGGGATTTCAGCCACCACTCTTCCTTGATCAGGAGATTGATGTGAGATTTCAGCCACCACTCTTCCTTGATCAGGAGATTGATGTGAGATTCCTGCTGCTGATCAGCTGATCCAACACTATAAGTGCACATGGCGACGAGCCAGGCCTTTTCTGCTACAAGCTCAGAAGCAACCCATTCGGCAGGCTGATCAGCTCCGCCTACAGGTGAGGCCTCTCAAGCCAGGAGAGAAGGTTATTCCCCTCAATGTCAAGAGCTGCAAGTTGGTCCCATGCTACCTGGGACTATTTGAAGTGGAGAAGGCTATCAAAAAGGTCTCATATAGGTTGCATCTATCAGCATTAATGTAGATCCACCCAATATGCCACGTCTCTGAGTTCAAGCTGGTTACTACCTTCCACCGGCTCCAGTCACCCCACTTCCCCCTCCTCCCTGGCTTGGTGGATGGTTCCCTTGTCTATAGTGTGCGGCACCTCCTGGCATCTCGCTGGGTATGGGGTAAGGTCCAGTACCTCATGGATTGGGAAGGGTATAGTCCTGAGGAATGTTCTTGGATCCTGGTGGATGACATCCTGGACAAGACTGGGACTTCCAGCAGGCACAGGTCTGTAATGCCTCAACAGCTGCCCCTAGGGAGTGGGCCCTGTCGCAACCATGGATTCTGCTGTGGGGACTATCTGCTCCCGCAGGTGGGCTGTGCAGCAGATTCAGCAAATGTGCTGGTGAATATGCATGTTCCAGCTAATACCTGTTTCGTTATTGCAGTATTTAACTTCCCTCTTTTCATTGTGGTCTTGTTGAGACTTAACCAAAAGCAGAGCGCCGTTGCGCTCCCTGTTTACCCTGGTGCTAGTACGGGAAAGAGGACCACCATTTTGAATGACACTGGAAAGGAGTAGTTTTCAATTAGTGTTCAGATTTTGCTTTCAGCCATGGTGTTGGCATTTAACTTTCAGTTTGAGAGTTTTAGATAACAGCCCTGTTAGTCTAGCATTTATTGTTTTCCTTTTCCTTTTAAATTCTGCAACAGTTCTCAATAAAGTTTGTGAACTGTCGACCCTCATCAGTGTCTCTCTCTTTTTCTCTTTCTCTCTCTCTCTCTCTGCACCTGAGGCCATATCCAAACATTCTGACAGAATGATGTGATTACACTGGAGAAAGTACAGAGGAGCTTCACTAGGAGATTCTTCAGATCTGAGGAGATAGATGTGAGGAGTGATTGGATAGATTGGGCTTTTTTATCCTGGAACATAGGGGCAGAGGGATAATCTGTTGGAGATGTATAACATTGTCAAAAAATTATAAAAACAACAAACTGTGCAAATGCAAATATAAATAAATAAATAGCAATGAATAATAAGACCATGAGGTAATAAGATAGAGGGTCCTTAAAGTGAGATCATTGGTTGTAAGAACATTTCTGGTCATTGGGCAAATGAGTGAAGTTATCCCCTTTTATTCAAGACCCTGATGATTGACGGGTAGTAACTGTTCTTGAACCCAATCATGTGAGTCCTGAGGCTCTTGTACCTCCTACCTGATGGCAGCAGCGAGAAGAGAGCGTGACCTGAGTGGTAGGGATCTCTGATGATGGATGATACTTTCCTATGATAGTGTTTTATGTAGATGTGCTCAATGGTTGGGGGACCTTACCTGTGACGTACAGGGCCAAATCCACTATCTTTTGTAGGATTTTCCATTCAAAGGCATCGGTATTTCCATGCCAGGCTGTGATGCAGCCTGTCAATATATAGTATCTCCATGACACATCTATAGAGGTTTGTCAAAGTTTTAGATATTATGCCAAATCTCCGCAGACTCCTAAGGATGTAGAAACATTGCTGTGCTTTTGTTGCAATTGCACTTATGTGCTGGGTCCAGGACAGGTCCTCTGAAATAGTAATACCCAGGAAGTTAAAATTGCTAATCCTCTTCATCTCGGATCCTCCAATGAGGACTGGCTCATGGACCTCTGGTTTCCATCTCCTGAAGCCTATAACCAATTCCTTGGTCTTTGCTGACATTGAGTGAGCAGTTGTTGTGGTGACACCACTCAGCCAGATTTTCAATTTCCCTCCTGTATGCTGATTCATCACCACTTTTGATTCAGTCCACAACAGTAATGTCATCAGCAAACTTGAATATGATATTGAAGTTGTGCTTAGCCACACAGCAATAGGAGTAAAGTGAGTAGAGCAGGGGGCTAAGCACACGTCCCTGTGGTGCACCTGTGCTGATGGAGGTCATGGCGGAGATGTTTTTGCCAATCCGAACTGACTGGGGCCTACAACTGAGGAAATCTTGGATCCAATTGCACAAGGTGGAATTGAGGCCCAGGTCTTGGAGCTTATTGATTTTATATCGATCTCTGGAACTTGCTGACAGAGGATGTGGTAAAATCAGATGCAATCAGGTCTTCTCAGAGACAGTTTAAGAATCATATTAGGTTATGGACTTAATGCAGGTAAATGCAGATGGGCAAGAAACACTCACATTTTATTATGTTTTTGCCAAAATCATGGTGAATTATCATTTGGTGGGTTACTGGATAATGCAATGGTCTGTACTGAGTCTTGTATCCCTGCAGGAACATTGAAGGTAGAGTGACTAAAGTGGAAAATTTAAAAAAGTCTAAGATAGCTTATGGCTATGTGGAATAAAATTCAGGTATATCATGGTTCTAGCTAATCCCATTCTCTATGCATTAGACAACTGTTAGGTTGTATTGTGTCGTCTGATAGCTGGGATTTAAACTTTACTAAGATAGCTAAGAGCAGATATAACAAGAGTGTAATAATTCAATTTAGTGATTAGAGTTATGGAAGTGAAAATCAGGCAGTTTACAGCTTCTGGTCACGAGACGTATGAGTGTATAAATGAAACATCCAATTGGTACTCATCATTAAGGCTCAAAAAAATTGTTGCCAGTTACTGAGGAAATATGAAAGATAACTGTTGATGATAGTGAAACGTCCATTATCTCAGATTTTGTATTTTATGCCAGTTCTTGCAATAGGACTTTAAAGTTCAAAGTAAATTTATTATCAGAGTACATATATGTCACCATTTATTTTCTTGCAGGCATACTCAGTAAATCAAAGAAATGTAATAGCATCAATGAAAGACTGCCTCCAACAGGATGGACAAACAACCAATGTGCCAAAAAAAACCGAACTGTGCAAATACAAATGGAAAAAATAATAATAAATAGCAATAAGTATTGAGAACGCGTGATGAAGAATCCATGGGTTATAGAAACAGTTCAGTGATTGAGCAAAATTGTAGATAAAATTTAATTAATAATTAATGATGTCAATTACTCTAATTTAATACAAAGTAGTAACGGAGGACAGTTTAGTGCCAGGGAAGTAGGTCATAGTATTTTACTTTTAAACTTTCCTTTGGGATAACATAGAGGAATCCAGAGCAGATGTTGATAGCATTTTCTTTTAATTTACATCTATTGGTAGCGTCAAAAAGCTTGTTTTTTTTCAAGCATACTCAGAGCCTGAGTTTTCGAGTGGACTTTTCTTAGTGGGCTGTTTAGAGTGCAAGTCATAAATGTTTACAAGCCGGCAGAATCAAATGTTTACAAGCTAATGGCAAACTGCTGAGCTTATATTCATCTTGTGATTTGACATGCATATTTTTCCATTTTTTTCAGAGATTTCCTAACTTTGCTAAATAAACCATGGCATAGCAAACAATACATCAATGAATTGCTTGCAAGCCATGCCATGATTTATTTAACAATGATACTAGGTCTATGCTTTTCCACCATTGAAATCACTATTATTTACTCTGAACATGGTACACACATTCATTGAACAGAGCTGAATAAATGTCAAAAGCCATCATAGAAATTGTTTATTATTCAGGTATCTTTTGACATGTACTGTACACATTCTGCAAGTATTTTGCCGAAGCCTGATGTTATGGTTTTACTGATTATCGACATTTGTTTACATGTTCCTTTTAGTTTCCTTGAGGCAATTACTAAATCTGTTAGTGAGAAGGTCCAGTGAACAAACGGATATAAAATGGAATATACTGGAACCTCTCACTGCATTAGGAAGCGTTTGTGGCAACAGAAACAGAATTCTTTTTGGGTCAATGACTTTAAATCAGATTCAATAAAAGTCAGAGCCAAATAAGTTTTAAGATGCAGTTGAAGAAAGAAGGCAAATGTTCTCAGGGAATTTGAGAAGTAAACAATAGCAGCATAGATGAGTGTCTTCCACATGATCCTTGAGGAAAAGACATGTCTTGAGGAGGCTGCAAGTGCTGGAAATGGTGGAGAATAATCTGTTGAATGTGGAGGTGATTGGGCTGGAAGGATAATACAAGGAGAACTCTTCTGTGCTTCTCGTAGCCGAGGGAAAGGATAAGAAAGGTAGTGAGGAAATGGGCAGGTATATTGCAGAACTGCAGAACTGGTGTAACTTTGGTTGAGGAAAACAGAAGACAGATTGGAAACACTGGCATGGACGGTGGAAACAGAGAGTAGAAAGAAATGTTGCTGAAGTAGGAAGGGCTGTTGTGGGTTTTGGTCACAAGTCTCTGTAACCCCTGGGTCACCTCAGGCATCGCTCAAACTCGTTCTAGTCTAGGGGGAGCAGCCTTTGGCCCCGCCAAACTGGGTAATCAGCTGGTGTGGATGCTGTGTGATGTCCCCGCCTCGCCCAAAAAACAGACAGTACACCTTATGCGATTAAATGAGTACAATTTATAAAGATTACTATAACTAAGCGATTACTAACGATACAGTATATATGAAGAAGAAAAAAAAGAAAAGGCGCCAAACTTATCAAAGTCCAAACCACTTCGTGCACAACCGTTGGAGCTCAATTACTGAAGTCTTCTGGCATTCGATCCCCTCCGAACTCCTCGACCCGCCTCCTGGGACCACCCACGGTGGTCGACCAGACACTTCACACTCCTCTGTCTCCGTCTCCTCTCCTCACCGAAAACCTTGGGCCGGGGACCCCCGCTCGGGGTCCGTTCCGTCGCCCAGCTTCCAGCATCCCGTCCTCTCTCTCTCACTCCATCGCGCCGACTCCCCAAAACCCCGCTAACAATCAGTTTATAGTCCCAAACAAGCTTCCAGCACTTATCATAACAAAGACGCCAGCATTCCTACTTTTAACAAAACAAAGACGCCATTTTGATTACATACACAGTAACAAAGAAAAAGAAGAAACCCCCTTTACATCTCTGACTGAGAATGGAGGTAGAGAAGTCAAGGAAGGGAACAGGATGAAACGTGTTTATGAGTTTCTGCTAACAAGTCACACAAATATAGTTGTTTGGATGATCACAGGAAGCTTGCTTTTAATTTTACCATCATCCCTTGGAAAGGTCACTCTGCTTTTAAAAAGTTTCTACTTAGGATTTGACTGTTCTTCAAGAAGTTTTGCAGGCGATGCCCTCCTCTCGTTGCCTTGGTGATCTTTCTCAAACTTTGATGCAGCAACAATGGAGGTAGGTGATACATGTCCAAGTCAGGATAGCGTCTTGGAAGGGAGTAGCAGGTGATGGGATTCCCTTGAACTTGCTGTTACTGAGCTTCTCAGAGAGGTCGATATCATCTTTTACTTTGCTGGCTCCCATACAGAAACTCACAGTATGTACTGACCATTGTCCGTGACCTAAACTAATAGCTTGATTGAGATCTGAAACTCTTCTATGCAAAGAATTATAGGTTGGTCTAGATTATAGTATTATGTTATATGAAAATACCTTGTCACGTCACTGAACAATGTTACTATAATAAATCTCAGATTCCGAAGAGCCTAAAACTGATAATATTTTATTATTTTGGGGTTTTGGTGCGGCCTTCAAAGAATTAATAGATTTTCTCCATGGAGCAATAATTTGTAGTATGTTATTTAGTGCATCATATTTACCACTGAATTATGAGACACAGTTAGTGTTCCTCCAGGGGAATTATGTGATAATTTCTAGAATAATTACTGGCCTATGTTGCTAAGATACGCTCTCTTTTTCTTGCTTCATTACCTCTAACTGTGATGCAACCTTCTACATTTTAATAACCTACCAGCATATTTATTGTTCAAATGCATTGGATAAATAATCATCATGAATAAATATGCACCGTCTTTCTTTTAATGTTGAACAAGCAGACCCTGTGCTGCGATGCCGTGTTAATTGAGTTAGGCTATATATCTTCCCTCAAACAATGTGCAATAAAGTGGAAGGTACACGGTTGATGGTGAGATGGCGTTGTTATGACTGTGATTATTTTGATAGCCTGTTGAGAATTATTGGGGTGTAATGAGGAAATGTGTGGAGGAGCAGCTGAAATGGAAGTATAAAAAATGACTGTTCAGAGCATGAAATTCATGCCTTTATCAATCCACCTGCTCTGATAGAGACTCTAATTATTTCCAAGAGGAAACAAAAAAGCAAAATTTTATTGTGTTCAAGTTACAGACTTCAGATCTAAAACCATTCACCTCTCATGAGAGGCCTTCCTTAGGAGAATATTTCAGTGGCCCAGAGCCCAGTTATCCATAGGAATTCAGTCATCTTTACACTCTGATCCTCATAAATCCATCTCTAGACATCAACGGGATTTTGTTACCTTTAATCCAAGTTGATGATACATTTTATGTTTGTATCTGTCCCTGGAGACAGTGCAGAGAACTTTCACCAAGACGTTTTCTGGACTTGCAGACTTTAGATAAAGGCAGAGATTGGATAGGTTGGGCAGGTTTTTCTCGGAGTGAAGGAGGCTGTGGGGTGACCTGAGAGAGTTGTATAAACTTATAAAAAACATTGATGGGATAGAGAGTTAAATCTTTTTCCCATGGTTGTGGTATCAAAAACAAGAAGCATAGGTTTTAGGTGAGAGGAATGAGTTTTAAAGAGGATCTGAGAGACAATATTTTTACATGTAATGGTTAAATATCTTAATTATGTTGCCAGAGGATATGGTGGAATCAGTTATAATTATTACATTTAGGACAGATTACATTTTATTACATTTTAGACACTCAAGTAAGCAAGGCATGAAAGGATATAGTCCTAATGTAAGCAAATAGGATTAGTAGAGATGGCTGAGGGATCTGTTTTTGTTTCTCTAAAATTGTATGGCTCTACCTGGTCTCTAACACAGAAGGGATATTCATGCAGATGCAAAGCTCACTCAAGACATTGTTGCATTAGCGAAACCTAAAATGGCATTATCAGGATATGCCAACTGGAATCCATCAGATGCTGACCTAGCTCGATGATAGAACACCCATCTTTGTGTAGGTCGAACCTGGGCTGGATTGTCAAAGCTGACACAGAGGGGCTGGGCTATGCGTGTGCTTCTTTGTCGGGGTCCCCTCCGTTCTCTCAAGTGGATGCAAATATCAAATTATTTAAAGGGGAATGGTGCAGCTTCATAGTGACAATTGGGCTATTTAGTGGCAAGAATTTAGGTTCATCATGGATATCTTCAGAATGTGAGCATACATGTTGCAAACTTGTGCCAGGTTTCTTTCTGGTATGGTCTGTACAGAGAAATACCACATGAAATAGCAGAGCAAACCTGACATCCATAAAGATCTTATATTCAGAGCTGTGCAACCCCTAGTTGTCTGTGCTTTACAGCTGGCCAAAGGTTACTGACTTTCAGTAGAGGAGATAGCTGATGACCTTAGGGGTTCTGAGAGCAACTCTGGAGCTAGAAGCCTGTTAGTAGACTCTGGAGTATTGGCAAGGACAGCTAATATCTGGGATCTCTGTCAGGGAGTGGCTTGGACTCTGGGAGAATGTCATTGACAATAGAACCAGACCTGTCTTTCTGCGTAAGTCACAAACAAGAGAAAATCTGCAGATGTTGGAAATCCAAGCAACACACACAAAATGCTGGAGGAACTCAGCAGGCCAGGCAGCATTTATGGAAAAGAGTAAATAGTCAATGTTTCAGGTCAAGACCCTTCATCAGAACAGGATGAGGTTGGAATTGGAGAGAGGAGTGGTGAAGTCAAGATGGTTGATGTCTCATCAGCAGTTAGCAATGAAAAGATCCCAAGCAAGCAGAAGACCAGAACGGGGTGTCCAGGGAGAGGAGGCGGGTCATCAGTGCGGAGAGGAGAGGTCCTGCAAAAGAAAAAGGCACAGAGACGGAGGCAGTGGAAGACCAGCTCAGCCTCATGGCGGGCATGGAACTCACTGAGGTGTTGGTGCAGGGTGACAAACATGAGGCCCTGACTGAGGACAGAACATTCTGCCTCAGAGAGGGGAAGGCCAGAGGATATGATGAAGACCTGGCATATTTGAGAGCTGGGATCAGAGAGGGGAAGGGGATTAGTAGTGTCTGAGGAGAGGGGAGGATTGGGGGTGTTCTGGGAAGATGGAGTGAGAGGAAGATGGAGCCTCTGAGGATCCAGGAGCTGGCAGTGGGACCTGAGAGACACGGGATTGCAGAGTGGATTTGAGGGAAGGGGGGACTGGGGTTCCAGCATAAAAGTCCCAGCTTGGAGGTGCTGTTGATGCTGATAAAGGGTCTCGGCCCAAAACGTCAACTGTTTACTCTTTTCCATAGATGCTGCCTGGCCTGCTGAGTTCCTCCAGCATTTTGTGTGTGTTCCTGAGGGAGTTCTGGACATCCTCCCCTGAGGCAAGGCTTTGGTAATATTAGTAATCTGTTCAGTCACTGTGAAGCTCTGCAAACCTCTTCCATTGCTAATCTGCAGGTAAAACTGAAGCCACCTGACCTTACATTGTAACACAGACACAAGACAATGTAGTGAGAGAAGAGATGTTGGACTTGAAGGGGCACCTGTCTCATTCTGGGTAGTTCTTGCCCTCTATGTTTGTCTGCCAGCTTGTCTTGCAAGAAAGAGGGAAGTTGTTAGTGTGGGTTAAGCATTGTGGATGTCAGAAACCTGGGGCTTATGGATATGAGGGTTAGAATGAAATTAAATGTGTGAGGTGAAGCTTATGAAATTTGGATGCAAATCTTAACGGATAGAGGCTTTTTGGGAGTTGAGTATTATGAATGGATCAGTGACTGCGGCTCCTGTGCAGGTGGTGGGATGAAACACTTAGAGGGTAATGATCTACGTGCAACTCCACATCTGGTCCCTCAGGACTTAACTCCTGGTTTTGAATGCTATGGCTCTCAGCCAACATCGCCATCTAAGTGTGTTCTTGGAGAGCCATTTGATCTCCAGTAGACACAAAATATTGCTCCATATTCAGCTTTTTCACTAAGGCCTCAAACCCATTTTCCAAAATCCTTGGAGTCATTTTTGCCCATTTTATTGTTTCTCAGACCAGATTACCTTCAAGTATAATGGCCAGTTGCTCTGGCCACTACGCTCCTCTCATTGAAGAGCTGCTATATTGTAAGCAATGCAGGATAAATTTAATGGCACTAATTAATATTACCCCCTGCTGATGCAGACGCATCATCTGCAGTTCACTGTTAGCTGTAGGCTGATGTCACTAATAAGAAACAGCAGACATTCAGCATGCTGTTGGCATTTTCATTAATAGATGAAGTTTTAATATGCATCATATTTCCCGTACCTTTCCTTCCATATGATTATATGTATCTTTTTTCTTCTACTGCATTGATTTAAAATACAAGCTGGACAGTACAGTGTCAAGGCTAGTAGTACTGCTGCTTCACAGTGATCTGGATTCAATCTGACCTTTGGTGCTAACCATGCTGTTTACATGTTTTCTCTGTGACCCCAAGGGTTTCCTCCAATTTTCTCCCACATCTCATGGACATGTAGGTTGATAACAAGTGATAGAATCTGCGAGAGTTGATAGGAATTCAGGGAGGCTAATGTGGCATTAGTATAAATGCCTGTGTGATGATTGATGTGGTCTTGATGGCCTGTTTCCACGTTTTATGATTTGAAGGTCTGTTGCAATTACTTGTTTAAATTATTGTGACATTGAACCTCACCATCTGTAAAGCAGAATTTTTCATTAATAAAACTATATGCAGAGGAAGGAACAAACCAATTTATGTTAAATTATTGACAACAGACACATCGGATTTGATAGTTTTCTTATTTAAAGACTTTTCTATAATATTGACTTACTTATTTAAAAGCCCTGGTAGAAATAAGAATAATTGTAAAACAATAAACTTAGATTTATGGAGAGGGTTGATGCATGTGGCTTCAGGTGTCTTTTCCATTAGAATTGCTGAACTGCTATTCAACATAACGAACATACAAACAATAACTGCTGTTTAGAGGGTGATTACATTTAAATGACAATGGGAACACGATAATATGAGACAGTTTCTTGGCCCTAAAGGCAATTTTTGCAGGAACTATGTAAATGTATTTTATTGCAGTCATAACCTCACTATAATTGAACAAATATAAACATTGAAAACCCTGCACCATTACGACCAACATACAATTATTTTACAGAATTAATCTTCTCACTGAAATCAAAATGGCACTTGATGGATGCAGAAAGTTTGGAAAGTACATAATTCTCATGCTCCTTTTCAAAATGTTACTTTCTACAAGGGAACTTGTGTAAGCAGAATATTGTAATATTTTAAAATATATATTTCAAGGAAAAACAATTGCTATGGAAATTCATGTAGGATATGTATCAGACTCTGATTATCAATTAAGCTAAAGTGTAGAAGAGAGCAACAAAAATGCATGCAGCATGCAATATTTAATTACATGAAAAACATAATTTTATTTATGCCTATACTAATCCACATTTAGTTGTGTGAATGAAAACGGCCAAGATAGCAAATCATAGGAATACACCGTAAAGAAAGCTGAAGATGGCCAATCTATTGAATGCAGCTTAGTGCAACCATCCAAAAAAAATCTTCAATTCCCCAATCTTAAAGATAAGCCATGCTGAAATGACTCAGGGCTAAATATTCTACAAGCATGAAACAGTGTTGTGGAGGGGGACATGTCAGAATTCCTCAATGCTGCAGGGGAGCAATATTTTAATGTACACAGTGAATGGATAATCTGCAGCTTTACTTGTTGCGTTCTGGCTGTTGCTCCTTCAAGCATTGTTCGTTTGACTAAATTAATTTTCTAGGAAAGTTGAAATGTAGTGAACCCGCAAAATGTGAACTTTACAATTTCAGAAGTATCACGTGTATTAGAATTACAAAGACTGATCATTACACATAAGACATTCATTAGATATAAAGAGAACATGAACTCTACAAGTGGGAGGAAGCTGCCATTTCAATTTGGAGTGGCTGGTGGCGCAGTGAGATCAGCGCCGGGCTCGAGAACGGAGGTTCCCGAATTTAATCCAGTGACAGACCGCTCCCGAGCGCACTCTCCATCCGTGCAGGTTGATGTCGAGCTCGTAACTCGACCTTGTGTAAAAAAAAATCACTTCCACCTCCATTTAAATTCCTACGTGGAATATTGTGGAGGATCAAATACCCAACCCCAAACCCACACTTACCCTGAAGCACATGACAGCTATGGGGAGGTATATCATACACCTCCAATAGCTGATGGGGCATTGAGTCATTGGAAGAGTGTAGGTGGGATGATGAGAGAGCAGGTTATGCAGCCAAGTGTAAGCACATTATAAACAGAGGGCATGCTTGTAATTTTCTCTTTTAGCAGTTGTGTGTTGCACAGAATTCTATTGCCAAGCACATAAACACATTTGTATCATTGGACAAATTTTTGGGCTCTACCTCTATTCTCTTTACTGGCAGTTTATTACAAAAAACAGTTTTATTTTATATACCCTATAAATAGGCAGTAGAAACAGTCTGAAGGCAGATCACAAAAACAGGGCAGGTGTGATCTGGTCCCTGAGAACTTTGGAATGACCACCTTTGTAGGATAGGTGCCTTCTCATTCCCTTTATGTTTTCAACAGAATGGAAGTGTGATTGCTGCCAGCCATTGAGAAGTCTCAATTTGGGATTTCTTAATAAAGAATATACAAACCAGAATTCATTATTCTGTAGTAAAATGCTTCATTTGGAATTTGAGAGGTTGAAATATGACGGCGAACACTTTGATCCACTTGCATTTGCATCTGCCCCTCCCTGCTGTGAACTAAAACTTGTGCTTTACACACAATCAATTATCGATCCACCAATGATCCCTTGAGGAATGACTTCCTGTGAATGATCATTTCACTTCCTTAACTACAGCTCCTATCTCAGAAGTAAATCTGACTTCTCTTGAGGAACCACTAGTTTCCTTCTATTGACTGCTGAGAAGGTCTAGTTTTAAGGTAAAAATCCTCCTGCCAAAAATAAGTGCACCTGCATTTCTTCTTTAATTGAGCATGGCTTTCACATTCTCCCTCCCCTTTTGACCTTAGCTAACAATACCTCAGTACTTTCCCCACTTTTTTATCTCTTCTGTTTTCATAGTGTTATAATTTTGCATTATATTCCAGGTGGTCTAATGCAATGTCAGTTACTACAATCGGGTAACAAGGTGAAGAAACAATGATTTCTGAACTTTTTGCTTTTGAACCAAGCTAAATCCAGTGAAAATTGGCCCTGTTATTGGTTTATTATCATCTCATGTGCCAAGATATAGTGAAAATCTTTTCTTTGTGTCCTATCCAATCAGATCACTCCATACACTGGGATAGTTAAAGAAAACTGCAGAGTTAAAGCCATCGAAAAAAAAATTGCTATGCAGGTAAAAAAAAGTAATGTGCAAGGGCCAGGAGGTACAAACGTTTGTAGATTGGGACATCAAGAGTTCATCTTCAGTGAATGAGAAGTTAGTTTAAGAGTCTGATAACAGCAGGATAGAAGCTGTTTGATAGTACATGCTTTCAAGTTTTTTTATCTTCTGCCTGACAGAAGAGGGAGAGAAGAAAGAATGATCAAAATCAAAAGATCAGAGTTGCTTGAAATCTAAAATCTGAAATAAAACAGAAAGTGTTCTTAAAGCTGTGCACTGTTAACAAGAGACAGTTAACATTTTGGGTCAATGACCCTTTGTCAAAACTGTAAAGGAGAGAAAGTAAGATGGTTTTACCTTCCAGAGAAGGTTGCAGTAGTGTGGAAGGACAAAAAGAATAATTCGGATAGGATTCAGATTCATTTATCTATCACACGTACATTGAAACAGTCCGTGACATGCGTAATATTTCTTTATCAGCCAACATAACCTAAGGATGTGATAGTAGCAGCTGCAAGAGTCGCCACACGTTCCAGCATCAACATAACATGGCCACCATGTTCGCAGAAGCACAAATAACAACAGCAAAACAGGCCCCTCATGCAGACAACACAAATGTTGGTGGTGTTGTAGATAGTGTAGAGGATTGTCGAAAATTGCAGAGAGACATTGATAGGATGCAGAAGTGGGCTGAGAAGTGGCAGATGGAGTTTAACCCAGAGAAGTGTGAGGTGGTACACTTTGGAAGGACAAACTCCAAGGCAGAGTACAAAGTAAATTGCAGGATACTTGGTAGTGTGGAGGAGCAGAGGGATCTGGGGGTACATGTCCACAGATCCCTGAAAGTTGCCTCACAGGTAGATAGGGTAGTTAAGAAAGCTTATGGGGTGTTAGCTTTCATAAGTCGAGGGATAGAGTTTAAGAGACGCGATGTAATGATGCAGCTGTATAAAACTCTAGTTAGGCCACACTTGGAGTACTGTGTCCAGTTCTGGTCGCCTCAGTATAGGAAGGATGTGGAAGCATTGGAAAGGATACAGAGGAGATTTACCAGAATGCTGCCTGGTTTAGAGAGCATGGATTATGATCAGAGATTAAGGGAGCTAGGGCTTTACTCTTCAGAGAGAAGGAGGATGAGAGGAGACAAGATAGAGGTGTACAAGATATTAAGAGGAATAGACAGAGTGGACAGCCAGCGCCTCTTCCCCAGGGCACCACTGCTCAGTACAAGAGGACATGGCTTTAAGGTAAGGGGAGGGAAGTTCAAGGGGGATATTAGAGGAAGGTTTTTCACTCAGAGAGTGGTTGGTGCGTGGAATGCACTGCCTGAGTCAGTGGTGGAGGCAGATACACTAGTGAAGTTTAAGAGACTACTAGACAGGAATATGGAGGAATTTAAGGTGGGGGGTTATATGGGAGGCAGGGTTTGAGGGTTGGCACAACATTGTGGGCCGAAGGGCCTGTATTCTATGTTCTATGTTCTATGTTCTATGTCCTTAACACTCATATACCCACACATGCAGAGAGTGGGATTGCCAGGTAAACTGTGTTCAATGTGTGTTGTTCACCTTGCATTTTATCTCAGTTGTCATTCTCGCACAATAAGATTAAAGGATGATTATTTATTTTCTCTTGTGAAGGTTAGGATTGTTCAATAGACTATTGAGCCTTATAACACCAAATTATGCTGGATTAAGTCCCACTTCAGCTAACTGGTTAAATAGGAAATTCATTGAGTGTGGTAATCTGTTCCAGCTTCAAATGGACAACGACCTGGTCTGAGGTCCCCTTTACCCTGAAGAGATCACACTACATGTTAATGTGCAGTACCCCTTGAAACAGGCATTACATTGATGCCTGACTTTTAGTTTTGTTTTTATTGACTGAAACATTGGGATTAATATTATAGTAAACTAATGGAATAGTTCGATTGTTTTAAAAACAATTAATCAATTACTTCAGTTAAGGATCCCAGTATATGTATGTAAATATTAGGGAGTTAGAAGTAAGCGTCCCCAGACGTTTACCAGATTGACTTGTTACCCACACTCATTAGCTTCCTGTCTACTGAGCCCATGACTACATGAATGGGTCCCCCATTGAGAGTGTTCTCAAGGAGACAGCTCTGATCTATTCAGTGAGATTCAGCAGAGTATGAGACATTCTGATCAGAAATACTGAGGCACTACTGAAAATCAGCCTGTTTGCCCAAGAACTTGAGTGTTTTTGAATGTCTTTGACATTTGCAATGATTTAACAGTGACAAAAAATTATATGTTTCTTACAAATTAAATCCACTAAAACACCAGGAGTGTGTGTATATATATATATACCAATTAAATTTTTAAAAAAGTGCAATGGAAATGTAAATAAAGCAAGACTCATTTCTCTCCTCCAGAAAATATTCCCCAGGATATTGAGAGTAACTTGAGGGCTTTAGTTATAAGGCGAAGTTTCACAGGATGGGACTTACCTTCATTCCCTCAGGCACAGGGGACTGAGGGGTGACTTTTATAAAACTTCACAAGGAGCAAAGGTAAAGTGGATAGTCACAGTCCTTTTCCCAGAGTAGGAGAGTTAAAATTAGAGCACACACATTTAAAGGGAAAGGGGTAAGATTTTAAACAAAATGATGTTTTTCACTCAGAGCAACAGTGAAAACTGGGTACAGAACAAGCCACCCGAGGAAGCTATAGAGGCGGGTACCATTACAATGCTTAAAAGACTTTTGGACAGGTATATGGATCGGACAGGATGAGAGGGATGTAGGTCAAATATATACACATAGGACTAATGCATATACATACCTTCATCAGCATGGAGGAGTTGGGTGAAGGACCTGTTTCTGTGAAACTAATGCATCTATGACTGTTTGACTCTCCATTCCTGGCTGGAGTGTTCACTGAGATCACTTCTCACTTTGGCAGTCTGAGCTACCTTCTTACCTTAAATAGGTCTCACTTATGCTGGTGATATTTATCCACTTATAAAAGTGGATAAGTCTCCTAAGACCTTGAGGGAAGTTAGTGTAGAAATAGCAGGGGCTCTGACAGAAATATTTCAAATGTCATTAGCAACAGGGATGGTGCCGGAGGATTGGCGTATTGCTCAAGTGGTTCCATTGTTTAAAAAGGGTTCTAAGAGTAAACCTAGCAATTATCGGCCTGTAAGTTTGACGTCAGTGGTGGGTAAATTAATGGAAAGTATTCTTAGAGATGGCATATATAATTATCTGGATAGACAGGATCTGATTAGGAACAGTCAACATGGATTTGTGCGTGGAAGGTCATGTTTGACAAACCTTATTGAATTTTTTTGAAGTGGTTACTAGGAAAGTTGACGAGGGTAAAGCAGTGGATATTGTCTATATGGACTTCAGAATGGTCTTTGATAAGGTTCCACACAGAAGGTTAGTTAGGAAGCTTCAATCGTTAGGTATTAATATTGAAGTAGTAAAATGGATTCAACAGTGGCTGGATGGGAGATGCCAGAGAGTAGTGGTGGATAACTGTTTGTCAAGTTGGAGGCCAGTGACTAGTAGTGTGCCTCAGGGATCTGTACTGGGTCCAATGTTGTTTGTCATATACATTAATGATCTGGATGATGGGGTGGTAAATTGGATTAGTAAGTATGCAGATGATACTAAGATAGGTGGCGTTGTGGATAATGAAGTAGGTTTTCAAAGCTTGCAGAGAGATTTAGGCCAGTTAGAAGAGTGGGCTGAATGATGGCAGATGGAGTTTAATGCTGATAAGTGTGAGGTGCTACATTTTGGTAGGAATAATCCAACTAGGATATACATGGTAAATGGTAGGGCATTGAGGAATGCAGTAGAACAGAGTGATCTAGGAATAATGGTGCATAGTTCCCTGAAGGTGGAATCTCATGTGGATAGGGTGGTGAAGAAAGCTTTTGGTATGCTGGCCTTTATAAATCAGAGCATTGAGCAGAGGAGTTGGGATGTAATGTTAAAATTGTACAAGGCATCGGTAAGGCCAAATTTGGAGAATTGTGTACAGTTCTGGTCACCAAATTATAGGAAAGATGTTAACAAAATAGAGAGAGTACAGAGGAGATTTACTAGAATGTTACCTGGGTTTCAGCACCTAAGTTACAGAGAAAGGTTGAAAAGTTAGGTCTTTATTCTTTGTAGCATAGAAGGTTGAGGGGGGACTTGATAGAGGTATTTAAAATTATGAGGGGGATAGATAGAGTTGACGTGGATAGGCTTTTTCCATTGAGAGTAGGGGAGATTCAAACAAGAGGACATGAGTTGAGAGTTAGGTGGCAAAAGTTTAGGGGTAACACAAGGGGGAATCTCTTTACTCAAAGAGTGGTAGCTATCTGCAATGAGCTTCCAGTAGAAGTGGTAGAGGCAGGTTCGATATTGGCATTTAAAGTAAAATTGGATAGGTATATGGACAGGAAAGGAATGGAGGGTTATGGGCTGAGTGCAGGTCGGTGGGACTAGGTGAGAGTAAGCGTTCAGCATTGACTAGAAGGGCCGAGATGGCCTGTTTCTATGCTGTAATTGTTATATGGTTATATGGTGCCTAAGGAAAATGTGGTAACCTGTCCAGTAACACTAATATCCACAGTGATGAAGTGTTTTGAGAGGGTGGTAATGACAATTATCAACTCCTGCTTGAGAAACAACTTGGATCCACTCCAGTTTGCCTACCATCACACCAGATGCACAGCAGATGCCATCTCATTG